>NC_086102.1:140448899-141102962 GCF_963921235.1 Mobula hypostoma | reverse complement strand
TCTTTTTTAACCAGCAACGCCACCCCACCTCCCCTTCCTTCGTGTCTATCCCTCCTGAATATTGAATATCCCTGAACGTTGAGCTCCCATCCCTGGTCACCCTGGAGCCATGTCTCTGTGATCCCAACTATATCATAATCATTAATAACAATCTGCACTTTCAATTCATCCACCTTATTACGAATGCTCCTTGCATTGACACATAAAGCCTTCAGGCGCTCTTTTACAACTCTCTTAGCCCTTTTTAATGCTTGCCCTGGATTTGTCGGCCTGCCACTTTTACTTTTCCCCTTTGTACTTTTTGCTTCTACGCTCACTTTACACTCCTCTGTCTCTCTGCACTGGTTCCCATCCCTCTGTTGTGAACTAACCTCCTCACACCTAGCCGCTTTAATTTGATTCCCACCCCCCAACCATTCTAGTTTAAAGTCACCTCAGTAGCCCCCGCTAATCTCCCTGCCAGGATATTGGTCCCCCTAGGATTTAAGTGTAACCCGTCCTTTTTGTACAGGTCACACCTACGCCAAAAGAGGTCCCAATGATCCAAAAACTTGAATCCCTGCCCCCTGCTCCAATCCCTCAGCCACGCATTTATCCTCCACCTCATCGCATTCCTACTCTCACTGTCGCGTGGCACAGGCAGTAATCCCGAGATTACTACCTTTGCGGTCCTTTTTCTCAACTCCCTTCCTAGCTCCCTATATTCTTCTTTCAGGACCTCATCCCTTTTCCTACCTATGTCATTGGTACCTATATGTACCAGGACCTCTGGCTCTTCACCCTCCCACTTCAGGATATCTTTAGTATAAATTGGCATCAAGATCCACAGAACAGAAGGTGGCACGGTAGCGTAATGGTTAGCACAATGCTTTACAGTGCAGGTGACTTGGGTTCACTTCCTTCCGTTGCCTGTAAGGAGTCTGTATGTTCTCTCCATGAATGTGTGGGTTTCCTCTGGGTTCCAGTTTCCTCCCTCAGTCCAAAGACCCACCGGTTGGTAGGTTAATTGTTTTTTGTAAATTGTCCCATGATTAGGCTTGGATTAAATAGGCAGTGCAGCTCAAAGGACTAGAAGGGCCTACTTTGTGCCGCATCTCAATAAATAAATAAATAAACACACAAATAACATGGGCCTTGCAGAGGAAACCATTCACACTTAAAAAAGATAGGTTGAGCAGCATTTGTGAGGGAAATGTACTTGTTGATGTTTCACATCACTTTGTTTCTTTGAACCTATACACAGTCCCTTCCTATCATACACACTTATTTACAATTCATTTTAAATCCTAGCAATTATGGATTAAGTACTCAGTCTATTTAATGACAATGGCTTTAACCTATTGTTTAAGTGTTATCTTCTGATCATTGGAAGCTATTGATGGTGAATCTCAGCTCTTCCTGTAACTTATAGATAGCTGACATGGTTCGCAATCCTCAGAGCGTTCTTATTTTTATCATTGTTGCCCTAATCTAATACTCAGTTCCTTCATACTGGGCCAATATCGAAATGACATAAACATGGTGAAGTTAATTTAACTTGCAAGATCAAGATCTTAATAATGTGCAAAGTTGTTGATGGGTTTGGTGAATTGTACTCCTGACCAAATATATTGTAATAATTCTCTGATCTGTAAATGTTTTATTTATAGATTTTTCCTATAACACTGCTGATTCTTTAACTTGTGTGTTGCATTTACAAATTTACTTAGCACACCAGTCTGAAATGTGCATAACACATTTCAGCAAGCCTCTTCAAATGAAAAACATCTTTTTAATAAATCATTTCTAGGAACACGGCCCTTTCGTAAATTGAGGAACTGTTGTATATGATAAGAGTTTATACAAAGAATGAAATCTGTCCCTGACCAAGAATAATTATATTCTAATGTTTCTTCAAATACAATACTTGATCCTGCATTATACAGTACTTGCATTGCTCCAGAACATAATAGGTCTTTCTGCTACAGTTGTGACTTGGCTAAAATCCAGGATTATACATTGGTGTAGGGATATTTCTAATATCTGCTAAATTATAGGGATCCAATGGGAGAAATTATGAGGAATTTCGGGATCGACAGACATACAAAATAATATAGATAATGTAATCCAAGAAAGATTGATGAGAGGCTATTCAAAAACACATCAGATATTTCTAGTGACTCAGTTAATTTACTAGATCATTGGGAAAGTCAAGAACAATTTACTGAAAGTGGTTGATTTGTTGTTCTCCTATAATTAGCTTCAGCATGGCTGAGCTGGCCAAGGAAAATGCTATGAAAATGCTTGTTGTTATTTGGTGACTCATTTAAGAGATGTATTTGTACATGGATGAAGTCAGAACGGATTCAAGCATTACTGTTGGTGCACAACAGTGACTGATAAAACGCTACCCAGCAAAATGGGCATTTAGTTTTATAGAATTTAGTAATATAGTTTTTCAATGATTCTATTGTATTTGTTCTACTGTGAATGCCTGCAACAAAATGCATCTCAGGGTAGTATATGGTGACATATATATATACTTCGACAAATTTTATTTGAACTTTGAACTTTGATTTAAAATCAGTCACCACTGTCTGGATGGGAGAATATTATGAAATTTAAAACTTGGAATATTATTGTTTATATTATCATCAGGAACTTAAGCCCTGCTAACAAAACAAATCTGTGTTTTAAAACTGTCATCATTAATTATGGATTGTGCTAAAATGTACAGAATTCATTGCAAAAATTTACTTCTGAAGACACTACTCTTTATTCCATAACAATATGTTTAATTACCTATCAAAATAATAATTAACTACACATCACAGCATCGTTCAAATATTATGAATTTTTAGCACAGTAAGTTCTTCTGTTCTAATATTTAGTTTTATTCTTTTCTGGAAGGATTAATTTACTCAGAGCCTTTGATGAGTGTTCTCAATGAGCTCCAGTGAATGAAGTCCACTTTGCGGACAATACGATAGGCCATCGTGGAAATAGAAAATTTCATCCAACACAAAAAGCTGTTAAAATAATCAGGGGAAGGAATGCTGAACAAGCTTCGGAAAACTTTTGTAATTATTCTTTCAATTCGCTGTTGTGACTGAGACTAGAAAAGTGTGAATTAGACTATGATTGCACAGAGTTTGCTTCTTGCATAGCTTTTTAGTGTGATAGGGCCATTTTATTAAAAATAATAATATAATTGGCTTACATGGCAAAGGGTGGAAAACCGCGAGATCTCTACAACATATGCTTTCAAACTTTAGTCATTTTCTTCTTCAATGAACTAAAAACAAGATATTATCTGAGTGACAACAAATTGTTGCCCTTTTATTGTCTTCATTATTTCTGAACACTAATCCCTTTAGTGGTATCCTAAAGGTGGTTGTGATACTCTCACTACTGTTGGCACTGACCCCAGCAAAGGCTCCTGGTTGACAGATTCAATGTTCTACGTAATGTTGACATTACATCTGAATTACATTCTGGAAAGTTCTTCCTCCCATGAATAGGGTATACTTTGGAACTTAGTCTCTGAACAACAGAGTATCACAAGCACCTTTAGTATACAACTCCAATTCCCCAGCCATTTGTTGTTTTATGGTAAATTTATCCAGGAAATTAGTTAATAATGTTAATTGTTTATGGAAATCATGACGCATTTGAGCAGTTTATTCTCATTACTTTAATGCCAGAATCCTCTCAGAGAGACTTGCAGAAAATACATAGGAAGTGTTTAGAAATAACGAAGACTAAAACAGGTCAAAAATTGTTGCCACTGAGATAACACCTTGCTTTTAGTTTATTGAAGAAGAAAATGGCGAAAGTTTGAAAGCATATGCTGTAGAGATCTCAAATGATTTTTCACCGTTTGCCATGTAAGCCAAATATATTATTACTTTTAATATTGTGATCTTATCACACTAAAAAAGCTATGTGCGAAGCATGAAATAGGGATACAACAATTTTGCCCTTTTCTTATATGTTCAGTTTGTTTTATCTCGTTTGGCAAAGAATACATGAGCAGGAAGACTTTGTTAAAAGAAACAAAATCCTATTGAAGCCATAGCTGATGTAATGTGTAGTTTTGGTCACTGTATTACAGGAAAAAGTGATAGTACAAGAAAAGGTGTAAAGCAGATTTATAAGGACTTCGCCGAGATCACTGAATTTTAGCTATGAAGGGAGATTAGCTAGATCGGGACTGATTCCTTTGTCTGAAGGGAAGCTTAATCTAGGTGTGCAAAATTACGAGAGATTCAAACAAGGTGAGTTGGAATGATCTATTTTCTCTAGAAGTATGGTCAGCAATCATGGGATAAAGATTGAAAATAGTTGGTAGATGAATCAAAGGTGAGTTGAGGAAAAAAATCCATTCAGAGTTCCAGTGGGGACCTGGAACTCACTGCAGAAAGAGCCACCATCAGATTTAAAAGCATCTGAATGAGCATTTGAGGAGTTAGGTTCACAAGGTTACTGATTGAAAGCTGGGAAATGCAGTAGGGCTAAATTGATCTTGTAAGCTAGCATAAATATGTTGAGCCAAATGTCCGCCTTTATCTTAAATTGCTTGATTCTGTGATACAGAGTGATTCACTTTCAAACCAACTGCCTAGTAGTTGGGCTCAATGTGATTATTCAGCAGCATGGTCCTGAGCCCAGGACTGTTCTACCTCGCTCTTTCACTCTGCCCTCTGTTCCTCAGGAACACCTGCACGATTTTTCATTGATTCCATTCTACGTACTTTATATAGCACTTTCTATTAACCAGGATAAATTACAATATTCACCCTGTTAAATTCCTCCTGAGTATCAAAATTGTGATGGGTGGATGAAAATTCATCTTCTGTACTTACTTGAAGTATCCCATGATCATAAACGCTACTGTCAGTGAGCTGAGTGAAATGGCATATCCGAAGGTATACATCACCGACAATCGCTCAAAAATTTCCTGCTGAATAAGAATAAATATATTAAAAAGTTGAAAATACTTAGTAAATAATTCATATTGTGGAGTTTTTCATTTTTGTTAGTTTTCTGGAAAATTCAAAACAGCATTATTAAGTACCGTTTAAAATTTGGTTTCAGTGTTAATTCACAATAGATTGTAACAGTAATTTATGACCCACAACATCACAGTAAAGGATGTTTTAGTAGTACTTGTTTTTGCAAGTTGAAGGTTTGTATGAAGCACTCTGAATAATTTGTCCATGTTTGGTTTTGGCTTTCCACTAACTTCCACTTCCCATCATCTTCACAGTGTCGATAGGCAAACCCTGCAAACCAATGGAGAAAAATAAAAACCCTTTGTTTTTAACCTGCTGACGGCCATGTCTCTTCTGGCTGACTTGATTTTTGCTATTGGTATTTAATAATCTGTTAAAATTAGTAAATATTGTTTCAAAGCACAGTACCATCATGATTAAGGTCATGCAAGTAGCTCGGGCAAGGAACTGCCGTCAACTTTCCTGGGACACCTTTTGGCCAACATGTTAACCCATCCCACTCTGGAGAGCAAGATCCATCTGTAAAAGGACAGGACATCATAAAAGCAAAGAATGCAGCAAGTACATTACCAAGTTTATAAAATACGTACAGAAGAACTCAAATGCAAAAACCAGAAAATGCTGAACACATTCAGCACATTAAACAACCTCTGTGGAGGGAGATACAGAGTGAACTCTCCAGTGCATAGCCTCCCATCAGAACTGGGAAAGGTTATAAATAACAATTTAAGATACAGGGAAATAGTAGTGGAGCACCAGTCCAAGACCTGCAATGTACAAATGGCATATTAATGGACTTAGCACTTAAAATCTAAAGGGATCAGGCAGTAGACATAAGAGCTCTGATTACCATTTCTCTTGCCAAATAACCGCTGTTTTGAGATATACAGTTTTTGGAGGGAGCCAATCCCAGATTCTATACTTTTCTACAATTTATTTGGGGAGAAAGTTTTCTGACCGCATATGTAAACCAGCTTGATAAGTTCCAGTATGTGGGATAATAAAATAGTTTTCAAAATTAAACTTTGCCTATTAATTTTTTGCGTAGTTTCAATGTTTGCTTAATTTATTTCCACAACTTCAGAACAGAATTACTGTTTGTTCACATTACATCAATCGTTAACTGAACAGCAAACGGTTTAGAAACCACAAACTGAGATTTATGAGGGGTGATTGGTAAGTTCGTGGCCTAAGGTAGAAGGAGTCAATTTTAGAAAGCCTAGCACATTTATTTTTCAGCATAGTCCCCTCCTACGTTTACACACTTAGTCCAGTGGTCGTGGAGCATATGGATCTTAGATCTCCAGAAAGTGTCCACAGCAGGGGTGATTGATAAGTTTGTGGCCTAAGGTAGAAGGAGATGAGTTATACAGCTCTCGTTACATGCACATACAGCTTAACTCCTTGATTGATTATGCAGAAAGTTTGGTTAATAACTCATCTCCTTCTTAGGCCACAAACTTATCAATCACCCCTGATGAGTTATTAACCAAACTTTCTGCATAATCACTCAAACAGTTGAACTGCATGTGCATGTAACGACAGCTGTATAACTCATCTCCTTCTACCTTAGGCCACGAACTTATCAATCACCCCTCGTGTTATTGGTAACACGCACAAAATGCTGGAGGAACTCAGCAGTCCAGGCAGCATCCATAGGACAGAATAAACAGTCGACATTTTGGACTGAGACCCACTCATCAGGACTGATGCAGGGGTTCCAAGATCCGCCGATTTTCTCGTCTTTGTTATTATTGATAAACTCTGGCTGGCCAGTCTTCTGCTACCTAAGTGATGATATGGTAAAGTGTAACAAAAATTTTCTGGATATTTGTACTCATTTATGAGATTAATTCAAAAGATATAATAAAATACACTCAGTGGCCACTTTATTAGGGACCTCCTGTACCTGATAAACTGACGGCTGAGTGCAAGTTCATGGTCTTCTGCTGCTGTAGCCCATCCTCTTCAATGTTTGAGATGTTCTTCTACACATTGCTGTTGTAATTCAGGGTTACTGTCACCTTCCTGTTAGCTTCAACCGGTCTGGCCATTCTCCTCCGACCTCTCATTAACGGGGCACTTTTGCCCACAGAACTTCTTGGAGGGGAGTCGATGCAGAAGAGTTTCCATGCCCCTCCAACTAACCCGATTGCTCCAAGAGCCGAGCTGATTTGATGATTTCGAGAACAGCTTCCGGTAGGGCAGCCCAGGTCTATCAGGACGCCCGGATTCAGGTCCCAGTACATAGTCCTCCTAGGTGCTAGGACAATTTAAACATTGGTGCAGAGAGACTGAAAGTCCAAGTGTTGGGTACGGAGGTGAGAGGCAGGCTGATCTCGCTCACTCCCCCACGAATGTTTATTCCCTTCTCTGTGGCAAAGAGGCTGTGAACTGATCAGCTGCTTGGCGTTCCTTCTCCGTTGGTGTGAAAACTGGGGACCAAGGCTTAACCAGCTGCTTCAGGAGCGGATCTGGACTCAGTCTGATTTGGAATGCCGTTGGCTTCCTTCTACTGCTTGCACAGTGTTTTTTCCCCCTCTCTCTTCCTCTGTGCAGCGATTTCTTGTTTTTTTTGTGTTTTTTTTAATTGGGTTACTCTAGTTCCTTGCTTTGTGACTACCTACAAATAGACAAATTTCAAGGTGTATACGAAGGGTCTCGGCCTGAAACGTCGACTGCGCCTCTTCCTATAGATGCGGCCTGGCCTGCTGCGTTCACCAGCAACTTTGATGTGTGTTGCTTTAATTTATTTATATATTCTTTGATAATAAATATGCTTTGAATCTTTGAACTGACGCTCACTGGATGTCTTTTTGGTTTTCTCTGTAAACTCTAAAGACTGCAGTGTGTGAAAATCCCAGCTCAGTTCAAACCATCCTGTCTGGCACCAACAACATTCCACGGTCAAAGTCACTCAGATCACACTTCTTCCCCATTTTGGTGTTTGGTCTGAATAACAACTGAGCCTCTTGACCATGTCTGCTAAGTCTTGTAACTTCAAAACACTAAATTAATTGGTAGTGTGACAAGAATACACATAGATAAGATGTTAGCTGTCCTGTGGGATCAGCAGTTGGTCTGCCACCTGTCTTCAGGAGATAGAGAGATAAGGAAAACAATGGAGCAACATTTGGAGATGTGTAATGAAGGGGAAGAAGAGCTGTCAAGAGCGGCTCCCCCTTTGAATCCTGAACTGTTTGAAGTGATGGACAGGCGATACCCCAGCAGGGGGATAAAAAGGGACAGGTTCACTAAGGCAGGACACACACACGACACCCGAGGTAACGAGACCCTGGAAGCGGTGCGCCTCTCACAAGTCGGTGGAAAGTACTGGACCATAAACGCACAGAGTGGAAAGGCACGATCGGTGGGAACCTGGTGTGTGTCCACCCTTGCCTGGGTGCCAGGTTCAGCGCAGAGAAACGATCGTACCTGGAAACAGAGGGGTCACGGTCGGTGACCTCAGATGACATCACAAAGGGCTCGCCCGACAGCTGACTGCGAAGGTCTGTGTGTGGAAGCTGTGTTGAATATTCATTCGTTTTGCTCTCTCTCCTCCCCCCCCCCCACTGTCCATCGCCACGGCAACGATTACTGCGAACTGAACTAAATTGAACTGAACTTTGTGTCACTTTGAAACTGGTCATTTGCCCCTAGACAACGATAGAGCTTGATTGATCCTGTTATCTGAATTCTGTGTACATGTATGTTTATCATTGCTGAACTGTTGCATTCATTATCCTTTTGATTAGAGTACTGTGTTGTTTGTTTCTTTAATAAAACTTTCTTAGTTCTAGTAATCCAGACTCCAACTCCAACAAATCCATTTCTGCTGGTTTGACAACCCAGTTACGGGGTACGTAACATAAGAAAGACACAGGAGTCTAACTTTGTGTTTACTTTAAGCGAGCATGTACATATCACGTGGAAGTGTGATGATGTATGCAATTCCCATGTTTCTACATGTAGCCCATAATGAATCATTTAAATGAACAGGAAAGCTTAATCAACTGATATATACATGTTGTGTCCTTGAGCAAGGCACTTAATCACACATTGCTCTGTGACAACACTGGTGCCAAGCTGTATGGGTCCTAATGCCCTTCCCTTGGACAACATTGGTGTCGTGGAGAGGGAAGACTTTCCAGGCGCAGATCCATGGTCTCACAAGACTAACGGATGCCTTTTATATATATATACACACATACACACACACACACACACACACACACACACACACATATATATACACATACATACATATATATATATATATATATACACACACACAATTAATCAAGCATTAATTAAATATTAAATACACAACAATGTCTGCATGCTTTTATGCATTGAGTTGGGGCCACATGATTAACTGGTCAGATATTTGCAATAACAGGCAGGTGTACAGATGTACCTAATAAAATGACCACTGATTGCAGTCAAAAGTAAAATAAACATGTCCATTAGAATAGGGTTTTAACATTTCTAGGTTTTGTATCCTGCAACAATCTCACACAAAGCTGGTGACAGTGGCTTCAAAGTATAACTCGTGGAATTAGGCTATTCAGCCCATCTCATCCATGCCAACCAGCAGCTGCCTTTCTATATTAAACATATTGCCTAGCACTTGGTGCATAGCTTTCTATGCCTAAATTGATTCAAGTACTCATCTATACAATTCTGTCAGTGACCCAGCTTTAGCCACTCTCTTAGGTACTGTCTATACTATGTCCCTTCCCCTTCATATATATCCCCATTTAAATCTTTTTCCCCTTACCCTAAATATATGCCCTCTAATTTTATCTAACTCTGATCTGGGAAAAGTTTCCTGCAGTTTAACCTATCTCCATCCCTCATAATTTTATATCCCCAATCATATCTCCTCTTAAACTCCTCTGTTCCAAGGCAAAGAGAACGTTACCCAGACTCTCTTCATAACTGAACTGCTCCATCCCAGGCAACGTTCTGATGAATATCCTCTCCACTCTCCAGTGCTGTCACATCCTTCCCAGTGTATCTTAGTAACCAGAGCTGCACACAATATTTCAGCTGAGTTCTGACTTTTTTTTATAATGTTGGAGTATAACCTCCCTTCTTCATTACTCATTGTGCTGACCAGTGAAGAACAGTATCACCTGCGCTTTGCCTAGAACCACATTATCTACCTGCATCACCATCTTCAAGAATCTATGGATTAATACTCCAAGGTCACTCTGTTGCTCAATATGGCCTCGTGCATGCCCTAACCTTATTAGTACTCTCAACCTCCATCACTTCACATTTGTCTGGATTAAAGACCATCTGCCATGTTCAGCCCATTTCCCTAACACTTTGATATCCTTCTGCAGCCTATGACCACCTAGCATGTTATCAACAACTCTGCAAATCTCCATATCATCTGTGAAGCTACCGCCACCCACATCCACTTCCAGGTCATATGAAAGCAAGGGTCCAGGCACCATGTGCTTGTTGGATACACCAGTCACAGGCAGCTAATCACGAAAACCCTCTGTCATCTCACTTTGGTTCCTATTGCCAAGCCAGCTTTGGATCCAGTTTGCCAAGTTGCCTGGTATTCCATGGGTCCGAACCGGTTAAACTGGTCTCCCATATGAGACCTTCTCAAAGGCTTTACTTAACTCTTTCAAAATCACATCTACTGCCCTGCCTTCATCATACGCTTTGCTATCTCTTCAAAGAATTCAATCAAATTGATCTGCCCTTGACAAAGCCATGTTGGCCACCTTTATTAGCCCCTGTCTTTCCAAGTGACCACCAATCCTGTCCCTCAGCACTTTTTCCATATCTTCCAAGCCACTTAGAGTAGACTCAGGTCTATAATTACCAGGCTTTCACCTGTTACTTTTCTTGAAGTGGGGGGAGGCAAATTTGCTGTCTTCCAGTCATCAAATATTCTATTTAAGTCCAATAAAGATATAAAAACTTCAGCCAGCTCCCCAGCACTTTCTTCCCGTACCTTCTGGAATATCTGGGATAAATCCCATGTGTTCCTGAGGATTTCTCCATCTTTCAGCCCTCCAAAGCATTTAGCACCTCCATTTATTTAGGATTAGACTTTTAGCTACCCTTTCACTGAATTCTCCAACTACAAATTCTGGTTACCTTGTGAATTATAATGAAAAGTATCCATTTAGAATCTCACCTATACATTCCGGCTCCATTCCCAGATTGTCCCTAATGAGACCATAAGATATAGAAGCAGAAGTAGGCCATTCAGCCCATCCAATCTGCTCCGCCATTCAATCATGGGCTGATCCAATTCTTCCAGTCATTCTCACTCCCCTGCCTTCTCCGCATACCCTTTGATGCCCTGGATAATCAGGAACCTATCTATCTCTGCCTTAAATACACCCAATGACTTGGCCTCCACAGCCGCTCGTGGCAACAAATTCCACAGATTTACCACCTTCCGACTAAAGTAATCTCTCCGCATCTCAGTTCTAAAAGGACATCCTTCAATCCTGAAGTCGTGCCCTCTTGTTCTAGAATCCCTACTATGGGAAATAACTTTGCCATATCTAATCTGTTCAGGCCTTTTAACATTCGGAATGTTTCTATAAGATCTTCCCTCAATCTCCTGAACTCCAGGGAATACAGCCCAAGAGCTGCCAGACATTCCTCATATGGTAACCCTTTCATTCCTGGAATCATTCTCGTGAATCTTCTCTGAACCCTCTCCAACGTCAGTACATCCTTTCTAAAATAAGGAGCCCAAAACTGCACACAATGCTCCAAGTGTGGTCTCACGAGTGCCTTATAGAGCCTCACCATCACATCCCTGCTCTTATATTCTATACCTCTAGAAATGAATGCCAACATTGCATTCACCTTCTTCACAACCAACTCAACCTGGAGGTTAACCTTTAGGGTGTCTTGCACAAGGACTCCCAAGTCCCTTCACACCTCTGCATTTTGAATTCTCTCCCCATCTAAGTATTAGTCTGCCCGTTTATTTCTTTCACCAAAGGGCATGACTATACACTTTCCAACATTGTATTTCATTTGCCACTTCTTTGCCTATTCCCCTAAACTATCTAAGACCTTCTGCAGGCCCTCTGTTTCCTCAACACTACCTGCTCCTCCACCTATCTTTGTATCATCCGCAAATTTAGCCACAAATCCATTAATACCGTAGTCCAAATCATTGACATACATCGTAAAAAGCAGCGGTCCGAACACCGACCCCTGTGGAACTCCACTGGTAACCGGCAGCCAGCCAGAATAGGATCTATTTATTCCCACTCTCTGTTTTCTGCCAACCAGCCAATGCACCACCCACGCTAGTAACCTCCCTGTAATTCCATGGGCTCTTATCTTGCTAAGCAGCCTCATGTGCGGCACCTTGTCAAAGGCCTTCTGAAATGTCCTTTGTGGGTCCTAATTTTTGTTTAGCTTATTTATTACCCTCAACGAACATATAGAATGCTGATGGTTTCAACTTCATCCTGTCTGACAGTGACTTCTTATGACCCGTCTTAGCCTTGCTGTGTCCTTTTCAAATGCCTCCTACAATACTTTATACTCATAATAGGCTTCCCTTCATTAGTTCCCACTGCCTGTTATAGATTTCCTTACTTTTCTTTATTGAAAATTACGGCTCCCTATACTTGTTACCCCAGTTTTTCCTATTGCAAAAACATATTAGCCTTGAACTCCCATCATTTCTCCTTTGAATGCTACCCCCTGTGTAAATGTAGACCTACCTATAAATAGATGCTCCCAATCTAACTTTTCCAAGTCCTACTTTATGTTGATAAATTTGGTCTTCCCCCAGTTTAAGGGCTTTATTTCTACCTTTTTCCACAACCACTTTAAAATATATGGAGATATGGAAACTATCTTCAATTGATTCCCTGCTAATAAGATGATGAGAGGCATTGATCATGTGGATAGTCAGAGGCTCTTTCCCAGGGCTGAAATGGTTGCACAAGAGGACACAGGTTTAAGGTGCTGGGGAATAGGTACAGAGGAGATGTCAAGGGTAAGTTTTTTACTCAGAAAGTGGTGATTGCATGGAATGTGCTGCCGACAACGGTGATGGAAGGCAGATACGATAGGGTCTTTTAAGAGACTTTTGGATAGGTACATGGAACTTAGAAAAATAGAGGGCTATGTGTAAGCCTAGTAATTTCTAAGGTAGGGAAATATTCAGCACAACTTTGAGGGCTGAAGGGCCTGTATTGTGCTGTAGGTTTTCTATGTTTCTAATACCTACTCCCTCCATTTACACAACTACGTGCACCAAAATATAGTCCAAGAACCTTCCTTGCCTTGTTGATTTATTTGCATACCGCATCAAAAAGACCTTCTGGACACACCTCAGAAATTCCTTTCCCTGTCAACCTGGACTACTTAAAGGAATTTCAATTGATTTTGATATAACCCTATATTCAATAACCCTATATTTATTGTGTCTCTCTAATATCTGCCTATATCCTGTAGGTGGCTGGAAGGTCTGTAGTAGACCCTCAGCAAATGCTTTTCATTTTTCATCTTTTATTTGAGGAGCCTTCTAGGATATTTTCCCTCAATACTGAAGAAATGCATTTTTTTGAACTGCACAATAACACTTCCCATTATACTGTCCCTCTTTTCCCACCTGAAAATTCTATAGCATGGGATATCGAATTGCTAGTTGATAATGGCTCTCAGTGATGGCAAGTGTTATAAACACCTGTGTTAATTAAAGTCAGGAGTTATCTCCTTTACTTGTTATACTCATTGTATTAAAGTAAACACAATTTCACTTAAATTTATGTTTCTTTAGATAAAAATTATCTTTGTCATTCAATTATTACATTTGTCAATATTTGTGAATTCCTGCTGTTATGTCCATTAAAGCCATTGGCAGACTCTTCAGGAAAATCCTTTCCTTTTAGTCATTACTAGGAGTTGCAGATTTTGTGATCATTATTTGTATAATCAACAAATTGATACTTATTCATTTCATGTGCTGAAAGAGTGCATATTTTTTCATATTAAGAAGATCTTTGCAATGATTGTGTCCAAGTTTCCAAAATAATTACCTGCAATTGGAGGACTCGTGGATTCATTTTTGGAGCAGGGAATTAACCACTTGTAATAATTATCATTGATTAAATTGCAGTAGGGACTGTGACTCATAGAATATAGATACAAACTGCAAAAAAATCAAGGTATTTTTCACCCAGCAATGCAGAGCATTTTGCACCTCCATTTCAATAAATCCACGAGCAATTGGGGATTGTTAATAACCACATTAATTCAGCATCCATTACTGAAGGGACGAGTAACTTGCAAAGTTTTTCCAAATCTTTGACAGTTGAGCTAACTCTTATTTTCGTGAAGCTTCACCCGAAGAGCACCAATCTTACAAAAACATCGCGAGCACTTTAGAAATCTGACATTTTACATTTGACATGTGTCAAGATATATTTTGTTCCATTAATGCATTGGCATTAATTTCTGGTTCCTAGTCTTCCTTCTTTCCATCAACATTTCTGATTATTTCTTGAAACATTTAGATGAGGCTTTTGTTCCTGATCACCATAAGGAAGTCAACATAAACTAGGTCACATTTTAAACTCATGAAACTTTACAGATGCTGGAAATCCAAAGTAACACACACAAAAGGCTGGAAGAACTCAACAGGTCAGGCAGCATCTAAGGAAAGGAATAAAGAGTCAACGTTTCAGCTGCTGATGAAGGGTCTCGACCCCAAAACATCAACTCATTATTCCTCTCCATAAATGCTGCCTGACCTGCTGAGTTTCTCCAGCATTTTGTGTTCATCACTCAAATGTTAAACTCTTTCATTTGTTATTCATTTATGATCACCAATTATTGTCCATCCCTAATTGTCCTAGAAGGTGATGAGCTTCTCAAAATGTTGCTCACTTTTTGCTGTGGTTACTCCCAGAGTGCTTTTGGATGGGAAGCTCCATGATTTAGACACAGTGAGGATGACAGTCCAGCAATATATTTCCAACTCAGGATGATGTGTGACTAGAGGGAACCTGCAGATAGTGGTATTCCCATACACTGGACGTTGTTGTCCTTTATGGTAATGATTGTGGATTAGGGAGGTGCTGTTGAAGCAGCATTCTCCTTAATCCACAACCGTCACTATGCTATTGGTACAGTTCATTTTGTAAATGATACACATGCATTGGTGTTGGATAGAGTTCCAATCAAATGGGCTGTTTTATTTGGGATGATGTTACCTAGAATTAATGTTACTCATTCTCCAGAAACCAAATCTTGTTCTCAATCTGCCTGTTCCCCTCGTGTGTAACTATGTGTACAACAAAGCTGGTTGCTGTAGATATCTCAGTATGAGCGAGCTCCTTGAGCTTACCTACATCAACCAACTTTGCTGAACACATATTTTTGTGACTGGCACAGCAGTGTGCCGGTTAGCACAAACCATCACAGCGCCAGCAATCACTGAGCAGGGTTCAATTCCTGCCACTGCTTGTAGAGAGTTTGTATGTTCTCGCTGTGACCACATGGGTTTCCTTCCATATTCAGTTAAGATTAGTGTTGGTGAGTTGTGAGTTGGCGCTGTGTTGGTGTAGGAAGCATGGTGATCCCAGCACAATTCTTGGCCTGTGTTGGTTGTTGATGCAAAACTACGTGTCGACGTTTCAATGTACAGTGACCTGAAAAAGTATTCAACCCCCCCCCCAACCCTTTGATCTCATAAATGAGTATTACAGCCAGGGATATTGATCAGTTTAACTGAGATGTTCTATTTGGGGATCACATGCTCCTTTTTTCCACAGTACTGCCCAAAAAAACAGGGAAAATTGTAAAAGCACAAACAATTAAAACAGCAATAACTGTAATGTCAGCAGTTCAAAAGTAATCATCCTCCCTTTCTCAGTAATTAGCTGAACCACCTCTCACAGCTATTACAGTCAGCAGTCTAATTGAATAAGTCTCTATTAGCTTTGCACAACATGATAGAGCAGGGTTTACCAATTCTTCCTTGCAAAATTGCTCAAGCTCTGCCAGGTTAGTTGGGGAGTGACAGTGGACAGCAGTCTTGAGGTCTTGCCAGAGAGATTCAATTGGGTTAAGGTCAGGACTCTGACTGGGCCACTCAAGGACATTCATCTTCTTCATATGAAGCCACTCCATGGTTGCTCTGGCTGTGTGCTTTGGGTCATTTCTCTCCAGTTTAAACTTTTCGGCAGAGGCTAGCAGGTTTTTTATCCAAGATCTCTCTGTATTTAACTGCATTCATCTGCTCATCAACCCTGACCAGATTTCCAGTCCCTGCTGCTGAAAAGCATGATGCTACTCCACCATTGTTTATGGTAGGGCTGGTGTTACCTGGCCAATGTGCAGTATTAGACATGCTACACATACCACCAAAACAAAGCATAACCTTGCTTATAAAGATTTTGCAAAGCATCACTTAGAAGATATTGTAAAGATATGGAAGAACGTCTGGTGGTGCGATGAGATGAAGGTGGAACTTTTGCCCTCAACACTAAGTAGTACTTGTAGTGTCAATCTAATACTGCACATCAGTTGGGTAACACCATCTCGCTCTGCTCTGTAACTTTTCATCATAATGGGGAAATATAGAGATGCAAGTTGGTTTTCAGGAGAGAAGGTGGCAGAAGAATATGCAGAGCAAAGGGAATGTCTGTGATAGGTTCAGTTGAAATGATTCAATAGTGACAATTACCAATGTTTTAAGCTTGTGGCTCTATGTTGTTAGTGGTAAGGTAGTGGGACCTATGTAGTAGTGCAGACTTTTATGAGTAGTGTAACAAGGACTGTACCTTCATGATATAAAAATAGAAAATGCTGGAAACAAATCATCAGCTCAGGTAGCATCTATGGAAAGAGAAACGTACATTTACGGTGTGCAATTATGGAGAGAGGGAAAAAAGTTCAAAGAAGATGTTTGAGGCAAGATTTTTATACAGGGAATGGTGCATGTCTGAAAGGCACTGTTAGGGAGGGTGGTGGGAGCAACTGCAAATAGGCATTTATGAGGCTCTTAAATATGTTAGAGAATGGAAGGATATGGATGTGGAGATAGGGTTAACTAGCTTAGTAGGCTTTCAATTACTAGCTTAACTAGCTGGGCACAACACTGTGTGCTGAAGGGCCGGTTCCTATACTGTAGTATTCTTAGTCCCATGTTCTATTTGAGGTGAGGGACTCCTCCGAGCAAAGAGAGAGAGAGAGAGCAACAAGTGAGTCAGGGTAGCAGGAAAGTGTGGGTAGGAATAAAGAGAATTCCTCTGATAAAGTGAGAGCATATGGCAGGTGTGATTAATACAGTGGCTGTGTAATACGGCTCTGGCGTGGTTTACATGCCCAGCAAGCCAAACTATTCACAGAGAGGGAAAGAAATTACGACGGCAGGAAGAAAGATTCTCATGCAGATGAGAAGAAGAAGCGGAATTTAATATTTGATTTTTCTTGATTTTCATAGACTATAACAGGTTGCTCTCACTTACATTCAGGATCTGTGGCGCTGAGAACTCTACAGATAATCCCTGTGGAAAAGTTGGATTCTTCCAGATGGTTGATGATGCCAATCGGCCTTTTCACGTTAATAGGCATGGCACAGTGAGCACTGTGTGGCTGCCATGCACAACATCAAATGAATCTCCTATTAGAACAGTGCTCTGTTAGAAGTTGAGAAAGAAGCAAGATAATGGCCACAATTCCCTGACTGCACAGCTAGGGAAAGATGAAAATCAATTCTTGTCCCTTCACTCATGCTTTATTTCTCACCCAGTGCTCCCACTGCAAATTGTTACCTAAAACCTTTGGGGTGATTGTACCCAGACTGAAGTTTATGACAGACAGAGCTGCCTTAGTAAAGGGGAAGCTGCAGTATTACGATTGCCAGTTATATCCATCATGCTGAGCACTGGTGCCGCAGACCCCCCCCCCCCCCCAGCGTTGTGTGCTTAGTCTGCTACGGACTCACAAATGCATTGCCAGATCTGCTGATGATAATACAGTGGCTGGCCTCATCAGCAACAACGATGAGTTGGCATACAGAGAAGAGATAGAAAGGCTTGTTAAATGGTGTGAGAACAACAACCCGACTTGTCAACATGGACAAGACAAAAGAGATAATTGTGGACCAGGAACGCACAAGTTGACCACTCTCCATTTCACATCAATGGCTCTGCTGTGGAGAGAGTGAAGAGCACAAAATTCCTTGGTGTGCTCATAACAGATGATCTAACCTAGATCCACAAGACATCACTAGACAAGAAGGCACAGCGTGGTCTACACTTTCTTAGGAGATTGAGGCACACAAGGCTGCTTGCCCCCATCTAGCAATTTTCTACAGGAGCACCATAGAGAGTGTCTTGTCTGGTACAGAGTCTGCAAGACATTGGACCGCAAAACCCTATAGAGGACAGTAAAACCCACCAAGAGGATTATCAGGGTCTCCCTCCCTCTCCTAATTGTAATACTTATCAGGAACATCGCAGACGAAAGGCCCAAAGCATTGCTGAGGAGCTCCACCATCCATCTCATAATCTCTTTGACCCATTACCATCAGGAAGGAGGTACAGAAGCATCAGATATTGTACTGACAGACTGGGTAACAGTTTCTTCCCTCAGGCTGTGAGACTTAATGTGCTTTACTACATGCATTTTGAATTATATTTTATTAACTTTTCATAATACAATACTGTGGTTATGTGCTATATGTTATGAGGGTGCACCATGGTCTGGATGAATGCTGTTTCATTTGGTTGTTTATACAGTATGTACAGTCAGATGATAATAAACTTGAACTTGAATGTCAACAGTTGGATTACAGTCAGTGGCCACTTTATTAGATACACCTGCTCGTTTACACAAATATCTAATCAGTCAATCATGTGGCAACACCTCAATGTATATAAGTATGCAGACATGGTCTAGAGGTTCAGTTGTTATTTTCAACATCAACATGGGGAAGAAATGTGATTTAAATGACTTTGACCATGGAATGATTGTCGGTGCCAGACAGGGTGGTTTAAATATCTCAGAACTGCTGATCTAGGATTTTCATGCATGACAGACCCTGGAGTTTACAGAGAATGGTGCAAAAAAACTAAAAATATTGAGTGAACGGCAGTTCTGTGGGCAAAAAACACCTTGCTAATGAGACAGGAGAACAACCAGACAGGTTTAAGCTGACAGGAAGGTGACAGGAATTCAGATAACAAAGCATTACAAGAGTAGTGCGCAGAACAGCATCTCTGAACACACAACACATTGAACCTTGAAGTGGATGGGCTACAGTAGCAGAAGACTGTGAACATACACTCAATGCCCACTTGATTAGGTACAGGAAGTACCTAATCAAGTGACTGTTGAGTGTAAAATGGGGTAGCACAGTGATCCAGCTGGTAGAGCCATTGCCTGACAACTCCAGTGATTGTGTTCAGTCCTGATTTCCAGTGCTGCCTATGTGGAGTTTGCACGTTCGCTCTGAGTCCGTATCCCAAAGCACGATGGGTTGGTAAATTAGTGTGTTGGTGAGTAGCAGAATGGGCTGGGAACATGAGGAGAACAAGATGGGTTAGATTAGGATTAGTTTAAAGATAGGGGGTTTGATAGGTGGTGCGGAATCTGTGGGCCAGATGGCTTGTTTCTACATCGCTTCACTCTATAGTACTACCCCTGATCATTAGCTGAGTATATGGCTGGTTGGGTAGGTCGAGAATCACTGCGGAAAAAATAGCAGTAGTCTTTAGCTGGATATGGAGAGGAGTGCAATGTTCCACTTTCACCTTGCTCCACCTCTCTTTTCAATTCTCATCTTCAAGACACTTTTTAGTTTACATCTTTGAGCCTTTCTCCATTTTCAGTTGGGTGTCTTAAACAATACCTCTCCTTCAGTTCTAAGCAGAATGTAAATTTTGAGTTATCAAAGTATTGCAGATAGGTTTAAAAATACAAAGTAGGCAATCTTTCAGGGCATGTGATAAATATATTGTGCAATGGGGGTGTTTCAGAGCAGTATTTAGTTTCTAAACAATTTTGAGGTTGGGTGCTAACACGAGAGGGCACAGTTTTAAGGTGCTTGGAAGTAGGTACAGAGGAGATGTCAGGGGTAAGTTGTGGTTGTTTCTTTTTTTACGCAGAGAGTGGTGAGTGCGTGGAATGGGCTGCCAGCGACCGTGGTGGAGGCGGATACGATAGGGTACTCCTGGATAAGTACATGGAGCTAAGTACATAGAGGGCTATAGGTAATCCTAGGTAATTTCTAAGGTAAGGACATGTTTGGCACAGCATTGTGGGCCCAAGGGCCTGTATTGTGCTGTAGGTTTTCTATGTTTCTATGAATTTGTAGTCCTTTAGTAAGAATGGTGAGCACAGCAATCCAAACCAAATAGCAGAAAATGCCAGAAGTACTCAGCACGTCACACCTGTGGGAAGAGAAATAGAGTCGACATATCAAAGTTCAAAGTAAATTTATTATCAAAGTATGTATAAATTATACAACCTTGAGATTCGTCTCCTCATAGGCAGCCCCAGAACAAGAAACCTGAAAGAACCAATTAATAAAAGACTAGCAAACACCCAATGCAGAGAGAGACAGAAAAAAACACAAATCATGCAAACTATAAAATTAAGCAACAGTATTCAGAACTAAAGTGAGCCCACAGCCTCAGCTCATCACACAGCAGAGCAGAACGTCGTGGAGCTCACAGCCTGGAGCAGCTGAAGCAGGACACAGCCTTAAGCCCAGTTTATACTTCTGCATCAAATGTAAGCCGTACTCTACGCCGTAGGGTGATGTGCACCTCCCCAAAAAAGTAACTCACACGTCGTGGCGACGCAGACCGCAACAACTGTGATTGGTCCGCTTGGTAGCTTCGCATTTCTTCTTATGCATTTCCGGTTGCTTTTCTCCACCACGTCTGTACACTGATGCGAAATAAATGGTTGGAGACAATGGACCAAATCGTCAAATCTACCTGCCGACATCTGAAAATATTTGAAATGCATTTCCTTGTCCATGTCTCTCACGAAAAAGCTCAACACAGTGGCACAGAAACCCCACCGCCAACTAGTGTTTTGGCGGTGAATTGCAGAGCGACGCAGACACAACTATGCGTGCTCACTACAGCGTAGGGGTACGCAAAAGTATAAATCAGGCCTACGGCGTAGCCCGTATGCACAAGTATAAATCAGGCTTTAGCCCCAGTGCAGCGAGAGCAGAGTAAACGTTGCGGAGTTTGACCGCGTCTCAACCTTGTTCCACCACTTCTTCTTGAGTTAGCCCCACCTTTGCTTGCCTCTTCATTGTTTGTGGTGATCATTTACCACAATCTTCCATAGAAAAAGTGTTACTAGTAAAGTATATAGTTGGATTTCTTGCTTTATGATCCGCCAGTATGCTGTCGCAGGTCTTCAGTAGCGCCATCTTAAACCGAAGGTCATATCAGAGTACTTCGTCAGATTTTTACTGAGCATAGTAATCATTCAGATGCTGGTTAGGTAGTATAGGTGCAGTTCCTAGGATAGTGGTTAGTGTGAAAAATTCTCAGGAACCAATATGGGATATGCACATCAGCTGAAGTCACCTTGCTGTGATCATCTTTCTTCAGAGAGAAAAAACATTTTGTTGATCTGTTCTCAAGATTCTGTGACATTCCAAACCAGACTGAATCATTTTTGTTTTTAATATATCTATTTTGTTTTGCATGTGAGCTGCTTTCTCAAGTGGTTGTGTCCCTTTCTTTGTGATACACAGTAGGGATTCCCACAATTCAGATCCAGTGACAGTGAAGGATCAGTAACATATTTCTCAGTTAGCTTGGTGTATGACTTGGAAAGAAACACAAAGTTGGCAGTGTTTCCATGGAGCTGCAGTTGTTATCCTTTCACATGGCAGAGGCTGCGCGCAGTCAAATTAACACAGGCTACTTGCAATGTTTGATCAGTTCCTCTCAGAAAATGGTTTATTGGTCCTCATCTATTGTTATTATTTTTGTCATAAGCACTGTCTACACTCGGCTTGAGATTCTCAATTAAAGAGATAAAGGGTTTGAAAACATTGTAATATCTTCTTCTGCAACAATTCTGCTTAAGTAAAGGAAGGTACAGTTGTTCTATGTGTAAGATTTCATTGAAAACCTGCATATGTGATTCTACTTCAAGTGGTCACCATTGTTAGAGTAACAATTCTATACATTAGCAAATAGAAGTGAGTGCAAAATATTGCATGTAACAAGCAACACATGCAGTTCTCAGCATTAAAATTCCCAACTAAATATACAGCCCAATGTATTTCATACTCTTCAGATATGTTTGGTGTAGATTTGATTTTCAAAACACTGCATTCATCCTATGAATATCAGGAAGCATGATTATCTTTAAAAGACTTCAATTACATGGGGTGAGAGAAAACTCTCTCAGATTATTTCCTGCGGAAGGAGCATTAGACATTAGTTTTAGTTACTGTTCAATGGCACTGCACACGGGTGAACTCTTCTGTAAATTGACGCATTATACCACACAAAAAAAATCAAAAGGTTGTTCAGTGCCTGCTTCATCAAACTCACCCCTGCTTCATTCCTATTTTTAAGGATTACCTTCTCTCGCCAGAAAAGGCACGATGCTGGAAATACAAGCCACCTTCTGAAGTGTCAAGTCACACAAGGCTGTTGGATGTCAAGTGCTGTTGACCCAAGGTCTGGCAGAGGGTTGTGCTTGGTAGAATTCAAGCCTGGCTTTTCACCAATTCATTGTTGTGAGAGTGAAATCAGAACGCTTCTGATTCCTTTTCAGCCTGGAAGTAAATGGTTTGTCTCTCAGGAGACAAGGTGATAAATCTGTTACGCAGACTGCCAGGATAAAATGGAGAAGAAAATGCACTCTGTATTAATCTGAAATGTAGCACTACATTTTAATAGTGAGGACTGAACAGTTCTTTGAAACAAATGGCAGCCACAGAGATTCCTGGAGGATTTGCTCTCCACTACCAAGAAAGAGTAGAGTCATAGAAAAGTATAGCACAGAAACAAGCCCTTTGGCCCATCTAGTCCATGCAAACCATTTAAACTGCCTACTCACACTGAACTGCACCTGGACCATAGTCCTCCATGCCCCTGTCATGGGTGTACCTATCCAAACTTCTTTAAAATACTGAGATCAAGCTTGCATGCACCACTTGTGCTGGCAGCTTGTTTCACACACTCATGACCGTCCTCATGTTCCCCTTAAACATTTCATGTTTCACCCTTAACCCATGATCTTTGGTTGTAGTCCCACCCAATCTTAGTAGAAAAAGCCTACCTGCATTTACGCCCCCCCCCATTATTTTGTATACGTCTATCAAATCTCCCCTCAATCCTCCACATTCCAAGGAATAAAGTCCTAAACTATTTAATCTTTCTTTATCATGCAAGTCATCCAGTCCTGCTGCCGTCCTTGTAAATTTTTCTGTGTTCTTTCAAACTTGTTTATATCCATCCAGTAGGTAGGTGACCAAAACTACACACAATACTCCAGATCAGGCCTTAACAATATGTAATACAATTTCAACATAACACCTGTATGCAATACTTTGATTTATGAAGACCAATAAGCCCAAAGCTTTCTTTACAGCCCTAACTACCTGTGATGCCACTTTCAATGAATTATGGACCTGTATTCCCATATGCCTTTGTTCTACCACACTCCACAGTTCACTGTGTAAGGCCTACCCTGGCTGGTCTTACCAAAGGGCAACATTTGTCCGCATTAAATTTCATCTGCCACTTTTCAGCCCATTTTTCCAGCTGGTCCAGATCAGATAGTCTTCCTCGCTGTTCACTACACCCCCAGCCTTGTTGTCATCCACAAATTTGCTGATCCAGTTAACCACATTATCATCCAGATCATTGATACATTGCAGATAACAAACAACAACGGACCCAGCACTGATCTCAGCAGCACTCCATTAAGCACAGGCAACCATCATATGCCACTCTCTGGTTTCTCCCACAAAGCCAATGTCTAATCCAGTTTACTACCTCATCTTGAATGCCAAGTAACTAAACCTTCTTGATCAACGTGCCATGCTGGACCGTGTCGAGTGCCTTGCTCAAGTGTATGCATTCAACATCACTGCCTTGCCTTCATCAACTTTCCTGGTAACAACCTCGAAAACAAAAGATTGGTTAGACATAACCAATGCATAGATTTGAAACTCCCTTTGCCATTAACATCTTAAAAAATATTCAATGCTATTACCATGAGAGACAGATGCAACCATTATGTTCTGCTGTTGCCAACTAGTTTAGACTCAGTCATATTTCTGTCAATCCTTATTACAGATACAATTGCCCTGATTGTCTTGGAAATGATAAGAATTTTTCTATTCAATTGGGTCACAAGGCATCTACTGAAACAGAGAAAGAGCCAGCACAAAACCATCAAGGCTTTTATAACCTCCTCCAGAAACTGCACAGGAAAGAAACCTCCTGGACTGTCACTCCTTTCAATGTTTCAGGGATGTGTGAAGTACACACATCCCTGCTTCCTAGTATCTCCACCATACAAAGGAAGCCTGTGCTTCTAAATCACTGTAGTACTCACAATCTGGATCCTCAGAGTGGTCCTTTCTCCTCAATACAGGATGAGATGTAATGGAGGATCCTAAGTATAGGGGAAGAAACATGTTGTGTATCTGCATAGATTTTTGAATGTAACTATGCAAAGGAAGAAATTTTAAAAAGCATACAGGATCTTGGGCTTTATAAGCAGATGTCATGCACTAAAGCAAGCACATATGACAGTGCAGTAAGGTTTTTGTAGAATGGTCCTGGTACAGAGAGAATTAAAATACCTAATTTGCATATCTGTCTCACAGGAGCTGGGTACCAACCACCTGACATTTCCTCATAGCTCCCCCTAAAATGTGACCCCACCTACTGAACATCAGGCCATGGTCCTCTGGAAAGTCACTGACTTCATTTCCTCAGGGGCCCTCCACAGCCTGTTCCCCATCTGTGTACAGCCACTTCTACCTCCTCCTTCCATTCACATCATTCTCCTGGTGCTTACATTATCTCAGCATCTTCACGTCCCATAGGACATACTTTTTGTACTCGGACCCCTTCTGTCTGCGCCTTGTCTCTTCTCAACCAGAACTGTGGCACCTCTCCACCACCTTAACAGTTTCCTGGCCCCAAGTGGCTTATTTTCACCATAGAAATGCATTCCCTCTACACCCCACCCCTTACCAGGATAACCTGAACAACCTCTGCTTCTTCCTGAATAGAGACTCAACCAGTCCCCTCTCCAGATACTGAATAATCAAAATGTCAGAAATTACAGCCAGTTATGAACATTGGAAGTATGAATTCTTTAAAAAAGAATTCTGTATTCCTTTAAGGGTCTTCATGTAATTTAATTTTCAAAGTGGCAATTAATGTTGCCTCTGTATTTATCATTGGCATTGCATGAATTATTAATTCTAAGAGCAGATGGTGCTGAGTTATAAACAGAAATTGCTGCAAATACACAGCAGGCCAATTTACAACAGTGATGATAGAAGCAGCACTGGCATTTCAGGCTTGTGACCCTTCGGCAGGACTGAAAATCGTTGCGAGGTGTTTCAGTTTTTAATCAATTTTAGGGATGGAGAATGAAATGATGGAAGGGGAATATTAGTGATAAGTTGGTATGTACAGAATATTTCATTATGAGGAGTTGATAGTAGGAGAGTTCAGTGGTTGTCATGGAACAAGTAGGGGAAGAAGAGTTCAGTGAGATTGTAAATTGTAACATTGCCTGTAACATTGGTTTGTGAACTTTGGTTGCTGCTTTAGAGCTGTCACTTGTTTGAGGATTTTACAAACAACTGCTCTCTCTGGATTGCAGTAATGTGTGCAGACTGTTAAAGAGGAAGTCTGGAAGAAAGCCAAATATTTTGCCACTTGTAGCAACTTCATTAATAAAGTGATAGAAGCTTCCATACTAGGGCCTTTGGGATACCTTAATTTATCTATGTGTGGTTTTCCCTCCACGGTTATTTACTGGCTTCTCAACCAAATTAATTCTATTTTCTCACTTCTGCTTTCACTACTCTTTCTTCACCCAAAGCTGGGTAGGTTTCCAATTTCCTGAACATACGCCCCACCAGCTTCTATTTTCAATGAATCATCTTCTGCAATTTCTACCACATTAATGCCCCTCTCTTCTCCTTTCAGCGTTCCAGAGAAACCCTTACTTCCTTGACGAGCTCAGTTTTTCATGTCCACGACCACCTTTTCCCCTTCTCCCGTGTGACAGTCAGAAATCCAGCACTTACCCTTTTACCTCTTCACTTTACATCATTCATAGACCCCGCACACTTTCAGGTGAAAAATTGATTCACTTGAACTGATGAAGGATCGCAGATTCTCATTCTCTTTCTACAGAAAGAGCCCAACTTGCAGAGCTTTTCCTATTTTAGTTTCAGATTTTCAGTACATATTTTTTGATTTTCATTTCATGAAACCAAACCACGATTAGTTTGCAGAACCCCTCCAAAGCGTTCACAGGGATGACCCCGCCTTTCTTTCACCTGTCACTTTAATTCTCCATCCCACTCCCATACTGGTCTCTTACATTACTCCAACTAAGTTCAGTAACACCACCTGATGATTGAAATAGAAACAAAACAGCCCTCAAAGCTTAATACTGAATTCAACAATTTCAAATATTCACTCTCTCCCGTTTATATTTGAATTGACTAGTTCTGATGCAAGGTCATCAACCTGTAACATTAATTCCACTTTTCCTTCTCTACAGATGCTGCCTGGCCTGCTGAGTATTTTCAGCCTTCTCACTTGTCTCAAAATCTAAGACTGGACAGCAACGTTGACACAGTAGAAGCATTCCCATGCAGGTCCGGCGCACAGCTTGAAAAAGCACCCAGTTTTCTGTGGGAGTTTTTGCATCTTTCAGTGGCACAGATGCAGTAGAAGTGTTCCTGTGTAGGTCTGGAGGGGAGCTTGAAAAACCCAGTTTCCATAAGAGAGGTATTGTCTAGTAGAGTGGCCATCGTGGGAGTGGTCTGAGGCTTTGGCTCAACAGGCTTCAGCAAGAACAGGCAGAGGCAACGTAAATAGGTAAGTTTATTTCTGATTTCATTTTCTTATTTAACTCTTGAAAAAAATAGTGGGTATGTCAGCAGGGCCTGTGTTCTGTTCTGGGTGTCAGATGTGTGATTTCCAGGAGACTACCAGCCTCCCCAGTGGCCACATTTGCACCAGGTGCATCCAGATGCAGTTCCTTAGAGACTGCGCTAGGGAACCAGAATTGCAGCTTGATAACCTTGGGCTTGTGAGGGTAAGCGAGGAGGCGATAGACAGAAATTACAGAGCAGCAGTCACCCCAAGGCTACAGGAGACAGATGAATGGGTGACTGTCAAGAGAGGGAGGGGAAAACATCAGATAGTGGAGAGCACCACTGTGGCCATCCCCCTCAACAATAAGTACTCCATTTTGAGTAGTGTTGAGGGGAGAGGGGGGGATGACCTACCTAGGGGAAGCAAAAGCAGCCGTGCCTCTGGCACTGAGTCTGACCCGGTGGCTCAGAAGGGGAGGGAATTGAAGAGGATGGCAGCAGTAATAGAGGACTCTATAGATAGGGGGACCGATAGGTGATTCTGTGAATGCAAAGAAGAAACACAGATGGTAGTTTGGATTCCAGATGCCAGGGTCCACGATGGTTCTGAAGGTGTCCACAAAATCCTGAAAAGGGAGGGTGAGCAGCCAGAAGTTGTGGTACGCATAGGTACCAATGACATCGGTAGAAAAAGGGAAGAGGTCCTGAAATCAGAATACAGGGAGTTAGGAAGGAAGCTGAGAAGCAAGACCTCAAGGGTAGTAATCTCAGGATTGCTGCATGTGCTATGAGACAGTGAGGATAGGATTATAATGAGGTGGCGGATAAATGTGTGGCTGAAGAATTGAAGCAGAGGGCAGGGATTCAGATTTCGGTATAATTGGGACCTCTTCTGGGCAGATGTGACCTGTATAAAATGGATAGGTTGCACTTGAATCCAAGGGGGATGAATATTCTTGCAGGCGGGTTAGCTAAAGCTGCTGGGAGTGGTTTAAACTAATATGGCTGGGAGATGGGAACCAGTAGGATAGAGCTGAGGAATGAGCCAGCAGGTACACAAGTAGATGACGGGTATAACATGAGTGTAAAGAAGGACAAGCCAATGATGCAGACAGAGCAAAGAATATGTTGTACCGCAGTGGCAAAATTGAAAAGGCTAAAGAGCACCAGACTGAAGGTGATGTATTTAAATACAAGTAGTATTCAGAATAAGATGGATGAACTCATGGTGCAATTGGAGATTGGTTCGATATGACATTGTGGGCATCACTGAGTCGCGGCTGAAAGAAGGTCATAGTTTGGAGCTTAATATCAAAGGATATATTTTGTATTGAAAGCACAGGCATGAAGGCATAGGCTGAGGTGTGACCCTGTTGGTAAAAGATAGAATTACATCTTTAGAAGGAGGTTACATAGGGTCAGAGAATGTTTAATCTTTGTGGATGGAGTTAAGAAACTGCAGGGTAAAAAAAAATTATGGGAATCATATATAGGCCTCCAAATAGTATCCAAGATATGTGGTTGAGATTGCAAGGGGGCTGGAAAGGGCATGTAATAAGAGTAATGTCATAATTGTAGTGGGGGACTTCATTATGCAAGGGGATTTGGAAAATCAGGTTGGTGTCGTATCACAAGAGAGGTAATTTGTTGAATGCCTACAAGATGGCTTTTAAGAGCAGCTTGTGCATGAGCCTACTAGGGGAAAGGCCATCTTAATGAAATAAAGGGAATTACAGAGGTATGAGAAAGGAGCTGGCCCAAGTGGATTGGAGGGGGATACTGGCAGGGATGATGGCAGAGCAAAGTGGCTGAACTTTCTGAGAATAGTTCACAAGGTACAGGATAGATATGTTCCACAGAAGAAGTAGTTCTCAAATGGCAGGGCTAGGCAGCTGTAGCTAACAAGGCAAGTTAAGGACTGCATAAAAACCAAGCAAAGGGCATATAATTTAGAAAAATTGAGTGGGAAATTCAATGATTGGGAGGTTTTTAAAATCCAACAAAAGGCAACTAAAAAGTATATGAAGGTAAAAATGAAATAGGAGGGAAAACTAGCTGATAATATAAAGGATATTAAAATTTATTCCAGTTATATAAAGAGTAAAAGGGAGGTGAGAGTTGAGCAACACACATAAAAAATTCTGGTGAATGCAGCAGGCCAGGCAGCATCTATAGGAAGAGGTACAGTCGACGTTTCAGGCCGAGACCCTTCATCAGGACTAACTGGAAGAAGAGATAGTAAGAGATTTGAAGTGGGAGAGGGAGGGGAGATCCAAAATGATAGGAGAAGATAAGAGGGAGAGGGATGGAGCTAAGAGATGGAAAGTTGATTGGCAAAAGGGATACAAGGCTGGAGAAGGGAGAGGATCATGGGACAGGAGGCCGAGGGAGAAAGAAAGGGGGAGGGGAGCCCAGAGGATGCGCAAGGAGTTATAGTGAGAGGGACAGAGGGAGAAAAAAGAGAAGCCTCCAATCTGATGGCATGAAAATTGACTTCTCTAACTTCCGTTAATGCCCCACCTCCCCTTCGTACCCCATCCCTTATTTATTTCTCTCTCTCTCTCTGTCTGTCTCTCTCTCTCTCTCTCTCTCTCTCTCTCTCTCTCTCTGTCTCTCTCTCTCTCTTTTTTCTCCCTCTGTCCCTCTCACTATAACTCCTTGCCCATCCTCTGGGCTCCCTTCCGCCTTTCTTTCTCCCTCCCTAGGCCTCCCGTCCCGTGATCCTCTCCCTTCTCCAGCCTCGTATCCCTTTTGCCAATCAACTTTCCAGCTCTTAGCTCCATCCCTTCCCCTCCTGTCTTCTCCAATCATTTCTGATCTCTCCCTCCCCCTCCCACTTTCAAATCTCTTACTATCTCTTCTCTCAGTTAGTCCTGACGAAGGGTCTCGGCCCGAAACGTCGACTGTACCTCTTCCTATAGATGCTGCCTGGCCTGCTGCGTTCACCAGCACTTTTTATGTGTGTTGCTTGAATTTCCAGCATCTGCAGACTTCCTTGTGTGGGTGAGAGTTGATATTGGACCAATGGAAAATGATGCTGGGGAGGTAGCAATGGAGGACAAAGAAGTGGCAGATGATACAAATAAGTACTTTGCAACAGTCTCCACTGTTAAGACACTAGCAATGTGCCAGCAGTCCATGAGTATCAGGGAGAGGCATGAGTGTCATTGCTATTACAAAGGAAAAGTGCTAGGCAAACTGAAAGGTCTTAAGATGGGCAAGTCACCTGGATCAGATGGACTACATCCCAGGGTTCTGAAAGAGGTTGCTGAAGATACAGCAGATACATTCGTCATGATCTTTCAAGAATATCTTGATTCTGGCATGGTCCCAGAGGACTGGAAGATTGCAAATATCACTCCACTCTTTAAGAATGAAGGAAGGGAAAAGAAAGGAAATTGTAGGCCAGTTAGCCTAACCTCAGTGGTTAAGAAAGTGTTGGAGTCTGATATTAAGGATGAGATTTTGAGGTACTTGGAGACTAGTGATAAGATAAGGTAAAGTCAGCATGGTTCTGTAAAGGGAAATCTTGCCTGACAAATCTGTTAGAGCAGGGGTCCCCAACCTTTTTTGCACCGCGGACCAGTTTAATATTGACAATATTCTTGCAGACCGGGCAACCGGGGGGGTTGGGTGTTATTTAAGTGGGGTTAAGCTCGCCTCAACATGTCTTTTATAGTTAGGGTTGTCAACTTTCTCACTCCCAAATAAGGGACAAAAGTATCAGTCAAATATTGGACACCTGTGTTTTCCCCGAGAAAGACTACCAAGGCCATAAAGCCTTGCACGGGCACCTGTGTGCGCATGTGTGACGTGCACGTGCTGATTTTTTTCCACAAATCGGTTTTGGCTTAATCTTCCCAACTATACTGTACATACATTATTTCTACTTTATATAGGCTGTGTATTTATCATATCATTCCTGCTTTTACTATATATTAGTGTTATTTTAGGTTTTATGTGTTATTTGGTATGATTTGGTAGGTTATTTTTTGGTTATTTTGTGGCCGATTAGGAAAAGGGGAGGTGCAACGAGACCTGGGTGTCATTATACACCAGTCATTGAAAGTGGGCATGCAGGTACAGCAGGCGGTGAAAAAGGCGAATGGTATGCTGGCATTTATAGCGAGAGGATTCAAGTACAGGAGCAGAGTGGTACTACTGCAGTTGTACAAGGCCTTGGTGAGACCACACCTGGAGTATTGTGTGCAGTTTTGGTCCCCTAATCTGAGGAAAGACATCCTTGCCATAGAGGGAGTACAAAGAAGGTTCACCAGATTGATTCCTGGGATGGCAGGACTTTCATATGAAGAAAGACTGGATGAACTGGGCTTGTACTCATTGGAATTTAGAAGATTGAGGGGGGATCTGATTGAAACGTATAAAATCCTAAAGGGATTGGACAGGCTAGATGCAGGAAGATTGTTCCCGATGTTGGGGAAGTCCAGAACGAGGGATCACAGTTTGAGGATAGAGGGGAAGCCTTTTAGGACCGAGATTAGGAAAAACTTCTTCACACAGAGAGTGGTGAATCTGTGGAATTCTCTGCCACAGGAAACTGTTGAGGCCAGTTCGTTGGCTATATTTAAGAGGGAGTTAGATATGGCCCTTGTGGTTACGGGGGTCAGGGGGTATGGAGGGAAGGCTGGGGCGGGGTTCTGAGTTGGATGATCAGCCATGATCATAATAAATGGCGGTGCAGGCTCGAAGGGCCGAATGGCCTACTCCTGCACCTATTTTCTATGTTTCTATGGGTCTGGGAACGCTCAAAAATTTTTCCCATATAAATTACTGGTAATTGCTTCTTCGCTTTACACCATTTCAGCATGAAAGGTTTCATAGGAATGCTCTACCTTAGCGAGGGAAATACGGGACAAGGGTGGTCCCGTATGGGACAAGCCAATTTAGCCCAATATATGGGATGTCCCGGCAAATACGGGACAGTTGGAAACCCTATATTGAAGTTCAACAGTGCGTGACAGGGATTGAGGAAAGGTGCAGTTGACTCATATCGTTTTCTCATGGCCCGGTAGCACACGCTTTGCGGCCCGGTAATTGGGGACCGCTGTGTTAGAGTTCTTTAAGGAAGTAACAAGCAGAGTGGACAAAGGAGAGGCAGTGGATGTCATTTACTTGGATTTTCCAGAAGGTGTTTCATAAGGTGCCACACATGAGGCTGCTTAACAAGATAAAGTCCTCTGGTGTTGTGGGAAATATACTGACATGGATAGAGGAATGGCTGACAGGCAGGAGGCAGCAAGTGGGAATAAAGGGGGCCTTTTCTGGTTGACTGCCAGTGACTAGTGATGTTCTTCAGGGGTCAGTATTGAGACTACTACTTTTCATATTGTATGTCAATGATTTGGATAATGGAATTGATAGCTTTGTGGCAAAGTTTGCAGATGTTACGATGATAGGTGGAGAGGTAGGTAGTGCTGAGGAAGCAATATGATTGCAGAAGGACATAGACAATTTGGAAGAATGAGCACACAAGTGGCAGATGGAACACTGTTGGGAAATGTACAATAATGCATTTTGGTAAAAAGAACAATAGTACTGACTATTATCAAAATGGGGAGAAAATTCCAACATCAGAGGTGCAAAGGAGTTCTAAAGCAAGCCTCCCAGAAGGTTAATTCACAGGTTGAGTCTGTGATAAAGAAGGTAAATGCAATGTTGACATTCATTTCAAGGGGAATAGAATATAAAAACAAGGAGATAATGCTGAAGATTTATAAGACACTAGTCAGGCCGCACTTGGATTATTGTCAACAGTTTTGAGCCCTATGCCTCTGAAAGGATGTGTTGTCATTGGAGATAGTCCAGAGGAGGTTCATGAGGATGATTCCGGGAATGAAGGGGTTAACATATGAGGAACTTTTGGCAGCTTTGGGCCTGTACTCACTGGAATTTAGAAGAATGAGGGGCGATCTTATTGAAAAGGCTCGATAAGGTGGATGTGGAGAGGATTTTTCCTATGGAGGGGATATCCAGAACTAGAGGGCACAGCCTCAGATCTGAGGGGTGACCTTTTAGAACAGAGTTAAAGAGCATTTTTTTTAAATCAAAAGAGTAGTGAGTCTGTGGAATAGACAGCTGTGGAGGCCAAGACCATGGATATACTTAAATCAAAAATTGACAATTTCCTGATTGATCAGGGCATCAAAGGTTATAGCGAGAAGGCAGGTGCATAGGGTTGAGTGGGATCTGGGATCAGCCATGATGGAACGGCGAAGCAGACTCAATGGGCTGAATGGCCTAATTCTGCTTCTATGCCTTATGGTCTTTCGGTCTAACTGCAGTGCTTTATATCTCACAGTTCAAATGTTCTCTCTTTTTTTTAAAAAAAAAACAGCCTCTCTACACAAATGCATACAACAACACATATCCATGCACATTCTGGAGGTATGGCCTTTTGATTTCACCTCAGGGTGAAGCCATAAGTTGGTACAAATGTATGTTATGCAAACTTCCTTACACAAAGAACAAAAATTGTGGTGAACACACCTTTACTATCCTCTTAACCAGCACCTACATCATTCTCTTCACCATACATTATTCCATTGATATATTTCTCTGTCCTGTACAGCTGTGAAAAAATGAGTACAATACACATTTATAGCTGCCATATGTATAAATCGGCTTCAAGAACATTTCTTTGCCATATACTGTATAGTTGTCTCTTACATTTTAACTCTCAAAGTGCAACATCTTATACTTGTTCAGATTAACTTCCATCTGCCCTAACTGTGCTCATATTTCAAAACTGGGCTATATCTTCCTGACTCCTTTGATAACCTACCTCAAAATACACAACTCCATTTTTTTTTTTGGTCATCTGCAAACTTGCAAATCAGACTCCCTATATTTTCATCCAGATCACTTATATTTATCACAAACATTGAAATCCAAGCATTGATCCTTGTGCAACACCACTGGTCACAGAACTTCAATTAGAATAACACCCTTCACCACAACCCTTGTCTTCTATGGCCAAGATTATTTTGAATCCAGTTCACCAAGTCTTCATGGGTGCCATGTGTCTGAATCTACTGGATTAGCCTACCACAGGGAGGCTTGTCGAAAGCTTTACTAAACTCCATGTACAAAATCATCCTCATACTCCCACCTCCTTTAAAACTGGACATGGCCTCCACTGCACTAAGCCTTGCTGAATTAGTCCATGCTTTTCCAATACAAATAGATCCTATCCTTAAGAATCTTCTCCAATAATTTCCCTGCCATGGATGTAAGGCTCACCAGCCTATAATAAGTCACTTACATCATTGCGTAAATTGAGAAGATTTCTTTGCTTTTCTGTTAAACACGATTCTAAAGCTGGGATCAATTCAGGAGCTGTTGTTCCCTGTGGTAACGTTCTGAATTTTCAGCACAGTCGCATTGTTGGTCCCTGTGAGCCAGTCGACAATCAATGAATTTCACATTCAGTTTAAATGCAGTAACCCAGGCAGGAGAAAATAACCAACATTATTGGTCACAGTTACATAGAATTTCAGTGACCACTAGTAGGTAAGGAAATGTATTATATTAAAGAACACAGATACAGTACTGCAAACTTACTAGATAAAGTACAAAAGTAACAGTATTCGAGTTTACAGCTAGATCTATTTTTAACATGAAAATGACAGTGGAATTTTTTTTAAAAATTCTGTAATATACATTGTATGGTTTTGTATTTAAAGCAAAGAAACAAGTTATTCAACCAATGCTGGGCTCCTTTTGCCTTTCTTCAATTCATCCCGTTAACCTTTCCTTCACTTTTGTCCTCTGGATTGTGCCTGCCTGGCATCCACTGTACATAATCCTTGTGTTTCACTTTGACTGAAGATGTTTCCCCTAAGATGCTTTGTTCTAATGATCTGCCAGTCCCAACACCACTTTCACTCCATTCAGCATACAACTTCAATGCAGAGGAAGGCTAGTTATTTACCAATGCTACAGTTGAACTATCAACATGCCCATAAAATTTTAACTGCTCTTGAATGCACCATATCTTAATTCACTAATACCCAGTCCTTATAAAGAAAACCCTCTCTTTTAGTAGTTCTACCTACTCCAGACTTTAAAAGCTAAGACCAAAATTAGTTAACTTTTCAACAAGTTTCTTCTGTTTTCCATTCTCAGTGTGGCCTGTCATTCATTAGGGATCTTAGTCCTGATGACAGAATACTCAAGAAAACTATATAACTCAGAAATTTATGGCAAATTAAGAAACTAAACAAAGTAGCAACTTTGTACCTCCTTCAGTTTGATTCAATATTTGACGATCACACTTTATATTTTCTTCAATAACTTGATTGACTTGTTCTGCCTTGGTAATTACATCAGCAGTGTTAACCTGGAAAGAGAAAAGGAAATCCAGTTGAAATTAAGATAAAATTGATAAGAATAAAGTGAGACTGATAAAGAATGGCACATTGTAAAGTAAAACTTGTATGACACTGGAAGAAATGGTTGTAAGTTTTACCTGAATCCAGAAGATTTACATCTTTGAATTAGTCTTAATTTTGCATGTAATCTCTGCCATATTTCTCTATTACGCCATGTCTTTAAGTGTGTAGTTAAAGACATCGAATCACTGAGCAGTACAGCACAGATAAAGACCCTTTGACCGAGTTAGTCCATGCCAACCATGGTGCCCACTTAACTAGTCCCAATTTTCTGTGCTCAACCCACATTTCTGTGGATTGTCCCTGCATGAAATTCTCCAAGTGATTCGTAAATGATATTGTTGTACCTGCCTCAACCACTTCCTGCAGCAGCTCGCTCCATATACTCACCACCCTCTGTGTGAAAAATTTGTCCAAGTATCAAGAAACATAGAGGAGGCTTGAACCAAATGCAGAGCAGCGGAGATGATTTAGCAATGAGTGACCGCTTTAATAATAAACTGCAAAATAACAAGCCTCGAGGGGCCACAAAACAAGAGCAAATGGATACTTAATATTTAACGCAACAAGTTAACTGAAGGCTAGGAGCAACTGGATGAGGATGGCTGGTTCAGTGGGTGAACCAGGACTGTAGATGTGAGCTGGGATCAAATAGGTTGCATGTGATGAATTGTAAACACGTGGGAAGTGATTCCTGTTAGTTAGGTGGAGGCAATGAGGTACCTGCTTGTGCAGGCCTGATAGGACCCATCTACTACGGCCAGCATTTGAAGGGCTAGTACAATTCAGATGGGTCTGGTGGAGCTCTTCAAAGAGCAATAGATCCAAGATAAAACTGTGAAACTTGATTTCAGGAGGGGCAGAACCAGCAGCTCAATATTCCGGGGTTACATGGTTTCAGATGTGACAGATTAAATAGGAAAGGTGGTGGTAATAGTCAGGGAAAATGTCATATCAAAGTCTAGTCAGAGTAGACTGGAGAACCCATCTCATGAGCTGTTATGGGTGGAATTGAGAAATTAGAAAGATAATGAGGCTATATTACAATCCACCCAACAGTTCGAGGGATTTACAGGAACAAATTTGCAGAGAGATCACAGACTGTTACAAGAAACATATGATTGTTATAGTCGGTGATTTTACCTTCCCACATATTGACTGGGACTCTCATACGGTAAAAGGATTAGATGGGACAGAGTTTGTCAAATGTGTTCAGGAACGTTTCCTTGATCAGTGCGTGGAAGACCCAATGAGTGAGTGAGCGATACTGGATCTGCTTTTAGGGAATGAGACAGGGCAAGTGACAGAAACTTGCATAGAGGAACATTTTGCAAATAGTGATCAGAATGCTATTAGTTTCAAAGTAAATATGGAAAAGATAGGTCTGGTCCAAGGATTGAGATTCTAAATTGGAGAAAGACCAATTTTTATAGTATCTAAAAGGATATGGCAGGAGTGGATTGGGACAGACTGTTTTCTGACAAAAGTGTACTTGGTAAGTGGCAGGCCTTCAAAAGTGAAAACTTGGAAGTACAATGCTTGTATGTGCCTTTCATAATAAAAGGTAACAGATTTAGGGTACCTTGTTTTAGATGTTAAGGCCCTGGTTAAAAAAAGTAGGTGCATGGCAAGTATAGGCAGGTAGGAACAAATGAGATACTTATGGAATATAAGAAATGCAAGAGAACATTTATGTTTAAAAATAAATCAGGAGGGCTTAAAGAAGGCATGAGGTTGCTCTAGCAACAAGGCGAAGGAGAAATCTAAGGACATCAAATCAGTAGAAAGATGTGACATAGGATTGGAAGATGTTGAATCCTAGTGGGTTGAGTTAAGAAACTGCAAGGATAAAAGGACCCTGATGGCAATTATATACAGGCCTCCCAACAGGGAGGTGGACCACAAATTACAACAGGAAATAGAAGAGACAAAAGGGCAATGTTACGATAGTCATAGGAGATTTTAACATGCAAGTCGATTAGGAAAATCAGGTTGGTAATGGATCTCAAGACAGAGAGAGTTGAATGCCTAAGAGATGGATTTTTAGAGCAATTTGTTGTTGAGCCTTCTAGGAGATCAGCTATACTGGATTGGGTGTTATGTAATGAACTGGAGGTGTCTAAGGAGTTTAAGGCAGAAAAACCCTTAGGAACCAGTGATCACAATATGATTGAGTTCAACTTGAAATTTGATAGGGAGACAGTAAAGTCTGGTGTAGCAGTATTTCAGTGGAGTAAGGGAAAATACAGTGGTATGAGAGAGGAGTTGGCCAAAGTAAATTGGAAGGAGCTGCTGGCAGAGATGTCAGCAGAGCATCAATGGCATGCATTTCTGGGAAAAAAAATAAGGAAGGTGCAGGGTATGTATATCCCAAAAGTGAAGAAATACTCAAATGGCAAAATAGTACAACTGTGGCTGACAAGGGAAGTCCAAGCTAATGTAAAAACAAAAGAGAGGGCATACAACAAAGCAAAAATTAGTGGGAAGATAGGGGATTGGGAAATTTTTAAAAACCTACAGAGAGCAACTGAAAGAATCATTAGAAGAGAAAAGATGAAATATGAAAGCAAGCTAGCAAATAATATCAAAGTGGGTAGTAAAAGCTTTTTCAGTGTGTAAAAAGTAAAAGAGCTGAGAGTGGATATAGGACGACTAGAAAATGAGGCAGAGAATTAATAACGGGGACAAAGAGATGGCAGATGAACTAAGTGAGTATTTTGTATCAGTCTTCACTGTGGAAGACACTAGCAGTGTGCCAGATGTTGTAGTGTGTGAAGGAAGAGAAGTGGGTGCAGTTACTGTTACAAGGGAGAAGGTGCTCAACAAGCTGAAAGACCTACACATACATAAATCACCTGGACCAGATGAATTGCACCTTGAAAGGCTTCTGAAAGAGGTAGCATTGGAGATTGTGGCAGCATTAGAAATGATCTTTCAAAAATTATTGGACTCTGGCATGGTGCCAGAGGACTGGAAAGTAGCAAATGTCATTCCACTCTTTAAGGATGGAGGAAGGCAGCAGAAAGGAAATTATAGACCAGTTAGCCTGACCTCAGTGGTTGGGAAGATGTTAGAGTCAATAATTAAGGATGAGGTGATGGAGTACTTGGTGACACAGGACAAGATAGTACAAAGTCAGCATCGTTTTCTTCAGGGAAAAACCTGCCTGACAAACCTGTTGGAATTTTTTGAGGAGATTACAAGTAGGATAGATAAAGGGGATGCAGTGGATGTTGTATATTTGGACTTTCAGAATGCCTTTGACAAGGTGCCACACATGAGGCTGCTTACCAAGTTAAGAGCCCATTGTATTACGGGAAAGTTACTAACATGGTTAGAGCATTGGCTGATAGGAAGAAGGCAGCGATTGGGAATAAAAAGATCCTTTTCTGGTTGGCCGCCAGTGACTAGTGGTGTTCAGCAGGGGTCGGTGATGAGACCACTTCTTTTTATGCTGTACATAAATGATTTAGATGATGTAATAGATAGCTTTGTTGCCAAGTTTGCAGATGATACGAAGAATGATGGAGGGGCAGGTAGTGTTGAGGAAACAGGTAGGATGCAGAAGGACTTAAGACAGATTTGGAGAATGGGTAAGAAAGTGGCAAAAGAAATATAATGTTGGAAAATGTATGGTCATGCACTTTGGTAGTAGAAATATTTTTTAAACTGGGAGAAAATCCAACAATCTGAGGGACTTGGGAGTCCTTGCACAGAACACCCTAAAGGTTAACTTGCAGGTTGAGTTGGCAAATGCAATGTTAGTATTCATTTTAAAAGGCACTGGTGAGGCCTCACCTTGAGGATTGTGAACAGTTTTGGGCTCCTCATCTTAGAAGAGATGTGCTGGCATTGGAGAGGATCCATAGGAGGTTCACAAGGATGATTCCAGGAATGAAAGGGTTATTATATGAAGAATGTCTGATGGCTCAGGGTTTGTACTTGATGGAATTTAGAAAGATGAGGGGGATCTCCTTGATACCTTTTGAATGTTGAAAGGACTAGACAGAATAGATGTGGAATAGATGTCCCCCATGGTGGGAGAGTCTAAGACAAGAGGGCACAGCCTCAGGGTAGAGGGGCACCCTTTTAAAACAGAGATGCAGAGAAATTTCTTTAGCCAGAGGGTGGTGAATTTGTGGAATTTGTTGCCACTTGCAGCTGTGAAGGCCAGGTCGTTGAATGTATTTAAGGCAGAGATTGATATGTTCTTGATTGGACATGGCATCAAATGTTATGATGTGAAGGCTGGGAAATGGGGTTGAGGAGGAGAAAAAAAAGGATCAGCCATGATTAAATGGCGGAGCAGGCTTGATGGGCGAAATGGCCTAATTCTGCTCCTATGTCTTATGGCCTCATGGATTCTACAGATATGTTAAGAGCAAAAGGATTGCAAGGGACAAAATGGATCCTCTGGAAGATCAGAATGGTAATCCATGCATGGAGCCAAAAGGGATGTTGGAGGTCTTAAATGCATCTGTATTGCATCCGTATTTTCTCAGGAGATGGACACAGTCTATTGAAGTGAGGAAAGGACCATTGACTTCATGGACCCTGTACAGACAACAGAGGAGAAGGAGGTATTTGCTGTCTTGAGGCAAGTTAGTGAGGATAAATTCCCACGGCCTAACAAGGTGTTCCCTTGGAACCTGCAGGATGCAAATGCAAAAAACAGCTGGGGCCCAAGCAGAGATATTTAAATCATGCTTAGCGACAGGTGGGGTACCAGAGGATTGGAAGATAGCCAATGTTGTTCCACTATTCAAGAAAGGATCTAAAAACAAACCAGGAAATCATAGGCCAGTGAGTCTAACATCTATACTGGGAAAGTTATTGGAAGGTATTCTGAGGGACCAGATATATGATTATTTGGATAAACATGGATTAATTAAGAATAGTCAACATAGTTTCTTGTGTAGTAGTACATGCGTAAACAATTTTAGAGTTTATTAAGGAATTACCAGGAAAGTTGATGAAAGCAAGGCAGTGGATGTTGTCTACATGGACTATAGAAAGACATTTGACAAGGTCCTACATGGACTATAGAAAGACATTTGACAAGGTCCTACATGGCAGCTTGGTCAAGAAGGTTCAGTTGCTCGGCATTCAAGATGGGGTAGTAATTAGCTGAGACATTGGCTTTGTGGGAGAATTCAGAGAGTGTAGCATATGGTTGACTCTCTGACTGGAGGCCTGTGATTAGTAGAGTGCTGCAGAGATTGGTGCTGGGTCCTTTGTTGTTTGTCATCTATGGTCAATGATCTGCATGATAATGTAGATAACTGGTCAGTAAACTTTGCAAATGACGCTAAGATTGGGGGTGTTGTGGAACGAGCTGCCAGCACAAGTGGTACATGCAAGCTCAATTTCAATGTTTAAGAGCAGTTTGGATAGGCGCATGGATGTTAGGGGTATGGAGGTCCCAGTGCAGGCTGATGCAAGTAGGCAGTTTAAATGGTTTGGCCATGGACTTGATGGGCCAAAGAGTATGTTGCTGTACTGTACACTCCCATGACTAAATGACACTCAAGACCTTTCCTCCATGCCGTACCCTTCCCTGTCAACTGGATACTGCAAACCCCATCCACAATGATGTGAACCCATCAACCAGTACATTGCGTACATGACCACCTTCTACCATCCTAGGTTCCAGAGGTGCAGGCTCAGGCGGGTTGACTGGTCCAAGGACAATAGGCCTGTGGGAGGACATGTGGAAGGTAGGTGTGATGCTGAGGGATGGTGGCAGCTGGAGATAAGTGACTGGATTGATGCAAAGGATGATCTTGAAGGGAAAACGTGGACCACTTTCCGTATCTTGGAAGTCACCTCTCCTCCAATGTCGACCTTAACGACGAGATCCAACATCGTCTTAAATGCACTGGAACAGCTTTTGGACGTCTCCGAACAAGAGTCTTTCATGATCGTGACATCCGAACAGACACCAAAATGTTAGTGTACAAAGCAGTGGTAATCTCAACGCTCCTGTATGCATCAGAAATCTGGGCAACATACCGACGACATCTGAAGGCACTTGAAAAGTTCCATCAACGCTGTCTTTGAAACATCTTAAATATCAACTGAGAAGATAGAAGAACCAATGTCAGTGTGCTAAATGAAGCAAGAACAACAAGCATTGAAGCCTACGTCATCAAGAACCAACTAAGATGGAGTGGTCATGCTGTTCGAATGAAAGACGAATGTCTGTCAAAACAAATCTTCTACTCCCAGCTTAAAGAAGGCAAACGTAAAAGAGGCGGACAACAGGAGAGATTCGAAGACATCTTAAAAGCCAACATGAAGAAATGCAACATTGACATCAACAATTGGGAAACCAATGCCAAGGACAGGAAACTCTGGCAAGCCATCATCCGAGAAGGAACAGCAACTTTCAAAGCCAACAGATGTGCAGAATTAGAATAAAAAGAGAAGAAAATGGAAAGAGAGGCAGCAACAACCAAAGCCTGATCTGCCATCTGGAACTACCTGTCCTGAATGCGGAAGAACTTTCAAAGCCAAGATTGGACTCATAAGCCACTTGAGAGCCCATAAGTAGATCAACAGAACGAAGACCATCATCCTCGACCTCGAGGGATAGCCACGACAATGACGACGATCTTGAAGGGACAGATGAATTGGGGTGAGAGTATGTGAACACCAATGCGCAGGGGCAGATCTTAGGTGGAAGCCCAACACAGTCCCAATGCCAGAGTAGTCAGGTTGGGCACTGCTCATGGTTGATCTGACAGCAGTAGGTGTGGTTGGCAGCTAGGATGGCACTCCGTGCCCTCTTCCAAAATTCAGGAAGCGGCAAACCAGGGCCATGGCGGACGAGACCTCCACCACTGGCTCTTCTGTGGGGAGCAACAGAGATTGGAAACCATGCAGCACTACAAAGGGTGACATGCCCATGGTAGAGAAGGTGTATAAATTTTGAGACAGCTCAGCCCAGAGCAGATTCTTCTTCTATGTGGAAATGTTAGAGGTGGCAAAGCATTGCAAAAACCTCTCTACCTGCTTATTGGCTCTTTCTGGACTCACCGTTCATCTGCAGATGATAAACTCTCTGAGGTGCAGAGGAGGGAGCGGAAGTCTCACCAGAAGCAAAAGATGGATTGCGGGCCCCAGTCTGACACAAAGTCCTGAGAGGAAACAGAAAGGCAAGCTAAATGTTGGAGGACCAGACCCACCATCTCGGTGGCTGACAGAGATTTGGGGAGGGTAATGAAGTGGGCTGCCTTGGAGAGCTGGTCCACCACTATCATGATCACAATGGCCTCATCGCAGCTAGCAATGAACTGACGTACTGTACGTCATGGTGGCCCACCAGAGCTGTGTCGCAGAAAATCCAGGGTTTGTTGTGTCACTGGATGGCCAGAGAGGGGTGAGGAACAGGCTCAATGGAGTATCTCAGAGCGTACAAGCTCCAGAATGTACGTGCAGTTGTTGTGTGCTGGCTAGAGCAGGCCCGAGCTGTAGGGCCTGGCAGATCAGGTTCTCAAGATCCAAAAGGATCAGGGGAGGATCTGCAAGGGTGGAATGATGGGCTGAAGGACACTTACCATTTCGGCTGGGTCAAACTGTCATGACAGGATGTCCACCTTAGTGTCCTTGGAACCAGGTCAGTATGAGATGGTGAAGTTGAATTGGTTGAAGAAGTGGGCCCAATGAGTCTGACATGGGTAGAGTTGGCAGGTCTGCTGAATGGATATGAGGTTCTTGTGCTAAGTCCAGATCAGGGAAGGTTCCATATTCCCCTTCTGCTGTTGTCTCCATCCCTCCAAGGCCCATTTGAACTTGCTTGAGAAAAAAGGCACTAGGGCGTGTCTTCCCACCAGGCCCTCATTTGGAGAGGATGGCTCTGGTAGCAAGCCATGAGATAGGTGATGGGGAGAGTAGTGACAATTTGGTTGTAGTTCCTGATGAAATGGTGGTAGAAGTTGGAGAAGCCCAAAAGCACCGTAGCTATTCGAGGGAGCATGGTCGGGGCCATTCAACAACAGTACGCACCTTCCATGGCTATGTCTTTGTTTTAAAAAAATGTAACCCAGGAAGAAAATGACTGGGTTGTGGAATTGGCATTTCTCTAACTTGTAGTACAATTTGTTTTGAGGAGATGTTGAAAGATTGAATGGATATGACAGAAGTGGTCTTGGGGGTCCTTAGAGAAGATGAGGATGCCACTGTGAGAGATGAACACATACCCTGTAGCTTGTCTTGGAGGATCTCATTAACAAAGGCTTGGAAAACGGCTGTATTGCTGGAAAGCTGGAAGGCATCATCAAACATTCATAGTGACTAGTGAGTGTTAGGAACCCCAGCAGTTGCGGTTCAGGCTGTATGCGCTGCATAGATCCAGTTTGGTGAAGCTATGGGCCCCGCAGTGTGTTTCGTATGCACTAATCATCAAGTGGAGATGGTAGCAGTTCTTTACAGTGATTTTGTAGAGTCCATGGTAGTCTATGCACGGACAAAGACCCCATCCTTCTTTTTGACAAAGAAGCGGTCAGGAACTAGAATGTTCAAATGAAGCCATGCTGTAGCACTTTAGCAATGTAATCATTTGTGGCTTGGTTCTCAGGAGGGGAGAGAGCCAACAGATAACCTGGGGAGAGATAGTTCACAGGAAACTGATTGCACAGTCCTGTGGTCTGTGAGGCAGCAAGGTGCTGGATTACCCTTTTACTGAAGGTGATGGCTAAGTTGTATTCCTCTGGGTGTTTGGTGAGGTCAAGGATTTCCTCCATCTCCACGGATTTACTGCTTGAAGTCAACTGAGGTTGCAGGCAGGTGGTCCAACAGATGGGTCGCCAACTCAGCAGTGAACAGGATGATCAGGTGAAGTGAAGGTTGTGAGTGGAGAGCCAGGGGTAATCCAAGGTGAGAGGATTGTTGGGTGAGTTGATAAGGAGGAATTGGATGAACTTGCAGTGCTCTCAGATGCTGATGTGTGCAGGCTGTGTGCACGCTCTGACCATCCCAGACCCCAGGGGACATCAATCAATGGCCATGACGCAGAAGGGGTGAGAGAGAGCCTGTGGAGGGAGTCCCCAGCTGCACACACAGAGTCCAGTCTAGAAAGCTGCCTACTACGCCAATATCCACAGAGCTTTTAGAGTGTGGAGAACAGGGAGAGTGAGTCAGGCTGTGCTGCTGGAATGATGGGCCGAGGTCGAGCCTCATGGGTAGAAGACTCCTTGTCTCTACCTGGTGGTGCCGTTTTCCCGGACGCAGTGGGTATTTGATGAGTGGGTGATCAGCGGTTCGGCAGTAAGTGCGGAAGTTGTTTCTCCAACGACGCACACATTCTTGGAAGGTTTAAAGAAAGAAGCTTCCCCTCACGGCATGGGCTCCGAAGGCATTGCTGTTGAGAATGAAATGGTTCTGGGAATGGAACTGGGGCTCAGGCTGGTGATCTGGAGGATCATTCCATTAGACACTTGTCAACACGGAGGGCCAGAATGATGAGGCTTTTGAGGTCAGTGGGCATCTCCTAGGTGGACAGCTCACTTTTCAAGTGTGCCGAGAGGCCGAGATGATAATGGGCCAGCAGTATTTCTGCATTCCAGCTGCACCAGAATTCCACCGCGTAATCCAGCACAGGGCATGAGCTTTGATGCAGGCAAAGTATCAGATCCACTGCCTCCCTTCCACCTCCCGAATGGTCAAAAACCTGGTGCACCCCAGCAGTGAATTCCTCACATTTACTGCAGATGGAGGTTTTATTGTCCCAGTTAGCGGCGGTCCAGGGCAGAGCGCACTCAGTCATGAGAGGGATGATGAAGGGAATCTTGGCTTGGTCTGTAGAGTACAAGATGCCCTGGGACAGGAATTTGTGCATCAGCTTGGGAACCTATCAAAGCACTTGGGCACTGGAATCCAGGGACCCAAGGGAGGAGATTAACTGTCGCAGGGTTGCTGTATCCAGATGGAGAGTTGGAAGAGAGACAATCATTGGTTCACCCATCATGTCAGGAAATGTAGAGGTGGATTGACCCAAACACAGAGCAACAGAGGTGATGTAGGACTAAGCCATCATTTTAATAATAAACTGCACAATATCAAGCCGAAAAACAAGGCAGAACAGATACTTAACACGACAAGTTAAGCGAAGGCTAGGAGAGCCTGATTGAGCCCGGCTGGTTCAAAGGGTGAAGCAGTCTGAGAATGTGAGCTCGGTTTAAATACGCTGCAGGTGATGAGTTGAAAATGAGTGACAGGTGATGCCTGTTAGCTAGGCCGAGACTGGGAGGGGTCTGCCGGTGCAGGACTGACGCTGTCCCTTTTAAATCTTACCTCTCTCACCCTAAACCTCCCACCCCTAGTTTTGGACTCCCCTACCCTGGGGAAAGGACTGTTGCCATCCATCTTATCTATGCCCCTCATGATTTTATGAAGCACTGAAGGTCAGCTCTCTTTCTCTGAGGAATAAAGACCTGGCCAGGTCTACCCTCAGGAACATAATATCCCAACTCTTATACTCACTGCCCTGACTGAAGGTCAGCGTGCTAAACACCTTTCTCACCACACTGTCTGCCGATGGTGCCATTTTAAATGAACCAAGGTACTGTGCAAAAGTCTTAGTGACATGTAAAAAAAAATACTGTAAAGCAAAGGTGCTTTTCAAAAATGAAATGTAAAGCTTCCAAAGATCAAAAAAACTACAAAGAGAAGTAAAGAGTAAAAAAAAAACAAGCTAAATCAAATCAATACTTGGTGTGACTACCCTTTGCCTTTAAAACTGCATCAATTCTCTAAGGTACTGCACACTGTTGTGCAGTTTTATACAAAAATCGGCTTGAAGAACTTGCCACAGTTCTTGTTCAGACTTTAGCTGTTTCACTTGTTGTCTCCATAAGGTATAAGACCATAAGACATAGGAGCAGAATTACACCATCTGACCCATCGAGTCTGCTCCACCATTCAACCATGGCTGATCCTTTTTTCTATCTCCTCCTCAACCCCATTTTCCAGCTATCTCCACATAACCTTTGATGACATGTCCAATTAAGAACCTATCAATCCCTGCCTTAAATACACCCAACGACCTGGCCTCCACAGCTGCATGTGGTAACTAATTCCACAATTTCACCACCCTTTGGCTAAAGAAGTTTCTCTGTATCTCTGTTTTGAAAGGGTGCCATTCTATCCAAAAGCTGTGCCCTCGTCCTAGACTCTCCCACCATGGGAAACATCCTTTCCACATCTACTCTGTCTAGGCCTTTCAACATTCGAAAGGTTTCAATGAGACCCCCTCCTCATCCTTCTGAATTCCAGTAAGAGCAGACCCAGAGCCATCAAATGTTCCTCATATGATAACACTTTCATTCCTGGAATCATCCTTGTGAACCTCCTCCGGACCCTCTCCTAAGCCAGCACATCTTTTCTAAGATGAGGGCCCCAAAACTGTTTACAATACTCTGTGAGGCCTCACCAGTGCCTTATAAATTCTCAGCATCACACCCTTGCTCTTGTATTCTAGACCTCTTGAAGTGAATGCTCACATGGCATTTGCCTTCCTCACCACCGACTCAACCTGCAAGTTAACCTTCAGGGTGTTCTGCACAAGGACTCCCCAAGTCCCTCTGCATCTTAGATTCCTGGATTATCTCCCCTTTTAGAAAATAGTCCGCACATTTACTTCTACTACCAAAGTGCATGACCATGCATTTTCCAACATTGTATTTCATTTGCCACTTTCTTACCCATTCTCCTAATCTAAGTCCTTCTGCATCCTATCTGCTCCCTCAACACTACCTGCCCCTCCAACATTCTTCATGTCATCTGCAAACTTGGCAACAAAGCTATCTATTCCGTCATCTAAATCATTTATATACAGCATAAAAAGAAGTGGTACCAACACCAAACCCTGCAGAACACCACTAATCACTGGCAGCCAATCGGACAAGGATCCTTTTATTCCCACTCATTGCCTTCTTCCAATCAGATAATGCTCTAACCAAGTTAGTAACTTTCCTGTAATACCTCGGGCTCTTAACTTGGTAAGCAGCCTCATGTGTGGCACCTTGTCAAAGGCATTCTGAAAGTCCAAATATACAATATCCACTGCATCCCCTTTATCTATCCTACTTGGGATCTCCTCAAAAAATTTCAACAAGTTCATCAGGCAGGATCTTCCCTGAAGGAAATCATGCTGACTTTGTCCTATCTTATCCTGTGTCACCAAGTACTCCATTATCTCGTCCTTAACAATTGACTCTAACATCTTCCCAACCACTGAGGTCAGGCTAACTGATCTATAATTTCCTTTCTGCTGCCTTCCTCCTTTCTTAAAGAGTGGAATGACATTTGCTACTTTCCAGTCCTCTGGCACCATGCCAGAGTCCAATAATTTTAGAAAGATCTAATGCTGCCACAATCTCCAATGCTACCTCTTTCAGAACCCTAGGGTGCAGTTCATCTGGTCTGGGTGACTTACGTACTTCTAGGTCTTTCAGCTTTTTGAGCACCTTCTCCCTTGTAATAGTAACTGCACCCACTTCTTCTCCTTCAAACACTACAATATCAGGCACACTGCTTGTGTCTTCCACAGTGAAGACTGATGCAAAAATACTCATTTAGTTCATCAGCAATCTCCTTGTCTCCCATTATTATTTCTCCTGCCACATTTTCCGGCAGTCCTCTATCCACTCTCATTTGTCTTTTATTTTTAAACACACTTGAAAAAACTTCTATTATCTACTTTGATATTATTTGCTAGCTTGCTTTCATATTTCATCTTTTCTCTTCTAATAATTTTTTTAAGTTGTTCTCTGAAGGATTTTAAAAACTTCCCAATCCTCTATCTTTGTTGTATGCCCTTTCTTTTGCTTTTATAATAGCTTTGACTTCCCTTGTCAGCCACGGTTGTACTATTTTACCATTTCAGTATTTCTTCATTTTTGGAATATGTGTCCTGCATCTTCCTCATTTTTCAATGAAATGCACGCCACTGCTGCTCTGCTGACATCCCTACCAGCAGCTCTTTCCAGTTTACTTTGGCCAACTCTTCTCTCACACCACTGTAATTTCCCTTACTCCACTGAAATACTGCTACACCAGACTTTACTTTCTCCCCGATCAAATTTCAAGTTGAACACAATCATATTATGATCACTGGTTACTAAGGGTTCTTTTACCTTAAGCTCTCTAATCGCCTCCGGTTCATTACATAACACACAATCCAGTATAGCTGACCTCCTAGTAGGCTCAATGACAAACTGCTCTAAAAAGCCATCTCTTAGGCATTCAACAAACTCATTCTCTTGAGATCCATTAACAAACCTGATTTTCCCAATCGACCTGCATGTTAAAATCTCCCAAGGCTACCATAACATTGCCCTTTTGACTCGCCTTTTCTATTTCCTGTTGTAACCTGTGGTCCACCTCCTAGCCACTGTTGGGAGGCCTGTATGTAACTTTCATCAACGTCCTTTTACCCTTGCAGTTTCTTAACTCAACCCACAAGGATTCAACGTCTTCCGATCCTATGTCACATCTTTCTACTGATTTGATGCTATTCTTTACCAGTAGAGCCACGTCTCCTCCTCTGCCTATCTTCCTATCCCTCCGATATAACATGTAACTTTGGCCATTTAGCACTCAACAACAACCATCCTTCAGCCACAATTCAGTGATGTCATACCTGGTAATTCGTAATATTGCAACAATATTATCCACCTTATTTCTTATACTACGTGCATTTAGATACAACACCTTGAATACCATATTTGCTATCCTTTCTGACTCTGCATCCCTAAGATTTGATACTCAGCCTGTTGGCTGCAACTAAGTCCCATCACCTGCCTGTCCTTCCTAACAATCTGACTGTACGCTATCTTTACTTTTTCACCATCCATCCTATCTTGAGTCCCTTCACACCAGTTCCCACGCCCCTGCCAAGTTTGTTTAAACCCTCCCCAACAGCTCTAACAAATCTGCCTGCGCAAATATTGGTCCCCCACAGGTTCAGGTGTAACCTGTCACTTCTGAACAGATCATACCTCCCCCAGAAGAGATCCCAATTATCCAAGAACCTGAAACCCTGTCCCCTGCACCAGCTTCTCAGGCACACATTTATCCGCCAAATCATCCTGTTTCTACCCCCACTGGCGTGTGGCACAGGCAGCAATCCAGAAATCACTACCCGGGAAGTCCTGCTTCTCAGCTTTCTACCTAGCTCTCTAAATTCTCTGTTCAGGACCTCTTCACTTTTCCATCCTATGTCATTGGTACCAATATGTACCAAGACATCTGGCTGCCCCACGCCCCGCCACCTCTCCAAAATGTTATGGACGTGATCTGAGACATCCCTGACCCTGGCACCTAGGAGGCAACATACCATCCGGGTGTCCCGTTCACATCCACAGAATCTCCTGTCTGTTCCCCTCACTGCTGAGTCCCCTATCACTACCTCTCCCTTCTTCTCTCCCTTTCCCTTCTGCACCACTCAGTGCACGTAACCCGGTCACCGTGGCATTCTCCTGGGAGATCATTCCCCTCAAAAGTATCCAAAGCAGTATACTTATTTTTGAGGGGAATGGCCACAGGGGTGCTCTGCTCTAACTGACTATTTGCATTTCTCCTGACAGTCACCCAGCTGCTCACCTCCTGCAACTTCGGAGTGACTACATCCCTGCAACTTTGATCAATTATCTCCTCACTCTCCTGTACAAGCTGAGGGTCATCCAGTTGCTGCTCCAGATCCCTAACACGGTTTTCAAGGAGCTGCAGCCGGATGCACTTCACGCAGATGTAGTTCCCCGGGAGATTCTGGGTCTTCCAGTTGTCCAACATCCGGCATGAAGAGCACACCACAGCCATTTAAATTTTACAGTAAGAGGGGGGAAAAGCCAAAAAGGAGACCTTAACAGACGCTTTACACAGAGCCGACGCCTCTTCCAAGCCGAAGCCTCCTTTGAGCCAAAGCCTGTCACTTCTACTCTCGCCACTGGCCTATTCCCGACAATGGCCACTCCGCTTATCCCTTCTGTACTTTTATTTAGTTCATAGAGCTCTGTTGACGCCACTGATAGGCCACATACAATTACCTCCCCAGGTAATTCCAGACCACCTCAATGATGTACAGTCGACGTTTTGGGCTGAGACCCTTCATCAGGACTAACTGAAGGAAGATCTGGTAAGAGATATGAAAGTGGGAGGGGGAGGGGGAGATCCAAAATGATAGGAGAAGACAGGAGGGGGAGGGATGGAGCCAAGAGCTGGCCTGTCTTCTCCTATCATTTTGGATCTCCCCCTCGCCCTCCCACTTTCATATCTCTTACTAGATCTTCCTTCAGTTAGTCCTGACAAAGGGTCTCGACCCGAAATATCGACTGTACCTCTTCCTAGAGATGCTGCCTGGCCTGCTGCATTCACCAGCAATTTTGATGTGTGTTGCTTGAATTTCCAGCATCTGCAGAATTCCTCGTGTCCACCTCAATGATGTTGAGATCAGGGCTCCGTGGAGGCCATACCATCTGAAACCATATAAAAAATCTGGGCGACTGAGACTTTTGCGCAGTACTATATGCACTTGTACTCCATTCACTCTGTTCCATTACACTCCCTAGTGCCCTACCATTTATAGTATACAACAGTAGTTTGACTTACCAAAATGCATCACTTCAAACTTAACTGTATTGAAATCCATTTGCTACTTCAAGATCTCCCAGGATTCCATGGGATTTAGCCTTCCAGACCTCTCTTCTATGGACTGTCTATACTCCTCACTGCCTCAGTAAAATAACCAGCATAATTAGTGACCCCACCCACCCTATACATTCTCTCTTCTCCCCCTTCAATCAGGCAGGATATACAAAAGCTTGAAAGCACATACAACTAGGCTCAAGGACTGCTTCTATCCCACTGTTATCAGACTCTTGAATAAACCTCTTATACAACAAGATAGACTCTTGACATCACAGTCATCCTCAATATGATCTTGCACTTATTCTTTACCTGTATTGTACATCCTCTTTAGCCTTTACAGTTTATTCTGCATTTTTTATTGTTTTACCTTATTCTACCACAATGCACTATGGACCTGTATGAACAGTGTGCAGAGACAATTTTTTCGTATTTGTACATATGATAATAAAATAATTTGTCCTACCATGTGGAACCGTGTCAAAAATCTTGCTAAGTCCAAATAGATAACTTGCACTACCTCATCCTAATCAACAATACCTTTTTGGTCAGCCTTTCAAAAAACCCAGAAGGCTCATCATGTGTTATTTTCTATGCCAAAAGCCTTGCTGACTCTTCCTCATCAGACTCTGTCTATCTAAATGCTGGTAGATCCTGTCCCCAGGAATTCCCTCCAGTAGTTTCCTCACGACTGATGTCAGGCCGACGAGCCTGTCGTTCCTTGGCTTGCCCTTGCTTCCCTTCTTAAACAATGGAACAAAATTTGCCACTTTCCAATTCTTGGAAACTTCACCAGTTCACAACAATGAAGCACGTAGAGTGTCTACAAAAAGTATTCACCTCCCCCCCCCCCAGATGTTTTCATGTTTTATTGTTTAGCATTGAATCACAATGGATTTAATTGGCTTTTTTGACACTGATCAACAGAAAAAGACTTTCATCTCAAAGTGAAAACAGATCTCTACAAAATGATCTAAATTAATTACAAATATAAAACACAAAATAATTGATTGCATAAATATTCACCTACTTCAAGTCAGTATTTAGTAGATGCACCTCTGGTGGTAATTACAACCTTGAGTCTGTGTGGATAGGTCTCTATCAGCTTTCCACATCTGGACACGACGCTTTTCTCCCTCATTCTTCTTTGCAAAACTGCCCAAGCTCTGTCAGATTTCATGGGGATCGTTTTCAATTCCAGCCACAATTCTCAATTGGATTGAGGTCTGGACTCTGATTTGGCCACTCCAGGGCATTAACTTTGTTGTTTCAAGCCTTTCCTGTGTAGTGTTGGCTTTATGCTTGGCGTCATTGCCTTGCTGGAAAACAAATCTCCCAAGTCGTAGATCTCTTGCAGAAGACATCAGGTTTTCCTTCATGATTTCTTGTATTTTGCTGCATTCGTTTTACCTTCTACATTCATAAGCCTTCAAACACACAGCATGATGCAGCCACTATCAAGCTTCATGGTGGGGATGGTGTGTTTTTGATGATGTGCTATGTTTGGTTTACACCAAATATAACGTTTAGTCCGATGGCCAAAAAGCTCAGTTTTGGTTTCATCAGACAATAGAACCTACTTCCAGCTGACTTCAGAGTCTCCCACATGCCTTCTGGCAAACAAGCCGAGATTTCCTGGGAGTTTTTTTTTCCAACAGTGGGTGTCTCTTTACCACTCTCCTATAAAGCTGCGACTGGTGAAGCACCCAAGCAACAGTTGTTGTATGTGCAATCTCTCCCATTTCAGCCACTGAAGCTGATAACTCCTCCAGAGATGTCATAAGCCGCTTGGTGGCCCCCCTCACTAGTCCCTTTCTTGCACGGTCATTCAGTTTTTGAGAACGGTCTGCTCTAGGCAGATTTACAGCTGTGCTATTTCTTTTCCATTTCTTAATGTTTGACTGAACTGTATTCCAAGGGACATTCAGCGACTTGGAAAGTTTCTTGTATCCATCTTCTGAATAGTGCTTTTCTGTAACCTTTCCATGGAGTTGCTTAGAGTGCTCTTTTGTCTTCATGGTATTGTTTTTGCCAGCAGTTGGACCTTTCAGATACAGGTGTATTTTTACTACTATCAATTGAAACACCTTGACTGCACACAGGTCTCCAAAAACAGATCTCCTTTTAACTTATTATGTGATTTCTAAAGCCATTTGGCTGCACCAGTCATGATTTGGTGTGTCATGTTAAAAGGGAGAGAATACATATGCAATCAGTTATTTTGTGTTTTCTATTTGTAATTAATTTAGATCACTTTGTACAGATCCGTTTTCACTTGGACACGTAAGAGTCTTTTTCTGTTGATCAGTGTCAGAAAAGCTAAATTAAATCCATGTTGTAAAACAACAAAACATGAAAACCTCCAAGGGTGGGGGGGGGGGAATACTTTTCTTAGACACTGTAAATCCACAGAGGCCTCCACAGTTTCTTCTCTAGCCTCCCAAAATGTCTGAGGATGCACTTTCTCAGGCCCTGGGGATTTATCCACGTTAGGGTGCACTATTTAAACTGCACTTCCTCTCACCCTGTTACTTGTAATGATACCATTCCTTTTTCTTAATTTATCTATCTCCTCTACATCTGTTCTGGAGCTGTGACCTTCCACTCCAAGATACCCGAGATGTCCTCTTTTTTTTAAGAAACGTAACCTCCCACTCTTCCGCATCACTTCTGGTTGATGGAACGTTCACCCATATCTCCTCCATTTCCAAACTTTCTCATCCCTCCTCCTCTCCAGCAGAACAGGAATAGAGTTCCCTTGATCCTTGCCTTTCACCCCAGCAGCTTCACTATCCAGCACATCATCCATTGCCATTTTCCTATTAGTTGCAACAGACCCCACCGCCAGCCTCATCCCCTCCCCAGCCCTTTCTGGTCTCTGCAAAGTCTACTTTCTTCATGACTATCTGATTCACTCCTTCTGCCCCATCCATTCCTTTTCCTTCCCTGACATTTTAATTTCCCCTCTCCATTCTGACACCCACCTCAGCCAAATGCAAACTAATGGAACAGCATCTCCTATTTTTTGGTAGTCTACAGCCTGACAACATTCACATTCAGTTCTGCAATTTCAGGTAGTGTCCCCTCCCTCTGTACTCTTTCTCTCCCTTCTCATCTACCCAGTCCCTCTTACTCATAGCCAACATCCGCCCCCCCTTCCCCTGAAGACCTGATTAGCCTGCTTCTTTCCCTTCCTCTGCCTGCTCTGTCATCACACCCCCACGCACACCTCACGTTTTGCCATCTGCTCACACCACCTCTCTTGCTTACACATTCCAGATTCCTTTCTTATTAGATTGCATTATCATTAGCCCCTTGCTGCCTCCATCTATCAGCTCCCAGCCTCTGTAACTGTCTCTGCCCTTCACTCAACCATCTGCGTACCCCCTCACTTAGATCCCTCCATCTTGTCAGTTCTTGTCCACTCCTCCCCTTTACTCTTTCAGTTTAGCTGAAGTTTCAGACCCAAAAGGTCCACTGTTCACTTCCCTCCACAGATGCTGCTGATACAAAAGAGTTGTTTAATTTTTCTGCCTTTTTTATTCCCTATTATAAATTTGTTATTCTAAAACCTGAAAACACACGTCACCCAGCTCAAATTCAGCTTCTATTCCACCATTATAAAACAGCTGAATGGTTCCCTAGTTCAGTAAGATGGACCCTCGGCTTCACTACCTCATTGTGACATTGAACCTTGTCATCTGCTTGCACCACACTTTCTCTGTAATTGTAACAATTCATTGTGCATGCTACGATTGGTTTCCTTTGTACAACCTCAATGCTCTGATGTGATGAAATAATCATAAGACCATAAGAAAAAGGAGCAGAATTAGGCCATTTGGCTCATCAAGTCTGCTCTGCCATTCCAGCATGTCTCATTTATTATCCTTGTTAACCCCATTCTCCTGTCTTCTCACGTAATCTTTGACACCCTTACTAATGAAGAACCTATCAATCACTGCTTTAAATATACCCAATGACTTGGCTTCCACAGCTGCCCGTGGGATTGAATTCCACAGATTCATCATCTTCTTTGTAAAGAAATTCCTCCCTATCTACGTTCTAAAGAGACATTCTTGTTTTGTGAGCCTGTGCCCTCTGGTCCTAGACTTCCCCCCATTGGAAACATCCTTTCCATGCCAATTCTACCTAATTTTCTGATATCCAATCCTTTTCAATAAGATCCTCCTTCAAATTTCTAAACTCCAGAGCAGTCAAGTGCTCCTTGTATGTTAACCCTTTCACTCCTGGAATCATTCTCAAGAAACTCATCTGTATCCTCTCCAATGCCAGTTCTTCTTTCTTAGATAAGAGACCCAAAACTACTCACAATACTCCAAGTACAGTCACAGCAGTATTGCATCCGTTTTTTTCTTTATTTATTCAACTCCTCCTAAAATGAAAGCTAACATTGCCTTTGTCTTCCTTACCACCAACTTAACCTGCAAGTTAACCTTTACGGAATCCTGCACTAGGATTCCCAAATCGCTTTGCACCTCTAATTTCTGAATTTTCTCCCTGTTTAGAAAATAGCCTATGACTTTATTCCTGCTTCCAAAATGCATGACCATACACTGTCCTGTACTGTAATCCATCTGCTATTAATTGTATGGAAATTTAGGCACTATACATTGGTAGATGTGACACAAAAAAACCATTTTACCAACTAACTTCTTTGGTGTTTAACTAAAAGGGACCCACGTTTACTCTAGCTAGCTTTATTCCCTTTTTACATTTGCTGGAGGCACTTCTTTTCCTTTGGTATAAATCTTCTTTTGTTGTTGAATTTGATGTACAGATTTTTGTGGCCACGATCTGAACCATGAGATTTCAAGCAACTTAAGTATTAACAAAAAACATTCTTCCCTATCTGGTAATAACTGTAGATTTCATAGAAATTCCAGTTATTGCAATTTATACAATTATTGCTAACAAAGACACTTATCCGCAAAGAAAACGAAACAATTACTTCTAAAAACTCTTGATTATACTATATATCAAATCAAAGGCCTATGTAGCAGACATAAATAAAATATATCTTCGGAAATACACTTAACATTAGACATGTTAAGTAACTGAATCGGGAATAATTTGCCCATTGTCTGGTGCAATTTTAGTTGTTGACATCTAAGCTAACACTACGGAATATGTACGAGCTGAGATGCTTCAGCAATGGTCCAGGCTGATTTCGTCCCAGATTTATTTGCTTTCAAGAGGCTTACCTGTGGAGTCAAGGCAAAGCAGCAGTACAACAGCGAGAGCACACCGAGACCGGACGGTTCCTCCATCCTGCAACGACCAGGCTTGGCTTTTGCAGTCCCGCTAGTCCAATCGCTGTCCAGCGCAGAGATCTTCACACTTCTCGACTTTCTGTTTCTCAGCACGTCGAAAAACTGGGGAGCAAGTTGATTACCCGGAGGCTCGTGGACTGAGAGTTATCAGATTCTAACAGGTTTTGATTTTAAACTGTTGACCTTCATGAACTCGAGAGCACTGGTGGAGTTCAATCTGCCTCCGAACCATTATGCCCAGAGTCTGGGATTGACCCTCCCTCTGTACACGACTGAATAATTTATCACAAAAGCAGTCCCCCTCGTGAAATAAAATAATTTCTTCCTTCATGAACTTAACTCCTTGCAATTGCAAAGAAGAAGGGCTGAGTAGTTAATCTCTGTTAATAGCATGAAGTCTGCATCAGTAGGGAAAATCGTAATTAAGGACTTCGTTTAAAGCCCGTTGTCTTCTACGTGGGGAAATATAAATTGCCAGGACGTGTTCTCTTAAACACTCATTACGTACTATTCAGAGCGGTGAAGAAAGAGCAGGAAGTTCGGGATTTATAACATAGTTACCACTGCGCCATCTCCTGCAGAAGGCACGGCGTTACCCCGAGTACAAGTGTAATAATGCACTGAGTTCATCTCGTAAATCTTACAGTTCTTCATTGAAACACTACAGTCAAATAAAATGGACCAGTTGTCTTCTGTTAAAAAAGTAGTCTGAATTTAAATTTTTTTGCACACATTGGCAAGCTTAGTGAGAAGGGGAAATTTAGCAAATCATAGCTCTGATATTGCCGTCAATGTTTTCTTTCGCCCAGGTGCTGGTTGAGTTTCAGGAATTCGGCAGCGCTCGACCCTCTGACCGGACTCGGCTGCTGGACTCGCTGTGCGGCTGAAACCCCGTTCCAGTGAGCGCTCTCGCTCAGACCGCCTTCCCCGCGCTCTCGGCGAGGGCATTGATCTGAACGAACGATTTGCGGTTGTTTCCCGGTTTCAATTATGTAAGTGTTTTATTTCACTTTGTTTTGCAAATTGTTAATATTTATATCTGGAGTTATTCACAAATATGTAATAACGCTTGCCAGTTTTGACAAACAAAAAGCTTTCCTGTGTGGCTTTTGAGAGGGCACGTGCTGGCTTACCCGCGTCATTCCAAAACAGGGCACAAGGGAGATAAGAGTAAAATTCAGATATTATTACCCTGAATGCAATTAGATAAGCTTGAAAGTTGAATAAAAAAATTCTAACACACTAGTAACTTTTCTATTCAATTCATTTCTTTTCATTTCTATTTAATGCAGCAAAGCTTGGACCCAACCAGGTTGACACCAAACCAATGAGAGATGTCATGGGGCTCTTGCTCACTAATTTAGATTTCAAGGAGCATCTTGTATCAGGAAAGTGTGTGTGTGGGATAAAAGGAAACCTCAGCAGAGAGCTTTTGAGCACAATGCCCACAGAGCAGCGAGCACAAGGCCTGTACTGAGTGTGAAAAACTGGGGGCAGTCAAGAGGCCAGAACGAAACGGGGGCAGAGTACATGGAGGACGGAAGAACAGAAAGCGACTGCCAGAATCAGGGAGGGAGAAAGCCTCAAGGAGTCAAGCGCAAGATTGAGAGTGCGCAGTTCAAGGTGGAGGTGGCTGGCGAACTAATCAATGTCAGCGCGGCGGGGGGGCGGGGTGACCAATGGACTGCTGGACGAACTCGGCAGACGGAGCAGCATCTGGAGGATTTCTTTCCCCCACAGATGCTGTTCAACTTGCTTAGTTTTTCCAGCAGATTGCTTGTTGCTGCAGATTCCAGCATCTGCAGCCCCTTTATGTAGAGGGGGAGTTCAGGGCGCTTCATGGTAATAATCACAAGCAAAGTCCCTGCAGCACAGCTGGAGGCGCTGCTACCTCTCAGCTCCAGCAGGATCTGTTGAAACCTGACTCCACTGGCATCGTGACCACGTCCCAAAGACGTGTCGGTTGAGAGGTCAGATTGCCCCTAATGCACGGGAAAGTATAGCATCTGTGGGTCAGGATGAAAACCTGAATGTATTAAGTAGGATTACGGAAATTATATCACGAAAGCTATGATAATAAGAAAAATCATAAATATATGATATAATTTTCATAATCCTGCAATATTCAATTAATTCATAAAACTTATTGTGTTGATTGATGCAAAAGATTTGCAGGATTAATTAACCTTATTAACAAAGGTCTGAAAATTCACCATCACAGCTCAGACATTAGTGATGGTAGTGGCTTTTACCATTGCTATTAATAAGGCTAACTAATCCCGCAAATCTTTTGCATCAATCAATACAAGAGCTACTGGTTCATTTCCATACTGAAACTATTTATATTTTACTCTTCAAAGTAAGTCCAGACAGATTCTACTTACACAGCAATAGCCCAGCTGTGATCTGTACTTTGTTCTTGCCATCCCGATCCTTCAGTTGCCTTATTCTCTGCATCACTCCGTCAAGCCATGAGCTTTTCTGCTTGTAACACACCAGTACTTAGTTTGTTTCTTATTTGCCCTGTTATTTGTTCTGTCCAACAAGATAGCCAGTGCATCAAAGGGTATGGGAAGAAGGCAGGGGAGTGGGGATGACTGGAAGAATTGGATCAGCCCATGATTGAATGTCAGAACAGACTCGATGGGCCGAATGGCCTACTTCTGCTCCTATATTTTATGGTCTCATAGTCAATTACTTGTTGAAACAGTTCCTCTGGAGTTCTATAAGGATTGATCCCTGGCCCTTCCTTTTCTATCGTATCCCTGACATTATTCAAAGACACACTGTCGGGGCCTATGTGAATGCTGAAGATATCCATCTCAATTTCATCACAACAGAACTGCCTGCTCTTGAGCCACCAAATTTCTTCATGCCTTGACTCTATCTGCCTCCCTTTAGCCAGTCCATTCCCACCCACATCCAGGCACCTCCAATGTCCTCCAACCTTTTGAAAATGGCACACAGCAGTTAGTGTGAAGTGATAACAGCTGAGGGTGTCAGAGTTGAGAGTTCAATTCCGGCACCATCTGTCAGGAGTGTGTATGCCCTCCCTGTAAATACCTGGACTTTCTCCGGGTGCTCTGGTTTCCTTTCACATTCCAAAGATGTACCAGTTTGTAGGTTAACTGGTCATTGTAAATCGCCATGTGATTTGGCTAGGATTAAATATGTGGGTTGCCGTTTGGTGCGGCTCGTTGGGCAGGAAAAGCCTGTTGCACAGTCATCAACTACTAACTCTTTCCCTCTGAAGCATTCACAAATGTATTGGTGCTGCTTCAGTGTTTGTGCAGAACCCATCAATTTTACCAGTACTGTCACCATATTCCATCCTGCCTTCAAATTCACCTGGACTACTCAGACGCTTTTCTTTCCTTTCTGGATCTCTGCCTCTGCCTCAAAAGACAAACCATGGACTGACATTTACTAGAAACTTATTGACTCTCACAACTACCCTGACTACAACTCCTCCCAACCTGTCTCTGTAAGGATGCCATCTTCTTCTCTCAGTTTCTCTGTCTCTGCCACATCTGTATTCAGGATGAGGCTTTCCACTCTAGGACTTATGAATATTCTCATTTTTAAGGAAATATGCTTCCCCTCTACTGTGGTTGTTGAGATCCTATCTCTCGTTTCCTTCATTTCCCATAAATCTGCTCTTACCCTGTGTCCCTTCACTCAAAACAGAGATAGAGTTCTTTTAGTCCTCACCTTTAACCCCACCAACCTTAATATCCCACACGTCCTTTCACCAACTGCATGAGATCCCCCTTTCTGCTTTCCACAGGGACCAGACCTTCCACGACTTCCTGCTCTGCTTATCTCTCCCCACCCAGCTTTCTCTGTCCCAGGCGCTTTCCCCAGCAACTTTAGGAGTTATCCATTCACCTCCTTTTTCCCCACCAACTAGTGAGTTAAACAGCTCTCTCAGGGGAGGCAGAGATTCATGTTCTCCTCCTCTACCTTGGTCCGTTGCACTCTGTGTTCACAATGTGGCTTCCTCTACATTGGCAAACAAAACATAAACTAGACGATGATTCTGTGGAACAGATGCTCTTTGTCCATGATGGCCACCTTGAGTATTATTGGAAAATGTAAACGCATACATTGTATTTTCTATGTATTACAGTATTTACAATATTTACTCAACAGTATTTCAGTATTTACTCAAATGCACACATTATATTTTCTATATTTACTATGTAACCACTGCTAGCTGAATAGAGGGTATTCACTATGTAGCCATGACTTTTGACCTAATCACTATTAATTCATGAAGAGAACTAGAATGAAACCAAGTAGAAAGATAACGATGGCGAGTAAGGTAATGAAATATGTGGTAGTATGTCACAACAAGACTAATTAAGAAATAACTGTGGTTAGGGATGAGGAGACACCTGGTCTAAAATGTAAACTAGGACATAATTAAATTGGGGAGTAAAACAATAGTGGAAGGTCGAGAGCAGATGTATTGATGATATGTGATCACAGGCCGTCTGGATATGATAATGTAGCTAAGATAGGAGATTGCTATAAAAAATGCTGTGTACAAGCCTCGACGGGCAGTCAGCTACTAGCTTTCTGATTGTCTCAGCTTTGATTTGCAAATTAAAGTTTAAAACGTCTTGGCGAGTTTTCTGCGTCTCCTTGTCGTTTGTGAGAAATGAGAAACCACGACAAAATTGGCGTCACGAACAGGATCGGATAGAGGCCCGCGAGGAAGGGAACGGCAGATCGGGACGCTTCCCGGTCCCTCGGGGACCCTCACGGGGCTAACAGAATTAAGGGTGCACCCAAAGAAAAAAGGTGAGCGCTTTTTGCGATAATTCGGACTAAGAATTCTGTTGGTTTTGGGGGGTCTCGGGGACTCAGAAGTGTGAAGCAACTGCCGAAGGGTCTCTCCGATCCAAAGAATCTGGCAGAATTGGGGATAAAAGGAGGCTCAAAGGATTAATCAAGAGCACGGCCGTGGGGGTAAGTACGAATAAAGTAATAATAAGTTAAGGTAAGAAAATTCCACGTGGTGTTGGTGAGTCCCTGTGGATACCGCTTCGCACGAAACGAAGGGCTGAACAGGCAGGGAAGGAGAATTAAAAATCCTCGTGAATACCGCCTTAAGAAGTGTAAGGGTCTGCATAGGCGAGGTGTAAAAGGTTCTGTGGATACCGCCCTAAGTAGGGGTCTGCACGGGCAGAACGTAATAAGAGATAAAGATAGTTTAATAGATAATTCAGACGCGGGTGAGATAAACCATAAGGCTAGGCATAGAAATAGAGTTAGAAAAATAGTACTATTAAATAGGCAAATAGTGAGATTCTAAAAATACCATAATAGAAAAGGGAAAAAGAGAACAACATGACAGAGAAAGGAACAGCAGTAGAAATATTGAGCAGAAAATTCCCGGTGTGTCAATGTAAGATCGCGGAAATTTCAGAGAAATGGGAAAAAGGGAAAAAAGAACTAAAGAACTGGTCACGAAGTGGCCAAGAGAAGGAACATTTGATGTAAGCTTATGTGAGGAAATGGAAGCGCTAATTAAAAATGACAAACCCAAAGATAAATCTAAGAAAGGAGAGGGAAAAAGGGAACAAGAAATGGAAGTGTTAAAACTTTTTAGGATGGAGGGAGAAAGGTTAAGAAAGACGGGAAGTATATTAATAGTAAGTTTAAAAAGACACTGAGAAACGAAACGAGCAGTCTCATAAAGAAAAGGAAAAGCATAACAGGGAGTCGGCTTCGGCTCTATACCCACACCTGAAAGACGTAGAAAAACCTCCTCCCTATTATGAGAAAGAAACCCTTAAGCAGTGTCCGATGATAACAGGAAGAGTGGATCTAAATGGAGAAATTAAAGTCTGGGATACCGAGGAGGAGAGAAAGAATCACGAGAAGGAGCAGGAGGAACTACGGAAGGTAATAGAAGAAGACAGGGCAAAGATAGAGCAGGAGAGAAGGGAAATAGTAGAAGAGATCAAAGGGTTACAGGAATTAAAAGCGAAAAGGGATGAAGAGAAATCTCTGTTACATCGACACGGAGCTGAGCAGGCTAGAGCAGAAGGTAACTTGTCGGGTGGGCAAGAGTTAAGTAGCGAAAGAGAGGGTGCCGGAGAATGTAGGCAGAGGATAGGAGACAGGAGCCTTGAAGGGGAAAAAGAGAGTGAAAAGGCAGATATTAGAAACAGAGGGAGAGATTAGGAAATTACAGCGGAGACTGAATTTCCAACGAGAGTTTGAGGATTTCGCATGGGCCAAAGCAAATGCTAGCTCAAGGCAGAAAGAAAGAACTCCACGAGGAGGCCAAGGGAGATAGGAAACCCCGGAAATAATCATGTGGCAGCCAGTGAAAACGTGCTCAGAAACAGATGGGGAGTCAGGCGAGGAGGAGAGTCAGGAGATGTGGGAAAGGAAAGGGAGAATGATGCCGTTGTTAGTAAAAGGATTGGGACAAGTACAGTATATTCCTTGGGGATCCCAGGACCTGGAAGGGCTGAAAAACACCCTGCCCAGCCTACATGAGGGTGCAGGGAAGTGGATTAGGGCCTTTGAGGAAGAAACCACGGGACGAATGTTGGCTATGGGAGATTTGAAGGCGCTGCTGATAAGGCTGATGGGAACCTCCAAACTGCAAGAGCTGATAGAAGTGGCTGGCATACAGAATGCGGACAGCACACTGATTGACGGGGCCAGATTTGACACAGTGAGGCAGAGGGTATGGGGGGCCCTCAGGGAGCTCTATCCACCCAAAATGGACCCCAAAGTCATGAAAGGGGATCCACTGGGAGACACTGAAAATCCAGCAGCCTATATAGAAAATCAGTTGAAAAGGTGGAGACTGGAAACTGAACAAGAGGTGGAAGGCAACCCATTTATGACTTGGATGTTCCGAAATGCTGTTTTGGATGCGATGCTTTCCCAAGTTAAGCCTAAACTTGAGGAAGTGGTTGGACTGATGTCAATGACCCCACAGGAATTCAGGGACAACGTAGTCCATGTGGTCGAAAAATATCGAAAAGAGAAACGAAAGTTGACTGAGCAGCAAGAAGAAGTGCAAAGAAAGCTGATACAAATGCAGCTTGAAGAACTTAAAAAGAAGGAAAAAGAAAAAGGCAAGAAGATGCTGCCAGCAATGACCGATTTAAGCACAGCCGTTGAAATGAATGAAATGCCATTATATGGAGGGACCGGTCGTGCCGTAAGACAGAGCCCAGAAACCCCCATGCCAATAATAAACGTCTTTGGGGGTGCTTTTCCACCAAAGGATAAATTTAAACAGCAGCCCAGAGAGCACTGGAAATCCCAAGGAGGGGGGCAGAGAGGTTATGGGCAGGAAGAACCAGTAAGGAAACAGGGGGGAAGAGAGATACAGAGACTGTGCTGGGGATGTAACCAGCCAGGACACATGAGAAGGGACTGCCCACGTAACCCATGGGCCGTCACATACCAGCGGGAACCAATGAGAGGGGAACCACAGTCTAGCCAAGGACCAGACCCCGCAGGGCCGAATGGATCCGTGAACCCCTATGCAAGACATTAGGGGTGCCCAGAGAACCCAGGTGGGATGGGACACTACCCAGTGATAACAAGGGAGGCAGAGGAGGAACCCATTGTTCAGGTTGTGTTAGAAGGGCAGCTGACACCATTGATGATAGATACTGGAGCCATGTATACTTGCGTACAGCCGCAGTATGCCCTTCACCTTCCCATGTCAGGAAAATTTATTAAGACTGTAGGGTTCTCGGGAAAAACACAGTTGACACAAGGTACAACTCCAGTGAGATTAGGGATGGGCAGCAAAGGAATAGTTTTGCCGATATTAGTGTCCAAAGGAAACGATGCAGTAACAAAGGGAAATCAAGCTGCAGATGAAGCAGCCAGGAAAGCGTCTGGGTGTACATCCGCTGTTATTGCACCCCAGGTAAGTCTAGAGCCGGAAACTATGGTAGAGGACCTGATTGAAATACAGGGAAAGGCAACTTTGGCAGAGCAAACACTGTGGAGACAAAGGGGGACCAAGCAGAACCCAGAAGGCCTATGGACCACGGAAGATGGCCTACTGGTAGCTCCCACCCCTTTACTGACTATCCTGATCTCAGAAGCACATGGGATGGATGGATCATTGTGCAAGGGGGGAAGTAATAAGGAAAATAAAAAAGGATGGATTTTGGTCGCCTTATTTACAGGCTTCAGTAGACCATGTGTTGTCACAGTGCGAGGTATGTGTGCAGAATAATGTTCGGAAAGGAATTACAACCCCAATAGGTCATATACCCGTACCTGAAGGGCCATTTAAACACCTAGTGATTGACTATGTAGACATGATAAAAACAGTAAGAGGGAAAAGATACATGTTGGTGGTGATCGACAGATTCAGCAGATGAGTAGAGGCAGTACCCTCGAAAGATCAAGGGGCAGGAACAGTGGTGAAATTCCTGACAAACGAAGTGATCCCAAGGTTTGGGATACTGACAGAAATTAGCTCAGACAATGGTTCAGCTTTCATCCAGAAAGTGGTCAAGTTAGTACTGCAAGCACTGAGAATAAAGCAAAGATTTGGATGTGTGTATCACCCTCAGTTGCAGGGTATGGTGGAAAGAATTAACGGGACCTTAAAAGCCAAACTAAACAAAATCTGTGCAGATACTAAACTCAACTGGGTCGATGCTCTACCGTTAGCATTAATGAGTTACCGCATGCAGACTAATCGGATGACGTGTCTAACACCGCATGAAATGCTAACCGGAAGGCCCATGCCAGTGCCCCACTGGAGAGGACCATATAAAGGGCCTAGTTTGGAACAATTGGAATTGGAATTAAAACAATACATGCGACAATTAACTATGATACATAAGTCTATTTATGCACAGGAAAAACAGAAAGAGCCAGAGATTGATCAAGGGGAAGGACCAATCAAACCAGGCGATCAAGTCTACGTGCGAGCGTTTCGAAGAAAGTGGAACGAACCCAGAAGGGAAGGGCCCTTTACAGTAACCAAAGCATCACCCACCGCAGTTCAAGTGGAAGGACGCGCCACCTGATATCATCTCAATCACTGCACTAGAGCAATCCCGCAGGTACAGTCCGGTGGGCCGCCCGAGGTAAGTGGTGACGAGGAACAAACAGTAGGGGGCAGACAAGAGCAACAAGAAGCTGACACTGAACCGCAGGAACTTGACCAAGTAATAAGGGAAATTTTTGGTTCTGAGGACAGGCCCGAAGACCCTAAGGATGGGGTTATGGATGGTAGTACTCTTTCAGATAATGGGGACGACTTGGGGGCGACCAGTCCCACCCCCCGGGAGGATACACTCAGATACTCTTGTGCAGATTTGGAGACCATTAATTTGGCAGATGTGGCATGGGACTGTTAGGATCCCACCAAATCTGAGAGAAGGGAGTAAGAGGAGCACAACGGTTACCTCCGTACCATGGTACCAGAACATATGGTACCAATGGGCAAATTATACAGCAGGGATGATGAAGAGACAGAATTGTTTTGTATGCTCAAGAGTAAATCCAGCACAGTATGTAGTCCCCATGCCCTACAACTCTTCCACCTGCGCGCAATGGCGAAAGGAGCAAAGGGGGCAGTGTGCACAGCAAAGTATAGTCAAGACCTGCAGTATGGGAATTTGTAGCGGGATAGATCCTTGTTATCAGAAATGTATTCATAACACACCAATGTGCCCTTATTGGTGTATGTTGTACCAGGCTTCCTCGCAGTTTGATCAAAACAAGCTTGCCTCTAACTGTAATTACAGCAGACCGTGGGCTATGAATAAAAGAAGCCAGACACCCACATTTGAAAAGCTTAAAGTGCAGGAGCATTTGAGTTATGAATGTTTCACACGGACGGGTGATCTCTTGGTTGGACATTTCAGTGGTAACTGTGCTGAGACTTGGGATGTAACCCCAGGCCAGAGATACAAGACAGGTACCCCTCCGCCCGATGGTGCACTGTATGCCCAGACCATCCCGTTAGCAGATACCTGGTGGCTCTGTGGGAAGGAGGGAGGTCTGAGATCCACGCTCCCCCTTGGTTGGACAGGTACATGTACACGAGTTATGCTGATTCAAGAAGTTGTAGTATCCACTGAAGTACAATCTGACGCTCTGAAGCAGCAGATACTGCAGTGGAAGAGGCGAAAATATGAACTTGATCCAACAGTCCAAATTGACAGTATAGGACAGCCGAGAGGTATACCTAACGAGATTAAGGCAAGAAATGAGATTGCTGCGGTCTGGGAAGCACTTATACCTGTGATAGGGGTTAGCAAAAATGTTGAATGGATAAATTATATATATTATAATCAACAGAGATTCATTAACTACACTGATGATGCACTAGAGGCTTTGGGACAGCAGCTAGATGCAACCAGTAGAGTGGCGTGGCAGAATAGACAGGTACTAGACTGGCTATTGGCTGAGAAAGGAGGAGCTTGTGTAATGTTTGGGGAACAGTGCTGTACTTTTATACCAAATAATACTAGTCTGGAGGGATCGTTTACCAGAGCAATGAATAAACTGAAAAATCTAAGAAAGGAAGTTAAACAAAATGCAGGGTTTGGACACCAGTTCTTTGACTGGTTAAACAATAGACTAGGAGGATGGGGAGCATGGCTGACCAAGATTGCAGTAACCATTGGTATTGAATTGTTAAGCTGTGCGGTCGTTCTGTGCTGTTTTCTTCCATGCCTCAAGTCGCTTGTAGTGCGTGCTGCAATGAAACGGTTTCTGATGCTCCTGGAAATTGTTGGGTTGAGCCCTATGGAGAAGGAGACACCAATGATGTATTCGTACAGTTTACGAGACACACAAGACGAACAGGAGAGAGATGAAATATGTGGGGATTAGGCTGTGAAGGCTCCTGAGTCTTTTTCCCTGTCTCAGATACGAAGGGACGGGTTTTTGGCTCAGCGGCCTATGGAGGTAGGGAGAGAACACTGTGAGTCTTAAGGGCAGGAAACTATAGTTTAACCCAAATTTGGGAGTAAATGCGTGGCTTTATTTGAGCTTTTGTGCATAGACTCTCAGTCCTCTCTCTCTCTGTATCAGACCCTGTGGGTCTCAAAGGGAGGATTATATTGGAAAATGTAAATGCATACATTGTATTTTCTATGTATTACAGTATTTACAATATTTACTCAACAGTATTTCAGTATTTACTCAAATGCACACATTATATTTTCTATATTTACTATGTAACCACTGCTAGCTGAATAGAGGGTATTCACTATGTAGCCATGACTTTTGACCTAATCACTATTAATTCATGAAGAGAACTAGAATGAAACCAAGTAGAAAGATAACGGTGGCGAGTAAGGTAATGAAATATGTGGTAGTATGTCAAAACAAGACTAATTAAGAAATAACTGTGGTTAGGGATGAGGAGACACCTGGTCTAAAATGTAAACTAGGACATAATTAAATTGGGGAGTAAAACAATAGTGGAAGGTCGAGAGCGGATGTATTGATGATATGTGATCACAGGCTGTCTGGATATGATAATGTAGCTAAGATAGGAGATTGCTATAAAAAATGTTGTATACAAGCCTCGATGGGCAGTCAGCTACTAGCTTTCTGATTGTCTCAGCTTTGATTTGCAAATTAAAGTTTAAAACGTCTTGGCGAGTTTTCTGCGTCTCTTTGTCGTTTGTGAGAAACGAGAAACCACGACAGCATCTACCTACAGAGAAGAAGTCATCACCCTGACACAGTGGTGGTGTCCCTCAATGTTGCAAGACCAAAGGAGCTTGTTGTGGACTACAGGAGGAATGTAGACAGGTTAGTCCCTGTTGACATCAATGGATCTGGGGATGAGAGAGTGAACAGCTTTAAGTTCCTCAGCATAAACATCACCGAGGATCTCATGTGGTCTGCACAACAGTGCCTCTTTCACTTCAGATGGTTGAGGAAGTTTGGTATGGGCCCCCAAATCCTAAGAACTTTCTACAGGGGCACATTTGAGAGCATCCTGACTGACTGCATCACTGCCTGGTACGGGAACTGTACTCCCTTCAATTGCAGGGCTCTGCAGAGTGTGGTGTGGACAGCCCAGCACATCTGTGGATGTGAACTTCCCACTAATCAGGACATTTACAAAGATAGATGTGTAAAAAGGGCCCAAAGGATCATTGGGGACCCAAGTCACCCCAACCGCAAACTGTCCCAGCTGCTACCATCCAGGAAACGGTACCACAGCATAAAAGCCAGGACCAACAGGCTCCGGGACAGCTTCTTCCACCAGGCCATCAGACTGATTGATTCATGTTGATACAAATGTAATTATATGTTATATTGACTGTCTTGTTGTACATACTATTTATTATAAACTACTATAAATTGCACATTGCACATTTAGGAGACGTAACATAAACATTTTTACTCCAATATACAAAGATGTATACGAAGGGTGTGAGTAATAAAGTAAATTCAATTTATCAGTTCAATTCCTCTTCCTGTTCCCACAACGAGCTGTTGGTCCATTTCCTTCTTCACTGTCAGGGTGTGGTCCAGGCACTCTGAGAGAACAACGCTTCATTTTCCATCTGAGACGTCTATACCCAAAGGCATGAATATTAACAACTCATTATTCTCCACAACTTCTGCCATCTCCAAAGGGAACCTACCACTTAACACATCATTACCTTCCTTCCCCTTCTCTGCTTTAGACTTTCTACAAGGATTGCTCCTTCTGTGATTCCCTTGTCCATTTGTCCCTCCCCACTAATCTCCCTGCTGGCACTTATCCCTGCAAGTGGCCAAAGTGCTATACCTGCCCATTCAACTCCCATCCGGGCCCCAAACAGTCCTTCCAGGTGAGACAACACTTCACCTAGGAATCTGCTGGGGTTGTCTATTGCATCAGGTGCTCCCAATGCAGCCTCTCCTACATTAGTGTGACTCGTCATTAATTGGGGGACCGCTTCATCGAACACCTCCTCTCTATCCATTAAAAGCGGAACTTCCCTGTGGCCCAACATTTTAATTCTAATTCCCATTCCCATTGCAACATGACAGTCCGTGGCATCCTCTTGTGACACAATGAGGCCACCCTCAGAGTAGAGGAGCAACACCTTATATTCCTTCTGGGTAGTCTCCAATCTGATAGCATACATAACAATGTATCCTTTCAGTTAAGAAAAAAATCTCCTGCCCCCTATTCTTCTATTCCCAACTCTGGCCTCTTACCTCTTCTCAACTGCCCATCACAGTCCCCTGGTGCCCCTCCTCCTTCCCTTTCTCCTATGGTCCACTCTCTTGTCCTACCAGATTCTCTCATCTCCAGCACTTTACCTTTCTCACCCACCTGGCTTTACCCATTACCTCCTAGCTATCCTTCTTCCTCTCCCCCAACCTTTTTATTCTGGCAGCTTTCCCCTTCCTTTTCAGTCCTGAAGAAGGGTGTCAGCCCAATACAATTCATACAAACCTGACCTGCTGAATTCCTCTAGCATTTTGTGTATGTTGTATGAGTATTGATGTCTTAGGTAATTCACTTCCCATGTGTTCCTTTCCCACTTCCACCAGTCTACCAGAATCTCCCTCTGTTTATTCATCTTTTCAATACTTCCACCTGCCCTTCCCCCAGTTTCTGGACTCATCATCCTCCCCCCACATTCTTCCTTCTGCCCTCCCTCATCTGTTTCCACTTTTCAAAAGCCAACATTTGTCTCTGCCTTTCTCTGTCCCCTCCCCCATCTGCCTAAAACATTCTGCTCCTTCTTGTGTTTACAACTTAACCCAGCACCACCACCACCCCCCATCCCAGTCTCACTTCTACATATAGTAGTTTTCCTCTATATTTTCTGTCCTTTTGCGTGATTTCAACCTAAATAGTCAACCATCCTTTTATCTAGACAGAAGCACTGGGTCCGCTGAGTTATTCCAGAAATTTGTTGTTTTTGCTCCAGTTTCCAACATCTGCAGACTCTTGCATCACCAGTAATTCTCTTGATTCCTACGCAGATTCTTACTTGTCATTTTTGCTTGTCTGGGTGATTAAACACAAACTTTCTTCAACTAATCACGGAGAATCCAATGTGTTTACTATCAATTACAGCAAGAAACTTTATCCCCACTCGAGTCCTTCTTCCATTAAGACTGAAGTTTCACAGCCAAGCTGTCATTTTTGACCAAACAATGAACTTCAATTATCCAACTGCTCCATTGCCAAGAGCATCCATCACCACATCTATAATGTTGCCTAATCCCATTCTTGCCACAGTTCATTTGGGCTTGAAGTTTCTAAATTTGATAATTCCTATTGTCTTCCAGTGACGAGATTATACTATTAATCAGGGACATTATCACAGCTGCATTCAAAGGGCTCATCCACTGAGTCTAAATTGGTAGAACTCAAAAATAAACATAGAAACATAGAAAGACTACAGCATAATACAGGCCCTTCGGCCCACAATGCTGTGCCAAGCATGTACTTAGCTGAGAAATTACCTAAGGTTACCCATATCCCTCTATTTTTCTAAGCTCCATGCGCCTATCCAGGAGTCTCTTAAAAAACCCAATTGTATCCGCGTCCACCACAGTCGCCGGCAGCCCATTCCACATACTCACCACTCTCTGCATAGAAAACTTACCCCTGACATCCCATCTGTACCTGCTTCCAAGCACCTCAAAACTGTGCCTCTCATGGCAGTCACTTCAACTCTGGGAAAAAACCTCTGACTATCCACACGATCAATGCCTCTCATCATCTTATACACTTCTATCAGGTCACCTCTCATGCACTCACTCCAAGGAGAAAAGGCCAAGTTCACTCAACCTATTCTCGTAAGGCATGCTCCCCAATCCAGGCAACATCCTTATAAATCTCCTCTGCACCCTTTCTATAGTTTCCACATCCTTCCTGTAGTAAGGTGACCAGAATTGAGCACAGTACTCCATGTGGGGTCTGACCAGGGTCCTATATAGCTGCAACATTACCTCTCGGCTCTTGAACTCAGTCCCATGGTTGATGAAGGCCAATACACCGTATGTCTTTTTAACCACAGAGTCAACCTGTGCAGCTGCTTTGAGTGTCCTATGGACTTGGACCCCAAGATCCCTCTGATCCTCCACACTGCCAAGAGTCTTACCATTACTACTATATTCTGCCATCATATTTGACCTACCAAAATGAACCACTTCACACTTACCTGGGTTGAACTCCATCTGCCACTTCTCAGCCCAGTTTTGCATCCTATCAATGTCCCGCTGTAACTTCTGACAGCCCTCCACACTATCCACAACACCTCCAACCTTTGTGTCATCAGCAAACTTACTAACCCATTCCTCCACTTCCTCATCCAGGTCATTTATAAAAATCACGAAGAGTAGGGGTTCCAGAACAGATCCCTGAGGCACACCACTGGTCACCGACCTCCATGCAGAATATGACCTGTCTACAACCACTCTTTGCCTTCTGTGGGCAAGCCAGTTCTGGATCCACAAAGCAATGTTCCCTTGGATCCCATGCCTCCTTACTTTCTCAATAAGCCTTGCATGAGGTACCTTATCAAATGCCTTGCTGAAATCCATATACACTGACTACATTTACTGCTCTACCTTCATCAATGTGTTTAGTCACATCCTCAAAAAATTCAATCAAGCTCATAAGGCACGACCAGCCCTTGACAAAGCCATGCTGACTACTCCTAATCATATTATACCTCTCCAGATGTTCATAATTCCTGCCTCTCAGGATCTTCTCCATCAACTTACTGAAGTAAGATTCACTGGACTATAATTTTCTGGGCTATCTCTACTCCCTTTCTTGAATAATGGAACAACATCCGCAACCCTCCAATCCTCCAGAACCTCTCCCATCCCCATTGATGATGCAAAGATCATTTCCAGAGGCTCAGCGATCTCCTTCCTTGCCTCCCACAGTAGCCTGGGGTACATCTCATCCAATCCCAGCGACTTATCCAACTAGATGCTTTCCAAAAGCTCCAGCATATCATCTTTCTTAATATCTACATGCTCAAGCTTTTCAGTCTGCTGCAAGTCATCACTACAATCATCAAGATCCTTTTCCATAGTGAATACTGAAGTAAAGTATTCGTTAAGTACCTCTGCTATTTCTTCCGGTTCCGTACATACTTTCCCACTGTCACACTTGATAGGTCCTATTCTTTCATGTCTTATCCTCTTGCTCTTCACATACATGTAGAATGCCTTGGGGTTTTCCTTAATCCTGCCCACCAAGGCCTTCTCATGGCCCCTTCAGGCTCTCCTAATTTCCTTCTTATGTTCCTTCCTATTAGCCTTATAATTTTCTAGATCTCCAACATTACCTAGCTCTCTGAACCTTTTGTAAGCTTTTCTTTAAAATCCAGAAGTTTTCTACCCGGATTTTATTAAGACATTTGACAAGTCCCATTGCAGGCTCATCCAGAAAATTAAGATTCATGGGATCCACAGTGACTTGCTGATAGAAGACAAAAGGTAGTAGCCAATGGGATATCCTGGCTGGAGCTCCATGACTAGTGGATGGTTAGTAATTTTGCAGATGATGCAAAATTTGTTGGTGGTATAGACAGTGTAGAATATTACTAAAACAGTACCATGGAATATAGATCATTTGCAGATATGGGCAGTGAAATGGTAGATGGAGTTTAATCTGACCAAGTGTGAGGTATTGCACTTTGAAAAATCAAACGTAAGGATACAGTACATTATTAATGGCAGAGCCTTTAACAGTGCTGATGTACAGAGAGATCTTGGGGTCCAAGTCCGTAGCTACCTGAAAGTGTCTGCACAGGTCGATAGGGTGGTTATTTTAGGGGAACGTGAGGTGGACTTCTTCACTCAGGTGGTGATGAGAGTGTGGAATGAGCTGCCAGCAGATGTGGTGGACGTGGGTTCAACTGCAATACTTAAGAGAAGTTTCGATAGGTTCATAGATGAGTGGGTTGTGGAGGGCTGTAGTCTGTAGGTGGGACTAGGCAGAACAATAGGCCAGCTTGGAGTGAAGGGCCTATTTCTGAGGGTAGTGATCTATGAATCCATGACTATAAAAAGCAGCATCTATGTAAAGAAAAACAGAGTTAACATCTCCATATTTCCTGTTTATATTTTGGAATTCTTGTGTTTGAAATTCTTTGAGGATTTTCTAAAAGATTGTAGAAGTTGTGGTAAGACAAGTGTTAAAGACAACATCAAGGCAAGGGGACCTTTGAAGTGAGACTGCCAATGCCAACCTGTAGCGGGATAGGTGAGAATAACTGTGGCAATGTGTAATCAATCTGGAAGAACGTAGCTTCCCTTTACACAGTAGGAGGTGCTGGAGACAGAAGAGATAGGAATAACGGAAAGATGTGAATTACATCCAACAACTAAGGGACAATTATTTCACTAACTTCTAAGTGTCATTGGTTGTCAGCTTGTGTTTCTGTTGGCTTTTTACATCTCTATTGTGAATGGCGATTGATTTTGCAAATAAGGAATCCAATATACACAGTTTACCAAAGGGCAAACGAATAACTATTTCTACATAAAAAGAGAAGATTCCGCTCCTGGCCTCAGAACAGTGTGTTGACAGGGGCCACATTGTTTCTTTATGCACAAGTAAATAAAATATGTTTGAGTCGTAAGTGTGCATGTATTCTAGGCCCAGTTATCATAGTTATTTTATTTTATTACTGGTTATGACAGTTACTTGGAGGTTCCACCAAGATGGCTAATTCATGGCTTTGTTATGAAACTCCTTTTTACCGGGTGTCTCTAGAAATGTGGCTCATGAGCCCCTTTGCTAATGACCACTGGACTCAGCAGTGAGAAAACCACCTTTCTCAAACTCCGTACGTCTAAGGTCAGTATGACTTGGGTCCCACCTAACCAGGAATTTGGGATGTCTCGATCACCTGAACCCCAATCTGTGTGAATACTGTGTAAATACTGCCCCCATGTAATTAGCCATCAGCAAGATCATACAGATCGTATACTGCATACAATTATACGGAAAGAATATTTACAAATTTCAGATTTATCAAACAGTTAGTAGGAAAAAGAAGAGAAAAAAAATAAAAAGGCCCCATTACAATTAACCCAGTCCAAATATTCACACAAGTTGGAGCTCATCTTGAAGTCATTTTTAACTCATGGACTAAACCCACAGTCTGCATGAAAGCACCCACCAACTCCCAAATGTTGCTCGAAAATCTTCTCAAACAAATGGGCTCCACCATGGGAGTATTGGTCATTCCTCCCTGAAGCCGTTTATCTGCACAAAGCCCCTTGTGCAACAGTGATGTCATCCTCAGCCACCTTCCCTCCTGTCTTCTCCCAGCTCCTGCCAAAAAGACCTCAACCCACACCAGTGTCCTTCACAAAACCTCTCCGCCCAGCATTCCAGAACCTTCCCCGATTTTCACCATCCTGATAGGCTGACACAACATTCCTAAGTTGAACAACACTGCCCCTTATCTTTAGCTCAAACCCAAACATGCTAAAGCAGAACTGACTGCTCTTACAGAACTGCTAAAATAAAATACCTACAGCATAGCAGTAAAAATCTTATCCAGGGCATTACAGTTATATGGGAGAAAGGAATTCAGCTCCTCCTAAACCCTAGGCTGCTCATATTTGAACAAGGGTCTGAGTCTGCTATTGGAATGCAGATTACCTCCTGTGTGGAATAGTCAAGGTACCCCAACACTTCAGTCACTGACATAGGAAAACTGCAGCATTAATAAAGGGGGTGTCCTGGTTCAGGTTGAGTCCTGCAGGAAGCACAGGAAAAAAAGTTTTCCGAGTCTGCGTTGGGTCCCTCAGGAAAAAAAGAAGTTGAATAGATCTGGGTTGGGTCTCAGGCGAAGTTGCCATGGTCCAGATCAGGTCCTGTGTGAAGTTGCCAAGGTCCCAGTCAGGCTAATTGAGAAAGTAAGGAGGCATGGGATCCAAGGGGACATTGCTTTGTGGATCCAGAACTGGCTTGCCCACAGAAGGCAAAGAGTGGTTGTAGATGGGTCATCTTCTGCATGGAGGTCGATGACCAGTGGTGTGCCTCAGGGATCTGTTCTGGGACCATTATAACATATAGTTACAACAGTGCAAGCAATACTGTAATTTGATAGAAGAACAGACCATGGGCACGGTAAAAAAAGTCTCAAAGTCTCTCGAAAGTCCCAACATCTCACGTAGACGGTAGAAGGAAGAAAACTCTCCCTGCCATGAGCTTCCAGCGCCGCAAACTTGCCGATGCAGCATCCTGGAAGCACCCAACCACAGTCCGACTCTCAGTCCATCCGAAAACTTCGAGCCTCCGACCAGCCCTCCGACACCAAGCACCAAGCACCATCTCTGCCGAGCGTTTCAACCCCAGCCCCGGCCGCCAACAATAGGCAAAGCTGACGATTTGGGGCCTTCCCCTCCGGAGATTCTCAATCACACAGTAGCAGCAGCAGCGAACCGGGCATTTCAGAAGTTTCTCCAGATGTTCCTCCATGCTTTTCACGTCCGTCTCTATCAAATCAGGATTGTACACAGCCCCTATTTAACAAATACAATATCATTTCACCAGAAAGGCTGCATGCGCTGCGTCGTGCCACCATCTTCTCCTCCCCTCCTCAGAGGGATCTTGGGGTTCGAGTCCATAGGACGCTCAAAGAAGCTGCGCAAGTTGACTGTGGTTAAGGAGGCATACGGTGCATTGGCCTTCATTAATCGTGGAATTGAATTTAGGAGCCAAGAGGTAATGTTGCAGCTGTATAGGACCCTGGTCAGACCACTCTTGGAATACTGTGCTCAGTTCTGGTCGCCTCACTACAGGAAGGATGTGGAAGCCATAGAAAAGGTGCAGATGAGATTTACAAGGATGTTGCCTGGATTGGGGAGCATGCCTTATGAAAACAGGTTGAGTGAACTCGGCCTTTTCTCCTTGGAGCGACAGAGGATGAGAGGTGACCTGATAGAGGTGTATAAGATGATGGAAGTCATTGATCGGGTGGATAGTCAGAGGCTTTTTCCCAGGGCTGAAATGGTTGCCACAAGAGGACTCAGGTTTAAGGTGCTGGGGAGTAGGTACAGAAGAGATGTCAGGGGTAAGTTTTTTATGCAGAGAGTGGTGAGTGCATGGAATGGGCTGCCAGCGACGGTGGTGGCTGCGGATATGATAGGGTCTTTTAAGAGACTTTTGGATAGGCACATGGAGCTTAGAAAATAGAGGGTTATGGGTAAGCCTAGTAATTTCTAAGGTAGGGATATGTTCAGCACAACTTTGTGGGCCGAAGGGCCTGTATTGCGCTGTAGGCTTTCTATGTTTCTATGTCCCACATGAAGGCTGCTCTTTTCTGGCTCAGGTCCCAGAGGCAGCACAGGGAAAATTAGCTAAGTGTGTGTTTAAAAAAAGGAATTCTGAAATGTGTGTATCTGTGTGTGTGAATGTATGCATGCAAGTCCCCTGTCCCAGAACTCTGAAGGGCTCCAGTTCTGTGCATGTTTGTACATTACGGACCAGGAAGCATTATATATGTTGAGAAGTATATAGTATGGGTGGAGTGGACCAGATGAGTGTCTGCAGACATTGCTAGAGAAAGGAAAATATGAGAATACTGTAGGGAGGCCTGAGATTGTTTGTTGTAGATGTGAAATGGAAAAACAGTTCGATCAATCCTGTTAAAAAGCTGAGAAAGTGAGCAAAAGCTAAAGAAGGAAAAGGCACAGAAAGAACAGGCAAAGGATAATAACGCCTACCTCAGAATTTGAAAAGAAGTACTTAGCACCAGAGTCTGATGATGAACAGGATGCTGTACTCCTGCCTTCCCCAGGCACAGTTTCAACAAAGCCCATACCAAGTGGAGCCTCCTGAGTACTCGATGAGGCTGGCGTTAGCTGATGCTTTAGCATAGGCGGCAGTTCCCAATAGCAACACGGGAGACAGGAGGCGGGGGGTGCAGAGGGGATGAGCAAAATGTTGATTTAAATGTAGCTTAAACTGATCTAGTCAGAGTTCTAAGAAAATGTTTCCCTCAAACTGTAGATTGGCAGAAAATACACAGCGCCCATAAAAAATAATGACATTAATGAGGATGTAGAACAAGTATAATTATGAATAAGTATAACTGCAAGCTTTACACAATTTTCCCAAAAGCAATTGCTATATCAAAAGATTACAGCTTTTAAAGGGAATGGGTTCAATACTTGTGTGAGACTTCCCGGCTGCTCCACCATAGCCCCCGGGCAATATTCTACACTGGTTTAAGGTATTGCGATAGCCGTTTCATGAAATTTGAATATTATTTTTAACTTATAGCGTTGTTTTACTTTTAACTAAATTGACGGTGATCAAATTTTGGCTAATCATTAACTTCTGGTTAAAATGTCACTATAAACCTCAGCTTTAACATTACCTGCTTTATGCACATATGACTCATATAACCCACTTGTGACTGGTATTACTTCTGTTTTGAACAGCTTCGACATATTTTAGATAATCCTATTCTAAATGTATGACTTTATAGTTCTTTGATTTATGTCTACAAACATGGAAATGGGATGGTGGACACGGTAGGGGCAAAACATGGGGTTGTCCACAAGTGGCATATTTGTTTGTGGACAGCCTGACCGCTGGGCTCGAAGTTGCCTTTGGGGTCAAGGCAACTTTGATAACAGTTTCTGCCTCCACCACCAGTAGCAACGTAGATAATCCATTCCCCAAGTGTACTTAAGAACTTATACAATTTTAATTCTGCCAGTTGTAAAATGCTACCTGTCAATTTTCATTGACGGCTTTCCCTCCTGATCTTTATGGAAAAAAGCACACTATGTGCAGGACTATAAAGGATGATGGGTATAATTGGAAATGAGAGATTCTCGACCATTGCAAGAAAAGTAGCAGCAACTGAATGATTTGCCAGAGACAACACCAAAAGACACTGCTAGGGTCTGCCTCCGTGGGGCTCTCCCACAAGAGGTTATTTTTACATCTCCAAATGGACTTTATGCAGTTACATAAAAGTATGGGTTAAGATAATGCACTTGTTATTTTGTTTGTTATCTTCATGGGAAAAAACTTATCCAACGCAGAGAACTGATACCATAACTGTCGATATTTATTTTATTATGAAAACTTATTCCTAGGTTTGGGATTCATGAGAAATTCTCAAGTGACAAAGGTCCTCACTTTACGGGTTAAGTTATATAGGAGTTAATGAAAGGCTTGCAGTGTAAGCCTGCTCTTACTGCCCCGAATCATCCGGGGCAGCTGAAAGGCAGAATGGGTCCTGAAATGCAGATCAGCTAAATCGTGGCAGGTGACCAAACTAAAGTGGCCAGAGGCCCTTCCACTGGCCCTCATAACAATGCGCTGTGCTCCAACTGTAACAAGCCTATCGCTGTATGAGATAGTTTTAGGATGCCCATGAGCTTGCCAGTCATTCCTCCCTTTTTGGCTAAACAAATGGACATCCTAATATAAATGAAAGCATGTTGCATTGTTGTACAGCACTAATACAAGTTCTTAATGGTTTTCATCGACAGGTACTTCAAGCTGCAAAGTGCTACACCTACTAGACGGGAGATTGGGTACCGGTGAGAGCCTACTGACAAAAGAACTGCCTGGAGCCCCCTGGGATGGTTCAATCCAAGTGTTGCTGAACACATATACTGCTCTTTTGTGACCAGCTTTCACCTCTCAGTGTGGCTTCCGTAGAGCTAGAGGAACATCTGACATGATTTTTACAGCATGTCAATTGCAGGAGAAAGCCCAGGAACAAAATCTTCCACTTTATATGGCCTTCATTGACCTTACAAAAGCACTTGACTCTGTAAATCATCTTGCCCTTTGGCAGGTACTGTCCAAAATCAGGTGCCCAGAGAAATACCTCAAGATCCTGCAGCTCTTACACAATGATATGAGTGCTCTGAAACAGCACCTTTTAAAATTGAGACCAGAGTCAAACAGGGGTACATCATTGTCCCAATTCTGTTTGCCTTTTTCATTGCAACCATTCTTCACCTCACAGTTCAAGACCTCCCACAAGGAATCTCTGTGGACAGATGGGGAGTTCTTTAACCTTAACAGCTTCAAGGTAAAGAGCAAAAAGGACTTCATCTAAACATCAAGAAAACCCTAGTCCTGTACCAATCTGCTCCAGATCAAGCTCCTAAACCTCCAGCCATCCAAGTTGATAACATCCCTCTGCAAAACACTGATCATTTCCCCTATCTTGTCAGCCTCCTTTCTTCAAGAGCCAACATTGACCTTGAAATAAATCACAGAATAAGTTATGCGAATGGAGCTTTTGCCAGGCTGAGAAAGAGTGTTTTTGAAGATCAGGATATCAAGACCAATACTGAGCTTCTGGTCTATAAGGCTATGGTCCTTCCCCCCTTGCTATATGGAGGGCTCTTGTTATGCCTACCTACATAGTACCATAGATGTACCCACAAGAAAATCTGCAGATGCTGGAAATTCAAGCAACACACATAAGATGCTGGTGGAACGCAGCAGGCCAGGCAGCATCTATAGGAAGAAGTACAGTCGACGTTTTGGATCAAGACCCTTCGTCAGGATGAACGGAAAAAAAGAGATAGTAAGAGATTTGAAAGTGGGAGGGGGAGGGGGAGACCGGAAATGATAGGAGAAGACAGGAGGGGGAGGGATGAAGCCAAGAGCTGGACAGTTGATTAGCAAAAGGGATACAAGGTTGGAGAAGGGGGAGGGATGGAAGGCCTTGGAAGAAAGAAAGGGGGAGGGGAGAAACAGAGGAAGATGGAGAGCAGGCAAGGAGTTATTGTGAGAGGGAAACAGAGGTAACAAAAAATTAAAAATTAGGGATGGGGTAAGAAGGGGAGGGGGGGCTTAATGGAACTTAGAGAAATCAATGTTCATACCATCAGGTTGGAGGCTACCCAGATGGAATATAAGGTATTGTTCCTCCAATCAGAGTGTGGCCTCATCTCGATAGTAGAGGAGGCCGTGGATTGACATATTGGAATGGGAATGGGACATGGTATTAAAACGTGTGGCCACTGGGAGATCCTGCTTTCTCTGGCAGACAGAGCGTAGGTGTTCAGCAAAGCGGTCTCCCAGTCTGCGTCGGGTCTCGCCAATATATAGAAGGCCATACCGGGAGCACCGGATGTAGTATATCACACCAGCAGACTCACAGGTGAAGTGTCGCCTCACCTGGGAGGACTGTCTGGGGCCCTGAATGGTGGTGAGGGAGGAAGTGTAAGGGCAAGTGTAGCATTTATTCTGCTTACAAGGATAAGTGGCAGGAGGGAGATCGGTGGGAAGGGATGGGGTGGGGGGGACGAATGGACAAGGGAGTCACATAAGGAGCGATCCTTGCGGAAGGCAGAAAGTAGGGGGGTAGGGAAAGATGTGCTTGGTGGTGGGATCCCGCTGGACACGGTGGAAGTTACGGAGAATTATATGTTGGACACAGAGGCTGGTGGGGTGGTAGGTGAGTCCTCAATGGAGCACTTCTGAGATTGGGCTTTTCTGGATTGTAGTGTTGCTCTTCTGGAAATCTGCCAGACTGGCTCATGAAAGCCTTAACAAAGCTTTATCAGCCCTGCTGGAGAAACTGGCTACTAATACAGCCTTAGTTCTACATGGTATGATCTTACTGCTGAAATGCTGACAATCTGCACTGTGGCCCTTCAACATTGACTAGCACTAGACTTCTGTTGTCTTAGAGAGTTGATGCTATTTCCATTATTAGCCAAGAGTGTTGCATGTATGTCTTAGATATTAAACAGCCAACTGTCCCTGATGAAATTGGCACTGGGTTTCAGAGACTTAGCGCTATTGAAATTCAGTAAGACTTGTGCTGTCCTCTACAAGACAAAAAGGAGGGATTGTGGAAGTTGTGGTAAGGTAAAAGTTAAAATCAATGTCCAGGCAAGATTAGCTTGCTGCTGTTTAGTCGAGTGAAACTTTTGAAGTAAGGTTGCCGGAACCAACCTCGCGTAAAGCCGATGAAATAGGTCAGAGTGACTGTGGCAGCATGTAATCAATCAGCTTCCCTTTACGTCGGATTCACGCCTGCAATCGCCGTTTTTTTGACTTTGTCATGTTAGGCAAAGATCGCAAGATCCTACATCTACGGACTCCAGAGCCTGCCGGCCCCGACGCTAGCAGGCATGAACTTCAGATTGCGGCCTCTGCCATTGATCTCGGCGGCTCCAACACCTCAGGGCATATTCAAAACCTGGACTCCAGCAACGACCATGGACACATTCGAAGTGATTGCGCAACCACCAACTGCGACTCCAGCCTTGAACTCCAGGCCGGGTCTTTATGTGCTGCTGTTGTGACTCCCGTCTCCCCTTCCCCCACCACCACTCCGCAGCCCCGTCTTCCTCAGATCCCACCGTCAACTCCTGGGCCCTCAGAGGCTCCATCTTCCTCTCACCCCAACCCTCCCCTCTCCACTGACACCCCCAGCCTCCCCCCTCCCCCCCTGATCCAGGCTCTCATCCGTGCCGGGTCTTTACCATCCCCTCCGACCTTCAACTGTCTGAGGCAGAACGCTCTGTTCTCAGTAAGGGTCTCACGTTTGTCCCCCTTCGCCCACACCTCAGCGAGTTCCGTGTTCGCCATGATGCGGAACTTTTCTTCCGCCGTCTCCGTCTCCGAGCCTACTTCTTCGGCAAGGACTCTTCCACCCCCACCGATGACCCCTTCTCCCGTCTTCAACCCTCCTCTTCTTCATGGACACCCCGCTCTGGTCTTCTGCCTGCTCTGGATCTCTTTATTGCTAACTGCCGACGGGACATCAACCGTCTCTACTTCACCGCACCTTGTCCCCATTCCAACCTCACTCCTTCGGAACGTTCTGCTCTCCACTCCCTCCGCACTAATCCTAACCTTATTATTAAACCCGCCAATAAGGGGGGTGCTGTTGTAGTCTGGCGTACTGACCTCTACCTTGCCGAGGCACAGCGACAACTCACGGATACCTCCTCTTATTTACCCCTTGATCGTGACCCCACTAAGGAGCACCAGGCCATTGTCTCCCACACCATCACCGACTTTATCCGCTCAGGGGATCTCCCATCCACTGCTACCAACCTTATAGTTTCCACACCCCGCACTTCCCGTTTCTACCTCCTACCCAAGATCCACAAACCTGCCTGTCCTGGCCGACCTATTGTCTCAGCTTGCTCCTGCCCCACTGAACTCATTTCTGCATACCTCGACACTGTTTTATCACCCCTTGTTCAATCCCTTCCGACCTATGTTCGTGACACTTCTCACGCTCTTAAACTTTTCGATGATTTTAAGTTCCCTGGCCCCCACCGCTTTATTTTCACCATGGATGTCCAGTCCTTATATACTTCCATCCCCCATCAGGAAGGTCTCAAAGCTCTACGCTTCTTTTTGGATTCCAGACCTAATCAGTTCCCCTCTACCACCACTCTGCTCCGTCTAGCGGAATTAGTCCTTACTCTTAATAATTTCTCCTTTGGCTCCTCCCACTTCCTCCAAACTAAAGGTGTAGCTATGGGCACCCGTATGGGTCCTAGCTATGCCTGCCTTTTTGTTGGGTTTGTGGAACAATCTATGTTCCGTGCCTATTCTGGTATCTGTCCCCCACTTTTCCTTCGCTACATCGACGACTGAATTGGCGCTGCTTCCTGCACGCATGCAGAACTCGTTGACTTTATTAACTTTGCCTCCAACTTTCACCCTGCCCTCAAGTTTACCTGGTCCATTTCCAACACCTCCCTCCCCTTTCTAGATCTTTCTGTCTCTGTCTCTGGAGACAGCTTATCCACTGATGTCTACTATAAGCCTACTGACTCTCACAGCTATCTGGACTATTCCTCTTCTCACCCTGTCTCTTGCAAAAACGCCATCCCCTTCTCGCAATTCCTCCGTCTCCACCGCATCTGCTCTCAGGATGAGGCTTTTCATTCTAGGACGAGGGAGATGTCTTCCTTTTTTTAAAGAAAGGGGCTTCCCTTCCTCCACTATCAACTCTGCTCTTAAACGCATCTCCCCCATTTCACGTACATCTGCTCTCACTCCATCCTCCCACCACCCCACTAGGAATAGGGTTCCCCTGGTCCTCACCTACCACCCCACCAGCCTCCGGGTCCAACATATTATTCTCCGTAACTTCCGCCACCTCCAACGGGATCCCACCACTAAGCACATCTTTCCCTCCCCCCCTCTGCATTCCGCAGGGATCGCTCCCTACACAACTCCCTTGTCCATTCGTCCCCCCCATCCCTCCCCACTGATCTCCCTCCTGGCACTTATCCGTGTAAGCGGAACAAGTGCTACACATGCCCTTACACTTCCTCCCTTACCACCATTCAGGGCCCCAAACAGTCCTTCCAGGTGAGGCATCACTTCACCTGTGAGTCAACTGGGGTGATATACTGCGTCCGGTGCTCCCGATGTGGCCTTTTATATATTGGCGAGACCCGACGCAGACTGGGAGACCGCTTTGCTGAACGTCTACGCTCTGTCCGCCAGAGAAAGCAGGATCTCCCAGTGGCCACACATTTTAATTCCACATCCCATTCCCATTCTGACATGTCTATCCACGGCCTCCTCTACTGTAAAGATGAAGCCACACTCAGGTTGGAGGAACAACACCTTATATTCCGTCTGGGTAGCCTCCAACCTGATGGCATGAACATCGACTTCTCTAACTTCCGCTAAGGCCCCACCTTCCGCTCGTACCCCATCTGTTACTCATTTTTATGCACACATTTTCTCTCACTCTCCTTTTTCTCCCTCTGTCCCTCTGAATATACCTCTTGCCCATCCTCTGGGTCCCCCCCCCTCCTTGTCTTTCTTCCCGGACCTCCTGTCCCATGATCCTCTCGTATCCCCTTTTGCCTATCACCTGTCCAGCTCTCGGCTCTATCCCTCCCCCTCCTGTCTTCTCCTATCATTTTGGATCTCCCCCTCCCCCTCCAACTTTCAAATCCCTTACTCACTCTTCCTTCAGTTAGTCCTGACGAAGGGTCTCGGCCTGAAACGTCGACTGCACCTCTTCCTACAGATGCTGCTTGGCCTGCTGCGTTCACCAGCAACTTTGATGTATGTTGCTTCCCTTTACGTAGTAGTCGGTATCGGAGATGGACAGAGAGAGATAAAGGAAAGATGTGATACACACCCCACAACGAAGGGACAATTGCCTATGAGCTTCAAAGTGTCGTCAGCATGTAGTTTCTATAGATTTTTAACATCTCTGTTGTGAATGACAATTGATCTTGCAAGTGTGGAATTCAAACATACACAATTTACTAAATAGTTACTATCTGTAGCTGATAAACCAATTCCGTATATAACAGCAGTGGTCAATCTTGGCTTCAGAACATCATGGTGACAGGGGCCATGCTGTTCTCCTTGTGCACAAGTGAATAAAGTATGTTTGAGTTGTAAGAGTGTGTGCACTCAGGGCCCAGTTATTTTAGTTATTTTATTTTATTATCAGCAATGACAAGAATTTGATCCATACCCATGCTTTTGTAAACTTCCTAGCAAATAAAAATGTACTGGTTCTTCAGATATGAAACATGAACTAGGAAAGTAGACCAATTTAGCCAACAGATTTCTCCTTAGAAAGTGAAGGTGAGTGCTGCCAAGAATAAATGGAAATTATCAGAACAGAACTGTGACAAGTCACAAAAAAACCATTTACTCATTTCAAAGACATTTTTGAAAAGTTTATTATACAGCCAAGAAAACAATGTTACAGAAGCGTGAATCATTGAAATTAACCAGATCCATTTTTAAAGGCCAAAAAAACAGAGAAGTTTACAGTTTGACAGCACCTAGTGAGATAAAGCAGTATAACTACCTGATTTCTATATCCATATTGGTGCAAAAGTTGAAAGTCTTTTAGTGAGAAATCAAGTTTTGTGATGGGTTAAATATTGATCATTAAATGCTGAGATAAATGATCAATTTACTACTTTTCAAACAGGATCTCAGGTCCTATCATCACTTTCTCCTTATTGATTGACTGCTTATTTCAAGATGACTGATGTAATGGAAGTAGGGATTCGTCTGTGCTAGCAGCTTAGTACGTAAGTGAAACATCAATATTCAGATATTAATATTGAACAATCTCATAATTCGAAAGTTTAGAAGTTTCACAAATAAAAGAGATTGGTGGGGAGTCCATCAGCCTCATCAAATGATGGCAATAGAAAATCCTATTCATCATCACAACTATTTGCTTTCCGATCTACACCACCTGGTCTGTGCTGCCCTTACCATTAAAGTACTTATCCAAGTTTTAGGTCCCTGTGTGCTGTATTTCCATACCTATGCCCAGTCTGGACAACTGAACTTTAGGGAGGAATATTAGGCTATATTGCCTGCCATCACATTCCCAAACAAACAGTATTCCTTACCCCTTGTTCTGACTTAAGTTCATGAGTCTGTATAGCTTCACCCATCAATCTTTGGAAGTTCTCTGCATCCTCTATTCCTTCAGTTCAAATCATTTATTCACATTGCAACTTTCTCACTAACTTCAATAGGAGCTAAACATTTTTGACCACGTTGTTTCGATTGTCAACACCTGTGCTGCCATCCCTTCTTCTGGCTAGAGCAAGATGGGATCCCACCGCTCATCAGCTTTACCCAACCTGCCGACATCTTTAATGGATTATCCTCTTCATTTACCACCATCTTCAACAAAATTCCACCATCAGATACATCCATTCCTCCACTTTCAGATATCCAAAGGGATTGTTCCTTTCATGTTTCGCTAGTTTGGTCTTCCGTCTCAGACAACTACTCCTTACTCATGGCAGTTTCCCATTAAAGCTGTCCTTCCCAGAATCCAGGGAGGCAGACGGTCTGTCCAGATGAAGCAGTGGTTCACTTGCACTTCTATCACTCTGATATATTACATTCTGTGTTCACAATGCTGTCATGTCTTCATTAAAGAAACAAAATATAGGTTGACTGTCTGTTTTGTGGTGGGGAAACTCTAATCTTTCAGTTACCTGTCAGTTTAATTCTCTATCCCTCTTCCATTCTAACCCATCTCTCTGTGGTTTCCTCCACAGATCTAAGGAGACCCATTGTGAATTGAAGGAAAAGCATTTATTTTCCATTTAGACACATCGCTGCCTTTTGGAATAAATATCAAATACATAATTTCAGACAACTCACTTTTCCTGTTTAAATCAGAGCTGGCCTGTTCCACTGTATAGTTACCCAGCTTAATTATAAATTAGTTTTACCCTCTCCACAGACACTACCTAATCTCCTGGGCATTTGCTTCATCCTGCTTTTGGTTTCACGTTCCAGCAACAGCTGACATGCATTTTGCACCATAGTTCCCCTCTCTCTTTTTAGACCATAACACTTGGAAAAGAAATGAGCTATTCAGCGCACCAAGTCTTCTCCATCATTCCAACATGGCTGATCTATAATCTCTTTCAACCCCATTCTCCTGCCTTCTCTCTGTAAACTTTGATATCCCTACTAATCAAGAACATAACAACCTGCACATCAAAGATACCTAATGACTTGACCTCCATGGCTGTCTGTGGCAATGAATTCCAAAGATTCATCACCCTCTGCCTAAAGAAACTCCTCCTCATCTCTGCTCTAAATAGACATCCCTCTATTCTGAACTAGTGCCCTTTCGTCCTAGACTCTCCCACCGTAGAAAACATCCTCTCCATATACACTCCATCCAGCCTTTCAATATTCCATAGGTTTTCATGAGATTACCCTCCTATTTTTCTAAATTCCAACAAGTAAAGGCCCGGAGGCATAAAACACTCTTTATATGTTAACCCTTTCTTTGCTGGGATCATTCTCGTGAACCTCCCCTGGAGCTCCTCCAATGCCAGCATATCCTTTCCTAAGTAAGGGGCCTGAAACTGTTCATAATGCTCCAAGTGCAGGTTGACCAATGTCTTATAAAGCCTTAGCCTTACATCTTCGCTTTTATATTCTAGTCCTCTCATAATGAATGCTATCATTGCATTTGCCTTCCTTACCACCAAGTAAACCTGAAAGTTAACCTTCAGGGAATCTTGCATGGGGACTCCCAAGTCCCTCTGCACCACTGACTTCTGAATTAATTCTGAAAATTGTCTACTCCTTTATTCCTCCTTTGAAAGTGCATGACCATACACTCCCCTACACTATATTCCATCTGCCACTTTTTTGCCCATTCTCTCAATCTGTCTAAATCTTTATGCATACTCCCTCCTTCATCAACACTAGATACCCTTCCCCCTTCTTCTTATTGTCCACAAACATGGCCATAAAACCATCAATTCTGTCATTCAAATCATTGACATATAATGTGAAAGGTAGTGGTCCCAACACTGATCCCTGCTGATCACTACTATTCACTGGCAGCCAACCAGAAAAGGTTTCCTTCATTCCCAATCTTTGACTCCTGCTAGTTAGCCAATTTTCTATCCATGCTAGTATCTTTCATGTAATACCATTGGCTCGTATCTTGTTTGATAGCCTCATGTGTGGCACATTGTCAAAGCCCTTCTGAAAATGCAAGTAAACAAAATCCACTGACTCTCCTTTGTCTATACTGCCTGTTATTTCCTCAAAGAATTCCAACAGATTCATTAGGCAAGATTTTCCATTAAGGAAGCCATGCTGTCTTCAGCCTCTTTTGTCATACACCTCCAAGTACCTTGAAACCTCACCTTAATAATAGACTCCAACACTCACCCAGCCTCATTTGGTCTATAGTTTTTGTCAGCACATTATGGCAAGGATGTAAAGATATTACAGAGGATCCAGAAAAGATTCACAAGAATGGTTTCAGGGATAAATTAGAGAGTGTGGATCTGTTTATTTTAGAAAGAGAATCCCAAGGGAAGGGCTGATTGAGGTGTATAGAATGGTAAGATATCTGAAAAGAATGGTTCGTGGGAAGTTCTTCCCATTAGTGAAGGGTATGAGGAATTGACATCACTTGCATATAGTAGAGCAGAACAAAATCATGAGTGAAAAGAGGAAAGCCTTTAGCGTAGTTAATCTACACACGCTGTAGACGTGGTTGGGGAGAGGTTCCCCAGTGACCTTCATAGAAGCATAAAACAATGGGTGACAACACAGAAGGAAGCAATTTGCCTTCCCTCTTCCAGAGCAACTCACTAGTTCCAATCTTCAGCTTTTTCTATATAACCTTTTGAATTTTTTTCCCTCACTATATACATCCAAAACTCTCTTGAAGACCACAATAGAACCAATCTCCGCCACATCGGTAAGCAATGCATTCCAGATTTCTATCTACACACTAAGTTTTTTTCCTTTTGCCTTGCTTAATTCTCTTCCTGCTTACTTTATACCCATGTCCTTTAGTCCTTCAGTTCTCAACAGGAATAGCCTTCCATTATCCACTCTCCACATCATTTTATACATTTTCAACTTTCACCTCAGTCTTCTTATCTCTTAAGTAAAATAAAAAGCAGCCTCTAATCTATCCTTGTACCTGTAGTCCTTCCTCACAGGAACCATTCACATTAATCTTTTCTGGATTCCCTCTGTTGCCCACACATCCCTTCTACAACCTGGTGACTAGAACTACACACTATGAGGCCCAACCAGTGCAATGACAAGCTGTAAATATCAAAAGAGAATTGCATTATTTCTGATTCAATGGAGCAGGAGCCAGTGTGATGAAATGAATGACTCTCAAGATAAAGTACTCTCAACTCTACTCTTTCAATCCAGATGAAGGGTCTGAACCCGTACATCAACTGTCTATTTCCCTCTACAGATATTGTCTGGCCTGCTGAGTTCCTCCAGTGTTTTCTGTGTTGCTCCAGCTTCCATTATCTCTCGTGATATTGACTCTCAAGAAATTTTTGATGAAAATTTCAGTTTCTCCCCAGTCGCTCTTTTTAAATCATGTTCAGTTCCATTTCTGCTCCTTTTCAAATCAACCTGGAGCATTTGGTTAAAATAAATCTCAAAATCCAAGAGGTAGTTACGGTTAATATCAATAATTTGTAATAACTTGAGTAGGAATAGATTTACTTTGTTTATATTATTTTATAAATGGAATATATTCCATCAGAGTGGGAGCCATAAGTCAAAACTCATATTGATCTGTGAACTTTGGTTCACTATACAAATAATATAGAGAGGATTTAGCATAAACGTGCTCTCAGAACCAGCATCAGAGTCAGGCTTATTGTCACTGACGTACGTTGTTTTGTGGCAGCAGTACAGGTCTTTGACATCCTTCCAATTCAAATGAAGCCCAAAGTGCATTTTGTTGCAACTACTTTAATAACGACATCAGGCATTGAACACCAGCTTTGTAATGACTGATAAATCTAAAATCCATGTCTATTAAAATATGGTTAAAAACACTCTTTGACTAAACTGATAGTACTCAGAAAGTACCAGCTTCAGTGTCTTGGCTCACAGACAAACTTGAATGAGGTATTGAAGAGTGATTGAGAGGGGAAGCTGGCACCCTGGGAACCATATTTCTGCATGATTGAATTGCTTTATAACAGGTGTAAAATTAAAGCGGAAAATTAAAGCATCTCAAGATACTTCAGGAAAAAGAATCTAATCTTCATTTTAAAGGCTACTGCACTGTGGAGTCAGAGGTGCACAGCAGTTATCCTACTGTCCTGAAGAGTGAATTTGAAAAAAAAGTAACTATCTGCAAAATACTCCAAAACCACTGATCAGGTACCTACCATAAACCACTTCCAAGAGAAGTATCTGCTGACAAACATTTCAATTTCTTAATTTTCCAAAGTCCTCTGTTAAATAAATCTAACATTTTAATCAGTTTTTAAATAGTTATCACAACCATATAGATACATACATTGATTTATTTTTTCCAAAATAGTCAAAGAAAGAGAGACTTGAACTTATTTTGCATCTTTCACAATCTAACAATGTTCTGAATCAGTGCCCTCAGCCTTAATCTGATTTAAAATGCTTTTTATGCTCAAGAGTTAAGAGTGAAATTTGAACCCACCACCAGTGACTCATATGAAGCGTAAACTGTATCTGGCACTTAAATATTTACTGTGAATTAATTCATTGCATTCTGATTTCCAACACCTATATTTCCATAACAATGGCCACCAAGTTACCAGGTTCTCCTTAACTACTGTATCTTTTGTTATACAATAGTTTGTTATACAATAACAATAGTTATACTCACAACGTGCTGGAGGAACTCAGCAGGTCGGGCAGCATCTGTGGAAAATTTCCATGGATGCTGCCTGACTTGCTGAGTTCCTCTAGCACATTGTGAGTGTTGCTTTGACCCCAGCATCTGCAGATTATTTGGTGTTAACAATAGTTATGCAATAGTTTATTTAATTATTATAAGTGGCTCTTGTTTGGCTGTTTCATGTCTATGGCTGCATCAGGTAATAATTATGGTGACGATGCTGATTTATTTCAGAGCTACACATCCAATGAAGAGCACTCTCTAGGCTGGACAAACTGTCTCCTTAACTGATACAGTGAGAAATGAACAATCAATTGGACATAGTGATTGTGGAAGCAGTAAATGTTGCTCTCATATGGCTGTCAGTCTGTACAGGACTGCATGGTATGTCAGGCCGCACATGCAACCAGAGAAGTTGGGCTGGTTCACAGCATTCTCAAGGGGGGAGGGTGAGCATCTGGAAGTCTTAGTACATATTGGCTCCAATGACATAGGTAGAGAAAGGGAGGAAGTCCTAAAGAGATAATATCAGGAGCTACGTAGAAAGCTGAAAAGCAGGACCTCCATGAGTAGTAATCTCTGGATTGCTACCTGTGCCACGCTCCAGTAAGGGTAAGAATCGGATGATTTGGCAGATAAATGTCATATCGTGAAGGGTAAGTTTACTTGCCGGCCGAAAGCCTCTTCCGCTGCACTGGTCATCGATTGGTTCATTCACAGGATGCAGGATAGGAATGGGAGAGCCATTCGGAGTCTGGTTCCAGGCAGCTCAGGAGCTTTCCTTTGTCTCCAGGCACTCATCTGTGCTGTGCAGTAAGGTTACAACCAGTGCTGAAGAATCACTGGGAATGCATGCTGCAGATATAGGAAGCCCATGCACGCTCTTAGTTAAGTATCTGTTCGCCGAATACTTAGTTTTGTCGATTAATAACCTGGGGAGACTTATTGAGGTACCTGTTGAGTTTGAAGTGTTACTGAATGATTAGTATCGTAGCTTTTGTAACTTAGGGTGGCTTAGATGTTTGATCAAATGTTTGATTACTTGTCTGTAAATAAGCGATTAATGTGCTTAGTCGTAATCAGTGTCTTTTGACTCACTTACCAAACCCGTGGACCTGCTTCCTCATAACAAGTGTGTGGCTGAGGAAATGGTGCAGTGGGGCAGGATTTCAGATTTCTGGATCATTGGGATCTCTTTTGGGGAATATATGAGCTGTACGAAAGGGATGGGTTACATCTGAACCCAAGGGGGATTAAGATCCTTGTGGGCAGATTTGCTAGAACTGTTGGGGAGGCTTTAAACTAAGTTGACGGAGGGATGGAAAACAGGGTGAAGACGGGGCAGTTGGTGTAGTGAGACTGTCAGGAAGGACATGCGAACGATAGGGGAAAATTGCAGTCAATGGAATGAGCTGCAGTGTAACAAGGGGACAAAACTGAAAAGGGTGACAAATACAGGACGGAAGGTGTCTTATTTGAATGCATGTAGTATACAGAATAAGTTAGATGATCTTGTAGCACATAGAGATTGGCAGGTATGATGTTGTAGGCATCACTGAATCATGCCTGAAAGAAGAGTATAGTTGGGCTCTTAAAATCCAAGGATACATATTGCATGGAAGGGACAGGCAGGTAGGTGGAGGGTAAAACATGGCTCTATTAGTAAAAATGAAATCAAATCCTTTAATAAGAAATGACATAGGATCAAAAGATGTAGAATTGTTGTGGGTAGAGTTAAGGAATTGCAAGGGTAAAAAGAACCTGATGGGAGTTACATGCAGGACTCTGACAGTAGCCAGGATGTGGGCTACAAATTACAATGGGAGATAGAAATGCATGTCAAAAAAGCAATGTTAAGATAGAAATGGGGGATTTCATTATGCAGGTAGATTGGGAAAATCAGGCTGGTGCTGATTTTGGATCCCAGGAGAGAACTTACAGAATGGCTATAAGATGTCTTTTTAAAGCAGCTTCTGGTTGAGCCCAGTAGGGGATCAGCTATGCTAGATTGGGTGTTGTGTAATTAACCAAAATTGATTAGAAAGCTTAAGGTAAAGGAACCCTTAAGAGCAGTGGTCATAATATGATAGTATTCACCCTGCAATTTGAGAGGGAGAAGCTGAAGGCAGATATGTCAGTATTACAGTGGAGTAAAGGAAATTACTGAGGCATGAGAGAGGAGCTGGTCAAAGTTGATTGGAAGGAGACACTAGCAGGGATGACAGTGGAGCACCAATGGCTGGGGTTTCTGGGAGCAACTCAGAAAATGCAGGAAAGATACATCACATTGAAGAAGCAGTATTCTAAAAGCAGTATGATGCGACCATAGCTGACAAAGGGAAGTCAAAGTCAATGTAAAAGGAAAAGAGGGGGCATATAATAGAGCAAGCAAAAAATAGTGGGAGGTTAGAGCTTTTAAAAACAAACAGAAAAAAGCCATAAAAAGCAAAAGGGTAAAATAGGAAGGTAAGCTAGCCAATAACATCAAAGAAGATACCAAAAGATTTTTCAGATATATAAAGAGTAAAAGAGAGGCAAGAGTAGATATTGGACTGCTGGAAAATGATGATGGAGAGGTAATAATGGAGGACAAGGAAATGGCGGAAAATTAATAAGTATTTTGCAAGATCAGTTTTCCCTGTAGAAGACAGTAACAGTATGCTTGACACTTAAGAGTGTCAAGGGGTAGAAGTGAGTGCAGTTGCTATTAGTAGGGAGAAGGTGCTTTAGAAACTAAAAGGTCTGAAAGTAGATAAGTCACCTGGGCCAGATGGACTAGACCCCAGGTTTCTGGAAGAGGTAATGGAGGAGATTGTGGAGTGTAAAATTGCAAATGTCATTCCACTCTTTAAGAAGGGAGCAAGGTAGAAGAAAGGAAATTATTGGCCAGTTAGCCTGACCTCAATGGTTGAAAAAATGTTGGAGTCCATTGTTAAGGATAAAGTTTCAGGGCACTTGAAGGCACTTGAAGGCACATGATAAACGGGCCAAAGTCAACATGATTTCCAAAAGGAAAAATCTTGCCTGACAAATCTATTGGAATTCTTTGAGGAAATAACAAGCAGGATAGACAAAGGAGAATCAGTGGATGTTGTTTACTTGGATTATCAGAAGGCCTTTGACAAGGTGCCACATATAAGGCTGCTAGACAAGGTAAGAGTCCATGGTATTACAGCAAAGATACTAGCATGGACAGAAGATTAGCTGATTGGAAAGAGGCAAAGAGTGGAAATAAAGGAAGATATTTCTGACTGACGGTAGGGACTTCTTCTTTTAACCTTGCATGTCAATGATTTGGGTAATGGAATTGATGGCTTTATGGCCATGTTTGCAGATGATATAAAGATAGCTGGAGAAGCAGAAGTGTTGAGGAAGCAGGGAGTCTGCAGGAGGACTTAGACAGGCTGGGAGAATGGGCAAAGAAGTGTTGGGAAGTGTATTGTCCTGCACTCATGTCATAAGTGTATTGTCATCTTTCTGTCTAACTTCTCTCCTTCAATGTTTATTCCTTGCCCTAAAATTTATCTTTCTAAATCTAGTTTTGTTCCAATTGACCCTCTCCTCTATCATTCCTCTGTTTCATTCTGTGTTAGTAATTGGTTAAGATACGTTCCCTCCCTCCCCTAAGATACTCTGTTGATCATGACATCACTGAAGTACAAAATGGCTCCTAGCTCTTGCTCTATAGATAACTGTTCATACTTAATAAGATTTGTAATACAAACCTTTCAAAGCTGAAATGTGGAGGAGTTAAAACGTCTAGCAAACAGTGCATGCTGCAACATACCCTGCTATTTAAAATCTGGGAGATTGTTAATGCATTAACATCTTTTCTTTTAAACCGAGCAATTGTAGGACTGGTGACTCCCCTGCCTACCTATTTTAGCAACAGACCAGTAATTGAATTATCATCAGCTGCACAGAGTCCTGACTGGTAATTTTCAGTAAATGACAGAGGAAAATCAGAATTCCTAATTATTTGGTGAAATACCTTTGCAAAATGTAGAGAGGTTATAGTAATCGTAACATAATAGCTGACACTAAGATGTCCTTCCTGTTCTCTCCACCTTTCCTTGTAATGAGCTGAAGCCTGTGTATACTTACTACTGTTTCTGGGGTCAATCCACCTACACGGTAGCCAGTGACTGATCAAGTCATTTTGTCTGGATGGTAAACGTTTGTGGCAGAGGTGTTTTACCCATAAGAAGTAGCAGATGGAATACAGCGTTGGGGAGAGTGTTGTACTACGTTGATGATAGAACTGCAGTCTTTGCATTAATCCAACACTAAGGTTCATACACCTCTTCATCTCCACATGAGCAAACATGATTTCATTTTTTTCCCCTTTACAGGCTGGCATGAGTGCCAGCTGTTTCCTTCCATTTTTAATATTACAATGTTATTGTTTTAAATTACATTCCATGCGACTAAAACTCAACTTCAGGAATTAAAATTGGGTAGACGTCAATATGCATGAAGACAGTTCAAGTGAATTCACAGCAAGATATGTTCAAGTTTGGAAATATAAGGTTTAAATTCTTGTTGCTGAACCAAGTAACCCAAAGCTTATGAGATATGAGGAGTCTCAATTGTATTACAAACTTTTGGTTGTATGGATAATCAATCACAACTGGAGGCAGCAACAAGATCTCTCTCTCTTTCTCTCTCTGAGGACAATTCAAAGTTCAAATTAAATATATTATCAAAGTACATATGTATGCCACTATATACTACCCTGAGATTTATTTTCTTGCAGGCATTTACAACAAAACAAATAAATACGATAGAATCAATGGAAAACTACACACAAAACTGACGAACAGCCAATGTGCAAAAGAAAGTAAATAAATAATCCTGAGAATGTGAATTGTAAAGTACGTGAGCAATGCTGTACTTGAAAACTCATTAAAATAACTTCTGAGAAGAGTTATTTCTGACTGTGGGAATCTATGGCCTTTGATTGCTCATTGAGCAGGAGAAACAGTGTTGAAGATGGTTCTGAGAAACTTGAAGCCTAACTTCTGGAGCACACAGAAGTTCTGCATAAATGGAAGGAGTAGCCCACCTCACACCTCTCTTCCACTCCATCATCCAACTTCTGTCCTGTCTGTGGAAGAGTCAATAGATCCCACATAAGCCTCATCAGCCACTTTAAAAACCCACTAAACTAGATACAAGCGTAATGCTCTGGTTAAGACTTCTACTGCTATGGTGTAAGTATTTCATTTTAGCAGTTTTCTGCAAAAGCAGTGTGTCCTGCTGGTAGAATGTTTTGGTTTCAGCTGAAGGTAAGAAGCCCTATTCTTCAACTTAGGAATGTTGTGTCAGCCCATCAGGAAGGGTGGGATCTGGAGAAGGTTCTAGAGAGAAGGGTGTGGAGATTTGTGATGGACAGTAATGTGGTTTGTGGTCTTTTGGCGGGAGCTGCAGTGTGGGATAGAAGGGAAGATGCTGTCAGAATGCTGTTGGAAGGAGAGTCTCCATTGCAAGAAGTGCTTTGTGCTGATGAATGGCTCCAAGGAGGAAAGGCCAATAGTCCTGAGAGAGAGCCAATTTGTTTGAGATGGACCTTGAAGGAAGTTTGGACTCTGGTGGGTACTTTCAAGCAGACCATTGGTTCAGTGCTGTGAGTAACAGTTATACCCAGCTTTTGGGAGAGATGAGCTCCAACAGTCGTGTGCACATTTACATTAGCCTAACTGTAATGGGCTCTTTTTCTTCTTTCTTTTAATAACTGTTTGATAGAGCTGAAAATGGTAAATATACTTACTTTATAATTTTATATGGTGTACAATCTGTTATTTCTTGCCGACTGACAATTGTGTATGGACAGTATTTACATAGCATTTGTCACATCAACGTTTCTTTAATCGGAACACCACAACATTTCTGTTTGGTTGAACGCCAAATCATACTGACCCTAGATTTATATAATTTATGAAAGGTAACAGTGACAGGGCTGTTAGAAAAGTTAGCAAACGAGCTGAGTTCGTATACGAGCCAGTGAGAGGGTAAAACAAGCAGTTCATCCTCAACCTTGAGGGGTTGTCTATTTGTATGACTACTATAAACAGTGAATGTGTTTATTCCAGTGGCTTCACTAAAAATACACAGAAAATGCATGTTCACAGTTCACCTATTTAAATGTAATTTGGTTTGGAATAATCAAGTAACTAAGAGTTGGCGAATTTTTTAATTAGCTTTCATTCTCAGCTATGGAATCAGCTATGCCATCACCATATGCGCTTGTTAAAATGTCGACATTTTCCACACATAGCATTAGCATTCCTTTAAATATAGCAGGATATTTGAAGGGTTCAATGACCCTGTGATTGGAAGCACATTGCAGATAGAAACAACCATCAAAATTTCATTGAAATTCAATAAAAATTATATTTTAAGAAGCACATTGAAGTCTTTTAATAGACATATTTTAAGTAAAATTCTGGTCTTGTACTGTTGCTTCCCATGCCATGATCTAGTCACTGTGATAAATTGTGACATATTACTGTTAGAGCAACATAATAAAGATAAACTTTAGATTACTTTTGCTGATTCTTAGTCTATAAGGTAAGTAATTTGATTAATGACAATGACAGTTCTCAGATGTGTGTAAAACTATTGTCCAGTTAGAATTAACAATAATAAATAATAAAATAAGAATTAATGGATATCTTAAGTTCTCTTAGTTAACTTTATTTTGCATCAGGAACTCAATTAATGAAACTTTTCCTGATGTGTTGAAATAGAAAGCACTTGTCCTTCCTAATTCAACCATGATAGAATGAGAATGGTGGAACAATTGATCTTTACTCATCCTACATTTCCCAACTTTATTGTAAATGTAAACTAATGGTCTGCTAAATGTTAGGGCAGTCATTAAAACCACATTGCAGATGGCAGTGCCATGATGTTCGGTAGCTGAAGTCTGAGGAAGGCAAAGCTGAGAAAGCAAGTTAAGAACAGAAGTAATAAAGTTCTATTTTATGATGCACCTTCTACATTTGCTTTGGAGCATGCCAGAGCATGCTGCAGCTGATCAAGCACTAATATAATAATATAAGCAATAATATAATTACAGTTAAAAATTAGTTGTGTATTCTGAGCAGTTCGACTGTATGATAAGATTTAGGATTGTACAATGAGTATAATTTGTAATTTCATTATATACTTAGAGAAATACTAAAAGTCAATTTGAATCTGAATCTATTAGCTAGGATTTGGAAGCAAATAACTATTTTTTAATATTCTACCATTATTCTATGAAGCATACATGCAAATTAATAGCTTTCAGGACTGGTGAAGGGTCTCAGCCTGAAACATCAATTGCTTCCTCTCCATAGATAATCTGTATAGTTCAAGATTTCCAGCACCTGCAGGATCTCTTGGGTTTAGCGTTTAGTGAAAAGGATTTCCCATTGACAGGAAAATAAAATCAAGCATAAGTGGAAGATGTTTGCATTTGAATTCTCTTGCAGCTTTCTTAACAGTTAACTGAGGCTGACTAAGTGTAGCTCTATCTGTCATAGGCCAGTTAGAACTATAGTGCCTATAAAAGGTATTCAACCCCCCCTTGGAGGTTTTCATGTTATATTGTTTTACAACATTGAATCACAGTGGATTTAATTTGGCTTTTTTGACACTGATCAACAGAAAAAGACTTTTTGTGATAAAGTGAAAACAGATCTCTACAAAGTGATCTAAATCAACTACAAATATAAGACACAAAATAACTGATTGTATAAGTATTCACACCCTTTAATATGACACACCAAATTATCACTGGTGCAGCCAATTGGTTTTTGAAATTACATAGTTAAATGGAGATCACTAGTGTGCAGTCAAGGTGTTTCAGTTGATTGCAGTAAAAATACACCTGTATTTGGAAGCTCCAACTGCTGGTGGGTCAGTATCCTGGCATAAACTACACCATGAAGACAAAAGAACACTCCAAGCAACTCCACAAAAAAGTTATCGGAAAGCACATGTCAGGAGATGGATACAAGAATATTTCCAAGTCACTGAATATTCCTTGGAGTACAGTTAAGTTAATCATCAAGAAATAGAAAGATTATGGCACAGCTATAAATCTGCCTAGAGCAGGCCATCCTCTAACACTGAGTGACCGTGCAGGAAGGGGACTAGGACTAATGGGGGAGGGGGGGTGACACCAAGAGACTGATAGCAACTTTGGAGGAGATATTATCTTCAGTGGCTGAGATGGGAGAGACTGCACATACAACAACTGTTGCCCGAGTGCTTCACCAATCACAGCTTTATGGGAGAGCGGCAAAGATAAAGCTGGAGTTTGTCAGAAGGCATGTGGGAGACTCAGATGTCAGCTGGAAGAAGATTCTATGGTCTGAAGAAACCAAAATTGAACTTTTTGGCCATCAGACTAAACACTATGTTTGGCATAAGCCAAATGCCGCACATCATCAAAAACACACCATCCCTACCACAAAGCATGGTGGCCGCTGCATCATGCTGAGGGATGCTTCACTGCTGCTGACCCTGGAAGGCTTGTGAAGGTAGAGGATAACATGAATGCAGCAAAATACAGGGAAGTCCTGGAGGAAAAGCTGATGCATTCTGCAAGAGGACTACAACTTGGTAGAAGATTTGTTCTCCAGCAAGACAATGACCCCAAGTATAAAGACAAAGCTACACAGGAATGACTTAAAATCAACAAAGTTACTGTCCTGGAGTGGTGAAGTCAGAGTCCAGCTCGCAATCCAATTGAAAATTTGCAGCTGGACTTGAAAAGGGCTGTTCACTCACAATCCCTATGCAATCTGACAGAGCTTGTGCAGTTTTGTAAATGAGAATGGGGAAAAATTGCAGTATCCAGATTTGCAAAGCTGATAGAAACCTATCCACACAGACTCAAGGCTGAAATTGTTGCCAAGGGTGCATCTACTAAATACTGATTTGAAGAAGTGAGTAATTATAAAATCAACTATTTTGTGTTTAATAATTGTAATAAATTTAGACCAATTTGTACAAATTTGTTTTCACTTTGATGCGAAAGAATCTTTTGTTGATCAGTGTCAATAAAGGCAAATTAAATCCACTGTTACTCAATGTTTTAAAGCAATAAAACATGAGAACTTCTGGGGGGGGGGGTGAATACTTTTTATTGGCTCTGTACATTTAATCAGCCTCAGTGAACTGCCATTCATTAAGGCTGCTTAATTACCAGCAGTTGGCAATTAGCTATATCTGTCATCTAGTTAATTACCAACTGCTGTTTCTCCCTATAGGGGCTGTAGATCCACAAATCTCTGCTTGAATGCAACTTTTAGGGTAATAAAAAGGAAATTATATAGAAAGTAAGATGTCTAAAAATCAACGAGACTGCACTTGCCCTTTTAACCTATATACTTTGATAGTATTTATCATTATCATTAAATTTTTCTAGTGGAAGTTTGATCTTATATGCTAAACCTCAAAATTATGAATCATTTTATTATTTTGGGTGATAGGATAGTAACAGCTAAGGTAATAAATTTGAACTTGACATGTAATAAATGACATGCTGATTCATTTTTTACATACCTCCTATGCTTGTTTGAACGGTGGGGAATATCCATTAATGAATGTAGCAAAGACTGAATCATTCAAATTGTTAAAAATATTTCTCAGAAATCTTTCACATTATGCTGTTTTTATGCAACCAGCCAGCCAACTATATGTCAAAGATATTCAATTTAAGGTTTGTGATGGAAGAAATGAAAGAAAAATTCACACCAGGTATTAAATTTAGCTATAAAATTGTCTTTTGTGTCTTTGTGTACTTTTGCTAACATTTTCATTTTGTGACCTCAGTATTTCTAAACACACAATATCGGAGGTTTGAGTTAACATTATTTCCAAAATCATCATTCTGTAAGCTTTGGATATTACAAGGGACATTTGTAAACACGTCAACATAGAAGCTGAGAAACACACACAAAATGTTGGAGGTGACTATACAGTTGATGTTTCAGATTGAGATCAAAGGGTCCTGGCCCAAAACATCAACTGTTTATTCCCCATCTTAGATGCTGCTGGACTTATTGAGTTCTGAATCATATTGACCACTTTTCAAATCCATAAACTGTTAGCTAAATATTTAATATGAGTCAATTTATTCATTAGGATGCTATCAGCAATGAAATAGCTTGAACAAATTCATTTGTGTCATGAATAAGATTGTAAGAAAAAAAAGATTTAATGTTTATTGGTGAGGAATCAATTAATTTGTCATAGATTTGTGGGAATATTTTTAATTTTTCTTTAAAGAGTCTGTTTTGCAATAACGGAAGAGATTGCTCTCTTCATAACATGGTCAATAGCACATTGTAGGCACAAGTGACAGTTAGTTTGTGCCAAACAGAGTCTAGCAAAAAGCAGTAAGATTAAACCACAAAATTATCTGTTTTGACGGTGTTGAATGACAAGTGATTGTTGAATTACTTTGATTTCACCTAAGCAATTTAAGGTCGTGTTCAAAAGATGGTGTGCAAGAACAGTGGTTCCCAAACATTTTGTGGGTTACCATCCTCTTGGCTCCCAGATCACATTCCCAGCACCCCCTCTACCTTTCCAGTCATAACAGAGAAAAAACTATAACAAAGTTTGATGTACGATGCACAGTGAAAAAATAGGATTTGCAGATTAAAAGCAGTGACAAATAATTGCAAAAAAATTCATATCTATTTAAAGCTGCATATAAAGTTATTTATTTAATTACAGTAAAACAATTCTCATCAACAATTTTTGAATGTACTTCAGTAGTCCAACTATTCACTACTTCACTGCTTTACACCTTTCAATGAAATAGATGGGCTTTGTCCAGTGATATCAGCTTCTCAGCATCAGGCTGAATGTCACTCAAAGGAGACTCTGCTCCCCATGTGCAGTAATTTGCAGTCTGTTTCACTGCTTTGAAAGAAGTTGGCCGACTGCACTGAAACTATGCTCCATTAAATATGATATTGGAAAGGCAATAAAGAACATCTTGATCTTTTTCCACAGTACAAGACAGCGTACAGAGATTTCATTCTGCAACCAAAAGTCTTCATATGAATTTTTTGAACCTCAGCTTCAGCTCAATCATTTTGTAGCGAGATCAGCTTGTCCTCAATCATTCCTGTTCATTCCTCATTTCGGGTGTTCTGTAATGGATCTATTGTCCAACCTGGAATCTGGATTGAGAGAAGATTCTGAAATCTCTGACACGTCGTTATGCAACTGACCCAGGTGGGTACCACATCATCTAGGGAAGGTCATCATCTGGTGCTCTTTTCTTACAACTCAAAGAGCCCAGAAATTGGAAAAGATCAAGATGGCCAATGTTGCACTTAATTAAGGTTAACTTGTACAGAAATATGATGACTTGATTTGATGTTGATAACAGTCAATGGTTCAATGGTTCCATTTAATATCAGAGAATCTATGCAATATACAACTTGAAATTCTTACTCTCCGCAGACATCCTCGAAACAGTAGAAAAACCCTAAAGAATGAATGACAGAAAAAAAGTAAGAACTGCAAAACCCCCTGCCTCTACCCACGCACAAGCAGCATCAACCCTCTCCCTTCCCCTCCCTTCCACTCCCTCCACTTATTCTTGCATCAAGCATCAGCATTCCCACCACCCACCATTCAAGCAACAGCTAAGCCCCCAAAGAGAGAGAGAGACCATGGTCTATAGAACATTAAAAACTAACTGTTTATTCCAACAATTCAACACCCCTCAGGCTCTTTCTTTCACTAACACGAGAGAGACGGTTGTCACCCCTTCTGCAGCAGAGAGAGAGAGAGGGAGATCACCCGAGTGCAGAGGCCTCCGACAGTCCCTCTCGCTGTCCCAATGTACCAGCTCCCCACAATGCTTCAATTCATGACAGCAGCAGGAATTCAATCCACAGGGCCACACTCTGAAGGTGCCCAACTTCAGGCCACACATGAACATATCGAAACTGAGGGTGATCAGCGAGCTCCAAGAACGGGAAGACACCACCGTGCAGAACTGCAGTTTGAGTGCCACTGTAGATCACAGACTCTGACAGGGCCCCAGGCACCTTGAAAAGGAAAACAGAGACATTTGAAGAGGAAGAATTTATCTGTCTTGCTGATGAGCTGGGAGAAGTCACCCTCTGGCGCCATCTGTAGCTCTGCTCCCTTCACAGCATTTCCTTGCAACTGAAGATTCATTTCGTTAAAAGTTGTGAATAATTCTGACAAATAAGCGATGTCATGCCTAATATTCTTGAGTTGATCGCTGAATGAAGTATTCGAGTCTTCAAAGAATTTTATCACGGTTTGAAAGAGCCCATAAAAGCATCACAGGCAATTTATTTTTGAGAGCCATTGGACTTCTGTGTACAACAGCAAGAGTTCAAACGGTTTATCATTCCTAATACAGACCTCTCCAAATAGACAAGATTTGAGGGAATGGGTGCTTATTTTATTTACCATTGCAACAACAGTATTTAATCATTTGTGCAGCCGATCACTGGGGTTTTTTTTGCAACAAGACGCTGTCTGTGAATTACGCAGTGAATGGTAAATATGTTAGGGACAGCTTTTGTCAGAAAAGTAATAACCCACATTGATCATGCCCCATTTGTTACACTAGAAAGAATATTGGTAAGAAGAATGACCTTCTCTTTGAAAAGTTGCTCAACAGCTCAAAATATTGATTCCCCTTTCATATCTGTTTCCCTTCTACTCCACTGGCAACTAACAACTATTGGACCATACTTTTATTTTTACGAAGTGAACATAACCAAGCAAAGATATGTTGCCTAGCAAAGTTGACTCGTCCATCTGCAGAGCAAATTCTGTTGTCCTAAGTATGTTGCACAACGTGTCCTCCACCTTCTCAGACATTTGATGTATTCATCTTTGAACAGACTGCAGCTGAGCAGAATCGCTTGAATTATTTGGTCTGGTGACTTATGCAAAACTATAATCAGAACCTCCTTTACTGCTGACAGAATCAGTTCTTCTCCAATTGTATAAGACTTTCCAGATTAAGCAATAAGCATTGAAATGTTGAATGCTTGTGTCAAAATATCCTAGTTTGGGAGTTATCTGGACAGAACAGAAGATGACTGTTCCACATGCTAATCACAGATGCCCTAGTGAAGTATAGGAACATCATTCTTGTAAGGTAGAACAACTGGACATGACTAGTGAGCTTAGTTAGGGCTGAACAGTTAGAAAGGGGGGATACATGCAAAGTTGCCTACTCCAGGGAGCGTGAGAAAGCAGCACTACAAATGAAACTACAAAAACTAGCGAGGAGTAGAACAACCAATGAAAATGAAGCCTGGATTTAAAAACCCGCTCTTCAAAGCCAAATAAAAGGTGACATCTGTGGCCCCCATTTAACATGGAGGAAGCATCAGTCAATGAATATCTCAGGTCCCGAAGTCCAACGAATTCCCGGAAGCTGTACAACAGCAAATAAGGAAAACTGTCGTACTAGCAATGAATCAAAATCAACAACTCAACACACTCTCAAAAACTGAGCTAAAAGCACTCAATAACCTTGGCAAGGATGAGAATATTGTAATATTGCCAGCAGACAAAGGATGCATGACAGTAGTGCAAAGCAAAGCAACACACATAAAAGTTGCTGGTGAACGCAGCAGGCCAGGCAGCATCTCTAGGAAGAGGTGCAGTCGACGTTTCAGGCCGAGACCCTTCCTCAGGACTAACTGAAGGAAGAGTGACTAAGGGATTTGAAAGTTGAAGGGGGAGGGAGAGATCCAAAATGATAGGAGAAGACAGGAGGGGGAGGGATGGAGCCAAGAGCTGGACAGGTGATAGGCAAAAGGGATAAGAGAGGATCATGGGGCAGGAGGTCCGGGAAGAAAGACAAGGGTTGGGGGGGACCCAGAGGATGGGCAAGGGGTATATTCAGAGGGACAGAGGGAGAAAAAGGAGAGTGAGAGAAAGAATGTGTGTATAAAAATAAGTAACAGATGGGGTACGAGGGGGAGGTAGGGCATTAGCGGAAGTTAGAGAAGTCAATGTTCATGCCATCAGGTTGGAGGCTACCCAGACGGAACAACACCTTATATTCAGGTAACTTCCGCTAATGCCCCATCTCCCCCTCGTACCCCATCTGTTACTTATTTTTATACACACATTCTTTCTCTCACTCTCCTTTTTCTCCCTCTGTCCCTCTGAATATACCCCTTGCCCATCCTCTGGGTCCCCCCCAACCCTTGTCTTTCTTCCCGGACCTCCTGCCCCATGATCCTCTCTTATCCCTTTTGCCAATCACCTGTCCAGCTCTCGGCTCTATCCCTCCCCCTCCTGTCTTCTCCTATCATTTTGGATCTCCCCCTCCCCCTCCAACTTTCAAATCCCTTACTCACTCTTCCTTCAGTTAGTCCTGATGAAGCATCTCGGCCTGAAACGTCGACTGCACCTCTTCCTAGAGATGCTGCCTGGCCTGCTGTGTTCACCAGCAACTTTTATGTGTGTTGCTTGAATTTCCAGCATCTGCAGAATTCCTGTTGTTTGAGTGCAAAACAAAGCCAACTTCTTCAAAAAGGCCTAAGAGTTACTCAGAGACACTACTGCGTACAATGGATAAAAAAGATTTTGCTTCCTGATTACTTTTGGGTGTATCTTATGGATTTTTGGCTGCTGATCAAGAAAATCAGCATGAAATTTTCCTAATCCACAGCATTATTTTATATCACCTCTATTTGTTATTTCAATTCATAATTCAAGTCAATTAAAATATTGCCCACAATGTAAGCTGAAGAGTTTTCTACCTTGTCCAGGCATGCCTGGGCGTACCTAGGCAGGGTGATTGCTGCAAGGCAGGACAGGTTTTAGAAAGGTTATAAAAGCATCACACACACACACCGTTCTATGCATTGGGTTTACATGTACATCGGTTTGCGATCACCTTGATGCACATGCTCAATGTGTACAGCATACTGTGCACACTCATTATAACAAAGTAATTGTATTTTCAGGTATATTTGTGATAGCAAAATGTCTCGCCAATGTTGCAACAGCCGCGATACATTCTGTTGCATTTGTGGCAAGTATATGCTTAAATTTCAAAGACAGATCATGACTCCTCTTATTGAGCAAGTCTATGAACTCTACGTTGGGTGTAAAACTGGCTACCAAGACAAAGCCTGGGCTCCTCACATTTGTTGCATAACATGCATTGTCAATCTTAGAGCTTGGCTGGGAGGTACTCAGGAGTCAATGCCGTTTGCTGTCCTGATGATATGGTGAGAGCAGAAGGATCATGTGACAAACTGCTACTCATGTCTGACCAGTGTGTCTAGTTTCTCTGTTAAAAACAAAATACCCGTTGAATACCTCAATCTCCCTTCAGCCATGAGACCTGTGCTGCATGAAGATAGTCTTCCAGTACTGAAGCCACCAGGGACGTGGAGTCTGGAAGAGGTAGACGAAGATGCCATAATGCACAAGCCAGGAATAGAAGACGACACTGATGCTGATGCAGATTTTGAACCCTTTGTGTCAGATGAGCCTGATCAGGTAACTCAATTTCAGTTAAATGACCTGGTCAGAGACTTGGGTTTGTCAAAGGCAAAAGCAGAATTACTGGGTTCAAGACTGCAAGGATGGAATCTGCTATCACCGGGCAAAAGAATTTCTGTGAAGTATTTTGATATTTGAGACAGGTGTTTCCCAGAATAGCTGATGCCAAGATTAAGGAAGGCTTTTTTGTCGGTCCACAAATTGAACAGGGCATCAATGACAGGCATCCAAAGAACTTCTAGTAGGACTGGAGAAAGTCACATGGAATGCATTCAAGGATGCTTTTGAAAATTTTCCTGGCAACTACAGAGTACCAAACTATGTGCAGTTGGTTGACAACATGCTTCAAGCATACAGAACCATAAAGTGCACAATATCATGAATGACTGATTTTCTGCACTCCCATTTTGACTTCTTCCCCGCAAATCTTGGCTTTGTCTATGATGAGCACGGTGAAAGGTTTCACCAGGACATTGCGGTCATGGAGAAACAGTGTCAGGGCAACTGGGATCCATCAATGTGGGCAGATCATTGTTGGACACTTAAGTGAGAAGCCTCAGATGCTGAGTGCAAATGAAAATCATCAACAAAACATTTTTAGCTTAGTTGAACTATTGCAAAGCATCAACGCTATTATGCAATTCAATGCATTATATTCAATAAATGTTATTTCTTGTTTCTCCAAAATCCTATGTGATACAAGTAGTGATAATAATAATTATATTTGGTTTCAGCTTCAAGCAGTCTATCATAATCACTAAAAGTTTCTGAGGAAGCATCACTTTCGAAAAGAATGTGTTGTCCTGTGATATCAACCAATTGACAGTGATCCAGCCTCAAAACTTGCCAGTCAGATTAATGCAACTTTATATTAGCTGCAAGCCACACAGGAAATAGCTAAAGAGGAACATCTCAGAATGAAAGCAGATGACACAAACATTGTAAAATTCTATGGTCTATCAAAGGTCCACAAAGACGGCATTCCCCTACTATCCCTCATTTCATTACCAAGAACCCCACTTTACCAGTTGGCAAAAAGACCATGGATACACTTTGAACATCTTGTCGCTCGATCGGACTATTCAATAAATAATGCACAACAGTCTCTACAAAGTCTGCCAAACATCCAGTTGGACAATGATGAAATAATGGTCTTGTTTGACATCTTGACGTGAGTTGGCAACAGCACATGACGAACGTCGAGCTCTATAACGACCTACTGATGCTCACCACCAAAATCGAGGCAAGAAGACTGCAACTAGCGGGGCGCTGTCTACGCCACTCCGAGCTACCTGCCAGCCTAGTCATCATATGGGAGCCCAAGCATGGGAGGATGAACCCTGGGCGCCCTCCCAAGACTATGGTCAACACGCTCCTAGAAGACAGTGGCGCGGCTAATGTAGATGAACTGAACACACTGATGAGGGAGAGGGAGAAGTGGAGAGTCCGTCATCGTGCCCGACGCCGGCTCCCTAGGCCTGAGTCGACGTAGTAGTAGTTCACACCACAGTATTCGTCACAATTGACCACAACTTGGCAAAAGAAAGGATACACGACTTATTTAAAAACGAACACCAAACAACCCAGTTGATGAAACCCCAAAGTATACGCAAACTACTGAATCTTTGCTTAGCAACATACTTCAAATTTAATGGACAACTCTACAAACAGCTGAAATGGGATCTCCTATATCTGGGTTCATCACAGAAGCTGCCCTGCAGAAATTGGAGAGGACAGTATTACCAATTATCAGACCAAAATTATGAGTGCGCAGTGCCAATGACACACTGGTCACACACAAACAAAATCAGATAAAAGAGGTGCAAAACTGAATCAGCTATGTATTCAATGGCATTAACTTTACTGTGGAAGTTGAAGCAAACAACCAACTGCCTTTCCTAGATGTCCTGATTAGCAGGAATACAGGAGGAAGTTTAGAAACATCAGTTTACCAGAAAGGAACAAATATGGACCCAACTCTTCAATTGGCACACCAATCGCCCCAACTACCAGAAATGAAGTTGTGTCCGAACGCTGTACAACTGAGTGGAGACACACTGCAGTAGTGTGGACCTCAAGAAGAAAGAAGAAAGTCACCTTTTCAAAGTATTCACATGCAATGGTTGTCCAAAAAACTTCAATAGAAGGTGTCTCATCTGGAGAAACAACATTTTAACTCTTACTGAACAGACAAGAAAGAGGGTAACCCTACTATTCATCAGGAAAATTTCTGAAATGATGACAAAACTGCTCCACCTACGTGGAATAAATGGTAGCACACAAACCCAACATAACCATCAGAATGGTTATCTTGAGACCCAAAGTTCCACTCGAAGAGAAAAAGCGTAATTAACATACTAAATCCAATGTGGAGACAGACGGAGAAAACTATGCACAAAACTACATGAACCTCAATTAGCCACAAGAAGACATGATCCTCTCTCACTCATCTCAGTTCATGAAGATCAAGAAGGACTCAGGAACCACAAAAATCCTGACAGAAGTACAAAACAAGAAATCAAGAGAATTCTTAGAAGTTTAGTTCTCAGCTGAAGACTCTATTAACAAGCATATTGAACTGGACACAACTTACGAACCTGTGCATCTGCGGGATCGGAGCCAAGGGGTGAATCACAGACACCTGAGGAAACAACGCTCACAAGAACCGATAACCTGGGATACGGTCCAGAGGAGGTCACTCACTATCCGGTTAGCCAGATAGTGGCCAGCATGATAGCCAACTAATCAGAACAATGACTCTGACCAATATAAATGCGAACACTGGGCAGAAACAGCACTGAATTGTGCACTGATGATGTCATTTCAACTGGTGACAGAGTGTTTACAACCTAACTTCCAGGCTCAGTGAACAACTCTACTCACAATGTTGAATGAAGCATGCAAACCATCACTGTTTTGTTGTGTAACACGCTGTAAGGTTTCACTGCTAATGTAATGGTTTCTCTGTAGCAGCAATGTTTGGGTTATGATTAGAGATAACGGGGCTTTGGAATGTGGGGACTATTCAATGAGAGAAATGTTGTTCTTTCTTGTGAGTCTGTAAAAGAGATTTTCACCGTCTTTTGTCGGCGAGAAAAGAAGGAGGAAGACACATGTGAAGAGATCTGGTAGACCACCGGACGGAGTGTACCAGAAGCGAGGATCCGAAGGTCAGTGACGCTCGGAGGAGGTCGATGGTTGATGAATGGCCGTATCAGTGAGCTCCAACGTGCACTTTTGACTTTTTTTCCTTAAAATGGGCCCTTTTCCTTTTTATTTTCTTTACTAACCCTGTAGTCAGATTAAGATTTATAAAGTTCACTCATTTAATCGCATATGGTGTACTGTCTGATATTTTGCGGTGCAGATTTGTAACCGGGCAAAACATCACGCAGCATCCACACAAACGAGATTTCTCAGTTTGGGGGGGCCAGAAGTTGTCTGTCCCTAGACAAACATGTGCTGGCCGAGCCTGAGGGTTACAGTTGTGAAGTGCTGGCAAACATGTTTATAAAGGTTTTCCTTTGCCGAAAGTTTTCATAAAGTGACTGAAAATAAATCAAGTTCTTGTTTGCTTTATCAGAGTGTACTCTCTTCAAATATTCAAGGAGCCTGATAGCTTCATTGCCTCATTTGAAAAAATCTTTTAACACAGCAGACATATTGGCAGCTGTTGTTTGCTTGGTGTTGTTATAAATCCATCTTTCAGATTCTCCACACCATACGCTCTATATTTCTTTTCTATTTGGTCTGCTTCCTAAGGACTTTCTACAGTTGCACAATTGGGAGCATCCTGACTGGCTGATATGGGAACTTTACGTCCCTCAATCGCAGGACTCTGCAAAGAGTGGTACGGACAGCCCAGCACATCTGTAGATGTGAACTTCCCACTATTCAGGCCATTTACAGAGACAAGTGCGTAAAAAGGGCCCAAAGGATCATTAGGGACCCGAGTCACCCCAACCACAAACTGTTCCAGCTGCTGCCATCTGGGAAGCAGTACCGCAGCATAAAAGCCAGAACCAACAAGCTCCAGGACGGCTTCTTCCACCAGGCCATCGGACTGATTAATTCACGCTGATACAATTGTATTTCTATGCTACATTGAAGATACTATTTATTACAAATTACTATAAATTGCACATTGCACATTTAGACAGAGACATAGCATAAAGATTTTTACTCCTCTTATATGTGAAGGATGTAAGAAATAAAGTCAATTCAGTTCAAGTCTGCCCCTTGTAAATGTACAGATAAATTGTAAAGTAAGTGGAAATGGAGATTGTAAAGATGGCATCACACGGGGACTCAGCAGCAACTCTCGCTTCCAATAATGGCTTTAAATTCTTAGATAGTGTTTCGAAGTTTCTAGTCAGGGATTTCAGTTTTCCAAAGATCCATGAATATGACATCACTGAACTCAGACAAATTACATTTAATCTATCAGCAGTTGAGTTAACCAGCTCTCTGCCACGTTTCTGTTTCCTCTCACACCGCTTTCTCGGCTGAGCCGTTTGGACCAGGCTGCTGTTGCCGGGTCTGGCTCGAAGGAATATGGATTCCATGGACACTAAACCCCGTAACAACGACTTGGCCTAAACAGACTCGGTCAGGGTGAGGGGAAGCAGAGACATGGCAAGAGTGCTGGGGCACTAGTTATGCCAAGAGCTAACCTGACCAGACTGGCAATGCCATCACCTTTCCTGGCCAATGTCTGCCTGCTAGATAATAAAAATGTACTTACTGAGACTGAGAAAGGATAAACAGAAAGAGACGAGAAACTGCTGCATTCCGGTTGTCACTGAATTGTGGCTTAACAACAATATGCCTGATTCGGCGTTTGAACTCCACAGGCCGACTCTGTTCTGCACAGGCAGGAGCTCCCTGTCAGAGAAATCCAAAGGAGTTGGATTCAGTGTGTACAAACTTATCTGTAGTTAACAGTCACTGTCCGGGGGGAATTGAGCAACTAAATGCCACCCACAATACCTGCTCAGGGAGTTTGCTGCTGTGTGCATTACCACTGTCTAAACCGCACCCCCACCCTGCCCCCACAGAGTGAGAAAACCAATGATGAACTGGGAGAGCTATACAGTGTTGTTGCTTGAATGAAATCACTGGAGAAAAATACCGGTAGATACAAAGCAGCTTCTTTTTTCAACAAAACAAGATACAACAGTCATCATACAGAGACGCTTTTGATCAAAAGGTCAGCTGGCCCAACGTGGAGCTCAATATTTTATCTGCTAAACATCAAAGGACAATTCCATATTTGCAATGTATCAGCAATGTGTTCTTTGAAACTACACACAGAAACTTCACAACTCTTGACTCCAACGCGCACCACAGACATCCAAGTGAATTTTAATCAGCATTGTCTGGTCTGGAATACACGGCTTTTAGGAACTCATTGTTCAGAGCTGCACTCCAAATTAAATCCACAATACATATTCAGGTGTGAAGACTGGTAGCCAAAGTCATTTGCTAAATGTAAATGTACTACACCCAAAAGCTGTTCTAACAACAGTATCATCAGCTCTCTACAACCCAAGCATCTGGACGGTCCCTTTATAATTGCTGGTGACTCCAGTCATGGTAACCTGCAGAGTATTTCATCCAAATTCCACCAACAATCCATCATGGCCACTAGGAGAACAAACAGATTGGACCATACTTGTACAAACATACATGGTACTTATACAGCCATTTCATGCCCTCATCTTGGCGTCTCTGACCATATCTCCATCCTGTTAATCCCAGCATGTGAACTGCTGCTGAAGATGGAGAAAGCAGTCACAAGGACCATCATTGTCTGGCCTAATGACATAATCTCTGTGCTCCAGGACTGTTTTGAACAAACTAACTGGTAGATATTCAAGGAGGCTGCCACAAAAAGTGAAGACACAGACCATGAGGAATATTATTCATGAGGAATGTAACAGCAGCAGACATAAGGTGGCTGGGCCGGGCAACATCTCACGCTGAGTACTCAGTGAGTATGCACACCAGCTTACTGATGTCTCACAGACTTCTTCAACACTTCACTCATCCAGGTTGCTGTCCCCACATGCTTCAAATCAGCCACCATCATCCCTGTAGCAAAGGACATCATCAAATGTAAACAATGACTGCCCAGTGGCACTGATGCTAATCGTCATGAAGAGCTTTGAACGGCTGATAAAGACACGTATCAAAAGCTCCATTCCCACCACATTAGACACTCGGTGGCTGGCTGAATCAAAGGTGGTGATGAATCAGCATGTAGGAGGGAGACTGAAAATCTGGCTGAGTGGTGCCATAACAACCACTTCTTACTCAATGTCAGCAAAACCAAGGAGTTAATTATTGACTTCAGGAGGAGGAAACCAGAGGTCCATGAGCAAGTCATCACTGGGGGATCAGAGGTGGAGAGGGACAGCAGCTTTAAATTCCTCAGTGTTATCATTTCAGAGGATCTGTCCCGGGTCCAGCATGAAAGTGCCATTATGAAGAAAGCACAGCAGTGGCACTGCTTCCTTAGATGTTTGCACAGGTTTGGCATGCCATCTAAAAGTTTGACAAACTTCCATAGATGTGTGGTGGAGAGTGTACATACTGGTTGTATAATGGCCTGGTATGGAAACACCAATGCTCTTGAACAGAAATGCCTACAAAAGTAACGGGTAAGGTGCAATCCTTCACAGGTAAAGCCCTCCTGACCACTGACACATCTACATGAAGTGCCATTGCGGGAAAGCAGTATCCATCATCAGGGACCTCCAGCATCCAGGACATGCTCTCTACTCACTGCTGCCATCAGGAGGAAGGCACAAGAGTCTCAGGATCTACACCAGTAGGTTCAGAAACAGTTACTACCCTTCAACCATCAGACTCTTGAACCAGAGGACTGACTTTTAAGGACTCTTCATCTCATGTTCCAGATATTTATTGTTTATTTATTCATCATCATTATTTTTTTTTGTATTTACAGTTTGTTGTCTTTTGCACTTTGATTATTTGTCTGTTCTGATAGATGCGGTCACAAGAAAATGTATCTCAGGGTTGTACATGGTGACATGCACTTTGATAACAAACTTACTTTGAACTTTAAACTTTGAAATCATTGTCCTTCAAAGGAGACAATAAAATTAACGCTCATTATTGTGTGGTGCATTGATGCAGAAATGTACTTCACAATATGTGACCTCCAAAACAAAATCCAATTTTGCATGGATTGAAAGCAGAGTAAAGCTTTCTATCCTGTAGATCAGCTGTATACTTCAAGCCTACTTTCAGTGGCATTTTGCCATTGCCATTGTGAAATTGCCCCTTTTTCCAATGTCCCCACTTTCCTCTGTAAAACCAGCCTTTTGGCAGTCATTAATTTATAATTTGATGGCCAATAATACGATTGGTGCAGTCAAAGCTCAGACTTAGAAATGGTTAAAGTTGGCAACAAGAACTTTTTCTCTGTGGTTGTTCATTATTTAGAGATCAATTTCTATTCTTTGCATGGTTAGAAAATTCATCAAAGCCCTCCAATAATATTTTATTCAGGGTGACATCAATGCTTCTATTGAAATCTAGCACACCGAAATCTAATAATCAACTTGGGACTTACCAAAGAAACTTTCTGCACTTTCACTATCTCCATGTGAACGGGCTGGAATCATCACACTTTGACATCATCTCTAATAAATGCTACCTTCAATGCCTTTGATGAAGTTTCCAGTTGTGTCAAACTCTGCACAATAGTGAAGCAGGTACTTCCTTTTTCAGCTCTTCCTCCTAGCTTCTCACATCACACTCCTTTTTTTCCCTCTTCCACCACCTTCCTACCTTTCCCCTTCACCTGGATTAATCTATCATCTGCCAGCTTAATCTTCTCCCCTTCCCTTTACTTTTTTATTCTGGCTTCTGCTCTCTTTCTTTCCAGTTTTGATGAAAGGTCTCAGCTCAAAATGTCAACCGCTTGTTTCCCTTCTCAGATGCTACCTGCCTTGCTGAGTTCCCCCAGCATTTTGTGTATGTTACTTCAGATTTCCAGCATTGGCAATCTTTCGGTAATGTCTCCAATGAAATTGAGGTAGCAAATGAAAAACAAGTATGAATTCTATGTTGTTATTCTAAATTAGTCTAGGGGAGGTACATAGGAGACACTTCTGCAACTCTTGCAGACTATGCAGAAAGAACAATGTGCCAGAAATCCATTTGCACTATTGCATGCTATGCAAGTTAACTTTATCTAAAGCCTGATTTGGTAAGTTGCACATTCATAGCACACCAGGAAATTCAGATCTGCAGCTCTGTGCTTATGATATGCACACAAGGAGAATACTTGATGAGTACATTGATGTCCAACTGTGGAGTGTCACTTACCCAAAGTTCATTTACGCAGTTGAATAACAGGGATTATTCATAATGACAATGGTGACCTGCCTCAGTGTTGTGTTTAGAAGCACAGTAACATAGAAACATAGAAAACCTACAGCACAATACAGGCCCTTTGGCCCACAAAGCTGTGCTGAACGTCACCTTACCGTAGAAACTACCCAGGGTTACCCATAGCCCTCTATTTTTCTGAGCTCCATGTACCTGTCCAGGAGTCTCTTAAAAGACCCTATCGTATTCGCCTCCACCACCGTCACCAGCATCCATTCCATGCACTCACCACTCTCTGTATAAAAAACTTACCACTGACATCCCCTCTGTACCTGCTTCCAAGCACCTCAAAACTGTTCCCTCTTGTGCTAGCCATTTCAGCCCTGGGACAAAGCCTCTGGCTATCCATGCGATCAATGCCTCTCATCATCTTGTACACCTCTATCAGGTCACCTCTCATCCTCCAAGGAAAAAAGGCCGAGTTCACTCAACCTATTCTCATAAGGCATGCTCCCCAATCCAGGCACCATTCTTGTAAATCTCCTCTGCACCCTTTCTATGGTTTCCACATCCTTCCTATAGTGAGGTGGACAGAACTAAGCACAGTACTCCAAGTGGGGTCTGACCAGGGCCCTGTACAGCTGCAACATTACCTCTCGGCTCTTAAACTCAATCCCACGATTGATGAAGACCAATGCGCAGTATGCCTTCTTAACCACAGAGTCAACCTGCGTAGCAACTTTGAGTGTCCTATGGACTCGGACCCCAAGATCCCTCTGATCTTCCACACTGCCGAGAGTCCTACCATTAATACTATATTCTGCCATCATATTTGACCTACCAAAACGAACCACCTCACACTTATCTGGGTTGAACTCCATCTGCCACTTCTCAGCCCAGTTTTGCATCCTATCAATGACCCGCTGTAACCTCTGACAGCCCTCCACACTATCCACAACACCTCCAGCCTTTGTGCCATCAGCAAATTTACAAACCCATCCCTCCACTTCCTCATCCAGGTCATTTATAAAAGTCACAAAGAGTAGGGGTCCAAGAACAGATCCCTGAGGCACACCAATGGTCATCGACCTCCATGCAGAAAATGACCCATCTACAACCACTCTTTGCCTTCTATGAGCAAGCCAACTCTGGATCCACAAAGCAATGTCCCCTTGGATCCCACGCCTCCCTACTTTCTCAATAAGCCTTGCATGAGGTAACTTGTCAAATGTCTTGCTGAAATCCATATACACTACGTCTATGGCTCTACCTTCATCAACGTGTTTAGTCACATCCTCAAAAAATTCAGTCAGGCTTGTAAGGCATGACCTGCCTTTCACAAAGCCATGCTGACTATTCCGAATCATATTATGTCTCTCCAAATGTTCATAAATCCTGCCTCTCAGGATTTTCTCCATCAACTTACCAACCACTGAAGTAAGACTCACTGGTTTATAATTGCCTGGGCTATCCCTACTCCCTTTCTTGAATAAGGGAACAACATCCGCAACTCTCCAATCCTCTGGAACCTCTCCCATCCACATTGATGATGCAAAGATCATCGCCAGAGGCTCAGCAATCTCCTCCCTCACCTCCCATAGAAGGCTGGGGTACATCTCATCTGTTCCCAGTGACCTATCCAATTTGATGCTTTCCAAAAGCTCCAGCACATCCTCTTTCTTAATATCTATATGCTCAAGCTTTTCAGTCCATTGTATGTCATCCCTACATAGCCAAGATCCTTTTCTGTAGAGAATACTGAAGCAAAGTATTCATTAAGTACCTCTGGAATCTCATCTGTTTTGCTCTAGTCTGCTGCTGTGAGTCTAAGCCATTTATTTTCTTGCACGTAGGTCCATGTGTGGGCACCTGACCAAGTGGTTAAGGCATTGGACTAGCGACCTGAAGGTCGTGAGTTCGAACCCCAGCAGAAGCAACGTGTTGTCTCCTTGAGCGAGGCACTTAATCACCCATTGCTCTGCGATGACTCTGGTGCCAAGCTGTATGGGTCCTAATGCCCTTCCCTTGGACAACATTGGTGTCGTGGAGAGGGGAGACTTGCAGCATGGGCAACTGCTGATCTTCCATACAACCTCGCCCAGGCCTGCGCCCTGGAGAGTGAAGACTTTCCAGGCACAGATCCATGGTCTCGCAAGACTAACGAATGCCTTTATTTATTATAGGTCCACTTATCTTTATCTTCTTGCTGTGTGCTTCTGACCACTCTGACATCCTTGCTCATTTGAGTGAGCAAATGTTGGCAGCAGACACCAGCCTGGTTCTATGCCTTATCCTACATCAACTCCTATTCAATGATGCCAGACACCCACCCTCACTGCTATGGACCATGGACCAATCACATGCCTGATAGCTGGTCTTCAGCCTGACAGGGTTTCTGGCACCTCCACCTCCTTGTGCACTTTCCTCACACACTATCTATTGCTGCTCCATTCTCAAAAGTACATGAGCCACATTCCTGACATTCCACCCCCCAACAACTCCACAACTAGAATATCTTCTCTAATACCAACCAGATTCTATCTCTACAGCCATCCAAACTCTCGAACTCCTCCCTAAAGCTATCAGCCAACCAACAACACTACAGTAGTAGATCTGGCTGAGGAAAGGCATTCCTTCACACAGTTTGTGCCAGGCCTGTTCTATCATTTCCCATATTTGTTATAAAAGCAAGGATGTAATAATAAAGCTTTATATGACATTGGTCAGACCACATTCGGAATACTGTGAGCAGTTTTGGGCCCCTTGTCTAAGAAAGGATATGCTGGCATTGAAGAGTATCCTAAGGAGTTATACAAGAATGATCCCAGGAATGTAAGCTTTAACATATGAGAAGCAGGTTCAATGTTGTCATTTAAAGTTAATTTGGATACATATATGGACGGGAAGGGAATGGAGGGTTATGGACCGAGTACAGGTCGGTGGGACTAGGTGACAGTAGGAGTTCGGCACAGACTAGAAGGGCCGAGATGGCCTGTTTCCGTGCTGTAATTGTCATATGGTTATGTGGTTATAAGCATTTAATGGCTCTAGACCTGTAGATTATGAAGATACGCAGTCCTCTTTTATTGTCATTTAGTAATGCACGCATTAAGAAATGATACAATATTTCCTCCGGTGTGATATCACAAAGTACAGGACAGACCAAGACTAAAAAAACTAACAAAACCACATAATTATAACATATAGTTACAACAGTGCAACAATACCATAACTTGATGAAGAAGTCCATGAGCACAGTAAAAAGTTCAAAGTCTCTCAAATGTCCCACATCTCACGCAGATGGGAAAAGGAAGAAAAACTCTCCCTGCCATGCCTGACCACGGTCTGACTCTGAGTCATCCGAAAACTTCAAGCCTTCGATCAGCTCTCCAACACCAAGTACTGAGCGCCATCTCTACCCGAACGATTCGACCTCAATCTCGGTCGCCAACAGCAGGCAAAGCCGGGGATTTTGAGTCCTTCCCTCCGAAAGATTCCCGATCGCACAGTAACAACAGCAGTGAACTGGCGTTTCAGAAATTTCTCCAGATATTCCTCTGTGCTTTCACATCTGCCTCCATCAAATCAGAATTGTCCACGGCCCCTATGTAACGGATACGATATCATTTTTCACCAGAGGGCTGCACACACATGGCATGCTGCTCTCTCTCCTCCCACCGTACTCACTGGAGTTGAGAAGAATGAGTGGGGATCTAATTGAAACCTATTGAATACTGAAAGGTCTAGATAGAGTGGACATGGAAAGGATGTTTCCAATAGTGGGGAAGTCTAGGACCCAAGGACACAGCCTCAGAAAACAAGGACGTCCCTTTAGAACAGAAATGAGGAGGAATTTCTTTAGTCAGAAGGGTACTGAATCTCTGGAATTCATTGCCACAGATGGCTGTGGAGGTAAAGTCATTGGGTAAACTTAAAGCGGAGTTTGAAAGGTACTTGATTAGCAAGGGTGTCAAAGGTTATGGGGAGAAGGCATGAGAATTGGGTTGAGAGAGAAAATAAATCAACCATGATTGAATAGTGGCCTGATTCTGCTCCTATGTCTTATGGTCTCACTGTCCATGAAACCCTCACCTTTTGCCCACGAGTCGGGAGTCAGCGGTGATCTCTGTGTCAGGGACAGAACGGGTGGACACTCCCCGGGCAATGCTCCCTCTGCAGCATGGTTGAGCAGCTCCAACCATCTCATCCAGTTATTGGCCACTCCTGTTAGAGCTAAATTTAATCTCTGCAGCTCTGGACTTGGAAACCTAAAAATAAGTAAAATACTCACCTACATCCTGTTCATCCTGCACGGACATATACACACAGACATCTCACCTGTTCAGAAAGTGCATTTGTAAACCTCTGATCTCCCACTCTTTGGCTGCAATCAAATTTGGATGTGGTGAGTTTACCTGGTGGCAGAAAACTGGGCATACTTAGAGGGAGGGTTTGAGCTTTTAGGCCACAGTATTCCGAATGCACAGAGCACCATCTACTGGAATTTAATAGCACAAATAGAGAAATCAAGCAAGAGGAACTTAGCAAGTCAAGCAGCATCAATGGAAGGAAATAAACAGTTGATATTTCAGGCCAGAACCCTTTATCAGTCCTGAAGTAGAAGTGGAAAATGCAAGATAAGGAAGCAAGCTGGCTAGGTGGTCCCATTCACCCAGACCAAAGCTCAGGAAGAGGAGAAGGATCTGGATGGAAAGTATCCCATGGCTACCATTACACAGCAGAACTGCTGCCTCACTACTCCAGTGACCCAGGTTCAAATTTTGACTACAAGTACTTCCTGTGTGGAGTTCATATGTTTTCCTATGACTGCATTGGTTTCCTCTAGGTGCTCCAGTTTCCTCCCACGCCTTAAAGACAAATCGATTAGTTAATTGACCACCATAAACTGCCTTTGGTGTGAAGGTAAGTTGTGGAATCTGGGACTGGTGAGGAACTGAGGTAGCTGATGAGAATGTAAGGGGAATAAATGGTTCAGAGTATATTTGCATTCAAAGTGAGGACAGCAGAAGACTTTGGAGGAATTAGATAGGCAAGTAAAGGGAAGGATTGGATGTATTAGAGAAACTGAAATGATAGTCACAGATTTCAAGACAAAAATCTATCAACAATTTTCACATTATTGGATTTGAGGATAGGAATGCAGGTGCAGGAAGTGAGTTTTAAGAAGAGGGTTTATAGTGAAGGGATTAACTCTGCAACCCAGAATGGTTTGGGGTTAGTGAGCAGTTTTGATGGAGGTGAACAGGACCTGATGATGCTTCGCATTGATACTGATAAATGACCAAACCGCCACAGTCACAAACTCTGCCACAAATGGTCCCAAGCTCAGCTTCAAAAGAAGGAGGGCTAGGCGTGGTGCTAGCAACCCCATCCCATAAAAATCCTGTGCAAAAGAAGCTCCAAAGATCTCATCACTTGGAGAGGAGGAGAAGATAGCCTACCCCTAGAATAACTTGTGTAAGGGGTTTCTTCTTTTATGTTACCGCTAAGGCTAATAAAAATGGCTTCTTTGTTATGTTAGAATAAAATGGCTTCTTTGTGATGTTAACTGCTGAGACAGTGGTTCTTTCTCTAGCAGCTTGTTTGGGTTATATTACTGATAATGAGAATTGTATTCATTTGCTAACCAACTGGGATAGATGTTATTCTTTCCTGTGTGTCTGTAAGCTATTGTTTTCATGGGCTTTGGGGCAGAAGGCATGATGGGACAGAGAGAGGAGATACGATGCTGTAAGCTGGATGATGGAACGGACCCCGTGCAGGAGTCTGAGGCCCAGGGTCTTCAGCGAGGAAAGGAGATGAGGATAGACTCGTGTGGAGCGTCTGGTCGACCACAGTGGTTGGTCTCAGGCGGTGGGTCGAGGGGATCGGAGGGGATCGAATGGGGGAAAGAAGACTCCGTTAATTGAGCTCCAACGGTTGTGCACGAAGTGGTTAAACTTTGATAAGTTTGGCGCCTTTTACTTTCCTTTTATATTGTATCTCTATTAATTACATAATTCTAGTAAATACTTATAAAGTGTAATCATTTAATCACATATGGTGTACTGTTCTGTTAATTGGCGGGGTGGGGTACATCACACAGCATCTACACAAACTTGATTACCCAGCCGAAGGCTGCTCCCCGTAGACGAAAGCAAGCTGAGCGAGCCTAAGGCTTACCAGGGGGCTACACTTGAAAGACTAGCCCAAGAGAGAGGACTCTGGTGAGCTGCTGTTGGCTGCTTATTCCCTGGTAGGTGAGATGGACTTAAACAAAAACACCATAGTTGGAAGAAATGACCAAGGTGAGAGAGGTATTAAACATTGATCAGGGCAAGAGCACCAAGTGTGAGAAGACGGAGATAAACTGCTCATAAAGCTATGGCCACCAAAATATCATGGAGGGTTAAAGTTAGATATTTGGAGATTTGAAGATCCTGCTGAAGTATCCTGGGGAGAGTTTGTGAATAGGGACACAGGAGACAGCATCTGCTTGCATATGGAGCAAAAAATGAGCCACTGGAGGAACTCAGTTGATCAGGCAGTATTTGTAGAGGGAAATGGACAGCTGATGGATCAGTTTGAGATCCTTTATCTGGAGTGGAATAACTGAATGTTTTTAATTTCTGAATCATTAATTATACAGATCAGGGAATAAAAATATACACTATATTCCAGCTGTATTTTTGTGCAATGCTGAATTTATCCTCAGCGATTATAATCAGAGGAAAGTAGAAAACTAAATCATCCAGAGCTGCCATTCATCATCCTAATCCAGCAGTCCTAATGGAGAAGATTCGCACATGGCCTCAGTTCTCCAATTTACTGTAGCACTATTCAGTCAGTGGAAAATTCAGCATTGTCCTCATGGTCTTACATCATAGAGAAGGTCATTTTTATTATTTTGTTACTAATCTTTGGCAATTCCTCAGCCTTTCATTCAAAATCAATGAAGTAATGATATTTAATCAAAATAAAAATGGAAATTACGCTGTGCTGTTTCCATAAAACAACAGATTTTGCATAGTCTAAGTCAGTGATAATAAATGTGATTCTGATTTGAATTCTGAACAGCTGGAAACTCTCAACAGGTCAAACAGCATCTGCAGGAAAAGATTATAGATCAAAGGCATCAGGAGCAAATAAATATTTAAAGATTTAAATATATTGAAGAGCATTTCTGAGTCAGATGAACAATATACTTTGGTTCAAAGCTGAAGAATTTGTGGAACAGACTGCAATCTAGTGGTGGAAGTAATAATTTCATAAAGCAATCAGCAAAGAGCTTTACCATCACATTGCAATAACCTGCTGTGTGATCAACAGAATGATGCTAGTCTGAGAATGTAACACTGTGAGAAATAGGGTCAGCATAAGCTATACAGCAAAGTTGAAATAGCAGAATGATTGGCATATAGGGGTAAAGGTTTTGTATTGAAATTGCATAGGAGACTGATGAGACTGCATGTAGAGTATTGTCTAAAGGTCTTGTCTTCTTACCAAAGGAAAGATATACTTGCTATCGAAGAAGATTACACAATTGATTTTTGGGATGGAGGATTGTCCTCTAAGGAAAGATTAAGCAGACCACATTCATACTATTTCAAGTTCATAAGCATCAAAGCTGATCTCAGTGAAATATATTATTTTGGGATTTGGCATGGTAGAAATGAGTATAGTACTTCCTCCATGGGGGCTGTCTAGAACCAAGGAGGAGCTGGCCACTCAAGACAGAAACTAGACAAAAATTTTTCATCTGGTGTATTGAATTTTTGGAGCTCTCCATGCAAGAGGATTATGGAAGTCTGTAATGAATTGGACAGGTCATAACATATCTTCCCCAAGTTATGACAGGGTTTCTGTTCTTGGGAACCATTTGCAACCAAACAGTTTGTATGTCTGAAGAACAGTCACCTGGCAAGATATTTAAGGAGAGACATAGGCCAAACAATGACAACATGTAGTTAAACCAGGATTCCTAACTCATTCAGATCTCTCTGGAAGATGCAATGATATCTGCATGAACTGAGTTCCCACAGGGAGCTGTCCACAGAATCCAGCAAATCCATCTGATGATCTCCCAAACTCTCGCCCACATGTACAATCCTGATGGAGAGTCTTGGCTCAACACGTCAACTGTTTGTTCCTCTCCATGGATGCACTTTATGTGGGTTACTCTGGATTTCCAGCATCTGCAGAATCTGTTGTATTTTTCATATCTACAGACGATACGTAGATAAAGCATTCATAAGCTAGGGAGAATCTGCAGCTAAGTGCATACAATATTTGGTAGATGCTGAACTATTAAGAGAATTAAGGGGGTAGTACAGGTCAATATCTTAATGAATACTAGAATGTGCATGGGCAGTCAATAGTCTATACTTGCTTTTAAGCCTTATGATCTTTTACTCTGTGCATTTTCCTCCTTACCTTCATATTCTTAATTTGGAATTGGAATTGGAGTTGTCACATATACCAAGACACAGTGAATAGCTTTTTCTCCATATTGTTCGTACAAATCAAAGCAGTACACAGAGCACTGAGTCAGCACAAAGTAAAACAATAACAGAATGCAGAAGAAAGTGCAGCAACTACAAAAAATGTTGTACAGCTAAACAATAAGGTGCAAGATCATAACAAGGTGGATTGTGAAGATAAGGGTTATCATTGGGAACAATTATTACAGTGGGATAGAAGCTGTTCTTAAGTCTGGTAGTATGTGCTTTCTACCCAGTGGGCGAAGGGAGAAGAGAAAACGTCTGGGGTGATTGACGCCTTTGATTATGCTGGTTGCTTTCCTGGGGAACCAAAAAGTATAGTCAGAGTCCATGGAGGGAGGTTGGTTTCCATGTTGTGCCAGACTGTGTCTCCTTGCCATGTCTTGCAGTCACCAGCAGAGCACTTGCCATTCCAAGCTGTGACACAACCAGACTGGATACTTTCTATGGTGTATTGATAAAAATTGAGAATGGTCAATGGGTACATGCCAAGTTTCTTTGGCCTCCTGAGGAGGTATATGCATTGGTAAGTGTTCTTGGTTGTAGAGTCTAGGTGGTTCAATCGGACAGGCTACTGGTGATGTTTGCTCCTGAAATTTTCAAAAATATTGTCACCTTGCCTGTATGAGGGCCTCCGCCGGTCAGAGCTGACCATGGAAATTGCATCCTAGCTGTCTAGCTACACAAGCCTGGACAATGCAATATGGAGAGCAAGCTGTAACCCATGTAGCAAGCTCTCCCTCTCCACACAACTGAGGGACCCAAAGGAATGGCAGGAACTGATACAGTTTGGTACCAGCAACATAGCAGGAGTTGCCAGTCAGCATTGAACTCAATGTAGGACCGCCTTAGGAACTCTAGCTCCGGATTTTTTCCTAGAGGTTTACTCCCAAAGCCTTCCCCACGTGTGGGTATAACCACAAGGCAGTGTAGGAATAAGATCAGAGTTTTCCTTCTCCTAGATGAGCTGCCAACCACATCTGCTCAAAGTGACTGGTTTTTAAGGTGCCATAATCTGCCTTTTCCCCTTCTCCCATCAGTAGAAATGATTCTGCTGGATTTAGTAGCCAAGCCACACATGAAGGCCAGGAGCTGGACTTGGTTGTCAGAGGCTATTTGAGGCACACAACATTGGGAGCATTTAATAGGTGGTGGGAGCTTATCCTCACTACCACCCCCGGCTATAACAACCTTAAGGAACTGTCTAAGTATAAATAATATTCAGCACACATCCAGCTTTTGAGTGGGATGTGTATTCAGTATCATCATTATGACAGGGATTCATTATAATATGCAACGTTATAATTATTAATCAATGGTAACGCACTGTCAACTAAACAGAGAAGGCAGTCACAAGAATCACTCCAGTCAACAGATAATACGCATGCATTAGATGCAGCATACAATAAGAAGTCGACATAAATAGCCACTATTTAAATCTAGTCAGCCAACAATCTTTAATATTGGAAACTGTAGAGGGCATGCCTTCAACCATGAAGATAAAGATACACAAAATCTTTCATTTTGCTAATTGGCAATCAATCATAAAGTGCCTAATTTTAAAAAAGAAATGATCAAATGATTGGAAAATCTTTTAACAAGAGGCAGAAAATCATTGACTGTCGTGCTAATAGAATATTAACTGAGATTGTCAGTAAGCATGAATCAACAATAACAAATGTCTATGGTTATCTGTTGAAAGTTGACAGTTAATTCAACACTGTTGCTATTACACAAATTGATCTGCAAGTAAATGCAAGGAAGAAATACTCTGTAAATCCTGTGCTGACCAAATTATGCTGTTTTGCCATCAAAATGATTTCTTATGTTAACCTCCCTGGGATATTATTTTCAGAAGGCCTTTGACAAGGTGCCACACATGAGGCTACTCAACAAGATAAGAGCCCATGGAATTACGGGAAAGTTACATAAGTGGATAGAGCGTTGGCTGATTGGCAGGAAACAGAGAGTGGGAATAAAGGAATCCTATTCTGGTTGGCTGCCGGTTACCAGTGGTTTTCCACAGGGGTCCATGTTGGGACCGCTTCTTTTTACATTGTACATCAACAATTTGGATTATGGAATAGATGGCTTTGTGGCTAAGTTTGCTGACGATATGAAGATAGGTGGAGGGGCCGGTAGTGCTGAGGAAACGGGGAGTCTGCAGAGAGACTTGGATAGATTGGAAGAATGGGCAAAGAAGTGGCAATTGAAATACAATGTTGGAAAGTGTATGGTTATGCACTTTGGCAGAAGAAATAAATGGGCAGACTATTATTTAAATGGGGAAAGAATTCAAAATTCTGAGATGCAATGAGAATTGGGAGTCCTCGTACAGGATACCCTTAAGGTTAACCTCCAGGTTGAGTCAGTAGTGAAGAAGGCGAATGCAATGTTGGCATTCATTTCTAGAGGAATAGAGTATAGGAGCAGGGATGTGATGTTGAGGCTCTATAAGGCCCTGGTGAGACCTCACTTGGAATACTGTGGGCAGTTTTGGTCTCCTTATTTAAGAAAGGTTGTGCTGATGTTGGAGAGGGTACAGAGAAGATTCACTAGAATGATTCCGGGAATGAGAGGGTTAACATATGAGGAACGTTTGTCCGCTCTTGGACTGTATTCCCTGGAGTTCAGAAGAATGAGGGGAGACCTCATAGAAACATTTTGAATGTTGAAAGGCATGGACAGAGTGGATATGGCAAAGTTGTTTCCCATGATGGGGGAGTTTAGTACGAGAGGGCATGACTTAAGGATTGAAGGGCGCCCATTCAGAACAGAAACGCGAAGAAATTTTTTTAGTCAGAGGGTGGTGAATCTATGGAATTTGTTGCCACGGGCAGCAGTGGAGGCCAAGTCATTGGGTGTATTTAAGGCAGAGATTGATAGGTATCTGAGTAGCCAGGGCATCAAAGGTTATGGTGAGAAGGTGGGGGAGTGGGACAAAATGGGAGAATGGATCAGGTCATGATAAAATGGCGGAGCAGACTCGACGGGCCAAATGGCCGACTTCTGCTCCTTTGTCTTATGGTCTTAATGAAATTTCCTCATGTGCTTCAATTGTTGTGTTAGCTATTCATCTAAAAGTCAAGTATAATAAATAAGTGCCACAAGTATTATAAGTTCTACTGTCAGCATCATTAGCAACAGGCATATATGTTTAATGATAACAAAAAGACTTAGATTATTTTAAGAAAATTGAAATGCTGCAGATGTATGGATGGCAGCCTACTGTGGGATAATACCAAGTATGAAAATTATCTTGTTCAATCAGTTACCAGGGTAAAGGATAAAAGTGGTACAGAAAACACAAACCTGGAAGCATTTGTGGGGAAAATACAACCAAATCAACATTCTACATCAATGATATTACATCAGAATCAACATTAACCTGAAATGTTAATTCTCAATGTCAAATTTGAGCTTATTGTCATATGGACAAGTACCATGAATGCACTGATGCACTGAAAGTGTTACTAGAAGCAAATTTCACAGGCACATAGCATCATATAAGCACATTCATAAGAGAAAATAAACATAAATTACATATAATTTTTAGAAAAAAGAACATAATTACAAGAACACGTTAGAACAAGAAAAATCCATTTTAGTGCAAAATGAATAGTGTAAAATGCAAAATGAGCTCATAGTGTTGCTAGGGCTACGCTGACTAGTTCAAGAACTGAACAGTTGAAGGGAAGTAGCTGTTCTTGAGCAGAGTGATGTGGGACTTCAGGCTTCTGTACACCCTGACTGATGGCATGGTCTAGATCATTGATGAGGCAGTGCATTCTATGGATACTACTGATGGTGAGGAGGACAGTGCCTGTGATATACTGGGCTGAGTCCATTACTCTCTGCAGCTTCTTGCATTCTTGTGCATTTGAATTGCAGTAGCAGAGTATGATGCTACTATTCAGGAAAGTTACACGAGTACATCTATGTAAGAGAGTGCTAGAAGGCTCCGTGATAAGCCAAAACTCCTAAGAAAGTAAGAGACTGGCACCATTTTCTTGTGATTGCCTCTAGCGTATGTGCTGGTCCTAGAACAGGTCATAAGGTATGTTAATACCCAGCAATTTAAATTTATTGACTCTCTCTGCCACTGCTCCCCCAGTGTAGACTGGTGCATGATCATCTTTCTTGCTTTTCCAGAGGTCAACAATGGGCTCTTTTACTGATGTTCAGCAAGAGGTATTTGTTGCTGCATCAATTACCAGATGTCTTATCTTACTCCAGTAAGCTGAATTTTCACTACCTATCATTTATCCAACAACCGTGCTGTTGGCAAACTTGTTTATGACGTAGGAGATGTGCCTAGTCACACAGCAATTTGTGCATAAAGGGTAGGGCAGAGGGCTAAGTGCACAGCCTTAAAGTGAACCTATGTTGATAGTCAGCGAGAAGGAGATATCGTCACCAATCCTCACTGACTAAAGACTGCCAATGGGGAAGCCAAGTATTCGGCTGAAGACAGCTCTGGGTACAGAAGCCCAAGTCTTGATGCTTGAAGATGAGTTTTGCTGGAATGATTGTGTTAAACACCAAGCTGTAGTCAATGAACATCAGCCTTTTTATCTGTACATGATATTTTTCGGATACCTTTGTTGGGATAAAGTAATTCACACAGATGGTGTAAAAGTTTCTGGGACATAAATCCCAGGCACCCAAAGTTAACGCTGTGAGGGCTACTCTCTGAGTGCACAAATATTCCAATTATTGATTGAACAATGATACTTGTGAGCAGGTTTGATATGCTAACTGACAAGCTCCGTTTAGTCTATAAGCTTCCTTGAATTCAATCATAATGCTGCAAATAACTTAACTAGTGTTGTCTGGTTTGATGCAGGCCAATTAACAGAACTCCGTTGTCTTATGTTGATTAAATATAGGCTTATAAGACCTCATTTTTTTACTTGCTAACAACAAGTAACTGAACAATGAATATTGGTTAGAAGCTTAACTTTGTCAAAAACAACTCTGACCCTTTGGTAAGGTCCTGCTGCTGTGTTTGAAAGCCGAGTTTGGCAATAAGCCTATTGGGGCCAGGAAAGTGAATATCCTTCACAGCTTCATAGTCTGAGTTTCTATTGTCTAGGTGGTCCTGAGCAGAGTGGAAATTATTGATAGAGAGTAGTTGCTGTCAGGCACGTCCACGTTGGACATGTGAGAATTGCCTAAAACCAGCTAATCAGAGTTCAAAATTAGCATTTTCTGGTAATGAGTGAGGAATATCCAGGGAGGCAGACAATTTCATGAAGTTTAAGAGGCTTTTAGATAGACACATAAATATGAAAGAGATGGAGGGCTATGTCTGATACACAGAGGGAGGACATTTACTATAAATTGGTGTCAAGATCACACAGTATCATGGCCCAAATGGCCGTTCCAAAGCTGTATGGTTCAGTGATCTACATCTAACCCAGTTCTGTGAGTTTGATCAATAAATAATCTGCTGGAGGAATTCAGTAGATCGGGTAACATCTGTTGGGGGGAAATGAATTGTCAATATGCTGGGTCAGAACTTTGCATTATTCTGTCCTGACACAGAGCTTGTATCTTTACTGAATGAGTCTATGACTCTACTATAAATTACCCTTAGAGTAGGTAAGTTCCAAAATAATCATGGAGAGAGGGTTAAGTGTGTGAGAGAGAATGAGTTGCATTGGTACAGGGAAATAAGGCAAATTGCTGTTGCACCGGAAGTGTGTCTTTAGAAAACCTTGAATAGTGGGAGGGTGAAGGGCAGGCAGTGTGTGTATTGTTCAGAGAGAGTAATCTGCTATTGGGTGAGGAGAATATATTGGGATGATTCAAAAGTTACAATGGGAAGTTTCATTACTGAATGTTGATGGAGAGGGGGAGATGCATTTGATGATAGCAAAGCACTGGAGTAAATGTAAATATAGAAAAGGATATGTTATATATGGAAAAAGGATGTTGAACGTGAGAAGGAAAATTCCATTTTGGTTCTGGAAGGGAATGAAGATAGGGCAAGGGAGAAGTGAGTTGGACACAGCTGATGGTTCTCTCAACTACCTTAGAAAAAAGTGAAAGGCACATTAGGGCACTAGAATGAAAAGTAGCATTGCTATAAGTGCAAAATTACTCCATTTCATTCCTTATTTTGTTAAGGATAATTCTTTTGACAATATAACCCCTCCTTCTTTGGTTCCTTACTGAAACAGACACCATGGTCTCAAATCCATCTAAATAGTTGATACAAGAAATGCAATGTCAGATATGACATCAAGGTACGAGACTGGACATTTCTTCCCTGTCTTAAAGGATGCATGAAACAACATGGATCATATTTATCCACATTTGTACTTCTGCTGAGATTTGATCCGAACCAGGACAAACATCTAAATTATTTACATCCTTTAAATGTAGTTGAAGGTGGATAGGAACCAGAGCACCAGAACAAATAGTGGAGTAGTTGGAGTGGAGAAAACTGTTGTTAAGACTATATACAGAATCAGGAATTAAAGGGTTGAACATTGTGTGACTAATATTCTGAGCTAAGTAAATTACAATACAAGGAGTATTGTAGATGGATGAGATTTAGAGGAGAAAGTTTGTGGAGAGATCACAAACTATTGCAAGAAACATAAGGTTGTGATAGTAGGTACTTTTAACTTCAGGCATTTTGGCTGGGATGCCCATACTATAAAAGGACTGGATGGGAAAGAGTTTAGGAAACGTGTTCAGGAAAGTTTCCTTAATCAGGACGTAGAAATCCCAACTAGAGAGAGTGCAATATGAGCCTTCTATCAGGGAATGGAACAGGACAGGTGATAAAAGTTCAAAGTTCAAAGTAAATTTATTATCAAAGTACATATATGTCAGTATATGCAACCCTGAGATTCATTTCCTTGTGGGCATACTCAATAAATCCATAATAGAATAATAACCAAAATATAATTAATGAAAAAATGCACCAATTTGGCATTCAACCGGAGTGCAAAAGGTGACAAACTGTGCAAATATAAAAAGAAAGATGAAAGAAATAATAATATTAAATGATTAAGCAAAAGATATGTGAGAACATGAGATGAAGAGTCCTTGAAAGTGAGGACCTGAGAAATCGGGAAAGATTGACTAGGTTAGGACTTAATTCCTTGGAATGTAGAAGACTGAGGGGAGATTTGATAGAGATATACAAAATTATGAGGGGTGTAGATAGGATAAATGCAGTCAGGCTTTCCCCACTGAAATTGCGTGAGACGAGAACTAGAGGACATGGTTTAAGGGTGAAAGGTGAAATGTTTAAGGGGAACTTCTTCACTCAGAGGGTGGTGAGAGTGTGGAACAACCTGCCAGCACAACCGGTACATGCAGGTTTGATTTCAACATATGAGAGAAATTTGGGTAAGTACATGGATGGTACGAGTATAGTCCGGGTGCAGGTCGATGCGATTAGCCAGATTAATGTTTCGGCACAGACTAGATGAGCTGAAGTACCCGTTTCTGTGCTGTAGTGTGCTATGACTCTATGACTCTAAATTTTACAAGGTGACAATGTCACCTATTCTTTAAACTGAGGATATTCAGAATTTATTCAGGATTATGTATAGCATGTGTTCAATCTTCTGAGTAAAAATTGCACATAAATTAAGTTAATTTAAGTAGAACAGAATATATTATCATGTGCACCTCTACTCAGTGTTCCTAACAAAAAACAAGTTGTATTATTGAGCCAAGTCTTGCTGCCTGTAGCCAGATGTTCCAAAGAGGTAATCGGCCATTCACATTAAAGCAAAGCTGTAACTTGGTGCAAGACTAGAGAAGCCTTAAAATGGGGAGGTTAAGGAATTTTGCTTTAGTCTAATGTTGCTAATGATATGTAAACCATGTTTCATCTATTTTAAATTAACTTTTTTATATTTAAAATGGTCAGAGTCACTTAAAATAATTAACAGTTGTTCACAGTTTTGACAGAAGGCAAAGTTTTGTATCCAGCTTTGCCTTCTAGCAGGGGCTATCAGGGTATTCAGGGCTGGAACTCGTGGCAATGCTGTCTGAGGTGTAGTCACCGTTGAGATATCACTGTACTTTGCCAGTGCCTCCAAAATCCAAGGGCCCAGCAGAATTCCAGCTTGACATCCCTACCAGTAAGTGGAGCCATGGGGAGAGCATAGAAAGTGAGTCCAAACTGCAGACTACATCTGGGAAGCTTCCCTGAATTGACTCTATTCAGTGGCGTAAACGAGCTGATCACAAGTTGCCAATATATTTTAGATCCATTGATATAAAGCAGTTAGTCCTGACGAAGGGTCTCGGCCTGAAACGTCGACTGCACCTCTTCCTACAGATGCTGCTTGGCCTGCTGCGTTCACCAGCAACTTTGATGTGTGTTGCTTGAATTTCCAGCATCTGCAGAATTCCTGTTGTTTATATTTTTTGAACGTTTGTGAAATTTTGAGAAAGCTCATTTTATGTCTTTATATGTTGGCAAAGCATTTCTGTGGGAAGATTTTGTTCAGACCCGAATGATTTATTTATTATTATTTATTTAGAGATACAGCTTGGTAACAGGACCTTCCGGCCCAATGAGCCTGCGCTGCCCAATTACTACTAACCCGTATGCCTTTGGGATGTGAGAGGAAACCGGAGCACCCAGAAGGAACACGTGGAGAAAACGTACAAACCCCTGACAGGGAGTGACAGGAATTGAACCTGGATCACTGGAGTGATCTATTTTGCTTCTCAGGCAAAATGTGAAGTGCTTCATCACCAACCTCTCAATACACTTCGTCGCTGTTGATGTAAGTACTGCTGGACGACAGTTATTGAGGCAAGTTACCAAATTCTTCTCAGGCACCAACATAATTGACACTGCCAAAGCAAGAGGTTATAGATACTGGTGGACACTCCGGCCAGTTGATCAGCACAGGTCTTTAGTACTCGGCCAGGTACCCCATCTGGGTCAGATGCTCTCCTGAAAGATGCTTTCACGTCAACCTCAGAGACTGAAATCAGAGGGCCCTTGAGGCTGTGGGAATTCTAGAAGGTTCCTCCATATCTTGATGGTTAAAGCGAGCATAGAAAGCAATGACCTCATCTGGAAGTGAACCCCTGTTGTCACCTATGTTGCTTAATTTCACTTTGTAAAAAGTAATAGCATTCAAGTCTTACCACAGCTGTCAAGCATCCTTCGTTGATTCACATTTAGCTTGGAATTGCCACTTCACCCGTGAGATGAATTTCCGGAGATTGTACCTGGACCTCTTGTAACTCTCTTAGTCACCAGACTTGAATGCCTCTGATCTGGCCCCTAGCAGATTGTGGATCTCCTGGTTCATCCAGGGCTTCTAGTTGGAGGAGACCATGATTGATTTTGTGGGAACACATTTGTTGACAACTGTTTTTATGAAGTCCATGACTACCGTGATGTATTCATTCAGATCCACCGATGAGTCCTTGGACACGGCCCAGTCCACCAAGCAGAATCAATCCTGTAACCCCTCCTCTGCCTTTCACGACTGCCTCTTCATTGTCCTTATCTCTGGAGTCTCGCTCTTTAGTCTCTGCCTGTATGAAGGTAGGTAAAGGACGACCAAGTGATCCAATTTCTAAAGGACATATGCAACTAGTGTCCAAAATATAAATCAAATACCAAGTTGTAAGGATAAAGTTGGCTGAAGTGGACTAGTAAAGTAGATTAAATGGTAAGACCAGCAGAGGGAGTCATTTCAAGATATAATTCATAAAGCTCAACGAAAGTACATCATCAAAGGGTGAAGAAGAACTGCACCATGAGATGGAGGCACCATCTATGTCTGACTAATGAAATTAGCGGTTGAACGAAAAGATATGCAAGGTTTTGAAGGTTTATGGTATGACAGAAAATTCTTGAAACTAGAAAATTATATTAAAAAAAACATAAAAAGAGAGAAGATAGAATAGGAGAATAAACTAAGATGAAAGAGCACAGTGGACAGGAAGAGTTTTTACAGATATATGAAAGAGACTCATGAAGAAAGGTTGAGCAGGTTGGGTTCATTCTTACCGGAGTACAGAAGAATGAAGGTGATCATAGTGAAGTAAAATTGACGACCTGAATGCTGAGGAATGTCCTCCTGGTGCAGTGTTCCAGAGCTAGCTCTCAGGTGAGGATGAGGAGAAATTTCTTCCTCCTGGACTGGATACTCCAAGCCAGGGAACTGTGGAGGTGGAGTCAATGTATACATTCAAAACAGAAATTGATGTGTATTTAAACTACAAATGAGTCGGGGGACAAAGAGGAGAGCAGAGCATGGTCTTGAAGCCAAGAATGGATCAGAATGATCTCAGTGAGCTGAACTACTCCTGCTCCTGATGCTCTATCTTCCTCAGAAATGATCTGAAATCCATGGCATCAGGTGATCTACTGATCTTGAAGACCAGGTCCAAATCACCAAATCGATTTCATGGAGAGTGGTGAGCTGACTAGACTTGTCTCTCAATTTGGTAACATACATAATTAACCCTTCTGCAATTCTCCCAGCAAAAACTTAGATAAAACTCTTTGATACATTGTGGGAAGGCCTTACAGGTCAGACATATAACATTTGGCAGCTAAGCCTAGCCCCATCTACAGCATGAAAACAACTGTTTTCCGGTTCCTGCTCCCAGACCCACCGGAGCTATTGTAGGCTTCACACGTTTAAAAAATATCCTAAATGTTTCTGAGATTCTAAATGGTGGAATATACTATTCTAGTGGAGGTTGCTAAAGTTAGGATGCAGGGTGGGAGCACAATTAAAAAATACATTTTATTCATTTTTTTTATAATTGGGATGGAAAATTAGAATTGAGACAGATAATCTTTTTGAAAAGGAGCACAACAACAAAAGAAATGTTTTGGAATTTCTGAATTAATCTATTTTGATAAAGTAGATTTGTCTCAGTGAAAAGAAAACTTTAGTCAGGAAATGAAGCCAGCAAACAGTTCTCCGGGACTTTTTACATCCAACTCCATCGATGAAAGATGACCTTTTTGACAATACACCACTGATTCTATAGTACACTGATATTGAACTTGTAACTTTTTCGCATGGATGTATGTGTCACCCTCAATTATCAGCTCTATCTTTGCTCTGTGCTAACCTGTTCACATCCATGTGAAAAAGTTACAAGCTCAATCTTCCGTCTGTGAGTTGGGTGCATTTCTATTCCTGGATCAGGAGGACTCAAGGTCTGGTCCAACATGGATCTGTTTGAACTAAGGATATGAGATGCACATAATGTTTTAGGAACCTTTGTTGATGCCTCTATTAATGGTTCATCCATACCAATTTAACTCAATCTTGGTTGTTCCTTGAATCAGGCACTCTAAAACATCCATAGCAGTTGTGTGAGCGTTCATATTGAATGTTGAATGCTTAGTTGCTTATTATTTTTGGTTTTGTGGTCAACGAACACCTATTCCTACTGGTGTTTCCTGTTCCAAGAAAGACTGTGGCATCCACTAATGTTCTTTCATCTGCTTTTCTTTATGGAATCAAATGCACAGTCATATGCTTTAAATTAAATTGCTTGATCTCTAGACGTGAACAATGCTGCCAAAGCTAAATTTATCATCATTCTTTAATTATTTGAAGAACAATATGGTTTAATGAACCCTTGAACCAGATCAGGTGATGTGCTGAGGGTAATGAATCCCAATTTTGATGAAGTGCACTTAACTCAATCAGCAGAATCTACCAGTATATGCTAAAATATATAATGAATGCTCCAGCAATTTTTGGTGTTAAAATAGTATTCGAATCACTCAACTATTGTTTTTGAAATAAAAGTAGAAAATGCTGGAAATAGTCAGTAGGTCAGACTGTATCTGTGAGAAAAGAAATAAAGTTAACATTTAACATTTAAGGCCTTTTCATCAGACCTGCTGAGTCCACTGCTTCTTCCAGCATTTTTTCTTAAATTTCCAGCATCTTCACTTGCTTGTTCTTCATGGAAGTTATGTAAATATCACAATCAAACTGATATTGTTTGTTTCACTGCAGTCCCATTTCTCAACAGATACACCAACATGTGCAGACCTTAAGAAATAGGAGCTTAACTAGGCCATTTGGCCCATTGAGTCTGCTCTGCCATTTGATCATGGCTAATCGTTTTCCCTCTCAGCCCCATTCTACTGCCATCTCCCATAACCTTGAACACCCTTACTAATTAACCTCTTTAAATATACCCAATAACTTGGCCTTCACATCTGTTTGTGACAATGAATTCCACAGATTCACCATCCCCTAGCTAAAGAAATTTCACCTTATCTCTCTACTAAAGGGATATCCTTCTATTCTGAGGCCGTGCCCTCTGGACCTAGACTCTTCCATTATTGGAAGCTTCCTTTCCATGTCCATTCTATCCAGGCTTTTCAATGTTCAATAGGTTTCAGTGAGCTCCCTTTCATCTTCTAAACTCCAGTGAGTATAGGCCCAGAGTCATCCAAGGCTCTTCATATGTTCTGAGGCTTCCATTGGTCAGTGTCGACCATGGATGTTGCACCCTAGCTGTCTAGATACATAATCCAGGGCAGTACTGTATGGAGAGCAAGCTGTTGCTCATGCAGCAAGCTCCCCCTCTCCACATACCTGGTGAACCCAAAGGAACGGCAGAGACTAATACAATTTAGCACCAGCAGCATCACAGAATTGTAAGCCAGCGTTGAATTCAACATAGGACTGCCTTAAGGACTCCAACTCTTGATATTTCCCTTGGGGTTTACTCCTGAAGCCTTCCCCATAAGTGGGTATACCTGCAAGGCAGCTAGGCTTTGAGATCAGGGTTTTCCTTCTCCCTGATGAGCAGCCGACCTTGGCTGATGAGTCCCATCTGCCCAAAGTAACTGATTTTAAGGCACCATTACCCGCCTTTGCCTCTTCTCTTGTCAGTAGAAATGATTGCGTCAGACTTAGTAGCTAAGTTATGCATGAAGGCCAGGACCTGGACTTAGTTGTCAGAGGCTATTTGAGGCACATAGTATTTGGTGTATTTAATAGGTAGTGGGAGTTTATCCCCACTATCACCCCTGGCTATAACAACCTTAAAGTATCACCTGCATCCTCATATGTTAATCCTTTCAATGTGGTCTGACCAATACCTTATAATGTCTCAGCATTGCATCGTTGGTTTTATATTCTACGCCTCAGAAATGAAAGCTAACATTGCAGTTGCATTTCTTAATACTGACTCAACATGCAAGTTAACCTTTAGGAAATCTTGCACAAGGTCTACCAAGTTCTTTTGCACCTATGATTTCTGAATTCTCTCCCCGTTTAGTGAATAGTCTACACTTTTATTCCTTCTACCAAATGCCTGACTATACAATTCCCTAAACCATATTCTATATGCCACTTCTTTGCCTATTCTTCTAATCTGACCAGGTCCTTCTGCAGATTCCCTGCTTCCTCCACATTACCTCCCCCTCCACCTATCTTTGTATTGTCTGCCATCTATTCCTTCATCCAGATCATTAATAAACAAGGCAAAAAGTCGTAGACCCAAACCCAACCCCTCCTGAACACCACTCGCTACCAGCAGCCAAACAGAAAAGGTCCCCTTTATTCCCACTCTTTGCCTTCTGCCAGTCATCCTATCTTCTGTCCATCTTAGTATCGTTCCTATAATACCATGGGCTCTTACCTTGTTAAGCAGCCTCATGTGTGGTACTTTGTCAAAGACCTTCTGAAAATCCAAATAAACCACATCCACTGATTCTCCTTTGCCAATCCTGCCTGTTGTTTACTCAAAGTATTCCAACAGATTTGTCAGGCAAGGTTTCCCCTTAAAAGAAAACCGTGCTGACTTTGGCCTACTCTATCATGTGCCTCCAAGTACCCCAAAACCTCATCCTTAATAATGCACAACTTACCAATCACTCATGTCAGGGTAACTGACATACAATTTCCTGTTTTTTTGTCTCCCTTCTTCTTAATTTGCAATTCTGAAGTCCGCTGAAATCATTCCAGAATCTAGTGATTCTTGGAAGATCACTAATACCTCCATAATCTCTTCAGCTCGTTATCTCTTTCAGACCCCTGGGGTGTGGTCCATCTGATCCAGCTGTCTTATCTTGCTTCACACCTTTCAGTTTTCCAAGCACCTTCTCTTTAGTAACAGAGATTAGACTCACTTTGGCCCATGTCAATCTTGAATTTCTGGCATGCTGCTGGTGTTTTCCACAGTGAAGGCCGATGCAAAGTATTTAATCAGTTCACCTGTCACTTCTTTGTCACCCATTACTACCTCTCCCACGAAATCTTAGAGTGGTCTATTATCCACCCTTGCTCCTCTTCTACTCTTTATATATCCGAATAATCTTTTAGTATCCTCTTTATATTAGAACATAGAAATCTACAGCACATTACAGGCCCTACAGCCCACAATGTTGTGCTGACCATGCAACCTACTCTAGAAACTGCCTAGAATTTCCCTACCACATTGCCCTCTATTTTCCTAAACTCAATGTTCCTATCTAAGAGTCTCTTAAAAGACCCAGTTGTATCTGCCTCTACCACCTTCGCTGGCAGAGCATTCCACGCACCCACCACTCTCTGTATGTAAAACTTACCCCTGACGTTTCCTTGGTACCTATTTCCAAGCACCTTAAAACTATGCCCCCTCATGTTAGCCATTTTCAACCCTGGGAAAAAGCCTCTGACTATCCACATGATCAATGCCTCTCACCATCTTATACACCTTTATCAGATCACCTCTCATCCTCAATCACTCCAAAGAGAAAAGGCCAAGTTCACTCAACCTATTCTCAGAAGGCATGCCTCCAATCCAGGCAACATCATTTTAAATCTCCTCTGCACTCTCTCTATGGTATCCACATCCTTTCCTTTAGCAAGGTGACCAGAACTGAACACAGTACTCCAAATGGAGTCTAACTAAGGTCTTATATAGCGGTAACATTACCTCATGGCTCTCGAACTCAATCCCATGGTTGATAAAGGCCAACACACCATATGCCTTCTTAACAACACTGTCAACCTGTGCAGCAGCTTTGAGTGTCCTATGGACACGGATCCCAAGATGTCACTGAACCTCCACACTGCTAAGAGTCTTACTATTAATATTATATTCCGCCTTCAAATTTGACCTACCAAAATGAACCGTTTCACACTTATCTGGGTTGAACTCCATCTGCCACTTCTCAGCCCAGTTCTGCATCCTATTGATGTCACGCTGTAACCTCTGACCATCCTTCAGATTATCCACAACACCCCCAACTTCTATGTTACCAGCACATTTACTAACCCACCTATTACTGGCTAGCTCACCTTCTTATTTCACTTTTCTCTCCTTATTGATTTTTATTTGTTTTCTGTTGGTTTTTAAAAGCTTCGTAACCTCCACTCTGAACTGATTCTACGATCTAAGGCCTCACTTTCAAGGACTCGACAACACATGTTCTCAGATCTATTTATTTATTTCTCTATTTGCAGTTTGTCCTCTTTTGAATATTGATTGTTTGTCAGTCTTTATGTGTAGTTTTTCATTCATTCTATTATATTTCTCTGTTCTACTGAGAATGCCTGCAAGAAAATAAGTCTCAAGGTAGTATATGCTGATATATATGTGCCTCGATACCTTCCAAGGAGCAAATCCATGGTCTCATGAGACTAACAGAGGCCTATATATATACAATGAAAACAAATTTACTTTGAACTTTGTACTTTTATCTTTGATCTTCTTATATAAAATATAGCAAAAATATAGATATTTGCTATACTGTATATCCCTCTCTTTTGCTTTTATGCTATCTTTGACTTTCTTTGTTATCCTATGGTTGCCTCATCCTCTCTTTAGAATGCTTCTTCTTTGGGATGAACTGATCCTGTGTCTTCCAAATTACTCCCAGAAACTCCAGCTATTGCATCTCTACGGTCATCCCTGCTAGTGCCCCCCTTGAATGAACTTTGGGCAGCTCCTCTCTCATGCCTCTGTCGTTACCTTTACTCAATTGTAATACCAATGCAACCATCTTAGCTTCTCCCTCTCAAACTGCATATTATGATCACAGCCTCCTACGAGTTCCTAATCAAATCTGATTCATTATACAACAACCAAACCAGTATTGCCTTCTCCCTAGTGGAGTCTTCCACAAGCTGCTCTAAAAATCAATCTCGTAAGCATTCCACAAATTCCTTTTCTTGCAATCCCGCACTAACCTGATTTTTCCAATCTTCCTGAATAAGAATCAAGATCAGAATCTGGTTTATTATCACTGAAATATGTCATGAAATTTGTTGTCTTATGACAGCAGTACATAAAAAAACCAGAAGTTACAACAAGAAATACAAAAAATATGAATAGTGCAAAAATGAAAACAAAAATTATACATAAATAGTCCTGTGTACACTATGAGTTGTCATGGAAACAATTTTTGAAAGGTTAACTTTATATATATATTCTTTTATATATATATATTTGTACTTGTACTTTTACTTATATCTATAAATATATATATATATATATATAATACACCTGCAGTGTGTTCACCAACATTACAAAGTTAACCTGTTCTTTGCCTATTTCATCAACCCTACAGCATCCAGCAATAATGGCTACTCTGGCTGATGATGTAACATCAGTTGTTTTAACAAGACAAATGGAAAGAAATTTACTAATATTTTAGAAAGGGAAACACGAGGAAATCTGCAGATGCTGGAAATTCAAGCAACACACATCAAAGTTGCTGGTGAATGCAGCAGGCCGGCAGCATCTCTAGGAAGAGGTACAGTCGACGTTTCAGGCCGAGACCCTTCGTCAGGACTAACTGAAAGACGAGCTAGTAAGAGATTTGAAAGTGGGAGGGGGAGGGGGACATCCAAAATGATAGGAAAAGACAGGAAGGGGAGGGATGGAGCCAAGAGCTGGACAGTTGATTGGCAAAAGGGATATGAGAGGATCATGGGACAGGAGGCCTAGGGAGAAAGAAAAGGAAGAGGGGGGAAACCCAGAGGATGGGCAAGGGGTATAGTAAGAGGGACAGAGGGAGAAAAAGGAGAGAGAGAGAAAAAGAGTGTGTGTATATAAATAAATAACGGATGGGGTATGAGGGGGAGGTGGGGCATTAGTGGAAGTTTGAGAAGTCAGTGTTCATGCCATCAGGTTGGAGGCTACCCAGACGGAATATAAGGTGTTGTTCCTCCAACCTGAGTGTGGCTTCATCTTTACAGTAGAGGAGGCCGTGGATAGACATATCAGAATGGGAACGGGACGTGGAATTAAAATGTGTGGCCACTGGGAGATCCTGCTTTCTCTGGAGGACAGAGTGTAGGTGTTCAGCGAAATGATCTCCCACTCTGCGTCGGGTCTCGCCAATATATAGAAGGCCACATCGGAAGCACCGGACGCAGTATACCACCCCAGCCAACTCACAGGTGAGGTGTCGCCTCACCTGGAAGGACTGTTTGGGGCTCTGAATGGTGGTAAGGAAGGAAGTGTAAGGGCATGTGTAGCACTTGTTCCGATTGCAAGGATAAGTGCCAGGAGGGAGATCGGTGGGGAGGGATGGGGGGGACAAATGGACAAGGGAGTCGCGTAGGGAGCAATCCCTGTGGAAAGCAGAGAGAGGGGGGAGGGAAAGATGTGCTTAGTGGTGGGATCCTGTTGGAGGTGGTGGAAGTTACGGAGAATAATATGTTGGACCCGGAGGCTGGTGGGGTGGTAGGTGAGGACCAGGGGAACCCTATTCCTAGTGGGGTGGCGGGAGGATGGAGTGAGAGCAGATGTGCGTGAAATGGGGAAGATGAGTTTGAGAGCAGAGTTAATGGTGGAGGGAGGGAAGCCACTTTCTTTAAAAAAGGAGGACATTTCCCTCATCCTGGAATGAAAGGCCTCATCCTGAGAGCAGATGCGGCGGAGACGGAGGAATTGCGAGAAGGGGATGGCATTTTTACAAGAGACAGGGTGAGAAGAGGAATAGTCCAGATAGCTGTGAGAGTCAGTAGGCTTATAGATAAGCTGTCATCAGTAGATAAGCTGTCTCCAGAGATAGAGACAGAAAGATCAAGAAAGGGGAGGGCGGTATCGGAAATGGACCAGGTAAACTTGAGGGCAGGGTGAAAGTTGGAGGAAAAGTTAATGAAGTCAACGAGCTCAACATGCGTGCAGGAAGCAGCACCAATGCAGTCGTCGATGTAGCAAAGGAAAAGTAGGGTACAGATACCAGAATAGGTTTGGAACTCCTCTACTGTAAAGATGAAGCCACACTCAGGTTGGAGGAACAACACCTTATATTCCGTCTGGGTAGCCTCCAACCTGATGGCATGAACATTGACTTCTCAAACTTCCGCTAATGCCCCACCTCCCCCTCGTACCCCATCCGTTATTTATTTATATACACACATTCTTTTTCTCTCTCTCCTTTTTCTCCCTCTGTCCCTCTCACTATATCCCTTGCCCATCCTCTGGGTTCCCCCCCTCCCCCTTTTCTTTCTCCCTTGGCCTCCTGTCCCATGACCCTGTCATACCCTTTTGCCAATCAACTGTCCAGCTCTTGGCTCCATCCCTCCCCCTCCTGTCTTCTCCTATCATTTTGGATCTCCCCCTCCCCCTCCCACTTCCAAATCTCTTACTAGCTCTTCTTTCAGTTAGTCCTGACGAAGGGTCTCAGCCCGAAATGTCGACTGTACCTCTTCCTAGAGATGCTGCCTGGCCTGCTGCGTTCACCAGCAACTTTGATGTGTGTTTCTTAGAAAGGAATCTTCATCTTTACTTTTGTAAATCGTTTCTCACTTAAAAGTTAAATGAAACAACTTTTTAAAAATCTGTTAATTAATCTGCTATATTTGTTCCCATCATTAGTATTGTATATTTTGTATTTCTGTTCACTGGCAAATCTTTAATGTGGTGAATATATATTTTTCTTTCTCAGGAAATTTGTTAAAAAGGAAAGGAGCAGAATTTAGCCATGATTCTTGAACAGATTCCCCATCACTGAGTATTTTTCATGTTGAACAATAATCTTTGAAACATAAAAACTAGCAACAACTAAGCTGGAACTACCTGAAATAAATGTCATCAAAAGATATCACCGCATTTTTTGTTGCTTATTTTTCATGAAACATGTCCTTTTTGTCCTTGCTCACTTTTATCGCAAAATCGTTTATGAAGAGTTTCATAATACCACTTTGCAGAGGGAGTCCAACCCATCAGTCTTTCAGAACATAAGGTACATAACACTTGATCATCCTTTATAATTGTGCCAAACCTTTCACTCCATCACTCTTGCAAACCTCTGCTGCTTCTCCCATCACGTGCACATTTTTGTTTCTTTGCTGGTATATCTGACATTCTGAACAAGCTGAAAACGGTAAACGCAATTTAAAAATATCACACTAATAAACTTAAATAACTTAGTTTTACTAATAAATACAATATGGTTCAAAGTTAAAAGTTCAAAATAAATTTATTTTCAATTGTATATATATCATCGTATACAACCTTTATTCATTTTCTTGCGGACATACTTAATAAATCCATAATAGAAAAATAACCATAATGGAATCAATGAAAGGCCGTGCCAACTTGAGCTTTCAACCCATGTGCAAAAGGTAACTGCTCAATTACAAACAGTAAAAAATAACAATAAATAAATAAATAAGCAGTAAGTACCAAGAATCTGAGATGCAGGGTCCTTGAAAGTGTGTCCATAGGTTGTGGGAACATTTCAATGATGGGGCAAGTGAAGTTATCCCCTTTGATGAATAAGCCCTTCTCGGGCTTCCAGCCGGATACAGGTATCAATTTTAACCATTATTTCAATGAAAAACCCTGCCATCTTCATCAGGGATGATGCCTGGGCATGTCTAGTCTGGTGGTATTTATACCCCCGTCATTCATCCCTCCTGGTTGGTTAGTCCTCGTCCAATCACGTTTCGGCTGTCCCACCTTGTTTACAGTTGAATTTAGTTCTTCCTTGGAGCAAGACCTTTGAAGAACTGGGATTTGATTGTAAACAAGGTGGGACAGCGGAATTGAATTGAATTGACTTTATTACTTACATCCTTCAAGTACATGAAGAGTAAAAATCTTTATGTTACATCTCTGTTCAAATGTGTAATGTGCAATTATAATAATTTATAATAAATATTATGTACAACAGGATAGTCAATATAATAAAGATGTACAGCAGCGTTAGCATGAATTAAGCAGTCTGATGGTCTGGTGGAAGAAGCTGTCCCAGAGCCTGTTGGTCTGGTTTTCATGCTGCAATACTGTTTCCCGGATGGTAGCAGCTGGAACAGTTTGTGGTTGGGGTGACTCAGGTCTCCAATGATCCCTCGGGCCCTTTTTACACACCTGTCTTTGTAAATATCCTAAGTAGTGGGAAGTTCACAACTACAGATGTGTTGGGCTGTCTGCACCCCTCTCTGCAGAGTCCTGCGATTGAGGGAAGTACAGTTCCCATAGCAGGCAGTGATGCAGTCAGTCAGGATGCTCTCAATCATGCCCCTGTAGAAAGTTCTTATAATCTGGGGGGCCATACCAAACTTCTTCAACTGTCTGAGGCGAAAGAGGCGCTGTTGTGCCTTTTTCACTACACAGCCAATATGTACAGACCATGTGAGATCCTCGGTAATGTTTATGTCAGGGACCTTAAACCTGTTCACCGTCTCAACCCCAGATCCATTGATGTCAATAGGGGTTAGCCTGTCTCCATTCCTCCTGTAGTCCACAACCAGCTCCATTGTCTTTGCGACTTTGAAGGAGAGGTTGTTTTCTTGACACCACTGCGTCAAAGCGATGACTTCTTCTCTGTAGGCTGCCTCATTATTATTTGAGATTAGGCCAATCAGTGTAGTGTCAACAGTAAATTTAATTAGCAGATTGGAGCTGTGGGTGGCGACACAGTCATGGGTATACAGAGAGTAAAGGAGGAGCTTAGTACACAGCCCTGAGGGGCACTTGTGTTGAGGGTCAGATGAGCAGAGGTGAGGGTGCCCACTCTTACCACCTGCCAGCGATCTGACAGGAAGTCCAGGATCCAGCTACACCAGGCAGGTGACAGCTGAGGTCTCTGAGCTTGACAAGCCTGGAGGGAATGATGGTGTTGAATGCTGAACTGTAGTCCAAGAACAGTATTCTCACGTAAGAATCCTTCCTCTCCAGATGTGTGAAAACGATGTGTGGCTGTGGCTATTGCATTGGATTGGATGAGGACTAGCCAATCAGGAGGGCTGGATGACGGGAGTATAAATACCACCAGACTAGACATGCCCCAGCATCATCCTTGATGAAGATGGCAGAGTCTGTCATCAAAATTGGTTAAAGTTGATACTTGTACCTGGCAAGAAGCCTGAGAAGATTTTATTCATCATTTACACTAGGAAAGCACTCGATTCTTTATCCCTTTCAGTTCAAGACCCTGATGGTTGAGGGGTAATAACTGTTCCTGCATCTGATGCTATGAATCCTGAGGTTCCAGTACCTGTGAGAAGGGTGCATGGCCTTGTTGGTGGGGGTCCCTGATGATGGATGCTGCTTTCCTGCAACAGCGCTCCATGTAGATGTGCTCAATGGTGGGGAGGGCTTTACCCATGATGGACTGAGGGGGTTTTCTGCTCTCCGTTTTTTTTGTAAGATAGTGCTGGTGGTTCTGCAGGCTATGCACAATACCTCTAAATATACCTCTTTTGAATTACCCTCACTGAAATCTGAAGCAATGTACTTTTGAATCAACTTAATGATCTACAGATCTCATGATCTTTAAGCGAATGGAAATTCCTTGCTATGGCCAGAAGCGGGGTGGGGTGGGGTGGGGTGGGGGGAGTGTGGGACTCCAAGCCAGGCTGGAACACAGAGGGATGAGGCCTCCTCTACCCAGCCTCCTGTTCAGAAAGGTGCAGTCGCAGGAGGTCAAAACTGAGGACCTGAGGGTAAGATTGCTGCATTAGAGGGGAATGAGAGATTGTTGCCTTCTACATCTGAGCAAACTGTTTATTGCGAAAAATAAATATTCAAACATATTAACTACAAACTACAAACCGTATTTACTTTTACTACTACTAAGTATCCAGAGTTCATTCACAAATGACGGAAGAATAAATATAAGTAGAGTGAAGCCAAAGCTAACTGGCCCAACAGTTTACTATCCAAATACTGATGTGTAACCAGGTCTGCGAGCTTCTCAAAACGGATCATCCAGTATCAGGTGTTCTCACTCCTGTCTAGCTGGTGCCAGCTGGCATGAGACATTTCCTGTGAAAACAACCTACTGTTCTCAGGTTGTAAAAAATCATACACTGCTTCATTTAGCAGTAAAGATCATCATTATCTATCTTTTTATTTTGAGTGGGGTTTAAAGAATCTTATTGTCTGACACATGCCAACAATTTTTTTGTGCATGCAGCCCTGGATGTGCACACCATATGTTCACCACCCCTGCTCCATACCACCATTGCGGAATTAATTTATGGAAATGCCTCCAATAACTGGAAGGGTGTTGCTTGTATTTTGATGCATGATCTTAAGAGCTGGCTTCAAAGACTGCTACTGAATTGCATAACTAGGGTTGCGGATAGGCCTTTAAACTCAATAGTGAGGAGTGCGTTCAACAGCTTGCAAAAGTGTGCATAAATTAAAAAGCAAAGAACATGCAGGAGAGGTAACAGAAGTCTCCAGAATAAAGAATAGGACAAAAAATTTAGAAAAGAATAATACTTTAACTTCATGCAAGGCGGTGGAAGAATTGAAAAGGGTGGTGAATGCAGGACTGAAGGTGTTATATTTGAATGCACGCAATTAATGTGGTATGGTAGATGATTCTGTAGGTCATTTAGACATTGGGAGGTATGGCTTTGTGGGAAACACTGAGTCTTGGTTAAAAGAAGATCACAGCTGGGAGCTTAACATTGAAGGATACACATCTGTCACAGTGTGCGCTCGCAAGTGCAGAGGAACAACAGGCTCTGTCTTTCACAGCAGTTGCTGGCACCGACTCAACCTGGGGCAGCAGAAGGTGGCCTTAGTCACAGGAAGAGCTGACAATGACTTGACCCCAGAAGCGGAGGACAGCTGATTCCCCATGAAGAGACGGAAACAAATGGTTAGATATAGGAGTACCACCAGAGCCTCGGAGGAACAGCTGAACGATACTGTAAGACAAATCATTCTCTCCAACACAATGACTCCACTAAGGCACTAAATGAGAGGCCTCTTTAAGTAATTGTACAATGCCAGAAAACCCATGCCAGTCACAATTAACTTGACAGGATTAAACTGAAAGCACAAGTGCTTAACAGCTTTAGTTAAGAGAATGATTAGTAAATACAGGTGCTCAAGAAACCTAGAAGATCAATGCTCTGCAGCAAGCTGCAGAGGCCCTCAGGGCTCTTGACAACCTCATATTAAAAGGATAGGCAGCTGGGCAGAGGGGCTGGGTTGCTTTTGTTGGTAAAGAAATGGAATCAAATCCTTAGAAAACAGTGATTTAGGATCAAATTATGCAGAATCCTTGTGGACTGCAAGGGTAAAAAGACCCAGCTGGGAGTTATATGCAGGCCATTGAACAGTAGCCAGGATGTGAGATACAAATTACAATGGAAAATAGAAAAAAGCATGTAAAAAGGACATTGTTCCAATGGTCATAGCATCAGCCCCTGATGATATACTTGCCTGGGCACTGAAAACCTGTGCCAAACAACTAGCTGGAAATTTCAAGGACATCTTTAATCTCTCACTGCTGCAGTCTAAGGTTCCCACCTGCTTCAAAAGGGCATCAATCATACTGGTGCCCCTGAAGAGCAGGATAAGCTGCCTCAATGACTATCACCCAGCAGCACTTACATCTACTGTGATAAAGTGCTTTGAGAAGTTGGTCATGGCTAGATTTAACTCCTGCCTAAGCAAGGACCTGGACCCACTGCCATATGCCTATCACCACATTAGGTCTGCAGAGGCTGAATTACTACTAGCTCTCCCTTCGGCCTTGGACCACCTGGACAACAGCAATACCTACGTCAGGCTGCTACTTATTGCTACAGCTCAGCATTCAACACTATCATTCCCTCAGTATTAATCAGTAAGCTTGGGCCTCAGGACAAAACCTCAGTGCTCAGCCTAGCGCGTGTTGTCTGACAAAAGCAACACGCACAAAATGCTGGAGAAACTCCAGGCAGCATTTATGGAAATGATTAAACAGTCGACTTTTCAGGCTGAGACCCTTCATCAGGACTGGAAAGGAAGGGGGAAGAAGCCAGAATAAGAAGGTGGGTGGAGGGGAAGGAGGACAAGCTAGAAGAGGATTGGTGAAGCCAAGTGACTGCTTCCTCCAGCTTCTCGCGTGTGTTGCCCTGGAATTCCCAACATCTGGAGAACCTATTTGTTTAATTTGAAATACCAAAATTAACTAGAGTAAAGGACAAAATTCTTCTTTCTTTTCTTTCCACTATTCTTCTCTTCTTCTTAAGCCATTGACAGCTTGTAGATTCATAGTTTCATGTTACCATTTTCCCTCCAGTCCTCAGCATTGTAGTGATAATTTGCACCTTTGAATATACAGTATTTGTAGTTCAGATAATAAAAAAGAATCAAAGAGTTAAGAATGATCCTTAAATTAGTACTTAATGTGCTTATGCACGCTTTTGGCGATGTGCCTTTGGATTAATTTTTGGAGTTGTTTCGGCTACCTCACTTACAACCAGTAAACTGAGCACAGACACAAGGATTCAAACCAGAAGGCTTTTGTTTGAGAGTACAGTTTGTACCTATTGACACCATCCTGTGCACCACCATTTCGCTGACTACATATGCATCTGATTTTGACAATAATTGTATCAATAAACTTAGTTTTTTTAGAAAAAAGTTTTGAATTTTAAAACCATAAGACAAAGGAGCAGAAGTCGGCCATTTGGCCCATCAAGTCTGCTCCGCCATTTTATCATGAGCTGATCCATTCTCCTATTTAGTCCTACTCCCCCGCCTTCTCACCATATCCTTTGATGCCCTGGCTACTCAGATACCTATCAACCCCTACCTTAAATACACCCAATGACTTGGCCTCCACTGCCGCCCGTGGCAACAAATTCCATAGATTCACCACACTCTGGCTAAAAATTTTAGTGAAATCACATCACCAGTTCTTTTTTTGGGATGTACTGTATGTTCTGCTGAGAAACCTCGTTTCTCCTTTCACCTATAGCTGCATTTTGTAAGTTTTTGGGAAGGTTTTCAAAAATTTTCCTTAAGACCCTTTGTTTGTGTTTACCATAGAGGTTTACTGCATTACTACAGTCTTAACGGATCTATTTTTTTATGTTCTTTGTAATTCAAGCAGTTTTTTAATTCCATTAGCCGGGCAGGTTTTATTTTATTCAACGAGTTGCAAATATCCAAGAATTGCCTGCCTGGTTAGAGAGAGACAGAAATGCAGTGCATCTTAGTCATAACTTCTATCTCCTGAGGAACGTAGAGAATACATGTACGATTAAACAAATTTTGGTTATCTTCTTTCTACATAGCACCTGGGTCTTATTACTACATTAAAGATGCTTATAGAATTAAATAGTAGTTTATGTATCAGATATCGTTTGTAGGAGTGAAGGAAGGCAGATGTCACCCAAGAAATTGTGAGGGTCTGGTATTCACAACCTGGACGAAAGTATGTGGAGAAGATCTTCTTTATGTTTGTTGAGTATTTGACAGCAATAGCTATACTGGGGCCTGGAAAGTGGACAGCTGGTTATTCATTGTCCCATTGGTCTGCCCTTTCAAGGAGATCAATGAGATGATATTACCAGTTTTGAGGTACTTACTGATACTTCCAAGATAGGCTCTGGGTAACTGAATTGTATCGGTATCATTAAAGATACTGTTGGAGTTCAATGCATCTGTAAATGTGGATATGGAATTGAGTTGTACTGTTCAGGGTTTAACAAAAGGCTGCTTACAGTTAGTTAATAAAATGATAAAATCCCTCTCTACTTTTACCCAGACTTGCCAACAAACAATGGGATTACAGCTATACATAAACACGAGAAAGTCTGCAGATGCGGGAAATCCAGAGCAACACACACAAAATGCTGGGGGATCTCAGCAGGTACTGCTGAAGAAGGGTCTTGGCCCAAAACATCAACTGTTTATCCATTTCCATAGATGCTGACTGACCTGCTAGGTTACAGTTGTAGAGATCTGAAAGACAAAAATTACATTTTAATTGGGTGTAAGTTAGGAAATAAAAAAGGTACTGTTGATTTACTAATGGTGAAAACGGTCATTGAATCAATCAAGTTCTTGAATAACCTTATCCCTACTAATATCTTTACTTTTCTCCAGCTCAAGAATATTCCTATTCCTGAGCTCCAGCTAAAATATTCAACTGCACCACTTGTATATAATAAATATTGATTTGCTTTTAGTCAGGAGTGTGAAACATGCTTGTCTGTATTTATAGACATCAAGTTATGGTCATGAAGCACAGAGAAAGGCCCTTCAGCCCAATTTTCTGTGCTGACTAAATGCCCACCTATTTACATGCATTTGGCCCATATCCCTCCAAACCTTTCCTTTCCATGGACTGTATAAATAGTTTTTCTATGTTACAATTGTACCCGCCTTTACCACTTATGCAGTGCTAGGTGCACCAGCTGGCAAGGGTGTGAGGCCATCTGATTAAAAATCTATCTGTGCTTTGAATATATTCAAGGGGGCAGCCTTTTAGGGCAAAGAATTCCAAACACTCACAAGCCCTTCAGACAGGATTTTTTTCTTTCATCTTGGGCTTAAATGGTCCACCTCATCTTAAACGATGCTCCCTGGACCTCTTCCATAAGGAGAAACATCTCCCAGCATTTAGGTGCTAAAGCCCCTAAGAATCTTATATGTTTCAGTAAGATCACTTTTCATTCTTCCAAACTGTAATGGTTAAGTTTACACCTAACCTGTTTGACCCTTCTTCATTATACAATGTCTCCATATGCAACATAATTTAGTGGTGCCTGATTTTTGCTTTCCATGCTCCAATTAATGCAAAGGTGTGTTTCCATGATCCTGTGCATTATCGTGGCTAAGGGAGCGGGCTTTGGGAAAGCTGAGGCGTTGTTAAGAAAGGTAGCCTGGGCAGCTTGTTGATGGGGAGTTCATATGGCCAAGTCTGAGGACATAACGAGCAGGTTAGACAAAGAAGAATCAGTGGGAGTTATTTACTTGGATTTTCAGAAGACTTATGACAAGGTGCCACATGAGGGGCTGCTAAACAGGATAAGAAAACATGGTGTTAGAGGCAAGGTACTAGCATGGATAGAGGATAGGCTAACTGGTAGGGATAAAGGAGTTCCCTTCAGGATGGCCGCCAGTAACCAGTGGAGTTCCGCAGGAGTCAATGGTGAGACTGCAACTTTTCACTTCATATGTTAATGATCTGTATGAAGGAACTGATAGCACTGTGGTGATGTTTGCAGGTGATAAAAAGATGAGTACAGGCACAGGTGGTAATGTGCAGGCAGGGAGTCTACAGAAAGACTTGGACAAGTTAGGAGAGTGACAGATGGAATACAGTGTGGGAAGTACAAGGATGGTCACTTTGGCAAGAAGAATAAAGGTATAGATTATTTTCTAAATGGGGGGAGAATTCTGATATCAGAGGTGCCAAGGAACTTGTGAGTCCTACTGCAGGATGTACTGCTGAGGCTTTATAAGGCATTGACCACACTGCATTTGGAATATTGTAAGCAGGTTTGGGCTCTATACCTTAGAAAAGATGTGCTAGACTTCGCTGGAGTCTAGAGGAGGTACACAAGAATGATCCTGGAAAGGAAAGGCATAATTTAATACTAGTGTTTGATGGCTTTGGGCCTATACTCAATGGAATTCAGAAGGATCGGTTGTGTGGCGGCGGGGGGGTGGAGGGGGGTGGAATCTCATTAATACTGAAAGGCTTTATAGAATAGACCAGAGAAGATGTTCCAATTAGTAAGACAGTCTAGGATCCCAGGGCACTACCTCAGAATAAAGGGACGTGCCTTTAAAGGGGAGATTTCTTCAGCTAAAAGGTAGCGAATGCAGTAGGTCAGAGGGATCTGTGAGTACAGATGCATAATCCCTTGACAGTAGCATCACAGGTAGAAAAGGTTGTAAAGAGAGCTTTTGGCACAATGGCTTTCATAAGTCAAAGTATTGAGTAAAAGGGTACAAGTATTGAGTACACTGAGGTTGGGTGTTATACTGAAGTTGTATAAGACATTGGTGAGGCTTAATTTGGAGTATTGCATGCAGTTCTGGTCACCTATCTACAGGAAATAGATCAATAAGATTGAAAGAGTGCAGAGAAAATTTGTAAGAATGTTGCCACGACATGAGGACCTGAGTTGTAGGGAAAGTTTGGATAGGTTAGGACATTATTTCCTAGAGTGTAGGAGAATGAGGAGAGATTTGATATAGGTATACAAAATTATGAGGGGTATAGACAGGGTAAATGCAAGCAGGCTTTTTCCACTGAGTTTGCGTGAGACTAGAACTAGAGGTCATGGGTTAAGGGTGAAAAGTGAACAGTTTAAGGGCAGCATAAGGGGGTGGTGAGAATGTGGAACTAAAAAACTGTGCAAGTTGTGGAAGCATGGTCTATTTCAACATTTAAGAGAAATTTGTATAGATACATGGATGGGAGGGATATGGAGGGCTATGGTCCAGATGCATGTTGATGTAACTAGACAGATTAATAGTTTGGAATGGACTAGTTGGGCTGAAGGGCCTGTTTCTGTTCTGTAGTGTTCTATGAGTCTATGACTCTGTGAATCTGTCAAATTTGCTGGCATGGAGTGTGGTGGAGCCAAGTCATTAGGTATATGTGAGGCAGAGACTGAGAATTCTTTATTAGTTAGGGAGTCAAGGGTTACAAGGAGAAAGTGGGAAAATAGTGTTGAGAAAAAAACAAATCTGCCATGACTGAATGGTGGAGCAAGTTCCATGAACTGAATGGCCTAACTCTGTTCTTATATATCATGGCTTTATGATTTATGGTCCAAGTTACAAACAGGTTTTGTTCTCTGAAACAAGAAACATTGGACTATGAAATAAAGGGATTTCATAGTTCCACAATAAATAAATTTTTTTTTCATCTTATTGTGAAATAAATTTCATATAATTTAATGAAAGAACTCCAATGACCATACTTTCTCTAAGCCAACTCTTCTAATCATGATCTTAAATTAAGATGTGTAAGAAGGATGGAGCATAGAAGAGGTTCAAGAAAATGCATTTATTGTATTAGGGTACATACTGTACACAAAGCACAAATGTTGTAATGAACATTTATAGATCCATCTAGAATTTACTGCAGTATATTACATATCATTAAGACTAATTCAATATTAAAGACAGAACTCAACAGAGATACAACAATCAGCAAAAATTGCAAGGTTGGAATAGAAAAGGTTGTACCCTAAACTTCTAGTTTTCCTATGAAAAACACTGGAAATATTATCCAGGTAACAATACAAACCTTTACCACAAATTAGATCACTCCAATGACAGGAAAGACTATTGCAGTCCAATGCTTGAATTACTGCTGCAGCATGTTTTAATGAAAGACTTAGGTATGTGTTTTAATGATTTATCATTTGCTTGTGCTTTTCCTTACTTTGCTTTAATGCATCCACATCTATCCTTTAGATGTACTTACTTTGTAGCGATTGATTGTGATCAGTTCTCACATTAACCTAAAATGGCAAGGAACTAATCTCTAGTAGTAAGCAAACAAAAACCATGCTGGTAACTAATAGCAACTCTATTAGAGTCTACTGAGGGAACTCCAAAGTTAATATTCCAGGCACGTAGACATTCAATAAAACTGAGGAAGCGAAAGGAGAACCTGCATTTTGATTGAAATACAGCAAGGTAAAGTGAAAGTGTGAGTGGAATGATATTTCCCTTCTTTATGAATAACTCAGTACATTGCTAGATGGCCAATAAAAATGATGGCCCTCACTATTTTTATGGAAAAAGGCCAGATGTTTTACCGACATACGATTTTTTAAGATGTTTGCTTGATTCTAGATCATGTAGTATCATGTATGGAAATTATGATGAAAAATAGTTCATCAGGCCCACCTAATTAAAAATAGAAAGCATGAAGTCTCCAAAGAAGTAAAATTCACAGTCTCTCTTCTTCCCTATCATCCTTGAGGTTTCTCTCTTCTGACTATATGTGAATGTCCATTTGGTCCAGAAAATTCTAAAGTTCCCTCTTTGTGACATCTAATAGTTTTGTAAAAAACACCAAAGATTTTGTCCATTATTTTGTTCTGTAGTTGCTACCATGTTCTGAACTTCTTCACATCTATTCTGATATTGCTGACTTCTCTTTTGCTTCTCAAGTTTACTCTCATTCTGACTCATTTTCTCCTTCATTTGTCTTATTTTTTTCCAATTTCTTGGTATTTTCTGATAATTTCATTTGTTTCAATTTGTTCATGCTCTTTCATTACCATTCACCTTTAACCACACCCTTGGTTCATTTGTGCTTTTATTCTCTCCTTTTCATCCGCTTTACACATTCTGTATTTGCCCCTCTCTCCACCCCTTTGATTTTCTGTATTTCCTTCATTTGGTTTATCCTTCTATTTTCAGGTAACTTTCTGGTTTCACTTCCTCTTTCTTTCTCTTTTTGATTCACACATACCCAGTGCTCTATAACTTTATATTTCCTCTGTTCCTGCTTTACCAAGTTATTTAATTTCACACCCAGCACTGCCACCCACTACCCATCCCTCACCACTTTTCTTGATCACATCCTTTTCCCTCATTTTCTACTTGCATGTTCTTCTCTCTTCTGATTTATGATTACCCTTCTTATGGTTTCTATTTCCCCTTCAATTCATAGAGTCATACAGCACGAAAACGGGTCCTTCAGCCAAACCAGACCACTCCAACCAAGATTCCCATTTAAGCGCATTCCATTTGCTTGCATTTGACCTACAGTTTATCTTTCTAAACCTCTCCTGTCCATGTACTATACCTGTTCCAAGTACTTTTTAAATCTTTTTAATGTACCTGCCTCAACAACATCTTCTAGCAGCTCCTCTTCCCATGAACTAACAAGCCCAGTTACACGGAGAGTAGACTGTGTTAGATCTTGATCCACCTTTGGGTGACGATCAAGGTAAGGGAGTCTTTTTGATGAATGTAAAAGTGTGCGATCATTCACATAAAGAAAGAATAAAATTGGAGATGGATATAGGATAGGTATTGCAAGAGCTTGCTGCATTACTATATCCACACCTGGCCCACCTGACATCTTTCATCTCTCTTCTAAATCTTCATTATCCTGATGCATCTAATATAGCTTCTGGCCTGTAGCAGGGGTTTCCATATTTGCTGTGGTCAATTTTGAAGAACAAATCCTCGCTCTAATACAGGAAACTTCAGTTCATCCTAAAAGAGTGAAACAGGTAGAATACATTTAGGACAAACTATAACTAAAAACAGCTGATCATAAACACAGGAGACTCTGCAGTTAATCAGGACTGGCTAAATATAGCTGATGTTAAAAATCGGAAATGTAAAAACAGAAAATGCTGGGGGAATCAGGCAGTGAATGTAGTGAAGTGAAACCAGTAATTTACAAATCAGGTTGATAACCTTTCACCAGTAATTGAAAAAAATTAGAGATCTAACCATTTATAAACTGCTACAAAGCTATGAAAAGAGAACGGAAAGGAAACTGGAAAGTGTAGGAAAAGGTTTAGTTAAAAATAGCTGTACTTTAGCTGAATGGGACAAATCCGCAATGCATGCTTCTGCCAGGCGCCCACATAAGAATCAGATATATGATTAGCAATTGAAGTGAATTGACTTTATTACTTACATCCTTCACGTACATGAGGAGTAAAAATCTCTACGTTACTTTTCTGTCTAAATGTGTAATGTGCAATTTATAGTAATTTTAAATAAATAGTATACACAAGACAGTAAATATAGCTTAGAAATACAGTCGTGTCAGCATGAATTAATCAGTCTGATGGCTGAGTGGAAGAAGCTGTCCCGGAGCCTGTTGGTCCTGGCTTTAATGTTCCGGTGCCGTTTCCCAGATGGTAGCAGCTGGAACAGTTGTGGTTGGATGACTCAGGTCTCCAATGATCTCTTGGGCCATTTTTTATTCATCTGTCTCTGTAAATGTCATGAATAATGGGAAGTTCACATCTACAGATGCGCTGGGCTGTCCGCATTGCTTGCTGCAGAGTCTTGCGATTGAGGGAAGTACAATTTCCATACCAGGCAGTGATGCAGTCAGTCAGGATGCTCTCAATCGTGGCCCTGTAGGAAGTCCATAGGACTTGGGGACCCATACCAAACTTCTTCAACCGTCTGAGGTGAAAGAGGTGCTGTTATGCCTTTTTCACCACACAGCCATTACGTACAGACCACGTGAGATCCTCAATGAAGTGTATGCTGAGGAACTTAAAGCTGTTCACCTGCTTTACGCCAGATCCACTGATGTCAATAGAGGTTAGTCTGTCTCCATTCCTCCTGTAATCCACAAGTAGCTCCTTTGTTTTTGCAACATTGAGGTAGAGGTTGTTTTCTTGACACTACTGTGTCAGTGTGATGACTTCTTCTCTGTAGGCTGCCTCATTATTATTTGAGATTAGGCCAATCAATGTAGTATCAGCAGCAAATTTAATTAGCAGATTGGAGCTGTGGGTGGTGACACAGTCATGGATATACGGAGAGTAAAGGAGGGGGCTTAGGACACAGCCCTGAAGGGCACCTGTGTTGAGGGTCAGAGGGCAAAGGTGAGGGAGCCCAGTCTTACCATCTGCCAGCAATCTCACAGCAAGTCCAGGATCCAGCTACACAAGAGGTCTCTGAGCTTCTTGTCAAGCCTGGAGGGAATTATGGTGTTGAATGCTGAACTGTAGTATTCTTCTCTGTTGCATAATTACAGATTACCTTTAATAATATGGAATATTTTGAGTATGAATGTTTTTTATATTGATGTAGGAATACGTTCTGTTGCCTTTTCTACATTTTGGAAATAGTTGTGCATTAACCATATTCAGTTAGTTAAGTGCTCTAGCATAGCATTCTTAGCACTATTGAAACATATACATCTCAAAACTTGCACATACTGTACCACCTACTATTAAATTATGATAACTATATCAGACCAACACATTGCGTAACATTCACTGACATATTTTATTCACCCTTAATGTACAAGAGTCAGGAGGAACCTATCACTCCACCCTTGCTGGCTATCATTGAAAAACCTCATGTTGAGTCTAAGGCGAATAGTGGAGCTACAAATATGAAAGAAGACATTGTTTCATACTTAATAACTCGTTAAATGTCTTTTTTCCATCCTACCTCTTCCTCACCTGAACTTGGCCAGCTTCCAGTGATGGTTACCGGTTTGCTCCAATGTTGGACTGTTAGAATTGGAATAAGATTCCAAATTTGAGTAGAATCATATTCATTACCACTGACTTTAATTGTTGTCTTGAAGCAGTAATATGGTGCACAGACGTGAATCTGGACTTACATTTACTCCACAAGAAGTAAGCTCAAAATTTTTGTGCATCCCAACAGAAAGTGCAGATAGTGCAACAATTTTTAGAATGTACTGGCCCAATGTTTTTACTTTGCTGTGTTATATTTTGTGCAGGAGCACGGCCTTCAATGTGTCTTTGCTAGCTATGTATGTGTCTGGTTGAATACCTGTGCCTTTATTAAAATATCCTTGTTATCCAATAACTATTCTTTTGTTTGCCAGGGTAGATCAATCAGTGGATGGGCATCTACAGAATTAATCAATTTGGGCACGAAATTTACTTAACTCCATGCCTATTGCCACAGACCAGCTGACTGCTGAGAGTGTGGAATCAATTCTGAGTCTATTGTGGATGTGTGAAAATGGCACTGTACCATAATACACTTTGTTCTGCTATAACACTTGTTCCCATACTGTAAATTGGATTTAATGCAACTGGAGAACTAGGGAATACTATTTGTATTACACTAGCAAAATTGGTTATAACACAATTTTGATTGGAAACTAGAAAACCTAATACAGTGTTAGCGATACTGCACGATGCCATATCAAACAAGAAACAATCCATCCCAATGCATTTCAAATCATAGCTGGAGACTTCAACCATGCTTGTTCGAAGAAAACTCTGCCCAATTACCATCAGCATATAACCTGTAGCACCAGCGGTCCCAACATAGTGGACCACTGTTATACTAAGATAACGAATGCCTACCGTTCCATGCCCAGAACAGATTTCGGTAAATCAGATCACCTGGCTGACCTCCTACCTCCATACAGGCAGAGGCTAAAGAGCAAAGCTGCAGAGATTAGGACAATAAAAAGATGGTTGCGTGAGGCAGAGGATAGGCTACAGGATTGCTTTGAGTCCATGGACTGGACCATGTTCAAGGACTTATCTAGGGATCTGAATGAATACACCATGGTTTTCACGAACTTTATTAATAAACAGCTGCAGATAAGTATGTCTCCACAAAATCATTCAGACTTTTCTCTCATCGGAAGCCCTGGATGAACTATGAAATCTGCTGAGAGCCAGATCACAGGCATTCAGGTCTGATAACCAAAAAAGTAACAAGAGTAACAATGATTTCAAGTTCACTGCCCCAAGCATTTTATTTTCACTATGGATGTCTAGCCCCTATACATCTCCATCCCCTACCAGGAAGGCCTCAAAGCTCTCCATTTCTTTCTGGACACCAGACCCAACCAGTTCCCCTCCACCAACACTCTCCTCCATGTGGCGGGACATGTACTCACTCTCAATAATTTTTCCTTGGCTCCTCCCACTTCCTTCAAACAAAAAGTGTAGCCATGGGTACTCACATGGATCCCAGCTATGCCTGCCCTTTTGTCAGCCATGTGGACCAGTCTATGTTCCAAGCCTTCACTCCCCCACTTTTCCTATGCCACATCGACAACTGCATTAGTGCTGCTTCCTGCACCCATGCTGAGCTCGTTGACTTCATCAACTTTGCCTCCAACTTCCACCCTGCCCGCAAATTTACCTCATCCATTTCCAACACCTCCCTTCTCTTTCTCAATCTCTCTGTCTCTATCTCTGGAGACAGCTTATCCATTTAGAAACCCAGTGACCCACAGCTACCTAGACTATACCTCTTCCCACCCTGTTACTTGTAAAAATGCCATCCCCTTCTCTCAATTCCTCTGTCACCGCTGCATGTGCTCTCAGGAGGAGGGTTTTTCATTTCAGCACGGAGGAGATGTCCTCTTCCTTTAAGGAAACGGACTTCCCTTCTTCCACCATCAATGCTACCCTCAACTGCATCTCTTCCATTTTGCACACATCTGCTCTCATCCCATCCTCCTGCCACCCCACCAGCCTCCGCATGCAGCACATAATTCTTTGGAATTTCTGCCATCTCCAGCAGGGTCCCACCACCAAGCACAACTTTCCCCCTTTCCCCCACTTTCTGCTTTCTGCGGGGATTGCTCCCTATGCAACTCCCTTGTCCATTCATCCCTCCCACTGACCTCCTTCCTGGCGCTTATCCTTGCAAGCAGAACAAGTGCTACACCTGCCCCTACACTTCCTCCCTCACTGCCATTCAGGGCCCCAAACAGTCCTTCACCTGTGCGTCTGTTGGGGTCATCTATTGTATCTGGTGTTCCCGGTGAGACTTGATGTAGATTGGGAGACCACTTTGCTGAGCACCTATGCTCCGTTCACCAGAAAAAGCAGGATCTCCCAGTGGCCACCCATTTTAATTCCACTTCCCGTTCCCATTCTGACATGTCCATCCATGGCCCCCGCTACTATCACAATGAGGCCACACTCATTTCCAGCATCCGCAGATTTTCGCTGGTTTGTGAAAGTAACAAGAGGTCCAGGTATGATCTCTAGAAAGCTACCTCATGAGCAAAATGAAAATTATGTGCAAACTTCAATCAACGAAGGATGCTCGACATTTGTGGCAGGGCTTGAATATTATCAACTCTTATAAAATTTATTCAAGCAACATGGGAGACAGTAGGGCTTCACTTCCAGATGAGCTCAATGCCTTCTATGCTCACTTTGACCATCAAAACGTAGAGGAACTATCACAAACTCCCACATCCCCTGATGATCCTATAATTTAAGTTTCTGAAGCCGGTGTGCCTTTAGGAGGGTGAACCCTTGAAAAGCATCCACCCCAGACAGGATACCTAGCCACGTACTAAAGACCTGTGCTGATGAACTTGCTGGTTTGTTCACTGAGATCTCTAACCTCTCACTTTGGCAGAGTGTGTTACTCACTTGCTTCAAGCAGGCTGCAGTTACAGTATACCGGTTTCCAAGAAGAGCATGGTGACCTGCCTGAATCACTATTGCCCAGTAGCACTTATATCTATAGTGATGAAATGTTTTGAGAGGTAAGTGGTGAAACACACCGACATCTTAGATCCATTCCAATTTGTCTATCCGAGCAATAGGTCCACAGCAGATGCCATCTCATTGGCTTTTCATTCAATTCTGGAACATCTGTACAGCAAAGCTGCATACATCAGAACACCCTTTATTGACTACATCTCAGCATTCAAAACCATCAACCCCTCAAAACTAATCAATATGCTCCAAGATGTTGATCTCAATACCTTCTTGTGCAATTGGATCCTGGATTTCCTCTCTTCAGACCCCAGTCAGTTCAGATTGGCAACCGCACTCTCCTCCACAATCTCCATCAGCACAGGTGCACCACAAGGCTGTGTGCTTAGCCCCCTGCTCTACTCACTTTACACTAATGACTGTATGGCTAAGCACACCTCCAATGCCGTATTCAAGTTTGCTGATGATATCTCTGTTGTAGGCTGAGTCAAAGGTGCATATAGGAGGGAGATTGAATATCTAGCTGAGTGGTTTTATACCAAAAACCTCTCACTCAACTTCAGCAAGACCAAGGCCCTGATTATAGACTTCAGAAGGAAACCAGAGGTCCATGAGCTAGTCCTCATCGAAGGATAGGAGGTGGAGTGGGTTAGCAACTTTAAATTTCTAAGTGTAATTATTTCGGGGGACCATCAAAACATAGAGGAACCATCACAAACTCCCACATTCCCTGATAATCCTATGATCATCAATCACAGTCCAATTACAAAGAAAGCACAGCAACGCCTCTACTTCCGTAGGAGTTTGTGAAGATTTGGCACGACATCCAAAACCTTGAAAAACTGTAGTGGATGTATAGTGGAGAGTATATTGTCCTGCTGCATCACAGCCTGGTATGGAAACACCAATGCACTTGAATGTAAAATCCTACAAAAAGTAGTGGATACAGTCCAGTCCATCACAGGTAAAGCACATCTACATGAAATACTGTCACAGGAAAGCAGCATCCATCATCAGGGACCCCCACCACCCAGTCATGCTCTCTTCTCGCTGCTGCCATCAGGAGGAAGGTACAAGAGCCTCAGGACTCACACCACCACGTTCAGAAACAGTTAATAAGCCTCAACCATCCGACTCCTGAACCAAAGGGGATAACTTCACACAACTTCACTTCAACAATCATTGAAATGTTCCCACAACCTATGGACTCATTTTCAAGGACTCTTCATCTCATGTTCTCCATATTTATTACTTATTTATTTATCTTATTGCTTCTTCTCTTTGCATTTCAATAGTTTGTTGTCTTCTGCACACTGGTTAAATGCCCTAGTTGGATGGTCTGTCATTGATTTTGAAATATTATTTTTCAATAGATTTGTTGAGTATGCCCACAAGAAAATGAATCTTATTTTGAATCATCTACAAACAGAAACATTTGTATGTACTTTGATAATAAAATTTATTTTGAAGTCTGTAAACCTCTTTAGAGTTACTTTGAAAAATGACAAGCAGAAAAAGAAGCTGTCTTGTGAAAAGAAACCGTCTTGGGGAGAAAAATATACTGTTTCCAAGTAACCTTCCCACAATAATCAGGCACCATTGTCTCTGAAGAACACAGGCTGCTGGTCTCACCACGGAAGGCCATTGAAAATTGACAAACTATCGCTTCTATTGACACTTGTGTAACAGTAATTTATTAAACAATTTAACATGCAGCTTTAGTTTTTTAGTGAGCAATTACAAAATAAACTCATAGCTGTTTAAAAAACATTTTGAAAATCTAGTAGGAAAAATAGCTTTATTATTGTGAATCCAGAACTTTCTACCTCTAACTCTCTTCATCTCTTGACATAATTGTTTTTATAATGCTTTTTTCTGTAATGTGAGGCTTCTTAAGAATGCAAATGTTGCATTATAGCACAGCTACCTGCACTTTATATCCTAGCAAAGCAACACCATTGAATTTTTATGCAAGACAGGAGAGTAAACCACAAGATGTTGTAGACAGCTCCAGCCTGGACTTACTGGAAAAAGTGTAGGTGGAAAGCAAAATCCTGCAAATGCCTAATATCTGAAGTTACAGAAAATGTTCTATACACTCAGATCAGAGAGAGACAGAGTTGATGTTTCGGGTTGATGGGCTTTCATTGGAATTATCAAATGTAGTGACAGTAAGGAGGAAGATTTGTGACAGGGTGGAGCAAGCCTGGAAATGTGTGATGAAGACTGGTCTTGGAGGAAGTGTGTTAGCAAGGACTGAAAACTGCTGCCACATGGAAAACAAAGGGTTGGAATAAATCCAAATCAGATTTATTATCACTGATAAATGTTGTGAAATTTGTTGCTATGTGGCTGCAGTACAGTGCAAATTCACAAAATTATTTTAAATTAAAAAACAAAATAAATAAATAAATCAAGCAAGTAAAAAGGAGTAATACAGTAATGTACATTGGTTCAGAAATCTGATGGTGGAGGGGAAGAGGCTGTTCTTAAATTGTTACGTGTGGATTTCAAGTTCCTGTACCACCTCCATGATGGGAGTAACGAGCAGAGGGCATGTAGATGGTGCAAGTCCTTGGTGATGGATACTGCCTTCTTGAATTATTGCCTCTTGACGATGCCCTTGATGGTGGGGAGAGTTGTGCCCATGATGGAGCTAACTGAGTCGACAACCCTTTGCAGCTCCTGAGATCCTGCTCAATGGAGCCTCCATAACCAGGCTGTGTGGCAATCAGTTAGAATGCTTTCCACTGTACATCTATAGAAATTTGCTAGCATTTCCTCAAACTCCCTATGAAGAAGAGCTGCGGGCATGTTTCCTTCATGATTACATCAATGTGTTGGGCCCAGGATAGATCCTTCAAGATAATTATGTCCTTAAGATCTAAGCTGTTCATGATCCTAAAGGTGCTCATCCTTTCCACCACTGACCCCTCATTGAGTCTTTTTCAGTGTGGAGGGACATAACTAGTGAAGTACCACAAGAACTGGTTCTTAGCCAACAACTGTTTACAATTTACATCAATAACCTGGAGGGTGGAATGAAATGTAATGTTTCTAAGTTTGACAGTGTATTTTGTGATGTGGACAATGTTGATTCTGCAAGGGGATATACTGTAGTTTTAATGTTTGGGTGAAAGCCTGGCAAATGGGATTTAATTTGGGAATGTGTGAGGTCATATTCTTTGGACTGCAATCTGTGAAGTTCAGAGGGATCTTGGTGTTCTATTGCATGAATCACAAACATTGACAGGGAGGTACAAAAGGTAGTTAAAAAGGCAAATGGAATTTTGGTCTTTATTGTGAAGAGTTTAAAGTTTAAGAACATCAGGCAGGCACTAGAGGAGCTGAGCGATGTAAACAGCAAGCACAAAACTGCACACCCTGATACCTTCCCCATCATTGAGGGAAATTTCAGCATCTACAACCAACAAATTACCTGTGGAATCAGAGGAGCTAACACACTCCATCACTGTTATACCACCATCAAGAATACTGACTGTGCCATCCCACACCCACGCTTTGGAAAGTCTGATCACCTGGCTGTACTTCTGCTCCAAGCATACAGGTAGAATCTAAGGACTGCAGCACCATGTATGGTCAAGGGAGGTGGAGGAGCGCTTACAGGATTACTTTGAGTCTGTGAACTGGACACATTCAGGACTCATTTTCAAGTCTGAATGAGTATGCCACAGTTGTCACCAACTTTATCAACACCTGCTTGGTTGAGAGTGTGCCTTTAAGAACATACTAGATATACCAAACTAAAAGCCATTAAAGAACCAGGAGATTCATAGTCTGTTGAGGGCTAGGTCTACGGCAGTCAAGAGTAGTGATCCGGAACTATACAAGAAATCCAGGTAGGGCCTATGGAAGGCTATTTTATGGGTGAATAAACCATTATTTGAGGTTAGAGCCAGAATTAGATGTATTTCAGTTCTGTCAAGGTTTGCAGGCTATTGCTTCCTACAAAATGAAACCTAACATCATGAATGGCACTGACGCTTCACTCCTCGATGAGCTCAATGCATTTTATGCATGCTCGGAAAGGGAGAATAAAACTACACCTGTGCAAATCCCTGCAGCCTCTGGTGATCCTGTAATCTCAGTCTCTGAGGCCGATGTCGGAACATCTTTCAAGAGGGTGAACCCTCATAAAGCATCAGGCCCAGATAGAGTACCTGGTAAGCCTCTAAAAACCTGTGGCAACCAACTGGCGGGAGTGTTTAAGGACATCTTCAATTTCTCTTCGCTGCAATTGGAAGTTCCCACTTACTTCAAAAGGGCAACAATCATACCAGTGCCCAAGAAGAGCAATGTGAGCTGCTTCATAGACTATTGCCTGGCATTCACATCTACTGTGCTGAAGTGCTTTGAGAGGATGGTCATGCCTAGAATCACTCCTGACTAAACAAGGATCTGGACCAGCTGCAATTGCCTATTGCCTTAATAGATCCACAGTGGATGCAATCTTACTGGCTCGCCACTCAACCTTGGATCACCTGGACAATAGTAATACCTATGCCAAGCTGCTGTTTATTGACTGCAGCTCAGCATCAGCACAATCATACCTTCAGTTCTAATCAACAAGCTCCAAAACCTTGGCCTCTGTACCTCGCTCTGCAACTGTATTGACTTCCTCACCAGGAGACCACAGTCTGTGTGGATTGGAAATAACACCTCCTCCTCGCTGGCAATCAACACTGTCACACCTCAAGGATGGGTGCTTAGCCCACTGATCTACTCTCACAATTGGGTGGCTGGCAGAGCTCAAGTCCCAGCTATAAATTTGTCAATGACACAGCTGCTGCTGGCAGAATTTCAGATGGTGATGAGGAGGTGTACAGGAGCTAGGTAGATCAGCTGGCTGAGTGGTGTCACAGCATAAACCTTGTAATTAATGTCAGTAAGACCAAAGAGTTCATTGTGGACTGCAGGAAGGGGAAGTTGAGGGAACACACATCAGTCCTCATTAAGGGATTGGAAGTGGAAAGGATGAGCAGTTTCAAGTTCCTGGGTGTCAACGTTTCTGAGGGTCTATTCTAGGCCCATCATATCAATGTAACTACAATGCAGGCACGACCACGGCATTATTCCATTAGGAATTTGAGCAGAATTGGTATGTCACCAAAGACACTCACAGATTTCTACAGGTGTAGCATGGAGAGCATTCTAACTGGTTGCATCACTATCTAGTATGGAGGGGCCACTGCACAGGACTGCCAAAAAGCTGCAGTAAATTGTAAATTCAGCCATTTGCATCAATGCCACTAGCCTTCTCATCATTCAGGACACCTTCAAAAGGTGATGCCTCAAAAAGGCAGCATCCATCAATAAGGACATGCATCACCCAGGACATAACCTCTTCTCATTGCTACCATAAAGGATAAGATACAGGAGCCTGTTGACACATGCTCAACAGCTTCTTCCTTTCTGCCATCAAATTTCCGAATGGCCAATGAACCCATGACCACTACCTCAGTATTTTTTATTCCTCTTTTTGTGCTACTTATTTAATTTTTATATGCTGTATATACAGTGGATTCTGGTTAATTGGCCAGCTGTTTATTTGGGCCAGCTCTTAAAGGACAAAAGCTAATTGAGAAAATAGACGGGATTCCCTTTTTTCATTTAGGTCACTGCATGCACTTTTGTGGCTGTTAGACACTATACCATGCCTACAGCAAATAGTTTTTAAATAGCAACAGTCACATATGCTTATATTCAAAAACTAGTGATGTTTATCACTAATGGTTGGTAAGAAATAAGCAGTAAGACAATTCAGAACAGTTTTGCTCATTTTTGTTTTAAGCATTCAGTCCTGGAGATTCCAGAAACAGCCAGACTGAAAATTGAATTATTTCACTGCTTTAACATTTTAGAAACTAAAAAGAATCTGAAGGTATCAACAATCTTCTTGAATGCTACAATGAAGATTTGGAGCATGAAGGCAGTCCATTATCCACACGAGATGTCTGCGCTGATTTTGTTCATATTAGTCAATCAAAAGAATGTGGCAGTGTATGCTGAATTCTTCTGCTGATAACAATTAAGAACTAATACACAGTTTTATAGTACTGAAGTAGTAATGATAGAGTTCAATTTATTTTGTATTTCATTAAAATACATAATTTGTTAGTCGGTTAAATAAGTTTGCCTTTTTTATACCTTTTTAACTATTTCCATGAAACTTCAGCTTATTGGGGTAGCTGCTTAATTGGGCCAAAATATATTAATCCCGATGTGTCCCAATTAACTGAAATCTTCTGTATATACTTTTTATTGCAATTTATATTTTTTATTATTATGTACAGTATTGCAATAAACTACTGCCAAACAACAAATTTTATGACATATGCCAGTGATGTTCAAACTGATTCAGATTCTGAGAGGTTTTGTTACAGTTATAGTTTTGTTACTGGTTTCCACACATGGAATACAGAGCACAGTTTTGGTCCTCCCTTACCTGAAAAAGGATGTAGTAGCATTGGAGGCAGTCCAAAGGAGATCCACTAGGCTAATTACTGGGATTGGAAGGTTTGTTCTATTAAGAAATGCTAGAAAGTTTGTGGCTATATTCCTCAGAGTTTAGAAAATGAGAGCGACATTATTCAGAGTTATAAGATATTGAGCTGTTTTTCTACTAGTGGGAGAATCACATACAAGGGGACTCTTTATATTCAGTCTGGGTAGCCTCCAACCTAATGGTATGAATATCAATTTCTCCATCTGGTAAAAAAAATCCCTTGCCCTCCCCTCTTCTTCTGTTCCCCACGCTAGCCTGTTATCTCATCTCACCTGCCTATCACCTTCCCCTGGGTCCCCTCCTCCTTCCCTTTCTCCTATAGGCCACTCTCCTCTCTTATCAGATTCCTTCCTCTCCAGCTCTCTACCCTTCCTACCCACCTGGCTTCACCTATCACCTTCAGCTATTCTCCTTCCCCTTCCCCAACATTTCTGTTCTGGCTTTGTTCCAGTCCTGAGAAAGGGCCTCGGGCCAAAATGTCAATTGTTGATTCATTTCCATAGATGCTGCCTGACCTGCTGAGTTCCTCCAGCATTTTGTGCCTGTTGTAAGGGGGCATACAATAGTTATGAAATAAGGGACTGGCCATTTAATACTGAAATGCATAGAAAATTCCTTCTCCAGAAGGTGGTGAATTTGTAGAATTCTCTGGTTCTGAGGGTGCTGGTTTCCAGATCATTAAAGTGTAACTAGATAAATATTTAAAAGATTGAGGAATTGAGGTTATGGGGAGTGGTACAGATGAGGTGTTGAGGCCAGTATATATCAGGTGTGATCATTTGAATAGTGGGTCAGGCCAGAGAGGCCCTGTGGCCTATTCTTGCTCCTATTTTATTGTGTTCTTTGTGTGGTACATGACAAAGATGTAGAAACTGTAAGAATGGAATCAAGATTTTACAAGGTGGCTGGAAGTGCAGTCAAGTTTGCTTTGGGAAGTTGTGGGTTTGCAATGGATTCTCTCTAAAATGGTGATAGGGAGATTCAGAGAATGAGATCTGGGTGGAAGTTGGTAGAACTTTTTGAGTTTTTTTAAAAATGGGAGCATAGAATACCACCAATGGGTAACAGATGGAAAAAAAGAATTGAAACAAAAAAAATCAGCCATCCATTTGATATGAAACAAAAACTAAAAATTTCACAAACACACAGCATCAATGGAGTGCATCAGATTCCACTTTTCAAGTCAATGACTCTTCCCAAGCACAGGATTCTGTTCACAGCTCTGATGCAGGGATATTCCCCTGCACTGTAGACAATTTTTCCTCTCCATAAATGCCTATAACTTTGCCTTAGATGGTTCCAAACACAGCTGCAAAAGGAGGAGGGTTGAGCATGGGGCTAGCTACGCCAAACTGTAAAGACCCAGAGCTATAGAAACACCACCAGAAGCTCCAAAGACCTCAACCCTGGGAGAGGAAGGACCTTTGATGGCCACATCTGGGACAACTAAATGAATGGCCCCGGATAGAGGATTCTATCGAGGTGCTGTCTGCCGCCTATGCCTCAATAGGGATAATGGGCTGAAGTAAGTAATAGATGCAGCACAATCTGTCAATGTTGTTTTACATTTTCTTTTATAGGAAAAAATAACTTAGGAAATACAGAGTTAAATAAGTTGTTCAAATCGACTAAGTTTGGCCAGACAAATGAAAGTGGCAGTGGAGGGGGACTGTTTGGATCTCTGTTCGGGGAAGAATCAAAGACCTCTCAGATTGCCCTCCTCCGGGATGGAGATAACTTGCGTTTGGATGTCCATGACAAAAATGACCTAGGGCTAGCAATCTATTAACAGGGCAGAGAGTGTGAGAAGTCTCACATTTGCAGGTGAGAAGAGTTTGGGGGCTAGAAGAACAAAGTCCTGGTGTAACTGGGATAGTCCGAAACTGTCAGCGGGCAAGTTTTGCTTCAGATGCACAGCGAGAAAGCGCGTCCCGCTTCACTTTAGAATCAAGCGGAGATGTGGTTTTCCTCCTGTGCGGAGGCTGGCGATGTTGTTGCAGTAGATGGCAGAATTTCCAAGCTGTAAACTGAAGCTTGCCGAGGCTGAGAAGGTTTGAACACCAGCAATGGCACCAAGTCAACATCAGGACCTGCCAGCTCGGACGTTCAGCGCAGACCTCCTCATACATCTCCACCGCGTTGCTGGGTCTTCTGGCTCCATAAGCGTAGACCCCACGCTGCGGACAACCTTCTGATGCCCGGGTCGCCCTCACGACCATGAAGAGAGGGTGATGGCGGCAGCCGCCCGCGCGCGAGCTCCGTCTCCACCTTCCGGGGACGCGCGCGCGCCACCGCCGCCCGTTCGCGCCAAGCTGCAAAGTTGAAGGATGCGCTCCCCCCCCCACCTCCCGCCCAGGCGAGAGCGCGCCTCCCCTCCTCCGCCTCGAGCGGAGCCCCGCCCTCGCTCTCTGTCTGACTCAGTCGGTCAGCGCTGAGCCGGCAAGCGGAACCTCGAGCGGCTCAGGTAGGTTGCAAATTATAAAACGAAAGCGATGATAAATGAAACTCTAAATTTTATTTTTGTGCGTGTTTATGCTGAAAACACCCGTGGCGACGGCCTCTCCGGGAATTGCAAACCACTGCAGTCTGGGAGGGAATTACAATTAGTTAGGGGTCTGTGGTCCAGGGTGGATGACGGGCAACATTGACAGTCGCCACCAGTACAGAATACTGCAGCTGGGGCTTGGTTGTTTTCTCTGTTACGGCTTTTGTTTCTTTCTCCTTTCAATGGAGCAACCTGGCACATTTTGTGCCGCTAAAAATCCCATCACATGTTAAATCGGCGGTGCCTGAGCCTCTCTCCCTGGTCCTATTCTGTCCTTTTCAGCACTGTCATCCATTCTTGATCATGAACTATTCTGCAAACAACAGGGAAAGGTAGGGTATTTGCCACATACATAAGTTACGCCTGGAGGTGGATTTTCATTTGAAGCAAAATAAATTGGACAGGTTTTTTTCCGCGGAGGGGAAAATACGCATTACCTGACATGTCTTTGTTTGCCTTTAGAAATTTCAGGAAAATTGTGCGTCTCTTAATTGAGCCGCCGGTCCATTGATGGTTGTCTGCAGCTGATTATAGAGGGGAGGGGGGAAGAGGTTGAACGATCTCTTTTGTTCTGTTCAGCATTTACTTAATCTCTGAATTATGTTTCGATTCGACGCACGTTTACAGACCAATATAGGTACAGTTTATAAAATACCGAGCTTTCAGTTTAACTTACTGTAATCTAAAATCGGTTGAAACACTTTCACGGAAGCAATAAAATATATGGTGGTTAAGTGAAAACGTTTTCATTTATGTAGTTTATCTGTACGGGGAAGGGGGATTTATTTATGTTCTCATTCGCCCTATCTTTTCGAACACGTTTTTATTGAACTACGCATTCTGGAATAATACACAATGTTCATGGAGAACAGCGATACATTGCTGAGGATTATTAGCAAGTGACAGGGTATTTCACTGCAAATACGTGTGACCCGCCTCCACCTCCAGCCAACGGATCAACTCACGGTATTACTGTTTTTGCATAGGAAAGGGGATTGGTGTCTTGTGCTGCAGTGGCTTCGGCTCTCTTGCACAGAGTTCCCGGTGCCCGAGTGCGCCTGCGCTTCTGCTCGGTTCAGCTCAGCTTCGCTTCCTTACAAACAGCGTGTCAGCAGTGCTGATGGTCACAAAGGGAGAGTTGCTGCGAAATCCACCCACCTGCATGCCAGATGGTGCTGGGAGCAGGGGCAGCCCAGCTCTCTTTTCTTTTACACACTTCAAGTGAATTTTTTTTTAGCTCATTGACCAATTTGCAAATAGCCGCGTAGATTCCTTTGTCTAGCCCAAGACGCGGCTTTTGTACATCTGTGATGACACTGACCTTATGAGTGCCAGTGTTTTACTGCTAGGATTTGGACCAATTTAATTAAGGGAATAAGTACTAATTTGAAGCAGTTTCTGGGGGGGGGGGATTGACCCAGATGTTGGCATTTAACTGGGCTCACTGTTGATCTGAATGCGAAATAAGCAAGTAGAAGAAAAAAAAAACTGACTATAACTTGTATAATGACGACAGGGTGAAAAATGGAGGATGATAATTGGAGAGGGCAAGATTTTACTTTGTTCTGAATTCATGAATGACTTGGCTTGGGTGTGAAGCCTTTAATACTGAAAGCTGGGGGCAGGCCAACTGCTGAAAACTCTAAAGTTACTGTCATTCCATTCTTTTTGATACCAAGTTAATACCAGAAGGCATGCATTTAAGGTGAAAAGGGGTAATTTCAGAAATGGGAGGGAAAGTCTTTTTTTACAGAGTGGTGGGTACCTGAATGTGCTGCCTGGGCAGCCACATTTGAGAGTTTTAAGAGACATTTAGATGGGTACATGAATGTTGGGGAAATGGAAGTATATGGACATTATGTAGGCAGAGAGAATTAGTTTAATTGGCCATTTGATTACTAATTTAATTGGTTCGGCACAACATTGGGGCCAAAGGGCCTGTTCCTGGGCTGCACTGATCTATGTTTTGTATTTTCAAAATGTCAGAGTGTGCGGGGGTTGAAGCTAGATGTCCCATAGTTCCAGTATGTCATAAATCACAAGAATTTGACTGATTGGTGAATGCCATCTTATGTTACTGTTTTAATGCATCTTTGAGTATTTTCTGAATTGACTTATTGCCTCATGACTGCTGCAAAATATGCCCTATAAAGTTTCGTCAATTTTTAGGTGGCCTGACTATGCATATTTTATTCTGATATTTTTGCAAGATGTATTGCGTATGTCACTTTAATGAATTTCACCATCAAAACTAATTGACAAATTATTTAATTTCCCCCTTCCTGCCTGATTCTTCATGGAAGGTGGTGACGAACTGCTTGCAGTGCTTCCACAGTATCAGCAGCCTGCTCTTCATCAACCTAACTGCTTTGTTACATCTAGACCAGTGGTTCCCAAACTTCTATGGGTTCCTGCCCCCTTGGCTTCCAGGCCACATCCCCGGTTCTGCCCTCTCCCAGTCCAGCCATTTATTTAAAAACTATAAATAATTTTAATTTAAGGTGCACAGTGAAGGAAAATAGGAACTGCAAGTTCAAAGCAGTGACAAATAATTGCAAAGATTATTCAAATCTATTTAAAGCTGCAAATAAAATGATCTCTTTACTTAATTACAACCCAATGATTTTCATCAATAATTTTAGAGCATACAATAATAGTCTAACTATTCACTGCTTCATTGCTTTTTTCACCTTTCAATGAGATGGATGGGCTTTGTGCAGTGATATCAGCTTCTCAACATCAGGCTGAATGTCACTCAGAAGGAGCCTCAGTTCCCCTCGTTCAGTAATTTGCAGTCAGTTTCACTGCTTTGAAAGAATTTGGTCAGCTGCACTGAAACCGTGCTCCACTAAGTATGTTGGAAAGTCAATAGAGCACATCTTGACCTTTGTCCACAGTGCAGGATAGCATTCAGAGATTTCTTTCCACAACCAAAAGTCTTGATATGATTTTTTTAAAACCTTTTCAGAGAAGATCCTAAAATCTCTCTGACATGACTTGTCTTTATGCAGCTCACTCAGGTGGGCACTGTTATATTTGTGTTACTAGGAAGCCGGGTGAGATGGAGAAATGAGGAACAAATGTGCAGCGGTTTATTCTGCTTGTAAGGCATCTGCATGTTCCACGCAGTAACATGTACTACTTCCCTCTCTAGAGCAGCCTCACCACTGTAAGTCTTTGAAGTTAAACTTGCCTTTCTGGAGTAAGAGGCTGCAATTTTTCCATATAAATTATCTCTGACTTCAATGATACTGCAGCACCCACGTCCACTTTCATCCTCACAGTGGCCCCATTTAACCACGGGGTCACTCAGTAGCTGTGTTTGTGTCCTGAAACAGATAAAACATGTAAAGCTTTTTCAACCACAGAGTGAGGGTTACTCAGTCCGCCTTCAGTATTTCCATCCTGTTCACAGATTCTTTTTTTCCAGAAGTAATTTTTCTTTATTACAGTGTGTTTGGTTGATAGTGTCTTTTTACTTTTACAGGTACTGTACGTTCAGCATGTCCCTTTTTGCTACATCTTCAGTAATATAAATCCTTATACCAGTATTCTTTTGCTAAATGCCCAGTTTTGCCACAGTGGTAACATTGGTTGCCAATAGTGTCTTATTCTTAGTCAGTAGAAACTTTATGAACTTGGGAAGATGCACTTAATAACTGTGCTTCTTTAGCTGCCATCTCCATAGATGTACTTATCTCAGTTTCCTTTTGTAATGTTAGCCTGTCTTCTGTAAGCAAACTTTTCTGAATTGCCTCACTATGTAACTACGAGTCTGTCACGTAACATATCATTCAACGACTGCCCAAAATCACAGTTCAGACAGTTGCTTCAGCACCGCCACAAACTAAGAAATAGATTTGCCTTCCTCGTGAGTCCTTTTATGAAATCTAAACCTTGCAGCAATATTGAAAAGTTTAGATGAATTGTGGTCCTTTAAGACTTTAACTATGACCTGTCGTCAGGCTGAGGAGGTTGCACTAGACTGTGTAATAAATTAAAACAACAGGAATTCTGCAGATGCTGGAAATTCAAGCAACACACATCAAAGTTGCTGGTGAACGCAGCAGGCCAGGCAGCATCTATAGGAAGAGGCGCAATCGACGTTTCAGGCCGAGACCCTTCGTCAGGACGAAGGGTCTCGGCCTGAAACGTCGACTGCGCCTCTTCCTATAGGTGCTGCCTGGCCTGCTGCGTTCACCAGCAACTTTGATGTGTGTTGCGTGTAATAAATTAAACGTTTTTGCACCGATCACAGTCAGCAAAGTTGGAACACGAATATAATCTGAAATTTGATTTGCCAGTGTAAACTATTCAAATCTTCCAGTATATGAACTCCATTGTTCCGTTGTTTCATCATACAGCCTCATACTTCCAAACTTTGGTGCCATTTTCAAATACAGTCGTGTTCCAGAAACGATAAATAGTCTTTTCTGTCTCAGTCTCTCCCTCTTATTTGTTTTGTTTAACCATCCTGTTCTCTCTCCCCTCGGATTCTTCACTCGCCATGCTTCCTGCAGCTGTTTTCTTTCTCGCTCATCCACGTTACACGGCGGTACACCGCCAGCATTGCACGTGGACTTTTCTTGCCAAAGGGAACAAAACAACAAATACCGCATGAGGACTTGTCACCTCGTCACCAGCAGTAACGTTTGTGGTACTGGGAAGCTAGGTGGCCATGAATAACATACATGAGAGACGGAGAGGTGAGGAACAAACGTGCTGTGTTTTGGTTTGCTTGTACATCACCTTCCCAGAATGCCTTTTCCATTATGTTAAATATATAACACAGAGAAGCAACCCATAGGGGTCAAAATATACATGAATACATGACAGGTACAGTATATTTGAAGATCATCGTTTAGTATTCTTTCTTTCTCTTACAGTTCAGAGGGTTGGAAATTGGAACAGGTTGCAACAGCCAATGATGCACTTAAATAGGGTTTACTTGTACAGAAATGTGGAGATGACTGATTTGACTTTAATAAGATTCATATCCTTTCCTTCCAATTGAAGATTGACTTCATTAAACTTTGCAAATAATTCTGATGAATAAGTGATATCATACCTAATGTTCTTAAGTTGATTACTGAATGAAGCATTCGAGTCTTCAGAGAATTTTATTATAGTTTCAAATATCACATACAAGCATCTTGGGCTGATTCCCTTTGAAAGCCATCTGACTTCTGTGTGCAACAGCAAGCATTCAAACTCTTCATACTTCTCAATATGAAGCTTCCAAAATAGTTGAGAATCGAGAACATTGGACTTGATTTTACTTATTGCTACAATAGCAGTATTTAATGATTTGTGCAGCCGATCACTTAAGTTTTTTTGTGACAAAATGTTGTCTGTGAATGGTAAATATGTTAGATACAGCTTTTTACAAGAAAGTAATAACCCTATGCCCATCTGTTGCACAGGCAAGAATGCTGGTGAGCAGAATGTCCTTCTCTTGGACAAAATTGCTCAACCTTACTAAGTATTGACTCTCCCTTCTTGTGTTTCTAGTCCTCTTGCAAATAACAACTCTTGAACCATCCTTTTATCTTTTATGAAGTAAACATAACCAAGAAGCAAAAATTTGTTGCTTGGTAAAGTTGATTCATCAACTGCAGAGCAAATTCTGTGGTCCTAAGTATGGTGCACAATGTCACTTGCATATTCACAGATATTTCATCTATTCGTCTTTGAACAGAATTGTCGCTGAGTGGAATTGCTTTAGTTATTTGCTTTAGTGACCTATGCAAAACTGTACTCAGAATCTCCCTTACTGCTGGTAGAAACAGTTCTTCTCCAACTGTATGGGGCTTTCCAGATTTAACATTGAGCAATGAGATGTTGTTTGAAGATGTACGTGTATGAGATGATGAGAGGGATTGATCGTGTGGATAGCCAGAGGTTTTTTCCCAGGGCTGAAATGGCTAACATGTAGTTTTAAGGTTCTTGGAAGTAGGCACAGAGGGGATGTCAGGGGTAAGTTTTTCACATGGAGTGGTGGGTGCATGGAATGCATTGCAGGCGACGGTGGAGGCGGATAAAATAGGGTCTTTTAAGAAGCTCTTAGATGGGTACACAGAGCTTAGAAAAATAGAAGGTTATGTGCTAGGGTAATTCAAGGCAGTTTCTAGAGTAGGTTACTTGGTCGGCAAAACATTGTGGGCCAAAGGGCCTGTAATGTGCTGTAGATTTCTATGTTCTATGAAGCATGGAAGTCATCACCACTTTGTTGTAAGGTGCTGGCAAACAAGTTTTGAAGTATTTTCCATTTCTGAAAGTTTTCACGGAGTAACTGAAAATATTTGCTTTATCGGTGTGTATTCTCTTTCAAATTTTCAAAGAGCCTGGATGGTTTCATTGTCTCATTTTTCACACAACCGATGCTGTTGGTTGCTTGGTGCTAGTATAAATCCATATTTCAGATACTCTACAGTATACATTTTTTTGGTTTGTTATGCTTCTGTCATTTTTGTTATGGATTGGTGACCACAGTCAGTTGACTGTTGTTTAAGTCCAACGTCAAGAGTTACAGTCAATAAAGGGAAAGTTATGATGTTATCATATAGCTCAGGCAAAACCTGACTCTGCTTGAATATACATAAAGCTAGGCAGCAATATCTCAATTCATCTGTGGGCAAGAGAAATGCAGTCAAGGCCAGTTGAAAGAGCAGGTACTGAACTTTACCGTGTTGAATGCTGTACTCTAATTCACAGAAAATATGTCACTGCATAATTAGAGTAGGGGAATCTTACTCTAAGATTCAACACTGCACTACAGTCGTGAATGGCAATAACGTGCGGGCTGGGCCTGGAAATAACACAACTTCATTCTAGATTTCTTGTGATGTGCCAGATACAGAAGTGTCACATTGTTTTTCAACAGCTTTAGCAACCTTTGAGTAAAATCTAAGAGAACAGTGGGTTAGCAAGTAATGAAGTGATTATGTGATCATTGTAATCAATTACGAGGCACTGAAAATCAAATGTTTACAGTAAGTAATTCATATCTTAAATTAAGCCTACGTTCCATTAGATGTCCCCTTGCTACTGAGTGCCTCCCCACTGTCCCTGTTATTGCCCCCTTAGAAACCACCATCACCCAGAGGAGGGCAATATCACCCACTTTAGGAGTCACTGGTCTAGACTGTAATGATACCCAACCACAAGCTGTTCCAGCTGCTACCATCTGGGAAGTGGTACCGCAGCATAAAAACCAGGACCAACAGGTTCTGGGACAGCTTCTTCCACCAGGCCATCAGACTGATTAATTCATGCAGACACAACTGTATTTCTACGTTATATTGTTGTACATACCGTTCATTATAAATTACTATAAATTGCACATTTAGATGGAGACGTAACAAAGAATTTTACTCCTCATGTATGTGAAGGATGTAAGTAATCAATTCTATTCACATCAGAACCAAGCAATGTATATGGTGATTTGTATCTGTACAGATACACTTCTTCTGGAGGTCTTGGCTGAGAAGAATTCTTGTTTGATCCCTCCCGCCCCCCTCTTACAATTAGTTCTAGACCCCTATACTTTGTTATTGCCCGGAAGTCAACCTATATCACATCCTGGACCACCTTTATATTTGTTGCACAGTACTTGCAGAATATCTGACAGAATTCCATTGTCATAGTCATACTTTATTGATCCCGGGGGAAATTGGTTTTCGTTACAGTTGCACCATAAATAATAAATAGTAATAGAACCATAAATAGTAATATGTAAATGATGCCAGTAAATTATGAAATAAGTCCAGGACCAGCCTATCGGCTCAGGGTGTCTGATCCTCCAAGGGAGGAGTTGTAAAGTTTGATGGCCACTGGCAGGAATGACTTCCTACGATGCTCTGTGCTGCATCTCGGAGGAATGAGTCTCTGGCTGAATGTACTCCTGTGCCCACCCAGTACATTATGTAGTGGATGGGAGACATTGACCAAGATGGCATGCAACTTAGACAGCATCCTCTTTTCAGACACCACCGTGAGAGAGTCCAGTTCCATCCCCACAACATCACTGGCCTTACGAATGAGTTTGTTGATTCTGTTGGTGTCTGCTACCCTCAGCCTGCTGCCCCAGCACACAACAGCAAACATGATAGCACTGACCACCACAGACTCGTAGAACATCCTCAGCATCGTCTGGCAGATGTTAAAGGACCTCAGTCTCCTCAGGAAATAGAGACGGCTCTGACCCTTCTTGTAGACAGCCTCAGTGTTCTTTGACCAGTCCAGTTTATTGTCAATTCGTATCCCCAGGTATTTGTAATCCTCCACCATGTCCACACTGATCCTCTGGATGGAAACAGGGGTCACCAGTACCTTAGCTCTCCTGAGGTCTACCACCAGCTCCTTAGTCTTTTTCACATTAAGCTGCAGATAATTCTGCTCACACCATGTGACAAAGTCTCCTACTGTAGCCCTGTACTCAGCCTCATCTCCCTTGCTGATGCATCCAACTATGGCAGAGTCATCCAAAAACTTCTGAAGATGACAAGACTCTGTGCAGTAGTTGAAGTCCGAGGTGTAAATGGTGAAGAGAAAGGGAGACAAGACAGTCCCCTGTGGAGCCCCAGTGTTGCTGATCACTTCTGTCGGACACACAGTGTTGCAAGCACACGTACTGTGGTCTGCCGGTCAGGTAATCAAGAATCCATGATACCAGGGAAGCATCCACCTGCATCACTGTCAGCTTCTCCCCCAGCAGAGCAGGGCGGATGGTGTTGAACGCACTGGAGAAGTCAAAAAACATGACCCTCACAGTGCTCGCTGGCTTGTCCAGGTGGACGTAGACACGGTTCAGCAGGTAGACTTCAGCAGGTTCATTGGCTCTAACAAAAACACTTCTGTTTGCTTTTATTTCTTGTTAATTCTGTTAGATCTATAGAAAGTAAAGTCATGGACCTGTGGTGACATTTCTAGAAAAGATTCTTATTCAACCAATTGTGAAGGGAATAAAGTAGTGAAATTAATTGATAGAAATGCTGAATAAGTTTGGAGCAATGACTGTATATTAATATGTAATATTGCACTTGTATCCACTGTATAAATAGTGGATTTTGATTTAAAAGGTATCTATATGTAATTGTTCTATGAAATTTCCAGTTTAGAGTAAACCATAGATTGTATTTTTGCAATTGTGTAAAAACAAGTCATTTTCTGTCATTGAAGCTGCTAGCAGAATAATTAAATCAAATCCTGAGAAAGGTGACATAGGATTGGAAGATGTAGAATCCTTGTGGGTAGATTTAAGAAACTGCAAAGTTAAAAAGACCCTGATGGATATTAAATACAGGCCTCCAAACAGTGACCAGGTTGTGGGATGTAAATTATAACGGGAGATAACAAATGCATGTAGAAAGGGCAATGTTACGATAGTCATGGAAAATTTCAGTATGCAGGTAGATTGGGAAGATCAGGTTGGTGCTGGATCCTGAGAGAAGGAATTATAGAATGCATTGAGGTGGGTTTTTAGAGCAGCTTATGGTTGAGCCCACTAGGGGAAAGGCATTTCTGGAATGGGTGGTGTGTAATGAACCAGATTTGATTAGCGAGCTTAAGGTAAAAGAACCCTTAGGAGACAGTGATCATAACATGTTAGTATGAAGGGTGAAGCTAAAGTCAGTTGCATCAGTATTATACTGGAGTAAAGGGAATTACAGAGGCATGAGAGAGGAGCTGGCCAAAGTTGATTGGAAGTGGACACTGGCAGGGATGACGGCAGAACAGTAATAGAAACATAGAAACATAGAAAATAGGTGCAGGAGTAGGCCATTCGGCCCTTCGAGCCTGTACCGCCATTTATTATGATCATGGCTGATCATCCAACTCAGAACCCCGCCCCAGCCTTCCCTCCATACCCCCTGACCCCTGTAGCCACAAGGGCCATATCTAACTCCCTCTTAAACATAGCCAATGAACTGGCCTCAACAGTTTCCTGTGGCAGAGAATTCCACAGATTCACCACTCTCTGTGTGAAGAAGTTTTTCCTAATCTCGGTCCTAAAAGGCTTCCCCTCTATCCTCAAACTGTGACCCCTCGTTCTGGACTTCCCCAACATCGGGAACAATCTTCCTGCATCTAGCCTGTCCAATCCCTTTAGGATCTTATACGTTTCAATCAGATCCCCCTCAATCTTCTAAATTCTAACGAGTATAAGCCCAGTTCATCCAGTCCTTCTTCATATGAAAGTCCTGCCATCCCAGGAATCAATCTGGTGAACCTTCTTTGTACTCCCGCTATGGCAAAGATGTCTTTCCTCAGATTAGGGGACCAAAACTGCACACAATACTCCAGGTGTGGTCTCACCAAGGCCTTGTACAACTGCAGTAGTACCTCCCTGCTCCTGTACTCGAATCCTCTCGCTATAAATGCCAGCATACCATTTGCCTTTTTCACCGCCTGCTGTACCTGCATGCCCACTTTCAATGACTGGTGTATAATGACACCCAGGTCTCGTTGCACCTCCCCTTTTCCTAATCGGCCACCATTCAGATAATAATCTGTTTTCCTATTTTTGCCACCAAAGTGGATAACTTCACATTTATCCACATTAAATTGCATCTGCCATGAGTTTGCCCACTCACCCAACCTATCCAAGTCACCCTGCATCCTCTTAGCATCCTCCTCACTGCTAACACTGCCACCCAGCTTCGTGTTATCCGCAAACTTGGAGATGCTGCATTTAATTCCCTCATCCAAGTCATTAATATATATTGTAAACAACTGGGGTCCCAGCACTGAGCCTTGCGGTACCCCACTAGTCACCGCCTGCCATTCTGAAAAGGTCCCGTTTATTCCCACTCTTTGCTTCCTGTCTGCTAACCAATTCTCCACCCACACCAATACCTTACCCCCAATACCGTGTGCTTTAAGTTTGCACACTAATCTCCTGTGTGCGACCTTGTCAAAAGCCTTTTGAAAATCCAAATATACCACATCCACTGGTTCTCCCCTATCCACTCTACTAGTTACATCCTCAAAAAATTCTATGAGATTCGTCAGACATGATTTTCCTTTCACAAATCCATGCTGACTTCGTCCGATCATTTCACCGCTTTCCAAATGTGCTGTTATCACATCCTTGATAACTGACTCCAGCAGTTTCCCCACCACCGACGTTAGGCTAACCGGTCTAATGGCTGGAGTTTCAGGGAGCAATTCAGAAGGTGCAGGATAGATACATCCCAAGGGCAAAGAAGTATTCTAAAGGGATGTTGACACAACCATAGTTGACAAGAAAAGTCAGATATAGCATAAAAGGAAAAGATAGAGCATATAATACTGCAAAATCTGGTAGGATTTAAAAAACTGACAGAAGGCAACAAAAAAGCCATAAGGAGAAAAAGATAAAATATGAAGGTAAAGTATACATAAGTATGTGTGTGTGTGTGTGTGTGTGTGTGTGTGTGTGTGTGTGTGAAAAAAAAGAAAAAAAGAAAGGGGATGGAGGGAGGGGGAAAGCACCAGAATGATAATGATCCGTTAACCAGTTGTTTGGAATCAAATGACCTTGCCTGGTGTCTCAGGGCTTGGTGTGTCTATACCCACACCACCCTCTGCCCCCTACACTAATTCATTGCCACATGTCCCAAAACCCTCCCGCGGCGCTCCACTCTCGCCATTCTCAACATCCTTTGCTCCCGCCAGCAAACTTGCTCCAACAAACTTGCTGTCTGCTCCATGTTGACAAATACAGTACTGTGCAAAAGATATTGGCAACCAAGTTTTTATTTATATATACGTTAATCTTTGCACAGTACTGTATAAAGAGTAAAACTGAAGCGAGAGTAGATATTGGATCACTAGAAAATGACGCTGGAGAGGTAGTAATAGGGGATTAGGAAATGGCAGATGAACTTTATAAGTATTATGCATCAGTCTTCACTGTGGAAGACACTGGCAGTATGTCAGATATTTGAGAGTATCAGAAGGCAGAAGTGAGTATGGTTGCTAAAACAAAGGAAAAGGTGTTTGTTAGGGTGAAAAGTCTGAAGGTAGACCAGATGTACTACACCCCAAGGTTCTGAAAGAGATAGCTGAAGAGATTGAAGAGGCAGCAGTAATGATCTTTCAAGAATCAAGAATCAATGGATTCTGACATGGTTCGGGAGGACTAAAAAATGGCAAATATCACTCCACTTTAAAAAAAGGAGGGAGGTTGGAGAAAGGAAATTATAGGCTAGTTCACCTGACTTTGGTGGTTGGGAAAATGTTGGAGTCTGTTATTAAGGATGAGGTTTTAGGGTACTTCAAGGCACATGATAAAGTAGGCCAAAGTCAACATGGTCTCCATGAGGGAAAGTCTTGCCTGACAAATCTGTTGGAATTTTTTGAGGTATTAACAAGCAGGATAGAAAAAGACGATAAGATATAGAAGCAGAATTAGGCCATTTGGCCCATTGAGTCTGCTCCACCATTTCATCATGGCTGATCCAATTTTTTCCTCAGCCCCAAGATCCTGCTTTTTCCCTGTATCCCTTCGTGTCCTGACCAATCAAGTATCTATTGAACTCTGCCTTAAATATACATAAATACTTGGTCTCAACAGCTGCCTGTGACAAAGGATTCCATCAATTCACCACTCTCTGGTTAAAGGAATTCCTCTTCATCTACATACTAAAAGGACACCCCTCTATTCTGAGGCTGTGTCCTCTGGTCTTTGACTCTCCCATCATAAGAAACATCCTCTCCACATCTGCTATATCAAGGCTTTTCACCATTCGATAGGTTTCAATGAGGTCACCCTTCATTCTTCGGAATTTCAGTGAATATGGACCCAGAGCTATTAAACGCTGTTCATATGACAAGCCATTCAATACTTGAATCATATTCATGAACTTCCTTTGAACCCTCTCCAATTCTAGCACACCCTTTCTAAGATAAGGGGCCCAAAGCTGCTCACAATACTCCATGTGAGATCTCACCAGTGCTTTATAAAGTCTCAACATTATATCCTTGCTTTTACATTCTAGTGCTCTTGAAATGAATACTAACGTTGCAATTTCCTTGCTCACCACAGACTTAACCAGCAAATTAACTGTTAGGGAATCCTTTACAAGGACTCCCAGGTCCCTTCCGCCTCCGTTTTTTGTTTTTTCTCTCCATTTAGAAGATGGCTTTTGCTTTTACTGTATTTCTTTTACCAAAATGCATGACCATACACCTCCGGATACTGTATTCCATTTCCCACTTCTTTGCCCATCCTCCTCATCTGTCGAAGTCCTTCTGAAGCCTGTACTTCCTCAAAACTACCGGCCCCTTCACCTAGCTTCATATCATCTGCAAACTTTGCAACAAAGCCATCATCCAAATCATCGCCATATAACTTAAAAAGAACTTGTCCCAACAGAGACCCCTGTGGAACACCACTAGTCACCAGCAGCCAACCAGAAAAGACACTCTTTGTCTCCTGCCAATCAGCCACTCCCTTATCCATGCTAGAATCTTTCCTGAAATACCATGGGCACATAGCTTGTTAAGCAGCTTCATGTGTGGCACCTTGTCAAAGGCCTTCTGAAAATCCAAGTACACAACATCAACTGATTCTTCTTTGTTTATCCTGCTTGTTATTTCTTCAAAGAATTCCAACAGATTTGTCAGGCAACATTTTCCCTTGAGGAAACCTTGCTGACAACGGCCTATTTTATCCAAGTACCCTGAGACCTCATCCTTAATGATCGACTCCAACCTCTTCCCAACCATTGAGGTCAGACTAACTGGTCTATCATTTCTGCCTCTCTCCCTTCTTGAAGACTGGAGTGACATTTGCAATTTTTCAGTCTTCCAGGACCATTCCAGAATCTAGTGATTCTTGAAAGATCATTACTAATGCCTGCACAATCTCTTTAGCCACCTCTTTAGGGACTCTGGAGTGTACACCATCTGGTCCAGGTGGCTTATCTACCCTCAGACCTTTCAGTTTCCCAAGAACTTTCTCTCTAGTTATGGTAACTTCACACACTTCATGACCCCTGACGCCTGGAGCTCCCACCATACTGCTAGTGTTTTCCACTGTGAATACTGATACAAAATACTTACTCAGTTTGTCTGCCATTTCCTTGTCCTCCATTATACCTCTCCAACATCGGTTTCCAGCGGTCCGATACCCATTCTCACCTCTGACAAAGAATAGTTAGTGGATGTTGTTTATTTAGATTTTCAGAAAGCTTTTGACAATGTGTTGCAAATGAGACTGCTTAACAAGTAAGAGCCCATGGTATTATAGGTAAGATACTAGCATGGATAGAAGATTGTCTGACTTGCAGGAGGCAAAGAGTGAGTATAAAAGGGGCTTTTTCTGGTTTGCTTCCAGTGACTGATGGTGTTCCACAGAGGATGGTATTGGGACCTTTTACTTAAATTATATATCAATAATTTGGATGACAGAATTGATGGCTTTGTGGCCATGTTTGTGGATGATATGAAGATAGGTTAGAAGTTTGCAGAAGTACTTAGATTGGGAGAATGGGCAAAGAAGTGGCAGATGGAATACAGTGCAGGGAAGTGTATGATTTGTGCTTTGGTTGAAGGAATAAAGGTGTAGACTATTTTCAAAATGGGGAGAAAATTCAGAAATCAAAGGTGCAAAGAGACTTGGGAATCCTTGTGTCAGATTCTCTAAAGTTTAGCATGTAGGTCGAGTCGGTGGTAAGGAAGGCAAATGCAATATTAGCATTTATTTTGAGAGGAGTAGAATATAATGTTGAGGCTTTAAAAAGGCATTGATCAGATTGCACTTGAAGTATTGTGAGCAGTTTTGGGCTTCTTATCTACAAAAAGATGTGCTTGGCATTGGAAAGTTTCCAGATGAGGTTCACGAGATTGATTCCAGGAATGAAAAGAGTAACGTTTGATGAGAGTTTGGCTCTGGGCCTATTCTCACTGGAGTTTGGAAGAATGAGGGGAATCTATTGAAAAGTATTGAATATTGGAGAGCCCAGATAGAGTGGAGGTGGAGAGGAAGTTTCCTATAGTGAGCAAGTCTAGGACCAGAGGGCACAGCTTTAGAACAGAGGGATGTCCATTTAGAATGGAAGTAAGAAGGAATTTCTTTATCCAGAGTGTAGTGAATCTGTGAAATTCATTGCCACGGATGGCTGTGGAGGTCAAGTCATTGAGTATATTTAAAATGGGGGTTCATAGGTTCCTGATTAGTCAGGGTCAAAAAAGTTAAGGAGAGAAGGCAGGTGAATGGGATTGAGAGGAGTAATAAATCTGCCATGATGGAATGGCGGAGCAGACTCTAGGGCTGAATAGCCTAATTCGGCTCCTACGTCTTATGTTCTTAATAATCTTGTTTGGATAGATCTAAGTTTGCTTTCAAAGGAATGGAAAACTAACATAATATGTTTTCCTTTATAATTGCCAGTTTCAGCATTGCAATGTTCATGTGGAATGTGCATTTTTTTGTGTATTACATGGCTCTGGAAATTTATTTTTTCCTCTGTAGAATACCCTTAACATGTTCATTTAAAGCCAAATATTTTCTTCAGCTGTGTACATTCCAAGTTATCAAGTACTAGATATAGCATTAGTACTATATAAAGGTATGTTTAACGTTACTGTTTAAAAATTTGTCCTGCATGCTTAGGTAGATTATGATCCTTTCTGAAAGCAACTTTGCAAAGAGTGGCTTTCACTGTTGTTCCTCAGCCACATAGAGGTGCATTGGAGCAACTAAATCTAAGATAATTGGATCATTAATTGTTCTCTCTCCTGCAATTAATTTTATTGTTTACGTGTTATTTAGTGATCTACCTGTGATAATCTTGATAAAGTACAATAATAATGATGTTTTTAGTCAAAATGTCTATGACTGGTCCTGATTATGTGCATATTGAACATGGTTGTTTGTCATGAGTCATACAGCAAGAAACAAGCCCCTTGGCCCACCTCATGCTTCTCAACATTTTCGCCCATCTACACTCATTTTGTCTGCCTACACTAGATCTATATCCATCTCTGCCTTGCCTATTGTTGCAGCACCCTCTGAGTCATCAAGATTCTGCCAGGGAACATTTGACTTTTAAAATCTAGGGACCAAAGTTATACTTAATCAACATAGCTCATAAAATACTTAAAAGTCATTGGAAAGCCAGTTAAACTGGCATAATGTTAGCCTCATTTGTTTTTTTTTAATCTGACAAAAGATATTTAAATGGTTAAATGCATCTTTGGTTTAAGTTTTGGTTGATGACATGAGCATTCAGGCAATCCAAATGGTAAATTTTGTAATTATCATTCATATATTTTTGTTCCACTCATATCAGGTCATGGTAAAGTACCTTCCAAATATAGACTTTGATGAGATTTGCACCGGGCAGTTTTAGGTACTATATTTGATTGTATGGTGGGTAGTATCATAGGAGAAAAAATGTAACATTGATTCATTTGTAGCTCTGTAGAAATAATGCACATTCTCAATTTCATAAACTACTAGTGTTTGCATGAGAACCAGATGTGGCCAAGACTAGAACAGAGTCAGATAGTACAGAAGTGGGACCTTCAGCTCACCACACTCGTGCTGATCTTTTTGTACATCTACAATAATCCCATTTCCCAACACTAGGTCTATAACCTTTCATGCCTTGGCAATTGGAGTGCTGTCTGAATGTCTCTTAGACATATTGATTGTAGCTAATTCCACTACTTCCTCTGGCAATTAACAGATGTCAATCTGTATGTGTGTAATATAAATTCCTACCTCACAGATCGACAGGATCCCCTTTGAAGTTACTACATACCTTAGACCTAATGTCTTATTTGGGCAATATCCTGGCAAATCCTCTTTGCATTTTCTCCTGCAAACTCTCATCCTTTCTATAACAAGACATCAGCTTTGAACGGTCTTCAAGGGAGGTCTGCCCAGCATTTTTTTAAAGTTGCACATTATAAACTATGTCTTGTATATATTGCTTACTTATGAAAAGAAACCTGCCATATGCTTCCTTCAGCACACTGTTGATCTGTGATGCCACTCTTAGAGAACAATGAATCTCGACCCATAGGTCTGTTAATTTTCTTTACGCGTTCTACAAAGCTTTTTAAAAGTGCAATGGAGTAGTCTCCGCTTTCCTCAATGAGTATCGTTTTAAAAAGTTTCAAGATGCTCAATACAGTTCAGAACAAAGAATCTCACTTGACTGGCGTCCCCCAAAATCCATATGGGATCCTGACCAGAACATATGACTGCCATTGGAGTTAAATCTCCATACCCACACAGAGAGGGCCTTTAGCTGAAGAACCACTGCATTTCAAGATGGCTGCTCACCACTACCTTCCCAAGACAAGATGTACAATAAGGTGAGGGGAAGGAGTTTTGCATGGAATTTGAGAGGATAGTATTTCTTAAACACGGAGTGATTGATATTTGGAACTTACTACCAGAGGAGGTAATAGAGTCAGGTAGAATGACTATGTTTAGGAGTTGTAGATGGGCACTAAATTAGGCAAGATGCAGAAGGGTGTAGACCTCTTGTGGGCAAAAAAGATGAGTATTAATGGGCAGAAATGTTGACCTGTATGTAGTGGACGTGATGGACTAATTCCTTGATGCCTTGCCATTCGTTGCTTATGGCCCGGCCCTACTTGTCTTCCTGAGATGTATCACCTTGCACTTGTTGGGATTGCATTCTATTTCTAAGTGCTGTACCCAACTTTGCGTCTGATCTGCTGTAGCCTCAGCCATAATTCTTTGCTAGGGAAAGGAAGTAGTAAATGGTTGCTCTTCCAGATGCCATTTCCTGATTGAAATCCAACGGAACGTACAATTAAAAAGGAATGCCAATTTTGAGGCCTTGACTGAATTGTTTCTCAAGAAGCCAAATCCCTTTCTGCTGTCTTAAGCCGATTATTGTCTCTGTACCAGGCATTTGCTTAGTGATATTTTGAACTCTGCTGGTTAATACCCATTTTCCATGTTGTGCCAATTCAGTGCATGCGCTTGATTTGGAATGCTGATTTATGTTGTATGAGTAATTAAATGACTGCTTTTACTTGACATAATGACCTTTTTTCTGTTTTGTATTCCTTTAGAATTAACACTTTCATATCAAATAATATGAGGAAGGGAAATATAGGGTTATCAAATTACTCACAACCAGAGAAACTTGGTTAATACCTTCCCTCATTTTTACTGTTCCATTCTTTTTCTCATGCTTGTCTATACTTCCCTAAATTCAAAATAAAAATAAGCTGCAGATACCGGAAATAAAAAATAAAAACAAAAAGTGTTGGAAAGACTCAGAAGGTCAAGCCACATTTGTGGCAAGTGAGAGAGTTAGCATTTCATTTGGAAGACCTGTGTCTGGCAAAGGGTCTTTGACCTGAAACTTTTAACAGTTTCTATTCCCGTAGTGCCTGATCTGCTCTCTTAAATATAGCTTTGGACTGTGAACATTGCTGGCAAGTTCAGCATGTCTTGCTGATCCTGAATTTACCTTGACATAAGGTGTTGCTGAGTCAACATGTCAAAATGCAATAGTTCTTCTGGTGAAGATCCTCTTTGTTGTTTGCTAGGGAGACTTGAGCCCAATGGTGTTGGAAAAAATGGTGCAATATTTCCAGTTCGTGATGTTTTAAAGCTTTGGGGAAGACCTGGAGGTGCATCCTATGTCCCTACTGCCTCCCTTCCTCCTTGACAGCAGAGGTTTTTAATGTTGGAGATGTTTTCAGAGTAGACTAGATGAGTAATTGCAGTGGATTTTATGGATAGTACGCTTACTATTAGAGTAGTGGATGGGATGCCTGTCAATTGTGGTTTTTCTTTATTCTGAATGTGTTGCACTTCCTGAGTGTTTTTGAAGCTACATTCATTCATGGAGGTGGAGAGTATTCCATTGCACTTCTTGTAGAACGTGGAAAGAATTTGGAATGTCAGTTGCTGCAGAATACCAATCCTCCAATCTGCCAACAGTACTGAAGTAGTTGATTTGCTTCTATTCCCTTGAGTCATTATGATGGGGATTCTGCAGTGCTGTTGCCATGCATATGAAGGCTAGATTGTCCAGATTTACTCTGGTTGGAGATTGTCAGTGCCTGGTCTTTTGGTGCAAATGTTACTTGCCACATATCTGCTTGTGCTGAATAATATCCAAGTAATGCTGCAAGTAGGACATCTGCTGGGGAGTTGTGAATGTAGTTGAGCATTGTATAATCATCAGCAAGCAGTTTCACTTCGGTTGAAGGAAGGTCATTGCAGCTGAAGCAGTTGAAGATGATTGAGATTATTGCCTTGAGGAACTCCAGTTATGTTCCGCTGTCAACTGAGCTGCACCAACCACAATTATCTCCTTTTGTCCGAGATATGACACCAGTTGGTGGAATGTTTTTCCTTGATGCCTTTTGATCAGCTTAATAGGGCTTGACGCCATGGGTAATCAATTTGTGCCCATAGAATTCAGCTCTGGAGCCAAGGTTCTGAGAAAACCTTGAGCTAGATGGCCCTAGTGATGCTCAAGCAGGGCTTAGGTGAGCAATTTATTGGTAAGTGCTGATTCATGGTACTGTTGATAAAGCCATCTAACTAAATAAGCATACTGTTTATTTCTGAGACCGCATTGCATGATATTTTAAGACTATTGATGAACTTCTTGCATCCAGGAAGATTTATGGTTTGTGTAACCAAGAAGAGATGTGTTTATGTATAATGTTCCGAATTTACAATTGGATTGCTTTCCTGATATTGTGTAGAAAATGGGACACTAATTTATGAATGTTGTTTTTGTTGTGAAGAAACATAAATATAACTTGCTCTTTAATTGAATGGAACAATACTTAATTGAATAGAACAATACTTAAGTGCATTTTTTTCAGAAACAAAGCATTGGATAAACAAAGTATGGGGGTCGCACATTGTCACAGTTCAAAGAACTGTTGCCTCACAGATCCAATGACACAGGTTCTTCAGATACTTCTGTATGGAGTTTGCACATTATCCCTGTGACTGCATGGGTTTCAGCTTTCAAATTCAAGTTTATTATCAGAGGCTTGCATCCACAAATATTGATGCATAAAATTAGCTTTTTGTTGCAACAGCACAATGTACTACAAACATGTTAACATAAACTAATGTAATGTTCATTTTGTTGTGTAACTTGTGTACAATTTTATGACAAGCACAAGTTTAGAGAGGAAAAACAAATACAACCTCAAGTCATGTTGGGGTTTTTCAGGCCAGTTCAAGAACCTGATGGCAGAGGGGAAGCAGATGTGGGTTATTAGGATCCTATACCTCTTGCCTGATGGTAGCATCAAGAAATGGACATGACCTGGATGGTGGTGGTCCCAGATGGTAGATGCTGCCTTCCTGAGACATCAGCTTGATAATGGGAAGAGCTGTAACCATGACGGAACTGGCTGGGATGAATCTCCTTAAATTTCTAAGAAAGTAGAGACACTGGCATGATGACTTCATGTGTGTGCTAGGCCCAGGATAGATCTCTGAGATGTTGACAGCCAAGAACTTAAAGTTGCTCATCTTTTCCACTGCAGACCCTTCAATGAGGACTGCAATCTGTTTGTCTGACCTCCCCTTCCTAAATTTCACAATCATTTCCTTGGTTTTGCTGATGCTGAGCTATAAAGTTTCACAAAAGCTATCCATTTGCACTTCTGTATAGCACCTCATTGTTGTCCGTGATTCTGTCAATGGCAGTGGTGCCATCAGTGACCTTGTAGATGGCATTGGGGCCATGTTTGGCCATGCCGTTATTTGTATAGAGGGAATAATGTGGGGGCTAAGCATACAGCCCTGAGGTGCATCTGTGTTGCTAGTCAGTAAGGAGGAGATGAGATTTTCATTCTATATTCATTGTAGTCTCCCAGTGAGGAAGTCGAATATCTGGTCGCAGAGGGAGGTGCAGAGGCCCGGGGCTCGGAGCCAGATGATGTTTTGAGGGGATGATGCTGTTGAACGCTGAGCTCTATAGTCAGTGACCAACAGCTTGACAGACATATTCTGGTTGTTTAGGTGGTTCAGAGTAGGGTGCAGAATCAGCAAGGTAGCATCTACTGTAGATATATTGTGGTGCTAGGCACTTTGAAGCGAGTCCAGGGCCTTACTGTGACAGGAGTTGATTTGAGCATAGAATTGCTCGAAGCTCTTCACTGTGGGGCGGTGTAAACGCCACCAAGTGGTAGTTGTTGAGGTAGGTAACCATTTTGAAGCAGGTAGAGACCTAGTGGGTTCCTTCAAAATCTCGTAGACATTAATGTGTTACTGTAACTTGCCTTAATGTACAGATCTGTTAGAACTGTGGGATATCTGATTGGAATGTGGGGAATAAAAAAAAATTGAATTAATCTAAATGGGTGGCTGTTGGTTGGCACAGATTTGATTGGCTGGAAGATCTGTTTCTGTGCTGTATCTCCCTAGGATTCTAAAGCAGAAAATGCCCATGGCTAATTTTCATACTACAAGGAGATAGATTATTGCAGTGAAAACTAGATGTGCAAGTAATTGATCCTGAGGTTCCTCAACACCAGTCGACTGTTCTGAAAGCTTGGACTTCAGTCCATTTATTTGGAATAAATTCAATACTTTGTCTATGTCTATGCTGTCTATGTTTACCTTGTTTGAATGCTCTGCTTCCCACTCTACTCCCTAACTTACAAATACACACTCATCCTGCACTGGTCACTTTTTGTCTTTTATTGCGGTTGTTTACATATTTATACTTCTGCCTGTTTTATTATAATAGTGCCAGTAATGTTACTTGGAGAAACTGCACAGAATAGATCCTTTCGGCCCTTTCAAATGCTTCACCAACAGCCCATTGATTTAAACCTAGCCTAATCATAGGACAATTTACAATGACCAATTAACCTATTAACTGGTATGTCTTTGAACTGTGGGAGGAAGCCCATGTATTCCACAGGGAAGGTGTACAAACTCCTTACAGATGACACACGCACAATGCTGGAGGAACTCAGCAGGCCAGGTAGCACCTATGGACGAAAATACATTCGACTTTTTGGGCTGAAGCCCTGTGGCAGGACTAGAGGGGAAAAATCTGAGGAGTAGATTTAAAAGGTGGGGGAGGGGAGAGAGTAACACTAGGTGAAAGGTGAACCTGGAGGGGGAGGATTGAAGTAAAGAGCTGGGAGGTTGATTGCTGAAGGAGACAGAATGCTATGGAAGAAAGAAAAAGTGGGATAGAGCACCAGAGGGAGGTGGTGAGCAGGCAAGGAGATGAGATGAAAAACGAAAAGGAGATGGGAAATGAAGGGGAGTGGTGGGGAGCATTACTGGAAGTTAGAGAAATCGCTGTTCGCACCATCAGGTTGGAGGCTACCCAAACGGAATATAAGGTGTTATTCCTCCAACCTAAGTGTGGCCTCATCACGACAGTGGAGGAGGCCATGGGTGGACATATGGGAAGTGAAATTAATATGGGTGGCCACTGTGAGATTTCATTTGTTTTAGTGGACAGAGCATAGATGCTTGGCGAAGCGGTCTCCGAATCTACATCGGGTCTTACCGATGTACAAAAGGCCACATCAGGAGCACCGAACACAATAAATGACCCCAGTAGACTCGGGTGAAGTGTCCCCTCACCTGGAAGGACTGTTTAGGGCCCTGAAAGGTTGTGAGGGAGGAGGTGTAGGGGAAGGTGTAGCACTTGTTCCGCTTGCAAGGGTGAGTGCCAGGAGGGAGATCAGCGGGGAAGGATGAATGGACAAGGGAGTCACGTAGGGAGCGATCCCTGCGGAAAGCAGAAAGTGGGAGGAGGGGAGGGAAAGGTGTGTCTGGTGGTGGGATCCCGTTAGAGGTGACGGAAGTTTCGGAGAATTATGTGATGGCCACAGAGGCTGGTTGGGTGGTAGGTGAGGACAAGAGGTGGCGGAAAGATGAAGTAAGATCTGACATACATGAAATGGAAGAGATGCGGTTGAGGGCAGTGTTGATGGTGGAGGAAAGGAAGCCCCTTTCTTTGAAAAAGGAGGACATCGCCTTCATTCTAGAATGAAAAGCCTCATCCTGAGAGCAGATGTGATGGAGATGGAGGAATTAAGAGAAGGGCACGGTGGTTTTTCAAGTAGCAGGGTGGGACGAGGTATAGTCCAGGTAGCTGTGAGAATCCATGGGTTTGTAATAGACAGCTTTTTCTCTTCAGTCCTGCCGAAGGGTTTCGGCCTGAAACATTGACTGTACTTTTTTTCCATAGATGCTGCCTGGCCTGCTGAGTTGCTCCAGATTATTTTGTGTGTGTTGCTCGGATATCCAGCATCTGCAGATTTTCTCTTGTTTGTGATTCCTTACGGATGACAATGGAATTGAACTCTGAAGTCAGATACCCCAAGCTGTAGTAGCATCGTGCTAACCACTATGCGACCGTGGCACCCTATACTGTCTGACGTAAAAATGCTCCTCGCCTTTTTTGTCAGCCGGTTAATCTTCAGACCATGCCACTCAGAGACTGTGCTGATATTATTTTGTGACGGTTTGTGCTGGATCGTAACTATACACTGTGCTTGGCACCTTGGCCCCAGAGGAACAATGTTTTGTTTCGATGTATACATGTGCATCATTGAATGACACTAAACTTGATCTTGAAATGAGAAAAATCCATTTTTGTAAACATTTCTCCATCTTGCAGAGATTGATTCCTGTTCTTCAAAGCTGGTCTCCTTCAGCTTTGAATTTGAGAATTTCTCTTAAGTTGTTGTGTTATTTCTAGATGGCAGTTGAAATATTTAACAGTAAGGAAAGCTTTTTAGGCTTGTGAGCTTCATGATTACATTAGTGTACTGTATTTATTATTCCAAAGCTGTAATCTGTTAACATTCTTCTGTAACTTAAACTTGGAAATATACAGTTTGATATAACACTTCAAAACTGTTTCCCACAAGTGTTTCTATAATGTAGAATGTTTAAAAACTGAAATATCTGAATCACTTGCCCTTTGATCACTACTGGTTTAATATTCACTCTGAAGACCAGGAAAATAGACACAGAAGGAAGCCACTTAGTTGGAATTTCAGCATATTTTTGTTACCAGTATTTGGGGTTTCAACATTCTAGGGGGAAAGAATTCAGAAACAAGATCAAAACAAAACGTTGACTGTTTATTGATTTCCGTAGATTTTCTCCAGCATTTTGTGTGTGTGATGTGCTGGATTTCCAGCATTTGTAGAATCTCTTGTGTTTGTCAAACAGCAGTGTTAGCTTCTGACTCGTACAAACAGGCAGCTAAACTTCCATTTAAAATGGCAAGGGGAATAAAAAAGCACAAATGTAATATAATATACTGACTGTTGTCATTGAAGCTGAAGGAAGTAATCTTAAACTGTAAGAAAGAAGGAGCTTCCCAGATCATAATTAAATGGCAAATTTCATGGAGAGATCAATTGGCAATTACCTGTACATCATGTGCCAGAACTAACATATCCTTCACATTGAGAGGACTTAATGAAGAGTAAAATATAGAACTAGATAAATGAAGGTTTGTGCCTTGTGAGTGAGAAGTGTATGGGATTACTTTCAACTGCCTGAATCAGTGTAACCTCGACAAAACCAATCAGAACAACGAACCGCAGACTGGGAGGTCGTTTTGCTGAACACCTACGCTCTGTCCGCCAGAGAAAGCAGGATCTCCCAGTGGCCACACATTTTAATTCCACATCCCATTCCCATTCTGACATGTCTATCCACGGCCTCCTCTACTGTAAAGGTAAAGCCACACTCGGGTTGGAGGAACAACACCTTATATTCCGTCTGGGTAGCCTCCAACCTGATGGCATGAACATTGACTTCTCTAACTTCCGCTAATGCCCCACCTCCCCCTCGTACCCCCATCCCTTATTTATATACACACATTCTTTCTCTCACTCTCCTTTTTCTCCCTCTGTCATTCTGACTATGCCCCTTGCCCATCCTCTGGGTTCCCCCCCCCCTTTTCCTTCTCCCTGGGCCTCCTGTCCCATGATCCTCTCATACCCCTTTTGCCAATCACCTGTCCAGCTCTTGGCTCCATCCCTCCCCCTCCTGTCTTCTCCTATCATTTTGGATCTCCCACTTTTAAATCTCTTACTAGCTCTTTCTTCAGTTAGTCCTGACGAAGGGTCTCGGCCTGAAACGTCGACTGTACCTCTTCCTAGAGATGCTGCCTGGCCTGCTGCGTTCTCCAGCAACTTTGATGTGTGTTGCTTGAATTTCCAGCATCTGCAGAATTCCTTGTGTTAATGAACCCCATATAATTGGCACCTCAAACACCATCTTAAACATTCATTCCCTGGTTCCGATCTGCTCATTTTGATCATTGGTGCCTGCAAATGTTGATGGTGAACTACTTGGCAAAGTTAATGCTTGGTTTTGGGAATTTATCTTAGCCATATTCTTTGCACCCCACATATTCACAAATTAAGTGAAAATGCAGTTGATGTTGCATATGTGGAGAGAGAAATAGAACACTAATATCCGACCATTACCCTGAATTTTTAACTTTGCTTCTCTCCATGGAGATGTTTCTTGACCTTTTTCACTATTTCTGGTGCTTTAAATTTTAATTTCAGAATTCCACTGTGTTTATTACTTTGCTTTTGCCTCTTGGTCAAGATCTTTTGGTTGCTTCCTTTTAAGGCTGAAATGTTGGGAAGTCTTTCTTCAGTCAAGTAATCTGATGCTGATCAGTGTTGGGTATGAACTGCTTCCAAGTCTTAAATTTCTCTCATTCTCAGCAACTAGAACTGGACATGTTTGCAGAGGTGTGGTGCAACTATTAATAGACTTACCTATTTATGTCATACTGCAATGTATTTTTTTCATTCTATTTGGAATATTGTTTATATCTCTTGGAACCTGGATATTTAAATACAGTATATCTATTCTGTGTTTCTTTTTCATTATTTGTCTGCTTCAGCTTTATTCATTGAGAATGTTGGCCTAGTCTTCTGAGTTGCAGTCACAATATTGAATGTAGTGTTGTCTGAAAACTTGATTATTCAGCAGAGAAATTTCAAAACTTGAGTCATTCACAAACTGAGCTGTAGTAATACTGATTATCTGAGTGAATGTGCTTGATGCTCCCCTTTCTTGATACTTTTTCCAGCGTTTTCTTTCTACCTACCTGTCTGACAATTTTAGTAATTTTTTGAAGTTTTCGCACAAATTTCCACAGCTTTTGATTTTAAATTATTCTTTCATACAACACTTCCCAAATTGCACTACCCTGTGACGTCAACTCGTCTGAAACAGTTCTTTTTTTAATGTCAACATCTTAAGTGCTGAATCAATATTTATTTCATTTGCCAAACTGTAATTGTGAAAGTATTCCCTGTGTACTCTTTATAATCATTTATATTACCATATGCAGCACTGATACTTGATGCATGGGGCAGTATTCTCAGCACACAATAAGGTTAGCAACACTGGGCCGTTTCCAGCCTAACAGTGTTGAATAGTTTTCTCACAATGATTGCATCTTGAATCACATTGCAAGTCTTTTTCATTTCTGGAATAAGTGCCAGTCAGTCCTCAGGATTTATTTATTTTACGTTTTTAATCTTGTCGAAGATTGCCATCCTCTTGGCAAAACTTAATTTTGCTTGAGTTGCTTTTCTAGTTGCTCCTCTGTCACCTTGTAAATTAGACGGAGTTAATTGCTTGGAGTATTAATTGTGTTCTGCTCAAACTCATTTCTATCTTTAATGTTTCTTGACTCTATTGTAATAATTAAAAGAATTTCTACCCTTTATGTTTTGCATGTTCAGTTTCTTAGTCCAATTCTCATAAACTGGTTAAATCTTACTATTGGGAATACTTCTGAATTTGTATATTCTGCTTTTAAATCAGTGCTTTTTTTCCTGTTCTGACCGTAAGTATGCTTCTACTTAATTAGAGATGATTTGCTGTTGATAATAACTTGATTTTTTACCCTCCCCCCTTCCAAATTATTCGGCAACATAAAAATGAAACAATTGCAATAATGTAACACAAGGGAATCTTCTAATGGCCATTTTGATTCAAATCAAATTTTGAGTTGAATATCTTGGAACTGAGCAAAGTAGATAAATTGGTATCATGTCTGCAAACCATTTGTTGATTATAGGAATATATTTTCCCATTATTAAGCCGAAGAAGATTTTTTCTTATTTAACATTTTGTTGAACCATCATTATTGCCTTGTTGAGTTAGTTTCTTGGAAAGTCATGCAGTTTGTTTGGTATTTTATTCTGACATCATGGGAAAACATTCTTTGTTCTTATTGTCCATTGTGTTATGATTTCCATTCCAGTTTATTAAGGCAACAGTGTAATTGAAAGAGAGTATGTTATGTGTCTTGTATACCTGGTATAGCTTCTTTGTAGTTTAGGGTCACAAAAAAAGGATAGCAATACACTTACCTTGTACTTGGGTTTTTTAAAGTTACGTTTGGTTTATTATAGTTATTAGTGTAATTTATCTAATGCAGAAATTTCTGATCTCTTTTAGCAAATATCTTTCTTGCACTGACTTTGTGTCATATTTCTCAGATGAGATGTTAAGTTGAGGCACTATCTCCCTCTTCTGTTCTCTTCTGTTGATCAACACCAAAAATTTTTAAATAGCTCTGATCTGTGTCTTGGGTGTATGGGACAGTTGGGTCCTGACGAAGTATCAGGAAATGCCAATAGCAATTATCTAGCTTCTACCGTCCAAGGCAACTCCGCCTTCACATAGGACTTAGGTCTGGGTGCACCCTCTCTTGCTGAAGGAACTCTATCTATGGCAAGTGCTTGGTGCCAGAAAAGTAAGCAGACAAATGGTGGTGTCACCTAAAATCACTGAAGTCTTCAGCAGCAGGGAGATGGATTCCAAGCTTTGGTGGAGGATTGTCTTTGTACTACAACAGCAAAGGTTGGGTGACGTCTAGTGTATGATTCCCAATTGGGAACACCGGTAGAGGTCAAATGCTCTAGTTAGATGAGCACTGCGGCAACAGAAGACAACGGCAAACCACTGTTGTGATTTCTGCCTAGTCAATCATGGAAAGAAACAAAAGAAGGAAACCAGACAACAGTGTGAATGGGGTTGATCCTAACCAACAGAACAACACCTCACTCGGTAGGGGTCGTCATATGCTGCAGGTGACACCAGACCATCATCCAGAGACTGTAAGTCATAGGGAAAGGCTAAGGGTAGCAACATGGAACATCCATACATGTTACCAGAAAGGAAAGTTGGACAACACGTTAAATGAAGTGAAAAGGTTGGAAGTTGATATCTTAAACCTGTCAGAAATTAGATGGACCGACAGTGGCAAATTCACTAAGAATAGTTCTCTCATAATGTATTCTGGAGGTCACCAGCATATGTATGGAGTTGGAATTATTTTAAACAAACAAGTATCAAAATGTCTTATGGAATATTGGGCAATATCCAACCGGTGCTTTTAGTTAACTTAAGGGGTAACCCTTTTAACATTAGCATAATCCAAGTCTATGCGCCAACAAATGATGCGATGAAGAGGATGTCAACAAGTTTTAGAAAGATCTCGACAGTGCTTATGAGCAATGTAAATCTCAGGATATATAACTAATCATGGGAGATGTTAACTCCAAAGTTGGACAGGAAAGGGTTGATAACATCATAGGACCTTTTGGATTAGGGGAGAAAAATGAAAATGGAGAAAAGTTTACTGATTGGTGTGTCAGAAACAACCAAGTGATCACCAATACTTGGTATAAAAACCATCCAGGTAGATTGTGTACTTGGATTAGCCCTGGAGATAGAATAAGGAGTCAAATAGATTTCATTACTATCAATGAGCGCTTTAGAATTAATATCACGAGTCCTGAGGAAGTGTTTTAGCCCGAAACCTCAACTATTTATTTTTTCCCATTGACGTTGCCTAATCTGAGTTCCTCCAGTGTTTTGTGTGTGTTGCAGTAAAAAACTTAGATGCAACAGTGTCACAGGGACATAGCATGAGATACGCAGCATTCACAAGAGTAAAAAAATTAAGTATAAATTGTATGCAAATTTTACAAGAAAGAACAATCCAAATAAATGAAGTGTCTATTGTAAGTGATCAAAGTGGTCATAGTGCTGCTCTTCTGAAGTAGTGCAGGTTGGTTCAAGAAGCAAATGTTTGAAGGGAAGTAGCTGTTCTTGAACTTGGTGGTGTGGAGCTTCAGGCTTCTTATTTGTCTGATTAATTTTTTGTCATGCATTAAGTCTAATTTATTAAGGGTGAAAGGTGAAAAGTTTAAGGGGAACATGAGGAGGAAACTTCTTCGTTCCCAGTGTTGTGAGAGTGTGGAACGAGTTGCAAGCACAAGTTTGATTTCAATGTTTAAGAGAAGTTTGGATAGGTACATGGATGGTAGGCTGTAGCCCAGGTGCAGGTCAATGAGAATAAACAGTTTAAATGGTTCAGCATGGATAAGATGGGCCTGTTTCTGTGCTGTACTTTTCTATGACTTTTTTTGTTTTTAACATGTATTCAGTTAGCTACCTGCTGATTAAAGTACTTGACATTGAAAAAAAAAGAAATAATATCACAAATTCTAAAGCTTACCCAGGAGAATACTGTGGTTCAGATCACAGTAATAGCTACCATTAAAACAAAATTAAAGAAACTGAAACGTGGAAAAAAGAGAAAGGAGTATATGTTGGGAGAACTTAAAAATGATAGCATACTTACAATTCGAAACAACTGTAGAAGAACACCTCAATGAAAATGAAACGACACCTATTTGGGACAGATTTAAATATGCTATACAGCAATCAGCAGAGGAGATAATCCCAGTACAAGAAATCCAACACACCAACAAGGGGTGGATAACCCAAGAAATTTTAGATCTGATGGAACAAAGAAGGTTAGTGAAGATGGAACAAAGAAGGTTAATGAAGTGCAATACAGAGAGCTAGACAGACAGACCAGACAATTGTGCAATATTGCAAAGGAAGAATGGCTGAATCAAAAATGCAATGAAGTGGAAGGCCATATTAATGACAGCAAAGAAATGCACAAGAAAATTAAGGAAATTACTGGAATTAAGAAAACCTCCTCTATGGGATGCAGAAGGTCAGCAGACAGACTCATACTAACAAGTCCAGATAAAGTATGTGAGAGGTGGATTCAGTATTTAGAGCAGCTTTTTGAAGATAATAGAAGGGAACCCCCAGATATTTACACCCTAATTCTGGCCCACCTATTACCAAAGAAGAAATAGCTAAAGCAATGAAAAGCATGAAACATGGTAAAGCCACTGGACCTGATGAAATTTCAGTGGAAATGATACAAGCCCTAGAAGATCTGGGCATAGATGTGCTTTTTGAACTGTTTAATAGCATATATGAGTCTCGTGTATTGCCCGATGATCTCTTGAAATCATTATTTATAACTCTGCCAAAAATTCCTGGAGCTATTGACTGCAAAAATTATAGAACAATCAGTCTTATGAGTCACATAATAAAGATTTTGTTGAGAATTGTTTTGAGTCAAATTAAAAGTAAGCTAAGGCCAGAAACTTGTAAGCTGCAATATGGGGTTATTGAGGATAGAGGAACTAGGAACACAATTTTCATGCTACAAATGCTTTCAGAAAGGGCAAATATCAAAATGTCTTTTTATGTTATATTGATTTCACTAAAGCATTCGACAGAGTGCAACATGAAAAATTATTTCAAATTCTCGCTAAACTAAACATAGATGGAAGGGACCAACAACTGCTTCAAAATTTATATTGGAATCAAACGGCAGCGGTAAAAATTGATGATAATATAAGCAGTTGGACTAAAATTCAAAGAGGAGTTAGACAGAGATGCGTTGCCTCACCAGAATTATTTAATATCTAAATTCTCAGAGAAATAGAAGACCTAGATGAGATTAAAAAATTGGAGGTGTTAACATCAACAATATAAGATAGGCAGACGATACCACCCTAATAGCAAGTGCTGCAGAAGACCTACAAATCCTCTGTAACACTCAGCTATATTGGCTTGTATTTATCTAGGGGAAACCCTGTCCGCCGCCCAACCATGTCTCCCGGTTGCGTCGGTTGCTGTACAATGCCACCTGATTCGACCTCAAACATCAATCATCAGCCAGCACACAATGTACATTTTACAAATTACACGCTTATGTATGTGTATATATATATATATATATATATATATATATATTACTAGGACGATGAGATTAATAGAGGTACAATACAAAAGGGAATGAAAAAGGCGCCAGACTTATCAAAGCTCAGTTTCTTAGTGCACACAGTTGGAGCTCGGGATCTTCTCTCTTCACTGTGTGATCCACTCCGACCCCCTCGACTCACAGCTCGGGACCATCCAAAGTGATTGACCAGAGCGCTCCCAGCACATCCATCTTACTCCTGGTCTCTCCTCCAAAAGCCCGCCAAAAAAACCATTTCCCAGCCATATGAAACAGAATATCATCCCAAAAAAGAATAACATGGACACCCATTGAGTCATTTGCTCTCTTATCAATAAGATAACCCAAACAAACTACAGCAAGAGAACCTCCTCAGCATTTAACATAACAAAGAAGCCATTTTGATTAACATATACAGTAACATAAAAGAAGACACCCCTTACACTCCTAGACAAAATCTGTGGAATTCTCTGCCACAGGAAACAGTTGAGGCCAGTTCATTGGCTATACTTAAGAGGGAGTTAGATATAGCCCTTGTGGCTAAAGGGATCAGGGGGTATGGAGGGAAGGCTGGTACAGGATTCTGAGTTGGATGATCAGCCATGATCATACTGAATGGTGGTGCAGGCTCAAAGGGCCGAATGGCCTACTCCTGCACCTATTTTCTATGTTTCTGTGTTTCTAAGTGCAGAGTTTGGTCTAACCATCAACTGTATAAAAAAAAAGGAAATGTATGGTAATATCAAAACAGCAGGATACTCCCAACTGCCAATTGTATATCAGTAACCAAGTGACTGAACAAAAGACCAGCTTTAATTACCTTCATAGTTTTATATCACAAGATGCTAGAAGTAAGGTAGAAATAAAAAGAAGAATTGCCATTACCAAAACCAACTTCCAAAAAATGAAACCCATTTTTACCAACAGACACATTTCTATGACAACAAGGCTTAGGCTACTAAAATGTTACGTCTGGTCATTCTTGCTGTATGCTTCCAAAACGTGGACTATAACACCAGAACTCCAAAGAAACTTAGAAACAACAGAAATGTGGTTTCTTAGAAGAATGCTGAAAATATCATATAACGATAGGGTAACTAATGAGACAGTGCTCCAACATGCCCATACAAAAAGATCTTTAATGAGAACATTTAATGAGAGGAAACTTAAATTCCTGGGCCATGTCATCAGAAAGGGAGAAATAGAATGCCTTACATTACAAGGCCGTATGCCTGGGAAACATGGTAGAGGAAGGCAAAGAAGAAAATATATGGACACTGTGAAAGAACTAACAGATCTAAGTGTGCGAGATATCATTGACGCTGCGAGGGATCGTTTGATGTGGAAAGCCATGATCGCCCAAGCATGTAACGCGCAAGGCACGTGAAGAAGAAGAAAATCAATGGCTTTGACCTGAAATGTTAAAAGGTTTCTCTTCCCACAGATGCTGCTGGACTGGCTAGGTTCTAACAGCAGTTTGCTTTTTGTCCTGAAAGAGTAGCTCATTGTGAAACTTCTCATAACTTTCATGATTTTTTTTTTAGCCTTTATTTAAATGATTTGGATTTAGATCTAATTCTAATGATCTAACATTGATGAGCATACACCATTATTTCATTATCATTCTCATCTTCTGAAGTTACCTGCATTTTGTATAGTCTTGGAACATTATTATTCTCCAATACATTTTTAATCTCAAGTTCTAACTCTGCTATTTATGTTTCTATTTTTATTTTGGCTTTGCATCTCTTTTTGGCATTAATGTCTCTTTTTCTGTTCTGTTCCGCTCAGTTTCTTTGTGTTTGTCCACTTGTTAACTACTTTCTGGACTATTCTGCAGTTCATTTCTTCCTTTTCCCTGTTATTTATCCTGCCTTTTCATTGATTTTCCCCCATAACTCTCACAACTGATATTGAAAATTATCTTCTTCGAAAAATTGCAGTAATAACTTAAATCTGTGTGATTTCATTAAGATAGCTCTGTTTCAGAGAATATCAAACAAAATGATCTGCGTAAGAAGGTAAATGAGAGATTCTGCGGATGCTGGAAATCCTAAGTAACACATACAAAATGGAACCCTGCAGGTCAGGCAGCATCTATGGAAAGGAATAAGCAGTCGATATTTTGGGCCAGGATCCTTCTCCCGGACTGGAAAGGAAGGAGGATGAAGCCAGGATAAGGAGGAGGTGGGCTGGGGGGGAGGGGTGGGGGAGTACAACCTAGTAGGTGATGGGTGATAAGGGATAAAGTGGGAAGCTGGGAGGTGGAACATGGGAGAAAGGGAAGGAGGAGGGGCACCAAGTTGCAGATGGAGTGAAGGTGCTTTACAAAGCAATTCCTCTGATCTTACATTGGATTTCACCAATGTAGAGCAGGCTGCATTGGGAGTTCCGGATGCAGTAAACAACCCCAGTAGATTTCAGGCTGAAGTTGTGCCTCACCTGGAAGTGATGTTTTGTGGTGAATGGGGCCCTTACTCCATCTGCAACAACTGGATTTCCCAGTGGCCAATTATTTTGTTCCACTGCCTGTTCTTATTCGGACTGGTGCATTGACTCCTCTCCTGCAACAATGAGGCCATATTCAAGTTGAAGGAGCAACACCTTATATTCTTTCTGGATAGCCTCCAACCTGATGGTATGAATGTTGATTTCTTTAACTTTTAGTAATTTTCCCACTCCCCTTCCCTCTTCTTTCATTCCCTAGTCTGATTCTCTTCTTACCTCTTCTCTTTACTTCACCAACCTATCACCACCCTCTGGTGCCCCTCCTCTTTCCCTTTCTCCCATGATATGCTGTCCTCTCCTATTAGACATTCTTCTTCAGCCCTTTACCTTTTCCATGTATCACCTCTCAGTTCCTCACCTTAGTCACCCTTTACTTTATTGTCGCCAAACAATTGATACTAGAGCGTACAATCATCGCAGCAATATTTGATTCTGCGCTTCCCCCTCCCTGGAGTACAAATCGATAGTAAATATTAAAAATTTAAATTATAAATCATAAATAGAAACTAGAAAAGGGAAAGTAAGGTAGTGCCAAAAAACCGAGAGGCAGGTCCGGATATTTGGAGGGTACGGCCCAGATCTGAGTCAGGATCCATTCAGCAGTCTTATCACAGTTGGAAAGAAGCTGTTCCCAAATCTGGCCGTATGACTCTTCAAGCTCCTGAGCCTTCTCCCAGAGGGAAGAGGGACAAAAGTTGTGTTGGCTGGGTGGGTCATTTTCTTGATTATCCTGGCAGCACTGCTCTGACAGCGTGCAGTGTAAAGTGAGTCCAAGGACGATTGGGTTGTGTTCACGATCTTCTGCAGCTCCTTGCAGCCTTGGACAGGACAACTTCCATACCAGGTTGTGATGCACCCTAGAAGAATGCTTTCTACGGTGCATCTATAAAAATTGGTGAGGGTTTTAGGGGACAGGACCTCCCCCATCCACCTGGTTTCACCTACCTCCTTCTAGCTTGTACTCCTTCCTCTTCCACCACCCCCCCCCCCGCCACCTGAAGGTCTCTTCCTCCTTCCTCTCCAATCCTGATGAAGGGCCCTCAGCTGAAACATTGCCTGTTTATTCCTTTCCATAACTGCTGCCTAACCTGGTGAATTCCTCTAGCTCACTGTATATTTAAAAAAAAAACATTTTCCAAGGTTTGGTTAAAATTTTTAAGGAGCATCAGAAAAGAGGAAACGGGTAGCAATCCAGAAATGCTCTAGGGGCTTGGAAGGCAGTTGAAGACATGGACACCACTGGTGTCGTAATTAAAGGATTTGAAAAATAGACTTGAAGGAATGTTAGTATTGTTATTTTTGTGTGTTTGATCACCACCAATTTATATAGTTGGGAGACCTATTAGTTAATGAAGAGTAAACTAGCAATGCAAATATGCCAGAGAAAATAAATTTTCATACCTTGTGTTTGAGTTTTGAAGTTCTCGTTACATGAATTTAGAACTTCACATTGAATATCTGTTTTCTTCCTTAGCATTCTGTCAGAAGACCTCCTGACATTTTTTTAATATAAATCACATTATCCCCAATAAAACTGTACTTATTATAATTTTTCACGTGTCCTTATTTATCTTGCAGAGTATTGTTCTGCAGGCAATTTATGTTTCCACAGTTTGGATTGGATGAGCTTGCTACTTCTGGAATAAAGGCATGTGATTTATACTCCACATAGAGAAAAAGATGGGCCTCACCTTAACATTTCATCTGAGGAATGGTAACTCCCAATGTTCAGTACTTCTTTAATAAGCTGGAAGTATGAGACTGGAGCATCAACTAGTAGCACTTCTTGTTTGAAGCCTGCAGAGGTGTTCCTGTCAAGTTAATGCTCAGCTGACATCTGACTGAAGTACCTGAACTTTACAGATTTTTCTTATAATTCTGCTTTGGCACCAGAACAGCCATTCAGGATTTGCATGTTTGCGCTTAAGTAAGCATAACTAAAGACAAGAATAGATTCACTGGAATTGCTTAGTAGTGTAAACAACACTTGTGAAGTGGAAACATTTAATATTTTGGGGCAATGCCCTTTCATCAGAACTACTTCTCAACAAAGAGTGATATTCATGTTTGGTTAAGCAAAGAACAATACTTGTAATACTAAAGAACTTTACTACAGCACATTAACAATCAACTAACAGTGATATTCAAGATTCAAGATCGTTTAATGTCATTTTCAGTACACAAGTGTAAAGGAGAATGAAATAATTGTTACTCTGGCTCCAATGCAGTACAAAAAATACACCATAACAAACAAAATAGTTAAAAAAACACAATAAATATAAATATGCAAGATAGCTTGTATGTCCATAAAGGCTCAGGAGTGTCTGCACATAAGGTGACTGACAGGAAATGATAAAGTTGTGAAGGTTGGAGGCGTGAAGGGGTTGGTTAGTGGGTGGACGTGTTGATCAGCCTTGCTGCTTGGGGAAAGTAACTGTTTTGAGTCTGGTCTTGGTGTGGCTGCTATGTAGCCTTGCTGATGTGAATTGGACAATCAGTCCAAGAGCAGCGTGGGTGGGATTCTTCATGATGTTACTGGCCTTTTTCTGGCATCTTTCTGTATATGTGTTCTTGATGGTGGGTAGCCTGGTGTCAGTGGCGTGTTGAGCAGTTTTGACTACCCATTGTGGAGTCTTCCTGTCCAGTGCAGTGCAGTTTCCATATCATGCAGTGATGCAGCTTGTGAGGATGCTCTCTGCTGCACGTCTGTAGAACGACATGAGCTTAGATGTGCACAGTCCAGTTCTGTTCTGCCTCCTCAGAAAGTAGAGGCTTTGGTGAACTTTCCTGATTGTGTAGAATGTGTTCTGGGACCTCGCGTGATGTGTACTCCCAGGAATTTTAAACTGGTTGTAGCAACTGCTGTGCCACTGATGTAAAGAGGGGTGTGAGCAGTGCAAGTTCTCCTGAAGCTGATAACTATCTCCTTTGTCTTGTTGACATTGAGGAAGAAACTATTTGCCTGGCACTAGGCCTCGAGCTCTTCCGCATCCTCACTCTAGTCCGAGGATATACCTGAGAATCAGGTTGGTGCTATTAACTGAGCTATAAGTAAGTTAAAACAAAGGATAAATTACTATTTCTGCCCCCCCCACATACACATCATTGCTTAACTACAATTGATTTTTGAATGTGAGTCTATTTGAATTTGAATAACATTTAGAATACAAGCCAATAGAGAGATTGGTAAAGGAATTTCTTTGCTTAATATAATGGGATTCTGGTTTCTGAATATATACATGGAGCTCTAAATAAGATGAACTTGGAAGGCATGGTCTAAATGATGAGGAAAGGTGTCAATATTCAGAAGGATGTGTGTGTCACTGAAAGCTATGGCAAGTAATATGTTGGCCTATATTGCAAGAAGAATTGTCTGCAAGTGTAGTGATGTAGTATGAAACCATAGTGAGATTGGAGGTGGTATTTTGTTTATAAAAAGCAATTAAATAGGATCTATACTCTTTTGAGTTCAGTAGAATGGGAGGTGATCTCATTGAGTTTTTAAGTAGCTTGATGGGGCAGATGTGCAGTTGATGTTTTCCTTGCCTGTGGGGATCATGGTCTCATATTGGACATTTCATGGCAGGAATGAAAAATTTCTTCACCCAGTATTTTAGATTTTAAATTAATTGTGGAATATGAGGTTAATGTGAGCAGGTGGCACTGGCTTAAAAAATGTCAACCATGATCTGAGTAACTTACTCCTGCTTCTGTGTCTTATTTTCTTATAGAGGAAGATGGGGAATAAATTAAGAAAAACATTGTAACTTTGGGTTAAGGTGGAGAAAAAAATCTTGGGAGACGTTTGGTTTTCAAAGTTTAAAAGTAAATTTATTATCAAAATACATATGTCTCCATGTATAAGATGATTCATTTTCTTGAGGGCATACCCAATAATTCCTTAATAGAAAAATAACCATAATAGAATCAGTGGAAGGTTGCACCAACTTGTATTTTTGTGTGTGAGAAGGAGGACATGCAACAGAGAAAACTGTAAAGGTGGTTTCAGTTTTGTGCTCGCAAGAAGGATCGTGTGCCCCTGCTTTGAGTTTAATTCTACACGTTGGATATGTTGTTTCTTTGTTTTATTCTGTATTTTTTTAAACTGTAGGTGACCATTTCATAACGAAAGAACTACTCTGAAGATCTGCTGCATCAACAAGAAAGAAAAACGTGGGAACCTCTTCTTTAGAAGCAAGTACTCTTTTAATAAATTAATTCTTTAGATGTGGGTAGCATTGATAAGGTCAACACTTGGGTATGATGCACTTCAAGTTAAAGCATTTTCTGAAAAATATCAGTGAGCAAAGCAAAAGGTCATGAAACAAACACAGTTTATTCATTATCTTTATTTTAACAACGTCACAAAGGCACTTGAGTCTTCAAAGCAAAGTGTTTTGATTCTAGTCATGCAGTCTGCTCTTGTACTGTAAAACATTGAATATTTTACCCTATAGATGTATGAAGTTACACTAATAACCTTGAGGCAGATTATGTCTTGGTCTTTTTTTTGCTGGCATACCGGTTGTTTAAACAATTGATGAGGGGAGAAAAGGGAGAAAGCTGCACAAGAATGGCAGCTACAGTGTGGACATTCGCTTGAACCCAAAGAGAACCAACAACACATTATCTGTTTTGGTAAGTGTATATGAAGTAGAAGCAGGAGTAAGCCATACTGCCTATTGAACATCTTCTGCCATTCATATCATGGCAGATTTGATCTTTGGTCTCAGCTCCAGTTTCCTAGCTGATTCTCTAAGTCATTATATCCACTGTTGTTGGGGAAAAAAAGAACTCTTTCATCCATCTATACACCAATTGACAACCTCCACAGCTTTCTGGGATTGAACATATCAAAATTCATTTCTGTCTGAGAAAAGAAATTCCTTTTCAACTCAGACTTAAGGTTCAACCCCTTTTTTTTCTCAGATTACCTTCCCCAACCCCAGATTTAGATTCCCATTGCATATTCTGTCCCCGAAATAAGTCTCACAACATTTACCCTGCCAGGCCCTCAAGAACCTACAAAACCATATAACCATACAACAATTATAGCACGGAAACAGGCCATCTCGGCCCTTCTAGTCCGTGCCGAACTCTTACCCTATCCTATTCCCACCGACCTGCACTCAGCCCATAACCCTCCATTCCTTTCCTGTCCATATATCTATCCAATTTAACTTTAAACGACAACGTCGAATCTGCCTCAACCACTTCTGCTGGAAGCTCATTCCGCACAGCTACCACTCTGAGTAAAGAAGTTCCCCCTCATGTTACCCCTAAACTTCTGTCCTCTAATTCTCAACTCATGCCCTCTTGTTTGAATCTTCCCCACTCTCAATGAAAAAAATCTAACCACGTCAATTCTTATCAATCCCCCCCATAACTTTAAACACCTCTATTAAGTCTCCTTTCAACCTTTTACGCTCCAAAGAATAAAGACCTAACTTGTTCAACCTTTCTCTGTAACTTAGGTGATGAAACCCAGGCAATATTTAGTAAACCTCCTCTGTACTCTCTCAATTTTATTGACATCTTTCCTATAATTCGGTGACCAGAACTGTACACAATACTCCAGATTTGGCCTTACCAATGCTTTATACAACTTCAACATTACATCCCAACTCCTATACTCAATGCTCTGATTAATAAAGGCCAGCAAACCAAAAGCTTTCTTCACCACTCTATCCACATGAGATTCCACCTTCAGGGAACTATGCACCATTATTCCTAGATCCCTCTGTTCTAAAGCATTCTTTAATGTCCTATCATTTACCATGTAAGTCCTATTTTGATTAGTCCTACCAAAATGTAGCACCTCACATTTATCAGCATTAAACTCCATCTGCCATCTTTCAGCCCACTTTTCTAATTGTCCTAAATCTCTCTGCAAGTTTTGAAAACCTACCTCATCATCCACAACTCCACCTATCTTAGTATCATCTGCATACTTACTAATCCAATTTACCACCCCATCATCCAGATCATTAATATATATTACAAACAACTTTGGAGCCAGTACAGATCCTTGAGGCACACCGCTACACACCGTCCTCCAATCTAACACACAGTTATCCACCACTACTCTCTGGCGTCTCCCATCTAGCCACTGCTGAATCCATTTTACTACTTTCATATTAATGCCTAACGATTGAACCTTCCTAACTAACCTTCCGTGTGGAACCTTGTCAAAGGCCTTACTGAAGTCCATACAGACAACATCCACCGTTTTACCCTCGTCAACTTTCTTAGTAATCTCATCAAAAAATTCAATAAGATTTGTCAAACATGACCTTCCATGTACAAATCCATGTTGACTGTTCCTAATCAGACCCTGTCTATCCAGAAGATTATATATACCATCTCTAAGAATACTTTCCATCAATTTACCCACCACTGATGTCAAACTCACAGGCCGATAATTGCTAGGTTTAGTCTTAGAACCCTTTTTAAACAATGGAACCGCATGAGCAATACGCCAATCATCCGGCACCATTCCCGTTTCTAATGACATTTGAAATATTTCTGTTGGAGCCCCTGTTATTTCTACACTAACTTCCCTCAAAGTCCTAGGGAATATCTTGTCCGGACCCGGAGACTTATCCACTTTTGTATTCCTTAAAAGTGTCAGTACTTCCTCTTCTTTAATTGTCATACTTTCCATAACTACCCTTCTTGTTTCCTTTCTCTTACACAATTCAATATCCTTTTCCTTAGTGAATACCGAAGAAAAGAAATTGTTCAAAATCTCCCCCATCTCTTTTGGCTCCGCACATAGCCGTCCACTCTGATTCTCCAAGGGACCAATTTTATCCCTCACTATCCTTTTGCTACTAACATAACTGTAGAAAGCCACTGGATTTATTTTCACCTTATTTGCCAAAGCAGCCTCGTATCTTCTTTTAGCTTTTCTAATTTCTTTCTGAAGATTCTTTTTACATTCTTTATATTCCTTGAGTACCTCATTATCTCCAAGCTGCCTATATTTATTGAAGATCCCTCTCTTTTTCCGAACCAAGTTTCCTATATCCCTTGAAAACCATGGCTCTCTCAAACTTTTAACCTTTCCTTTCAACCTAACGGGAACATAAGATTCTGAACCCTCAAAATTTCACCTTTAAATTACCTCCATTTCTCTGTTACATCCTTCCCATAAAACAGATTTTTCCAATCCACTCCTTCTAAATCCTTTTGCATCTCCTCAGAGTTAGCCTTTCTCCAATCAAAAATCTCAATCCTAGGTCCAGTCCTATCCTTCTCCATAATTACACTGAAACTAATTGTATTGTGATCACTGGACCCGAAGTGCTCCCCAACAAATACCTCCGTCACCTGCCCTGTCTCATTCCCTAACAGGAGATCTAACACTGCCCCTTCTCTAGTTGGTACCTCTATGTATTGCTTTAAAAAACTATCCTGCACACATTTTACAAACTCCAAACTATCCAGCCGTTTTACAGAATGGGCTTCCCAGTCTATGTGTGGAAAATTAAAATCTCCCGCAATCACAACCTTGTGCTTACTACAAATATCTGCTATCTCCTTACAAATTTGCTCCTCCAGTTCTCGGTCCCCATTAGGTGATCTATAATACACCCCTATAAGCATCACAACACCTTTCCTATTCCTCAATTCCACCCAAATAGCCTCCCTAGACGAGTCCACTAATCTATCCTGCCAGAGCACCGCTGTTACATAATCTCTGACAAGCAATGCAACACCTCCCCCTCTTGCCCCTCCTATTCTATCACACCTGAAGTAATGAAATCCTGGAATATTTAGTTGCCAATCATACCTCTCCTGCAACCACATTTCAGTAATAGCTACAACATCATATTTCCAGGTATCAATCCATGCTCTAAACTCATCCACCTTTCTCACAATGCTCCTAGCATTAAAATAGATGCATTTAAGAAACTCTCCACCTCCCACTCTCTGCTTATCCTTAATTGAGCAAACAACTTTGTTATCTTTTTCTTCTTTTTCCCTTACATCAACCTCCCCTCTCCTAGTCTCCTTAATTTGATTCCCTCCCCCCAACCATTCTAGTTTAAAGTCACCTTAGTAGCCCTCACAAACCTCCCCGCCAGGATATTGGTCCCCCTATGATTCAAGTGCAACCCGTCCCTTTTGTACAGGTCATGTCTGCGCCAATAGTGGTCCCAATGATCCAAAAACTCGAATCCCTACCCCTTGCTCCAATCTCTCAGCCACGCATTTATCCTACATCTCGCATTCCTACTCTCACTGTCGCGTAGCACAGGCAGTAATCCCGAGATTACTACATTTTTCGTCCTTTTTTTCAACTCTCTTCCTAACTCCCTATATTCTTCTTTCAGGACATCTCCCCTTTTCCAACCTATGTCATTGGTGCCTATATGTACCATGACTTCTGGCTCCTCTCCCTCCCACTTCAAGATCTCTTGGATGCGATCAGAAACATCACGGACCCTGGCACCAGGGAGGCAAACTACCATCCGGGTCTCCTGACTTCGTCCACAGAATCATCTATCTGACCCTTGACATATCCTTACATTTCCCTCAACTCCAGAGAGTATGAGTCACTTCCTGCTCGATCTTTCCTTATAAGATTGCCTGCTCATTTTCGGAGTCAGTCCAGTGAGCTTTTGCTGTACCTTCTAGTACAATTATCTATCCTAAAAACGTTGTACCCACATTTGCCCCAGAAAAAAGCCCTTTAGAAGTGCATCATACATACTCATGACTACCTTCTCCCTGCTATAAATATTTATCATCTCCATCACATACTGTGACTTTAGAATTCCTTGAATAACATTATAGTCTTCGTTTTTCTACTCTTTACCAAACTACATAAGCTCATATCTCCCTCAGTAGATCCACCATTGATTCTCTCCCCCCCCATACTTGTCTTATCCCTTTGCACACACTGTATTTCATGCAATTTAAATTCCTACCTATCATTGACCTATAAGAAAAATTGTAAACAATATACTCAATCACTTTTAAGTCATTGAGGTTGTAAATAGTTGTAGCCACAGCACTGATCCCTGAGGCACCCTGCCAAATACTGCCTGCTAACATGAATAGTTTATCAGTGTCCTGTCCTTGGTAATCTGTTACCTCATGCCTGTGAACACTTGTACAGTAACATTGTATGGATATGTCTTCATGTTTGCCTTTTGGAAATCCGGAATGCAGTAAGTGAGGACATTGCTGGGGTTTTGACAAGGGTCTTTGTATCCTCACTAGCAATGGATGAGGTCCTGGAGGACTGGAGAGCAGCAAATGTTGTGCCTTTTTTTCAAAAAAAAAAGAAGGAAGTAGGGATTGTACAGATGATAATAGGCCAGAAAGCCTCATGTCAGTGGCAGTTAGTTATTGGAGAAGATACCCGGGGATATGATTTATGCAGATTTGGGAAGGCATGACTTGCTTGGAGATGGTCAGTATGACTTTCTGTGGGGCTTTGTGTTACCAAGGATGATAATTGAATCAACCAGTTTGGAGCAAGAGGATTTTAGATAGACTTCTAAAATTAGGGAATGGAAGCCATGATTGTTAGAGATGGAGGACATTTAGTAAAGATCAGCACAAAAACTGGGACAGTATTGTGGACTGGATGGCCTGTCTATTGCTGTACTGTTCTATGTAAATCCAAATACTCTACAGCAGCTACTCTGCTTGTTTCATCTTTAAGGATCTGTAATGCTTTTTCTTTCCCTTTCATAAACCATTTGTCTCTGCTTAACCAAGTCAAGCTTTTCAAGTCTGACAACGTAATACATAGTATTGAAATCCAGGCTTTTCATGATGGCTGAAGATGGCTAGCTAACTTGCAACAGACCTTTTTTGCTCTCCTGTCCTTGCTTGAAAAATTATCTTGTACTTGCAATATTTTAACACTGGAACCTCTTTAAAATCCTAGCAATTTTACAAGAGTGACAACTAAGAGCATCCACTATTTATGGGTGCCACCTATTTTATGTAGATACTGAGATATTGAGTCCAACATGTTTGTCAGCCCTTATTCCACGCTATTTTTTGCTATTGATATATTTTTAAGTTCTTGTCCTTTTTGCTCTTCGGATATTTATTATTTTTGGTTTGCTGGGAAGATAAACACAAAATATTTGTTTAATGTCGCTACCATTTCCATATTTCCCGTTCTTAATTCCCTCATCTCAGCTTGTAATAATCCAATGTTTTCTTTTGCACTACTGGCTTCCTCTGTATGTTTGTGAAAATTATTTTCCTACTTCTTGCTATTTTACAGATTGTATTTTCTCATTTTTCTAGTTATTATTAGTTTCTATAATCCCCTCTATCATTATGTCTACTCCTTTTAAACCAAGTAGAAGTAGTACATGCTAAAACACTCAGCAAGTCAGGTAGCAATGGTAGGTGGAGAATCAAAGTTAATGTTTAAAGTGGGAGATGATTTGCCAGAACACTGTTTGGATTTTTTTTAAGTCTTTTCTTTCAATCAAATACTATTAACATAGAAACATAGAAAATAGGTGCAGGAGTAGGCCATTCGGCCCTTCGAGCCTGCACCGCCATTTATTATGATCATGGCTGATCATCCAACTCAGAACCCCGCCCCAGCCTTCCCTCCATACCCCCTGACCCCTGTAGCCACAAGGGCCATATCTAACTCCCTCTTAAACATAGCCAATGAACTGGCCTCAACAGTTTCCTGTGGCAGAGAATTCCACAGATTCACCACTCTCTGTGTGAAGAAGTTTTTCCTAATCTCAGTCCTAAAAGGCTTCCCCTCTATCCTCAAACTGTGACCCCTCGTTCTGGACTTCCCCAACATCGGGAACAATCTTCCTGCATCCAGCCTGTCCAATCCCTTTAGGATCTTATACGTTTCAATCAGATCCCCCCTCAATCTTCTAAATTCCAACGAGTACAAGCCCAGTTCATCCAGTCTTTCTTCATATGAAAGTCCTGCCATCCCAGGAATCAATCTGGTGAACCTTCTTTGTACTCCCTCTATGGCAAAGATGTCTTTCCTCAGATTAGGGGACCAAAACTGCACACAATACTCCAGGTGTGGTCTCACCAAGGCCTTGTACAACTGCAGTAGTACCTCCCTGCTCCTGTACTCGAATCCTCTTGCTATAAATGCCAGCATACCATTCGCCTTTTTCACCGCCTGCTGTACCTGCATGCCCACTTTCAATGACTGGTGTATAATGACACCCAGGTCTCGTTGCACCTCCCCTTTTCCTAATCGGCCACCATTCAGATAATAATCTGTTTTCCTATTTTTGCCACCAAAGTGGATAACTTCACATTTATCCACATTAAATTGCATCTGCCATGAGTTTGCCCACTCACCCAACCTATCCAAGTCACCCTGCATCCTCTTAGCATCCTCCTCACTGCTAACACTGCCACCCAGCTTCGTGTCATCCGCCAACTTGGAGATGCTGCATTTAATTCCCTCATCCAAGTCATTAATATATATTGTAAACAACTGGGGTCCCAGCACTGAGCCTTGCGGTACCCCACTAGTCACCGCCTGCCATTCTGAAAAGGTCCCGTTTATTCCCACTCTTTGCTTCCTGTCTGCTAACCAATTCTCCACCCACACCAATACCTTACCCCCAATACCGTGTGCTTTAAGATTGCACACTAATCTCCTGTGTGGGACCTTGTCAAAAGCCTTTTGAAAATCCAAATATACCACATCCACTGGTTCTCCCCTATCCACTCTACTAGTTACATCCTCAAAAAATTCTATGAGATTCGTCAGACATGATTTTCCTTTCACAAATCCATGCTGACTTCGTCCGATCATTTCACCGCTTTCCAAATGTGCTGTTATCACATCCTTGATAACTGACTCCAGCAGTTTCCCCACCACCGACGTTAGGCTAACCGGTCTATAATTCCCCGGTTTCTCTCTCCCTCCTTTTTTAAAAAGTGGGGTTACATTAGCCACCCTCCAATCCTCAGGAACTAGTCCAGAATCTAACGAGTTTTGAAAAATTATCAATTGTTAACCTCTTCTATGTTTATCAGCACATGGAGCAAGCAGTAAAATAACAGGAGCATGGAGGATACTCTGGGGTGGGGACTTCAATGCTCATTACCCAGAGTGGCTTGGTAGCATCACCGTTGACTAGGCTGGCCAAGTCCTGTAGTTGCCTCACTATGGATGTGGTATGTAATGCTGTCACCAGTCTATATGTGGCAGATGTTACTGAAAAAGTGGTAACAGCACAGTCCTTGTAAAGACGAAGTCCCATCATCATACCAAGGACACTCATCATTGTCACTATAATCATGTTGAGTGAAATATTCTTGAACAGGCAGCTCCAACCTGTGTAGCCTTGAGGTGGACCATCATCGTCAGCAGAAATGTTCATCACAATCAGTAAACAGGTATATCCCTCAGTCTTTTATCATTGCCAGGCCAGGGCGTCCAGCACATGCCAGAAGCAGAATCAAGCGTAGTTAAAAATGATGAGTTTCCAGCCTAGAGAAGTTGCAATTTTGCAATGAATGGATTAGAGCAAAGCTCTGGAGTCTTGCCTCTCATGGGTGACAGGAAGAGGAAAGGGGTTAAGGAGCCAGTGCAGGGTACCCCGGTGGCCATCTCACTCAACAGCAGGTATACCACTTTGGATTCTGTTGGGGGAGGGGGATGACCTCGCAGAGGAAAGTCACAGCAATTCAGGTCGCTGGCACTGTGTCTGGCTCTGTGACTCAGGAGGAAAGTGGAGAGAAGGGGCGAGCTGTGGTGATAGGTGATTCATTAGCTAAGGGAAGAGAAAGGAAGTTCTGTGGATGATAAAGAGATTCCTGGATGGTTTGTTGCCTCCTGGGTGCCAGGATCCGGGACATCTCAGCATTCTTAAGTGGGAGGGTAAGCATCCAGAGGTCGTGGTCCATGTAGGTACCAATGACATAAGTAGAAAGAGTGACAAGATTCTGCAAGGTGAGTTCAGGGAGTTAAGTGCTAAGTTAAAGGACAGGACCTCCAGGGCTGTGACCTCAGGATTGCTACCTGTGCTACATGCTAGTGAGGACAGACGTAGTAAGATCATACAGTTTAACATGTACCTAAGTAGTTGATGAACGAGGGGGGCATCAGATGTTTGGATTATTGGGCTTTCTTCCAGGGAAGGTGGGACCTGCACAGAAGAGACAGTTTGCACCCGAACTGGAGGGGAAATAAAATCCTAGTGGGAAGGATTGCAAGTGTTACGTGGTGGTGGTGGGGTTAACAAGAATTGCTGGGAGATGAGACACCAGAGTGCCTGAACAGAGAGTGCAGAGGTTGTGGAGACAGATGTTGTTAAGACCTCAGACAAAGTCAGGCATCAAAAGCTTGAGCCTGACTTTGTGCAGCTAATGTTCTGAGCTGTGTGTATTTCAATGCAAGAATTGCTTTAGGAAATGCAGATGACCTCAGGGCATGGATCAACACATGGAACTATGATATAGCCATTAACCATATAACAATTACAGCACGGAAACAGGCCATGTCAGCCCTTCTAGTCCGTGCCAAACTCCTACTCTCACCTAGTCCCACCGACCTGCACTCGGCCCATAACCTTCCATTCCTTTCCTGTCCATATATCTATCCAATTTAACTTTAAATGACAACATCGAACCTGCCTCAACCACTTCTGCTGGAAGCTCATTCCACACAGCCACAACTCTCTGAGTAAAGAAGTTCACCCTCATATTACCCCTAAACTTTTGCCCTTTAACTCTCAACTAGTGAGATATGGTTGCAGGAAGGGAGGAGGTTTCAGCTCAGTATTCTGGGGTTCCTTTGTTTTAGACACAATGGAGCGGGAGGGATTGGAGGGGTTAGTATTACTAGTCAGGGATAACGTTACAGCAGTGCTCAGTCAGGACAGTCTGGAGAACTTGTCTAGTGAGACTTTATGGGTGGAACTGAGGAATAAGAAAGGTATGACCACGTTAATGGGGTTATGTTGCAGACCACCAATAGTCCAAGAGATTTAAACATAGAGATATTGCAGACTGTTGCAAGAAACATAGTTGTTATAGTAGGTGATTTTAACTTTCAACATATTGATATTATCTCCTTGCTTTTATATTCTATTCCCCTTGAAAGAAATGCAACACTACATTTGCCGCCTTTGCTACAAATTCGACCTGTGAATTAACCTTCTGGGAGTCTTGCACAGGACTCCTAAGACCCTTTGCACTTCTGATGTTTGAATTATCTCCCCATTTAGATAATAGTCTGCACCTTTGTTCCTTTTACCAAAATGCATTATCATACATTTCCCAACATTGCATTCCATTTGTCACTTTTTTGCCCATTCTTCCAATTTGTTTAAGCCCCATTGTTTCCTTGACACTATCTACCCCTCCACCTACATTCATATCATCTGCAGACTTTGCCACAAAGCCATCAATTCCACTATCTAAATCATTGACAAACAGTATGAAAAGTAGTAGTCCCAATATTGACCCCTGTGGAGCACCACTAGTCACCGGCAGCCAACCAGAAAAGGCCCCCTTTTTTCCCACTCACTGCCTCTTGCCTGTCAGCCATTCCTCTATCCATGTCAGTACATCTCCTGTGATGCCATAGGATTTTAACTTGTTAAGCACCTTCGAGATTCTGAGGCTTTGCACCCTTGTGGAAGAGTTGATTCTAAGCTGGCACCACTGACTGAAACGTTGCGGAAGAAAATGGAATATTGGGAACAGTGGATTAGCTGTCGGGGGCTGTGTACTCTGATCGTACTCTTTCTCTTTCGGTGGGGGAGTGTTTGTTGCCAATTCTCGAGTTGGAGAACTCGGAGAAAGCGATGCAGCAGAACGCCGTAAATCAGTGAGTTGGTTTGTCTATGTCTCCCCTCTCACTGATTGACAGCTCTCTGCCCGTGTGTGTGTGTGTCCGTGTGATCAATTTGTCAGGTGAGCAATTAGTTTTTGTTGTATTGCAGATTATGGTCTTTCTTGGGAGCTTCGCCGTTGCTTGCTTGGTGGGTGGAGGGTGCTGATGCATTTTGCTGGAGTAAGTGGGGGAGGAGAGAGTCGATGCTTTGCTGCAGCTTGTGAGTGAGAGAGGGTGTGTGGGGGGCTCTGGCGTTCTAACGATTATACTATCACCCATTCTTTGGAGCGCTTCTGTTTTTGTGGTTGCGAAAAACAAGAATTTCAGGTTGTATATTCTGTGCATTATTAAATTAGAACTATTGACTGTATCAAGTCAGTCGAGGTTGACTGTGTCCCAACAAAATCATTCTGTCTTTCCCCAAACAGAAACCATGAGATCTGTAACCTGCTGAGTGCCAGATCAGTGGCGTTTCAGGTACGGGGACCAAGTAAGATATGAGAGGTCCAGGCACAGAAAGCCATCTCGCAGGCAAAGTGGCAATTCGGGATCAAACTTGAATCACAGAAAAATGCTTGACAGCTGTGGCAGGGTTTAAATGTTACCAAATCCTACAAAGTGAAACCCAGTCAACAAGGTTTCACTCCCAGATCAGCTCAGTGCCTTTAATGCTTGCTTTGACTGATAAACATGGAGGCACCTTCACAAGCTCCCATAGCCCCCATTGACCCTGTAATCTCAGTCTCTGTGGCCAACATGAGAGCACCCTTCACGGGGGTGAACCCAGGGAATCCATCTGGCCCAGATAGTGTGCCTGGTCAAACTGAAGGGTTGTGCTAATAAACTGGTGTGTTCACTGGTATCTTTAACCTCTCACTTCGGCAGTCTGTGGTACCCACCTGCTTCAAGCAGGCTTCAATTATGCCAGTGCCCAAGAGGGACTTGTAACCTGCCTCAATGTCTATTGTCCAGTAGCACTTGCATAAACTGTAATAGCGTGCTTTGAGAGGTTTGTGATGAAATGTATCAACTCTTGCCTGAGGAGCAACATGAATCTGCTCCAGTTAGCCTGTTGGCACAACAGGTCAGCAGCAGATACTGTTTCTTTGGCTCTTTACTCAACCCTGGAACAAATGGACAGTGAAGTTGCATACATCAGGATGCTCTTCATTGACTACAGCTCAGCATTCAACACTATCATCTCCTCAAAATTAATCAATAAGCTCCGTGACTTAAGCCTCAATACCTCCTTGTGCAACTGGATTCTCAGTTTTCTCACCATAGTCAGTTCAGGTTGACAACATCTCCTCCACAATCAGCACAGGAGCACAATGAGTCAATGTGCTTAGCCCCCTGCTCTATTTACTTAATACTTATGACTCTGAGGCTAGGTATATATCCAATGTCACGTTTAAGTTTGCTGATGACTCCACTGTTGTAGGCTGTATCAAAGGTGGTGATAAATTACCATATAAGAGGGTGACTCAAAATCTATCTGAAATCTGCCTACAAAAAGTGACGGAAATCTGTCTGAAAACTGGCTACAAAAAGCAACACCCTCCCCACTGTTAAGTACATTTACAAAGTGCTATTGCAGGAAAGCAGCATCCATCATCAAAGACCCCCATGGTTCAGACCATGCTCTCTTTTTACTTCTGCCATTAGAAAGGGAGGTACAAGAGCCTCTGGTCCCACACCACCATGTTCAGGAGCAGTATTTCCCCTCTCCCAACTGGCTTTTGAACCAGAGGGGATAACTTCACTCAACTTCACTCATCCCAACACTGAACTGATTCCACAAACTACGGATTCACTTTCAAGGATTTTACAACTAATGTTCTCCGTATTTATTTATTTGATATCATTATGTGTTTCTTTTCTTTTTTTGTATTTGCACATTTTATTGTCTTTTTAACATTGATTGTTTGTCTGTCTATGTTGTGTGTGGTTGATTATGTTAGGTTTATTTGTGCTTGCTCTGAATGCCCACAAGAAAATGAATCTCTGGGTTGTATATGGTGATATGTATCTACTTTGAAAATGCATTTACTTTGAAGGTACAAACACACAGATCTTCAACTCAAAGGGAGTTGGCATCGTGCTGGTGTCTTTGTTGCTATGGTTACAGAAGAGGATTTTAATCTTCCTGTTGAACTGGAGGAAATTGTAGTTAATGCAAGGCTGGTGCCAGGCAAGTGGTGCGACACCACAAGCAGTGAAATAAAGTAGATAACTGCTTCAGTTGTGACTCTCATTTATACACATTTCAAGTTACAATTTTTTAATTTGATAGGGCCAATTTTTTATGTAAAAGCAGAGCTTTAAGTTGCAGACATGTAGAGTTAACCTAAGCAGTTTCCATTTTAATGCTGAATTGTTCGTATTCTCATTGTAATGTGGAAAGTGCAGCAGTACTGAAGGTAGAAAATAAGTTCTTTGGTTTTATTGTGAATACTCTTCATTGGTTTTGTTTAAATTCAGAACAAGATAAATCTTGAAGTTTATAGGTATTGTGCAATTGGACTGGGCTTTTACTTTTCCTTTATGTGCATTGCATGCAAATAAGCACTGGCATTTGTACAACTACTTCGAAGTGTTGGTTTTGTATATTCCTTCAGATTTCCCCAATGGTTGCAGAGGTAAAATTGTTTGGCTGTATTTCATGAGTTTGGCCAATTAACAAACTTGAAGCAGTTTGAATTGTTTAAATGTTGCATTAAAAGTTATTAATTAATCTCCATTATTGTAGCTCTTGTAATGGAGAGATTATTAGTTTTATATCTAATGAGATTTCATTTTCCCACTTAAGATTGATAGAGCTAGATTAAACGTTTTAATTATTTTTCCTTTGACTAATCTATTTTTAAAATTGGCAATTATAGTTATGAAATACAAACACAGCACTTGAGAGGGATAGTAATCAAGCAAATACATTTTATTTAAAACTGCAGTGTGTAAGTTTTTAAGTTTTGACTCTAATGGCAGACATTTTGCCAAGGTGTTCCTAAGTGTCAAGATATCTACCTGTAGATGGAACTAATAACCACAATATCATTCACACACAGATGTACCGACATGAATGAGCTGATAAATGCATATAAAAGAAATTAACCATAAACCATAGAAACTACAGCACAGAAACAGGCCTTTTGGCCCTTCTTGGCTGTGCTGAACCATTTTCGGCCTAGTCCCACTGACCTGCACATGGACCATATCCCTCCATACACCTCCCATCCATGTATCTGTCCAACTTATTCTTGAATGTTAAAAAAGAACCCGCATTTACCACCTCGTCTGGCAGCTCATTCCATACTCCCACCACTCTGTGTGTGAAGAAGCCCCCGCTAATGTTCCCTTTAAACTTTCCCCCCTCACCCTTAACCGATGTCCTCTGGTTTTTTTCTCCCCTTGCCTCAGTGGAAAAAGCCTGCTTGCATTCATTCTATCTATACCCATCATAATTTTATATACCTCTATCAAATCTCCCCTCATTCTTCTACGCTCCAGGGAATAAGGTCCTAACCTATTCAACCTTTCTCTGTAACTGAGTTTCTCAAGTCCCGGCAACATCCTTGTAAACCTTCTCTGCACTCTTTCAACCTTATTTATATCCTTCCTGTAATTTGGTGACCAAAACTGAACACAATACTCCAGATTTGGCTTCACCAACGCCTTATACAACCTCATCATAACATTCCAGCTCTTATACTCAATACTTTGATTAATAAAGGCCAATGTACCAAAAGCTCTCTTTACGACCCTATCTACCTGTGACGCCACTTTTAGGGAATTTTGTATCTGTATTCCCAGATCCTTCTGTTCCACTGCAGTCCTCAGTGCCTTACCATTTACCCTGTATGTTCTACCTTGGTTTGTCCTTCCAACATGCAACAACCTCACACTTGTCTGTATTAAACTCCATCTGCCATTTTTCAGCCCATTTTTCCAGCTGGCCCAAGTCCCTCTGCAGGCTCTGAAAACCTTCCTCACTGTCTACTACACCTCCAATCTTTGTATCATCAGCAAATTTGCTCATCCAATTTACCACATTATCATCCAGATCATCGATATAGATGACAAATAACAATGGACCCAGCACTGATCCCTATGGCACACCACTAGGCCTCCACTCGGAGAAACAATTCTCTACCACCACTCTTTGGCTTCTTCCATCAAGCCAATGTCTAATCCAATTTACCACCTCTCCATGTATACCTAGCGACTGAATTTTCCTAACTAACCTCCCATGCGGGACCTTGTCAAAAGCCTTACTGAAGTCCATGTAGACAATATCCACTGCCTTCCCTTCATCTACTTTCCTGGTAACCTCCTCGAAAAACTCCAATAGATTGGTCAAACATGACCTACCACACACAAAGCCATGTTGACTCTCCCTAATAAGTCCCTGTCTATCCAAATGCTTGTAGATTCTGTCTCTTAGTACTCCCTCCGATAACTTACCTACTACCGACGTTAAACTTACTGGTCTATAATTTCCCGGATTACTTTTCGATCCTTTTTTAAACAACGGAACAACATGAGCCACTCTCCAATCCTCCGGCACCTCACCTGTAGACAGCGACATTTTAAATATTTCAGCCAGGACCCCTGCAATTTCAACACTAGTCTCCTTCAAGGTTCGAGGGAACACCCTGTCAGGTCCTGGGGATTTATCCACTTTAATTTTCCTCAAGACAGCAAGGACCTCGTCCTTTTCGATCTGTACAGTTTCCATGATCTCACTACTTGTTTCCCTTAATTCCATAGACTTCGTGCCAGTTTCCTTAGTAAATACAGACGCAAAAAACCTATTTAAGATCTCCCCCATTTCCTTTGGTTCCGCACACAGCCGACCACTCTGATCTTCAAGAGGACCAATTTTATCCCTTACAATCCTTTTGCTCTTAATATACCTATAAAAGCTCTTTGGATTATCCTTCACTTTGACTGCCAAGGCAACCTCATGTCTTCTTTTAGCCCTCCTGATTTCTTTCTTAAGTATTTTCTTGCACTTCTTATACTCCTGAAGCACCTTATTTACTCCCTGCTTCCTATACACATCATACAACTCCCTCTTCTTCTTTATCAGAGTTGCAATATCCCTTGAGAACCAAGGTTCCTTATTCCTATTCACCTTGCCTTTAAGGCGTAAATTTTGGGGAAGCTTTTAATAATAGTAACTCCTTACATTAATTTAGTTCTTCTGTTTTCTTCTGGCAGACAAAATCCAAAAAAAAAGCAGCAGCCAATATTTTACCAAATTTTGCTTAGGAACTTTATAGACCACCTAATGGGGAGCGAGACTTGGAGGAGCAAATTTGTAAGGAGATAGCAGATATTTGTAGTAAGCACAAGGTTGTGATTGTGAGAGATTTTAATTTTCTACACATTGACTGGGAAGCCCATTCTGTAATAGGGCTGGATGGTTTGGAGTTTGTAAAATGTGTGCAAGATAGTATTTTGCAGCAATACATAGAAGTACCAACTAGAGAAGGAGCAGTGTTGGATCTCCTGTTAGGGAATGAGATAGGGCAGGTGACGGAGGTATGTGTTGGGGAGCACTTCGGGTCCAGTGATCACAATACCATTAGTTTCAATATAAATATGGAGAAGGATAGGACTGGACCCAGGGTTGAGATTTTTGATTGGAGAATGGCTAAGTTTGAGGAGATGCGAAAGGATTTAGAAGGAGTGGATTGGGACAATTTGTTTTATGGGAATGATGTAATAGAGAAATGGAGGTTATTTAATGGTGAAATTTTGAGGGTACAGGATCTTTATGTTCCTGTTAGGTTGAAAAGAAAGGTTAAAAGTTTGAAAGAGCCATGGTTTTCAAGGGATATTGGGAACTTGGTTCGGAAAAAGAGACGGATCTTCAATAAATATAGGCAGCTTGGAGTAAATGAGGTGCTCGAGGAATATAAAGAATGTAAAAAGAATCTTAAGAAAGAAATTAGAAAAGCTAAAAGAAGATATGAGGCTGCTTTGGCAAGTAAGGTGAAAATAAATCCAAAGGGTTTCTACAGTTATGTTAATAGCAAAAGGATAGTGAGGGATAAAATTGGTCCCTTAGAGAATCAGAGTGGACGGCTATGTGTGGAGGCAAAAGAGATGGGGGAGATTTTGAACAATTTCTTTTCTTCGGTATTCACTAAAGAGAAGGATATTGAATTGTGTAAGGTAAAGGAAACAAGGGTAGTTATGGAAAGTATGACGATTAAAGAAGAGGAAGGAATATAAAAAGTGGATAAGTCTCTGGGTCCAGACAGGATATTCCCTAGGACCTTGAGGGAAGTTAGTGTGGAAATAGCAGGGGCTCAGACAGTAATATTTTTGATGTCATTAGAAACGGGGATGGTGCCGGAGAATTGGCGTATTGCTCATGTTGTTCCATTGGTTAAAACCTAGCAATTATCGGCCTGTGAGTTTGATGTCAATGGTGGGTAAATTGATGGAAAGTATTCTTAGAGATGGTATATATAATTATCTGGATAGACAGGGTCTGATTAGGAACAGTCAACATAGATTTGTGCGTGGAAGGTCATGTTTGACAAATCTTATTGAATTTTTTGATGAGCTTACTCGGAAAATTGACGAGGGTAAAGCGGTGGATGTTGTCTATATGAACTTCAGTAAGGCCTTTGACAAGGTTCCACACGAAGGTTCAATCGTTAGGCATTAATACGAAGTAGTAAAATGGATTCAGCAGTGGCTGGATGGGAGATGCCAGAGAGTAGTGGTGGATAACTGTGTGTCAGATTGGAGGACGGTGTCTAGTGGTGTGCCTCAGGGATCTGTACTGGGTCCAACGTTTGTCATATACATTAATGATCTGGATGATGGGGTTGTAAATTGGATTAGTAAGTATGCAGATGATACTAAGATAGGTGGCGTTGTGGATAATGAAGTAGGTTTTCAACTCTTGCAGAGAGATTTAGACCACTTAGAAGAATGGGCTGAAAGATGGCAGATGGAGTTTAATGCTGATAAATGTGAGGGGCTACATTTTGGTAGAACTAATCAAAATAGAATATACATGGTAAATGGTAGGGCATTGAAGAATGGAGTAGAACAGAGGGATCTAGGAATAATGGTGCATAGTTCCCTGAAGATGGAATCTCATGTGGATAGGGTGGTGAAGAAAGCTTTTGGTATGCTGGCCTTTATAATATCAGAGCATTGAGTATCAGAGTTGGGATGTGATGTTGAAATTGTATAAAGCATTGGTAAGGCAAAATTTAGAGTATTGTGTACAGTTCTGGTCACCAAATTATGGGAAAGATGTCAATAAAATTGAGAGAGTACAGAGGAGATTTACTAAAATGTTGCCTGGGTTTATTACTCAAGTTACAGAGAAAGGTTGAACAAGTTAGGTCTTTATTCTTTGGAGCGTAGAAGGTTAAGGGGGGACTTGATAGAGGTATTTAAAATTATGAAGGGTATAGATAGAGTTGACGTGGATAGGCTTTTTCCATTGAGAGTGGGGGAGATTCAAACAAGAGGACATGAATTGAGAGTTAAAGGGCAAAAGTTTAGGGGTAACATGAGGGGGAACTTCTTTACTCAGAGAGTGGTAGCTGTGTGGAACGAGCTTCCAGAAGAAGTGGTTGAGGCAGGTTTGATGTTGTCATTTAAAGTTAACTTGGATAGATATATGGACAGGAAAGGAATGGAGGGTTATGGGCTGAGTGCGGGTCGGTGGGACTAGGTGAGAGTAAGTGTTCGGCATGGACTAAAAGGGCTGAGATGGCCTGTTTCCGTGCTGTAATTGTTATATGGTTATAACTTGCATTATATATTGCCGCTAGAATTATTATCAGATTAACTGGTCAGTTGAGCTAATTTTTATCTCAACTTTTGCTATATAAAACCGTGCAGCAAATCATTTGGCCTTTGCAGGGGTGATAATTTGATACTAATGCTACTGATGTCTTTTAATTTGGAGTCTGCTAGTGCAGTGGTCCCCAACCACCAGACTGTGGACCGGTACCGGGCCTCAAAGCATGTGCTAACAGGCCACGAGGAAACGATATGAGTCAACTGCACCTTTCCTCATTCCCTGCAACACCCACTGTTGAACTTGAACGCACGCAAGGTTCTTACCCATGCGAGGATATCCGTCGGTCATTAACCTACAACTACTCGATGAGTGAAAAAACAAACGTCGCTTTAGAGTTTCTTTGGAAGAGGTGGTAGGGGACATAAAAGGCCTAACGATGATGATAACACAGTGACAGCTGAGGCTGAGAGTACAAAAAAAAAAGAAAGCTTCCTTCAACAGAAAATACGACGAGTCGTACATAAAATGTGGCTTTTTTGCGACCGGTGACTCACATGCTTCAAGCCCCCTGTGTGTGATATGTGGAGACAAGCTGTCTAATGAGGCAATGAAGCCCTCAAAACTGTTTCGGCACCTTGAGTCCAATCACCCTGCACTTAAAGACAAACCCGTTGAGTTTTCTGAGCGGAAAAAACGTGAGCAAGCGGGACAGAAGGAAGTACTGAGAGCAACCACCTCCACAAATGCTGCTGCTCTGAGAGCGTTGTACTTAGTGGCTAGCTGTATTGCTAAGGCTAAGAAGCCTTTCACTGTTGGTGAAGAATTGATTCTGCCTGCTGCCAAGGACGTGTGCCATGAACTATTGGGAGAAGCTGCAGCTAACAAGATGGCACAGGTTTCTCTTTCAGCTATCACAGTTTCAAGGAGAATTGATGACACAGCGGAGGACATCGAAGCACAGCTGTTGGAACAGCTTAATGAGTCTAGTTTCACTACCTGAGTCAAAGAGGTTGCTCCTGAATGCCAGTCTACACACTGTGTCACACACAGGGAAATGCTGGCTAGCTGAGAAATGTCACCTGATCTTAACAGCGTATTGAGTGACGTTGTTGAAGTGATCAATCACATCAAAGCAAAAGCCCTTAATTCACGTCTGTTTGAGCAGCTTTGCGAGGAAATGGATGCAGAGCACAAACGCCTTCTCCTACACACTGAAGTCATGTGGCTATCAAGGGGGTGAGCCCTGGCCAGGGTTTTTGTGATAAGAGAGCAGCTACAGAGATTTCTTTCAGGAGCAAAGTCACCACTGGCAGCACACTTCAGTGACGAGGGGTGGATAGCAAAACTCGCTTATCTGTGTGACATCTTCAACCTGCTCAATGAACTCAAATTGTCACTTCAGGGGAGAATGACAACTGTCTTCAAGTTGCAGATAAAGTGACTGCTTTCACAGCCAAACTGGAACTGTGGCGAGTGGACAGGGGCATATTTGATGTATTCCCAACATTAGCTGGGAATTTGGGAGAGACTGAGGCTCACAGCTGGTGCGTGAACACCTATCTTCACTGTAGACAGAATTGGAGCGTTACTTCCCAACCACAAATGACCCAAGACGTGCAAAGGAATGGGTCCATGACCCATTTGTGAATGTCCCCAGTGAATCATCCATGTCAGCGCGAGAAGAAGATCAACTTCTGGAGCTTGCAAATGACGGCGGGCTGAAAAGTACGTTTGACGTAACATCTCTGCTGGCATTCTGGATCAAAGTCAAGGCTGAATATCCTGAGATAGCCACGAAAGCACTGAAAACTTGCTTCCATTTCCAACATCATATTGCTGCGAAGCGGAGTTTTCTGCAATGAATGCAACAAAAACTAAATTGCGGAATAGACTGGACATAAGGAATCCCCTTATGACTTATAATTGACTTATCACTATATTCGTGCAAGGAAACTATGCGCTGTGTGTTTAATATTAAATTCGTTAGATGAACCCTTTTAGAAACAAATTGAGTGCATTAGCCACTGATAAGTGACTTACAGTTGACTTATCACCTATATTCCTGTCATGATTAACACCCCCCCCCCACCCCCGGTCAGCCGGTCCACAAGAATATTATCAATATTAAACTGGTCCGCGGTGCAAAAAAGGTTGGGGACCTTTGTGCTAGTGCCATCACTGGTGCTCACCAGTGACCATAAACATTTATTCCTTCAAATGGGTTCTAATTTTCATTTGAAATTATAACAGAATCTATATGATCTGTACTTTATGATCACTTTCAACAAATGCTGCTGTATATCAACAGATATGGTCACAATTATATGTCCAGGGGAGCACGGATTAAAAATATGACCGAGTTTTGAGGATAGCTCTAAGTCTCGAATACCTATACACTGTTTAGGCAGAAAATTAATATAACATGTAGGTGCTGGACATCTGAAAGAAAAAGTAAAAAGGTTGAAGATGTTCAGATCGGGAAAGAAACAAGTCAATCTTTCAGGTTGCAGATGCCTTATCAGAGTTGGAAAAGAGAAGCCAAATTAATTTTTAGTTGCAAAGAGGGTGAGGGAGGAATATCACTGATAGGGTGAGACTGGTTTTGCTGTGGCTGTAAGCTGTCAATCAACCAGATGACTTCACCTAAAGCTAAACCCCATGGCAACACAGTCCTTGTCTTATCCAAAATGTTTTCTTTGTTCTGTCCACCATTCATTCACCCTCTCTGCAGCTTAAACCTAACTTGATCTGAGTCTTTCACAGTTCTAACAAAAAGTCTTTGACATCAAGTATTAACAGAGTTTTTCTTTAGGAAGATGATGTCTGAACTGCTGAGTGTTTCCAGCATTTTCTGTTGTTATTGCTTAGAAAAGAGTAGTTAGATATGAACAGGTTTGACAAGATCACAAAAAAAAAGATATTTTGTCAACTTGAGAAGCAAACAGACAACAGATGAGTGTTAGAAAAAGATGGTCACAAGTAGGATTTATTGATACAATCGTTGATTGCTTTATTTGTCACTGTAGATCAGTCATAAGCTGTATCCAGCAGTTGCCTTAGAGTTGGTGGTTGCACCTTGCTGATTTTTACTACAGAATTATAAAAATTGAAATACAGACTTGCTGCCATTTAAGGCTAATGGTAATGCATTTTCAGATTTTTATATTGAGAAAGGAAATAGGAAACCCAAAGTGCAGTGAAACTTGCCCATTTTTTGAGTTAAAGAATGAATTACCAAGAGCTAGAAAGGAATTATCAAGATTCAGGTAACTGGTGTCTCAAAAAATGGTATTTAAGAGATAAGGCATTTAACAAATTTACCAATTTATTCAATGAATTCTTGAAGATAATAAAGAGGTAGAGATGAAGTAAAATGAATCTTGAAAGAAATGTCGCCAATATAATGGATCCCATCTTCCTTGTATGGTGGTAATCTCCTTAGGAACAATGAGATTTGGTCTCTGTGGGGGGGGGGCTCCCATGAATTTGTGCTGGATCCCCTCATTTGTTGTTATCAAACACGAGCATGATGTGAGCTACAGTTATTATATTTTTATATGACACTGAATTGCTTAACAGACAAGGACATAACAGAAGGAAATAGATTGTAATCATATTTGAATATAAACGCAAACAACAGGAATTCTGCAGATGCTGGAAATTCAAGCAACACACATCAAAGTTGCTGGTGAACTCAGCAGGCCAGGCAGCATCTATAGGAAGAGGCGCAGTCGACGTTTCAGGCCGAGACCCTTCGTCTTGACGAAGGGTCTCGGCCTGAAACGTCGACTGCGCCTCTTCCTTTAGATGCTGCCTGGCCTGCTGCATTCACCAGCAACTTTGATGTGTGTTGCTCATATTTGAATATCATATTTGAATAGATTGTTTGTGGGAAAGTGGGCCTGTAATTCTTTGATGTTGTTAGGTTTGGAGATATTCCAATATGGAAGATGTTGTGTATTTAAAATTTGAGTAATCTTCTTTATGTATTGGTTGATTAAGCATTCTTGTTCATTTAAATAATTCATTATGAGTTACATATATAAATATGTGAATCGCATATGTCATCACACTACCACCTGATATGTGCGTGGCTCACTTAAAGTAAACTCGAAGTTAGACTAGTATTTCAGCTCCTGAGTCTTCCTTTGAGTTAGTTAAATGTCTTGAAGTTACAAAACATAACATTGGTGATGAGGTATTTTTAAAATGAACCCGAGACAACTATTGACCTGTTGAAGTGCAGTGAGACATTCAAACTCTAAAAAAAGCACAGTGAGGAACGGTGAGTTAAAAAACACAGCCCAACATGTGCAAACTGCTGAGTTTTTTTTAACGGCAGTAAACAGAAGAATTCACGGGTTAATAAAGACTGAGTACTGGGTGATAATTACATTACAATATAAAAAAAAGAGCAGAAATGGCTGTCTACGTTGGGAAAAATTGACACATTTATCAACAATATTTTGAAACAAATGAAATAGCCAATCAAAGTTCAAATTAAAGTTTATTATCAGAGTAGATACGTGTCACTACACACCATCCTGAGATTCTTTTTCCTGTGGGCAATGAGAGACGAGTACCAATTTTTGCTGAGTTCACTGGATGTAAAGGCATACAGTTTTCTTTGAAGTTTGACTGCTCCAACCAAACCAGCAGAAAGGACCTTTGCTGATATTGTAAAAGTAATGCAGCAATATTTAGATCTGAAGCTATTGTTAATTGCAGAACATGTTAGGTTTTATAAGCAAAATCAAAAGAAAAGGGTGTCCATTTCAGCATACATGGCTGAATTGAAGAGATTGCCTGAGCATTCCACCGAGATGCAACACTAAGCGTCGTAGGAAGTCATTCCTGCCTGTGGCCATCAAACTTTACAACTCCTCCCTTGGAGGGTCAGACACCCTGAGCCAATAGGCTGGTCCTGGACTTATTTCCTGGCATAATTTACATATTAAACCATAATTATTTATGGTTTTATTACTATTTGATTATTTATGGTGCAACTGTAACGAAAACCAATTTCCCCCGGGATCAATGAAGTATGACTATGACTATTGTCAGTTCAGTAATGGGCTTAATGAAATCATTTAGTTTGAGGAGTCTTACAAGAAAGCATTCAAAAACAGCTCCTAACTCAACCAGAACCTACATTTTAAGGACCAGTGGATATCACTGTTTCAATGGAAACTCCAGACAGAGATGCAACACCCACAAAAATTGCTGGTGAACACAGCAGGCCAGGCAGCATCTATAGGAAGAGCTACAGTCGACGTTTCGGGCCGACACCCTTCGTCAGGACAGATCAATTGAGTTGCAGTCAGAAATGAAAGTGATTATGAACAAAATTGCAGTGTCTAATACAGAAACCAGTGTGGCTGAGCAAATTGTGATACCATTGTGTCAGGGGCTCATTTACACCTGGCCGATGCAGATTTAAGGGCAAAACTTGCAGAAAATGTAACAAAGTAGAACACACGCAAAGAGCATGTCGGGGAGACAAAAATAAATGGACTGCACAGGGAAGAGAAAAAGATAGAAAATTAAGTTGCAGTCAAAAAGAGCACTCATTTGCTGTTGATGAAAAATCTGATGATAAGAGTGACACAGGACTGTGTAATCCTGAGATTTGCAGTGTAAAAACTGACGAGACAAGCAATATGGCTTACACCAGAACTGAATGGCTAAATTAATTGAAATGGAATTGGATATTGGGCTGGCTCTTTCTGTCATTCCACTAAATGAGTTTGAATGACATTTCTAAGATACAGGTCGACCTTCACTAATACGACTACCTGTAATCCGGTTCCTTCGATAATCCGGCACTGATTATGCTTAATGTGATCCTTCTGTAATTCGGCATTTTCACTAATCTGGCACTCCTCAGGTCCCAATGGTGCCAAATTACTGAAGGTTGACCTGTATTAAACTGAACCCTGCAGGTATCGAACTAAGAAATTGTACTAAAGAAAAGATGATTCCTGTGGGAATGACATTCGTAACAGTGAAATACAAAATCCAGCAAGCCACATTGAGCTTGTATCTGGTAAAAACAGAATGGCCAGCATTGTAAAAGTAATGCAGGAATATTTAGAACTGAAGCCATTATTAATTGGGACGTGATTGGCTGAGACAACTACAACTTGATTGGCGATCCATCCATTATTTGCATGCCACATCCCCTTCAATGAAACCAACTAAAAGCAAATTAAGAAAGGTAATGGACGATGCCACAACTGTTTCCGTGCTGAACACCATGAACCATTGCCCAACAGAGGGCAAACAGGTGTTGATACCAACCTCTGAGCATCTGGTTGGAAGGACTATGCTGCTCAGAGGAAATGTGAAAATGATGAAAACAGTGGTCCGACTACAATAGATTTTATAGGCAATGTATCTAAGAAAGCTTCTGATCTGTTAATCAGCCACTTATTTTTGAAATGTGGCTTTGTTTTAAGTGGAAGAGAGTTCAAGGAGCTTTGGCTTTTGTGACTATAAAGAACCAGAAAGTACTCTGCGTGCATTAAGGTTATTGCATGAACTTCAAGTGAGAGACAAGCTGCTTGTTAAAGTAGATCCAAAGATCACTGCCCAGGTGGCTGAATGGAAGGCCAAAAAGGAAGGAGTTGACAGAGATACAGAAACAGAGGATTTGTCAGATGGCGTGGATGATGGAACCAAAAGGCGAGATCATATCGTAAAGGGATCAGTAGAAGGATTAGTAAGAGAATACTTGATTGAACTAAATGTACGTTCCCAAGATCAAGATGGATAAACTAGAAGAAAAAGGAAGAACAAGAAAGGTGACTATTGCTGTCAAAACCATTTCCTGCAGTTTCACAGTCAACTCCTACAACCACCATGGAGGAGACAATCAAACCTGAGATTGTTTTCACAGCCACAAGTCTCACCTGCCAAGCAGAGTGAGCCCCCTTGTCAGGACAGACATGATCCCACATGAGTAAGAAGGCCTAAACAGTATTTAAATCTTTGGGTCTGAATGGGGCAATCTAAAATTTACTATGCTGTGGACATCTGTATAATCTTGTATACATATTGGTTGATAAAACACTTGTTTGTTTAAATTATTCATTATGATTTATATGTATAAATATATGCGATTCACATATCCCTTATTCAGAACTGAGTTTCTCTTTCTACAGATGCTGCCTGACTGGCTAAAGTTACTCTTTATGTTTTCATTCTCTGGGAATATATTTCTGTGCAATTTCCTGGCTGCAGTTTACAGTGGTTCCTCCTCAAAATCATTTGTATTTAATTTTGCCTTTATGACTACCTATTCTGGACCCCTTAATACTAAGAAACATCAGATGTATGTATGATTAACACATGCCATGTAAATACCAATATTTAACATCTCACTGATTTTTATTCTAACTGAATTGTATTGTCATTGTGCTCTAACTTCTCAATTATTTTATTTCCTCGTTAATGAGAAGGAAAAGGCCAGGTGGTCCTTCAGCTTGTTCGGCAAGTCTTGATATTCTGAGTTGAGTTACATGGCTGTGCATGTCTTGCATGTGTCATCTCTAGGGCCAAATCTTCTTCTTAAAAAAAAAGGAACCAATAGGTCTGTTCTTCTTTCCAGAGATGCTGCTTGGCCCGCTGAGTTCCTCCAGCATTTTGTGTGTGTTGCAAACAGGAGATGTACTTATTATAGAAAATTCATTTCCAGTGCTTTCAGCAGATGGGAGTCAATGGAGGAGATCATATTTATAAATATTATCCAGATAGACTTGAATTTTATATAATACCACTTCTAGCTTGATCAACGATTTGCTTCACCCTTGACAGGGAAGTGACACCAACCATAGCAGCCATCAATGTATTCCACAGTCTCAGTCATTAGAGAAAGAACATTGCTGAACAGCTTATCCATTGCTGCCTTTTATATATTGAACCTATTCCCATGGCACTGCGAAAGTTTTATTATCTATCACTTAGCATGCTAAACAGATTTTTAATTATTTTAATCAGGTTGCCTCAAAATTAAGCCACCACTCAAGTCAAGAGCCTAGGTCCTTCAGGCAAGATCTACACCTTCCTTTAATGTAAGTCCATTACTGCACATGGTACTTTAACAAATGTCTTACTGTGGGTTTTATATGAGCTTTTGTACCTTTATCATTTGTTTAAAAAAAAAGCATATAGATTTCCATTTACTCAATTAGCGATGCTGCCTTTATTGTGCAGTGAACCTACACATTAATTCTCTAGTCTTCCTCATTACTCAGTCTACTTCTGCTTAAGTTACCTCTAGATTTACTTTACCCAACATGCCCTTTGGTTGCAGATGTTTAATTCCACCTGATGCATTTTACTTTATGACTCCATTTTCCCATTCCACTAGGTCGTTCCTTGATCTGTAAAGGATTAACTACATCTCTTGTATCCCAGTGCTCAATCTAGCCCTATATACACTTTCTAAATGGCACAGTGTAAAGACTGGATCCTATGACTTTTAGCCAGAATGCAAAGCAAAAGCAACCTTTAACTCTTTCTATAATTTCTTCCTTCACATCCAGTTTGGTGGTCATTTAATTCTATTAATCTTCTTTTTCCATATGGTTTCTTGTCAAAGGATTTCTGAGAGTCCAGATTTTCTCAATCTTTTATGTTACCTCCTCAAAGACATCTGAGGTTTTTGTTTGAAATCCATATTGCCTATTTATAAATTTTTTTCCTCCATCTATGTGTATGGTAATTAAGGACTCTACAATTTTCTTTCTCACAGATGTCAAACTGTCTTGTAGTTAAATGGATTAATCCTTTTTGAACGTGATTACTTCATAGGCCACTCTCCAGTCCTCTGCCAAGCAATTTGCATTCAATGGTCTTTAAGTATAATCTCTAGAGCCTTGACAATTTTCTCCTGTTTCTCTTACAGGGTCGTGGAATGCTTCCTGTTGGGTTCTGATGCTTTCCTTTAATAGAGAAATTTCTAAACATTTAATTCCCAAGTGACATTTTGGAGACTCTCACATCATGCAAGCTACTCTCTCCCGAGCATTATCCTGCCTCTTTTCTTTAAGAAATGGCATTTTTTTTTACATGCAATTGAGTTAAAGCTGTAAGTGGAGAGTTTAGCTTATAGGACAATTAGACTTTTGCAGTGCCAAAACTAAGGAAATTGTATTAATTACAGATCATTTTGTACACCAAAGTACTCATAAACTAACCAGTAGAGAAGCAATTATTGGAAGAAAAGGTGTTTTGCAAATTTATATAAAATATTGAGAAATAATTTTGAACTCATCTTCTCTGAGTCTCCAACTGTTAACAGTGGTAGCTCTCTGGGACATTTTTTCTATAGCAGTGTGTCTAACTCTGTGGTGTTTCCGTTTGTCTTCCTACACACTTTGCATACCTCTGGCAGCCATTTTACTGCTGGGAATATACATAATTCTAGTTTGTGTACTCCTAAATTTCTGTACAATTTGTCTCTTGGCTTGGGGCCTTGTGATAATCTAAGTGTCCAGCCATTAACTTGTCACTTTCGGGAGCCCCTTGGTTGTTCTCATTGTTTTATGCCTTTCCGATATCAGATTCAGAATCAGGTTTATTATCACTGATATATGGTGTGTCATTTGTTGTTTTGTGCAGCACAAGACGTAAAAATTACAATAAGTTATAAAAACTAAATAGTACATTAGAGAAGTACGGAGATAGTTGTGGACCAGTCAGAAATATAATGGCGGAGGAGAAGCAGCTATTCCTAAAATGTTGAGTGTGGATCTTCAGGCTGCTGTGCCTCCTGCCCGATGGTAATAATGAATAGAGGGCAGGCCCTTGATGGTGAGGGTTCTTAATGATGGATACCACTTTCTTGAAGTAGGGTTGTAATTGTGTGGTAATAATGGTATTCTCTGTTAAGCCAGGTGATAATATCTAGAAATCAAACTGTCAGCTTTTTGGGTAACTCACAAGTGTCTTCATGAAATACATCTCCGTTGGTTACTTGGGGATTAATTTTTTGGTAAACTATCCCTTAGATAATGAATGGCTACTGAATAGATGCTTTTTAGGAAGTTGATTTCCCAAAATAGTGAATGGGATACTTTTCCCATCTCGGTAAAATTCCTCATTACAACATTATTTCCCATTACGCAATTAATCTCCAGCTCTAATCTGCTTATGTTTCTAATTTTATTTATTATGGCTTTATATCTCTTTTAGGCATTATTGTCTCTTATTCTATGGAGCTCCTTTTCTTTGTGTTTCTCTACCTGTTAACTGTTTTCTGGGCTATTCTGGAATTCATTTCTTCCTTTCCCCTGTAATTTATCCAGCTGTCTCACTGTGTTTGGTTTTAAACTCTCACAACTATTTTGCTTAGATGCAGCCTACGTTCTGATATTGAAAATGATCTTCTTTGAGGAATTGCAATAATATGTATTGTGTCTTTAAAGTGTTACTGATTGCTTCATAGCATCAAACAAAATGATCTGCATAAGAAGATACCAGGAAAATAAACACTTCCCAGGGTTTTAAGGTTTTGAACAAGCATCAAAAAGGAGGAAACAGATAGCAAAGCAGAAACATTTTTTGCAAAGTAATTCTAGGGGCTTGGAAGGCAATTTTGACTCCTGAGCTTACTTTTACCTATAGTTGATCTGGTACTTGCTGGAAATTTTCGTTGGTTTCTTCTTTGTTCATGCCTCTGCTGCCTTTGCTTATGATCTATGGTCTATGATCTCACTCATCCTCGGCTAACAGACTGTTACTTTAGCTCTTCAAAGGCTTAAATGTGAGGAGTTAAAATATTTGATCAGCTCAGTCCATTATAACTTGTGGACAAATTTCCTTATATCTCTGAAAATTAGGTCACTTTAGTTGCTTAGTTCATTTTTATTGAAAGTAATGGTCGAAGAACAGTTTAAACTTCATTCTTTGTCTCCTTCCCTCTCTCCAAACCGTGCAGTTCAAATGCCACATCATAACAAATTTCTGGTAGTCTTCTGGCTGTAAGATTACAATATTTCTTACTATGTTGTTTGTTTCATGCTTGGTATCCTAATTATGTTTTGAATTATTGAGAATGCTTGTACACGCAGCCAATTTGCAAGTTGTGTGCAATGATCCTCCACAAGAGGATAATACATTGCTACAAACAGTAAAGTCATGGCTGATCTTCTAACTCAATAATCACCTGTTCTCAATTTCTTTTTAAAAAAAACTGTCCGAAGCCAGCTTGCATAAGCACAAAGCATTTGCAAACGCAAGGAAATCTGCAGATGCTGGAAATTCAAGCACCACACACAAAATGCTGGTGGAACGCAGCAGGCCAGGCAGCATCTATAGGAAGAAGTACAGTCGACGTTTTGGGCCGAGACCCTTTGTCAGGACTAACTGAAAGAAGAAGTAGTAAGAGATCTGAAAGTGGGAAGGGGGGAGGAGATCCAAAATGATAGGAGAAGACAAGAGGGGGAAGGATGAAGCTAAGAGCTGGAAAGTTGATTAGCAAAAGGGATACAAGGCTGGAGAAGGGAGAGGATCATGGGTTGGGAGGTCTAGGGAGAAAGAAAGGGGGAGGGGAGCACCAGAGGAAGATGGAGAGCAGGCAGGGAGTTATTGTGAGAGGGACAGAGAGAGGGAAAAAGGGAAATAAATAAATAAAGGGTGGGGTAAGAAGAGGAGGAGGGACATTAATAGAATGTTCATGCCACCAGGTTGGAGGCTACCCAGATGGAATATAAGGTGTTGTTCTTCTAACCTTGAGTGTGGCTTCATCTTGACAGTAGAGGAGGCCGTGGATAGACATATCAGAATGGGAATGGGATGTGGAATTAAAATGTGAGGTCACTGGGAGATCCTGCTTTCTCTGGCAGACAGAGCGTAGGTGTTCAGCGAAATGGTCTCCCAGTCTGCGTCAGCTCCCGCCAATATATACATTTGTAGAAGGCAGCACCAGGAGCACCGGACGCAGTATATCACCCCAGCCGACTCACAGGTGAAGTGTCACCTCACCTGGAAGGACAGTCTGGGGCCCTGAATGGTGGTGAGGGGGGAAGTGTAAGGGCAGGTGTAGCACTTGTCCGGTTACATGGGGATCTCCCATCTACTGCCACCAACCTCATAGTTCCCACACCCCACACTTCCTGTTTCTACCTCCTACCCAAGATACACAAACCTGCCTGCCCAGGTAGACCCATTGTCTCAGCTTGCTCCTGCCCCACCGAACTCATTTCTGCATACCTTGACACTGTTTTATCCTCCCTTGTTCAATCGCTTCCCACCTATGTTCATGACACTTATCATGCTCTGAATTTTTTCAATGATTTTAAGTTCCCTGGCCCTCACCGCCTTAGTTTCACCATGGATATCCAGTCCCTATATACCTCCGTCCCCCACCAGGAAGGTCTCAAAGCTCTCCACTTCTTTTTGGATTCCAGACCTAACCAGCTCCCCTCTACCACCACTCTCCTCCATCTAGCGGAATTAGTCCTTACTCTTAATAATTTCTCCTTTGGTTCCTCCCACTTCCTCCAAACTAAAGGTGTAGCCATGGGCACCCGTATGGGTTCCAGCTATGACTGCCTTTTTGTTGGCTTTGTGGAACCATCCCTCACTTTTTCTTTGCTACATCGATGACTGCATTGGCGCTGCTTCCTGCACGCATGCTGAGCTCATTGACTTTATTAACTTTGCCTCCAACTTTTACCCTGCCCTCAAATTTAACTGGTCCCTTTTCAACACCTCTCTCCCCTTTCTAGATCTTTCTGTCTCTATCTCTGGAGACAGCTTATCTACTGATGTCTACTATAAACCTATGACTCTCACAGCTACCTGGATTATTCCTCTTCCCACCCTGTCTCTTGCAAAAATGCTATCCCCTTCTCGCAATTCCTCCGTCTCCGCCGCATCTGCTCTCAGGATGAGGCTTTTCATTCCAGGATGAAGGAGTTGTCTTCCTTTTTTAAAGAAAGGGGCTTCCCTTCCTCCACCATCAGCTCTGCTCTCAAACGCATCTCTCCCATTTCATGCACATCTGCTCTCACCCCATCCTCCCGCCACCCCACTAGGAATAGGGTTCCCCTTGTCCTCACCTACCACCCCACCAGCCTCCGGGTCCAACATATAAATCTCCGTAACTTCCGCCACCTCCAACGGGATCCCACCACCAAACACATCTTTCCCTCCCCCCCTTTCTGCTTTCTGCAGGGATCACTCCCTACGCGACTTCCTTGTCCATTCGTCCCCCCCATCCCTCCCCACTGATCTCCCTCCCAGCACTTATCCTTGTAAGCGAAACAAGTGCTACACCTGCCCTTACACTTCCCCCTCACCACCATTCAGGGTCCCAGACTGTCCTTCCAGGTGAGCCGACACTTCACCTGTGAGTCGGCTGGGGTGATATACTGCGTCTGGTGCTCCCGATGCGGCCTTCTATATATTGGTAAGACCCGACACAGACTGGGAGATCATTTCGCTGAACACCTACGCTCTGTCTGCCAGAGAAAGCAGAATCTCCCAGTGGCCACACATTTTAATTCCACGTCCCATTCCCATTCTGATATGTCAATCCATGGCCTCCTCTACTGTCAAGATGAAGCCACACTCAGGTTGAAGGAACAACACCTTATATTCTGTCTGGGTAGTCTCCAACCTGATGGCATGAACGTTGATTTCTCTAACTTCTATTAATGCCCCACCCTCCCCTCGTACCCCATCCCTTATTTATTTATTTGTTTGTTTGTTTGTTCATTCATTCATTCCTTTTTTCTCTTTCTGGCCCCCTCACAATAACTTCTTGCCTGCTTTCCATTTTCCTCTGGTGACCCCCCCCCCCCTTCTTTCTCTCTAGGCCTCCCGTATAATGATCCTCTCCATTCTCCAGCCTTGTATCCCTTTTGCCAATCAACTTTCCAGCTCTTAGCTTTATCCCTCCCCCTCTTGTCTTCTCTTATCATTTCGGATCTCCCCCTCCCCCTTCCACTTTCAAATCTCTTACTAGCTCTTCTTTCAGTTAGTCCTGACAAAGGGTTTTGGCTCGAAACGTTGACTGTACTTCTTCCTATAGATGCTGCCTGGCCTACTGCATTCCACCTTAATTGAGACACCTGTGTGTAGTGTCTGCTCCTTCCTATCATCAAGTTATCACAGCATGTCTCCTTCATTCATTTAACATTTTGCTCACGGATGTCCAAACAACACCATTCCATGTCTCTGCAAATGGTTCATGCAGCTCTCTCAGACAGGAGCTTGCTCAGATAGATACTGATTCCCAGAAAGCTTTGTATTTCACACTGTACATTGGATCTATACTCCTTTCTGTATTGAGCTTTGATGGATTTAGTCCATTTAGTACATAAAGCTTGAAGGAGACAACCTTCAATTTCAACTTTTTTTCCCTCTTTTTATTCCCAATCATACCACCCTGCATTTACTCATCAGTGTTCTCATCTCTAATTCTGTGTCTCTCACTGTTTACCCTTCTCCAGAGATGACTTGTGTTATCTGATATGGCATTTACAACACTTTGAATGAGGTTCTGAAGAAGTAGCAAAGGTAGATTGCAACCCCTACAAGGACAGCAAGCTGTCTTTGCTGAAATTCCTCTCAATTCCAAATAGCATTCTTCCCAAATGATATATAGATTCCGGTTCCTGCCACAGAATTTAACTCACCTGGCAGCAGGTGTATTGTTTTCAACTGGTATCTGAACCTGACTCTGACTGAATTCTTGGATAATTCATCTACTTTTTATACTTTCCTTGACTACTCCTCTGTACTACTTGTGGAAGTGCTTTTACAATTCAACTAACATGTGCTTTACCCCTCAAACAGTACATTGTTTTGTCAGCCATTCTGGTTGTCATCCACAATATTTGCAATGTCTAAGCAACATTGGCTGCTCTATCCCTATTCTGCTTTTGTCTTCCACTTCACCACATGCATGTCTGTCTTTTACCCATCCACCATTTATTTCTTGGATTTAAACAGCTGCGTATATCTCTAAGTACTTTTCTAAAATCAACAGTGTCTTACATTGTAGCCACTCTTGATCTCAACTCCTGGATTCCACAAATACCTTGGTCACTGCTGAACAAATTCAAATGTTTGTACTTCAAATCTGCAAAATTGCAATTATCTCCTTACAATCTTTGCTCTGTTAAGAAAGTATTCAAGGATTCTCTCTGCCCCAAATTCCATGCATGCAAGGATTAGTAACAATCAACTACTTCATTTCTATGACGGGGTTTCAGCATGCTTATAGTGCATATGAGTTGTGGTCCATAATTTGGTTTCATTGGATGATAACATTCTTGCCCTCGATTCCCCTCATGACCAATGAGATACAAAAACATCTTTACTTCCATCTGCTCCAGTTGGTCTGCTATAGTTATCTCAATAAACATTGTGAACTCCTTTTTTTCATGTGTTTGTATAGTAGTTTACTATCTCAACGGGCTCTCACAATTTGTTGACTCTTGGTATATATCCACATATTATCTGGTTTGATGGCTCATACCTGGTCTTTAATAGTTGGATTCAGACACTTGTGTTTGAGGTTCATAAGTTGATAATTTCAGCAAGCAGTCTTTCCAGCACTGCATGTATGTATCTTTCTGTAAGATTCTTGAATATCAGTCAAGAATGGAATCTTAACACCTGGCTCCTAGTACTCGACCAGGTAACTTCAGATGTTAAAGATCTGTGTGAACCAACTGGCTGAAGTATTTTATGGATATATTTAACCTCTCACTTCTGCTGTCTTGAGATTCTGACTTGCTACAAAAAGGCATTACCAATGCCCGAGAAGAATGTGGTGACCTGCCTAAAGACAACCACCCGGTAGCTCCTAATTCAACCGTAGTAAAGTGTTTTGAGAGGATGGTTATGGCGCTAATCTACTCTTGCTTCAAGGATACCCTGGATCCACTTAAATTTGCCTTCCGCCACAACAGGTCAACAGTGGATGTGATTTCTCAGTCTCTTCACTCTGCTCTGACCATCTGGTCAACAGGAACTTGTACATTAGGCTACTGTTCATCGACTACCACATTACTTTCAACACAGTCATCCCATCCAAAGTCGTCATCATGCTTCAAGACCCGGGCCTCTGTGCCTCCCTCTGCAACTGTAGACTTGACTCTCTCATTGGCAGAGAACGATTTCTCCTCCTTGCTGATCATCAACACCGGTACTGTTCAAGGTTGTATGCTTAGCTCCTGCTCTGCCACCTATGCACACATAACATAGTGGCTAAGTACAGCTCCAATGCCATCATCAAACTCGATGACATTACTTTAGTGTGACAGACACTAAAAGTGATGAGTCAGCTTACTACAGCGAGATAGGACACTTAACTGAGCGGTGCCTGAACATCAACCTCTCGCTCATTTTCGGCAAAACTGAAGAGTTATTAGTTGATGTCAGTAAGGTGACAGAGGATAAACATGAATCAGTCTACATTGGGGACTTGGTGGTCAGCAGAGAGAGTCAGCAGCTTTAACTTCCTGGTTGTTACCATTTCAGATGACCTGTTCTGGACCCAGCACGTGGACACAATCATAAAGAAAGTATTTCAGTGTTTTAACTTCAGAGTTTAAGGGGGTTTGTTTTGTTACTAAGCATTCTAACAAACTTTTACAGGTGTACTGTTGAAAGTATCATGACTGGTTGCATTATGGTCGGGAATTTTACATAAGGATACTGATTGTAAACTGTGAGCTCAGTGTTCACCGTGCACAGGAACATAAGAAGCTGCAGAGGGTAGTAGACTCACCAGTACATCACGGGCATTTTCCTCCCCACTGTGGAATATCAACAGAGGGAACGGTCTCAAGAAGGCAACATTTATCATCAGAGATCATTATCCTCTGGGCCAGGGGTCCCCAACCTTTTTTGCACTGTGGACCAGTTTAATATTGACAATATTCTTGCAGACCAGCCGACCGGGGTGGGGGCGGGGGGTGTTCAAGTAGGGTTAAACTTGCCTCAACGTGTCTTTTACAATTAGGATTGCCAACTTTCTCACTCCCAAATATGGGACAAAAGTAGCAGTCAAATCCTGGGACACTTTACCCCAGGAAAGACTACCGTGACCATGAAGCCTTGCGCGGGCAGCTGTGTGCGCATGCGCATACGTGCCAATTTTTTCCTTACAAATCAGTTTTGCCTTCATCTCAAACACAAGGAAATCTGCAGATGCTGGAAATTCAAGCAACACACATAAAAGTTGCAGGTGAATGCAGCAGGCCAGGCAGCATCTCTAGGAAGAGGTACAGTCGACGTTTCGGGCTGAGACTTGACGAAGGGTCTCGGCCTGAAACATCAACTGTACCTGTTCTTAGAGATGCTGCCTTTGCCTTCATCTTCCTGACTATACTGTACATACGTTACTTCTACTTTATATAGGCTGTGTATTTATCATATCATTCCTGCTTTTACTAAGTTTTCTGATGACTCTGCCATAGTTGGATGCATCAGCAAGGGAGATGAGGCTATGGTAGGAAACTTTGTCACATGGTGTGAGCAGAATTATCTTCAGCTTAATGTGAAAAATACTAAGGAGCTGGTGGTAGACCTGAGGAGAGCTAAGGTACCGGCGACCCCTGTTTCCATCCAGGGGGTCAGTGTGGACATGGCGGAGGATTACAAATACCTGGGGATATGAATTGACAATAAACTGGACTGGTCAAAGAACACTGAGGCTGTCTACAAGAAGGGTCAGAGCCGTCTCTATTTCCTGAGGAGACTGAGGTCCTTTAACGTCTGCCGGACGATGCTGAAGATGTTCTATGAGTCTGTGGTGGCCAGTGCTATCATGTTTACTGTTATGTGCTGGGGCAGCAGGCTGAGGGTAGCAGACACCAACAGAATCAACAAACTCATTCGTAAGGCCAGTGATGTTGTGGGGATGGAACTGGACTCTCTGGTGGTGTCTGAAAAGAGGATCCTGTCCAAGTTGCATGCCATCTTGGTCAATGTCTCCCATCCACTACATAATGTGCTGGTTGGGCACAGGAGTACATTCAGCCAGAGACTCATTCCACCGAGATGCAACACAGAGCGTCATAGGAAGTCATTCCTGCCTGTGGCCATCAAACTTTACAGCTTCTCCCTTGGAGGGTCAGACATTCTGAGCCAATAGGCTGGTCCTGGGCTTATTCCCTGGCATAATTTACATATTACTATTTAACTATTTATGGTTTTATTATTACTATTTCATTATTTATGGTGCAACTGTAACAAAAACCAATTTCCCCCCGGATCAATAAAGTATGACTATATGTTAGTGTTATTTATTTTCGGTTTTATGTGTTATTTGGTATGATTTGTTAAGTTATTTTTTGGGTCTGGGAATGCTCAAAAAATTTTCTCATATAAGTTCATGGTAATTGCTTCGCTTCACGCCATTTCGGCACGAAAGGTTTCGTAGGAACACTCTACCTTAACAGGGGAAATACGGGACAAGGGCGGTCCCGTGTGGGACAAACCAATTTAGCCCAATATACGGGATGTCCTGGCAAATATGGGACAATTGGCAACCCTATGTTCAAGTTCAACAGTGCGTGACAGGGAATGAGGAAAGGTGCAGCTGACTCATATCGTTTCCTCATGGCCCGGTAGCACATGCTTTGCGGCCTGGTGGTTGGGGACTGCTGCTCTGGGCCATGCCATCTTTTTATTGCTATTACTGAGGAGGAAGTACAGAAGACTGAAGTCTCACACCACTGAGCTCAAGAACAGCTACTTCCCTTCAATCACCTGGTTCTTAAACCAACTAGTAAAACCCTAATCACTACAGTTGAGCAACACTATGACCACTTCACACTAAAATTGATTTTTTTGTTCTAACTGTATGTTCTTGCAAACATTGTGTATGAATTATGTCTAATTTATGTTATTCTTGTGAATGTTGTTTATATGATGCTGTGTGCCTGTGATGCTGCTGCAAGTACGTTGTTAATTGCACCTGTATTTACATGTGCTTGCGCATAAGTCAATTAACTGGACTTTTGATTTTAATTACCAGGGTACTTAAGAACAACTTAACATCAAGGCACATTCTGACTGTGGCTGCCTGTAAAGAGATGCTATTTACAAATTCCATTCTGAGCAATATTGTTACAGCCGAGGATGCTGCTGGTCCCATGATCTATTTTTAACAGCACTGTAGCCTTAACACTGCTCTGATCACCTTTCACTATTACATATGATATATCTAGCAAACTCTTTTGTATGTAAATGTGGTTGACTATAATTTGGCATTCTGAGAGCCTGTCACATAAATTGAGTTAACTTTCTTGCTTGTCGTAATACACATTTATTCACATTAATTTTTGGATGCAATCATAAGTTTCTCCAAATACCTGGAAATTATTATCAAACAGCAAAGCAGTCTGTGATTGGAATGTGCCTGCGAACAACAAATGGCTAGATTTCTTTTACACTGTAATATGTCAAAGTTTTCCTCTCCCTGGTGATGACACTGATTTTTTTCTTTAGAGAAAATAGAAACTAGTTTCATGTCATTTTATTTTTCAAACACAGTAATTTAACTTCAAACTATGCAATGTCAGAATTAAAGTGAAGGGCATAGTTGTCTGGTTGAGCTTTTATTTAGTCTTGAATATAAAAATAACTCTTGCAGAAGCAATACAAACTGACCAAATGTTTAAATCTAGAACCCCACATGCTGATTTGGTTGGAACAATCTGTTTGCCAATAGCTAGTATTATCGAGGGACCAGGATATAGCCCAGTTTCTTGGCAGATACAGTCAGTAGGCTTGGAATGCATTTCCCTCTTGTCCTTTGTGATTTTTTTTCTCTGTAATCTCCCTTCATTGTGCAAGTTGTTAATGTTGACTTTTTTTCCACAGTTTGGAACTTGTTAGAATGACTTGCTACTCCATTTTCTTTCTTATTTTTATCGGTCTGACAGGGGAGTTTTCATGTCATTGTGCTGATGTAATTCTGGATCCAATAGTTCCCGCTGCTAATTGAAACATTCTTTATTTTGCCTCCCTGGTCTCGTTTACTGTAATTGGTCATTGAACAGTGCTGGCCGTGTGTTGTTACAAAATGGGTAGTCTCTAGAAAAGAAACACTCGAGAAAGGACAAATAATCTGTTGGAGGAACTCAGTGGATCGAGCTGCAGTTGGGGAAAAGGACTCATTGATGTTTCTGGTTGAAACCCTGCATTGGGACTGAGTGAGGAGATAGCTGGTGTTAGGGTGGAGAGGGAGAGTGGAGAAGCACAGCCCCGAGGTTATTGGTAGACTGAAGAGTGCTGAGTGATGCTGGGCAGATTGAGCCGGATAAGAGACGTAGCGTGTTAGAGTTGAGAGGCACAGATAGGTGAGTGATAAATTGAGCAAGACAGAAAAAATGAGAAAGGTAAGATGGAATCAGGTGAGGGAGGAGAGGGGTGAAGTTGGAGAGCTTTTGGAGAGTGATGAGTTGAAACAGGCGATCAGTGTTGGGATCTGGTAAGGAAGATGATAACTGGTGCCATTAAGAGAGAGCTGAAAGGCAATTAGAACCAGTAAAAGATGGAAAATAAGTTGTGGTGGGTGAAATGTGTGGTTAGAACCAGGCAATGGGAGGTGATGGGAGTTCTAGAAGAGATGTGGGAATAGGGTAAAATATGTGAGGACCGGAAGACAATCAAATGGGGGGAGATGGAGAGGGGACAAGAATAAAAGTGCAGGATTACCTGGAATTCAATGTTCATACATTTGGGCTGTTGAATATTGAGGGATTGTTCCTCTATTTTGCATTGGGCAGTGGAGAAGAGAGGGTGGAGAGGTCAATGTGGCAGCGGGATGGGGAATGAAAATGGTATGCAACTAGGAGCTTGCAATGGGCATTATGAACTGAGTGCAAGTACTCTGTTAATTGGCTTGCCTTGCTGCGTTTTGTTTCACTGATGTTTAGGAGGCCACATCAAGAGTACTAAGTGCAGTACAATTGTATGTAATTTTTGGCTGAGCACACCTCTTGTATTAAATTTGCCACTTCTAATTCCTATTGAGAATAAATTCTTTTCATCAGTTATTTGGCTCCAGAATTCATTTTTACTATTTCTATTGCAGCTTCACTTATTTTTAACTTAACACTTCCATTGCAAGGCCAGCATAGTTTGATGTTTTAAAGATGTTAGCTGCTGATTTGGGGTTATTTTACATGGGGGATTGCTGCAGTATCAGCTGTTGAACACATTTAAATTGAAGTATTTGTGGATCGTTTGTAACATCTATGTTATGTATTTGTATATATATTTTGACCCTTACAGGTTGTTGTCAGGCTTCCCTGTGTGTTATGTACTGAACATAATGTAAGAGGGCATTCTGGGTAGATGATTTAAAGCAAAATAAACAGCACAACTTTGTTCCTTAGCTTTCCGTCTTTCATGTATGTTATTCGTGGACACCTGGCTTCCCAATACCACAAACGTGACGAGGTGACAAGTCCTCATGTGATATTAATTGTTTTGCTCCCTTTGGCAAGAAAGGTGTGTGTGCAGTGCTGGTGGTGTACCGCCGTATAATTTGAATGAGCAAACAGAAACGGCTGCAGGAAGCATGGTGAGTGAAGAATCCGAGGGGCGAGAATGAGAATGGGATGGTTAAATAAAACGAGAGAGAGAGAGATAGAAAGAGAGAGACGGGTAAGACTCGTTAACTTCTGTGGATCGTGACTATGTTTGAAAATGGCGACAATGTTTGGAAGTATGGGGCTGTGGGATGAAAAGGCAGGACAATGGAGTTCATGTACTGAAAGATTTGAGTAGCTTACACTGGCAAAAACATAAAATAATACACAGTCTAGTACAACTTGTTAATCCTTCTGATAAGCCTTTTGAGGACATAGTTAAAGTCTTAAAGGACCACAATTCATCTAAACTTTTGATTATTGCTGAGAAATGTAGATTTCATAAGAGGAATCAAGAGGAAGGTGATTCTATTTCACAGCTTGTGGCAGTGCTGAAACAATTGTGATTTTGGGCAGTCGCTGAATGACATGTTACGTGATAGACTCGTATGCTTAGAGAAGGCAGACTAACATTACAGAAGGCAATTGAGATTTGTACAGCTATGGAGATGGCAGATTAAGAAGCACAGCTATTAAGCGCATCTTCCCGAGTTCATAAAGTTTCTACTAACTTTTAGAATGAAACACCTGTTACCGTTGTGGCAAAGCAGGGCATTCAACAAGAGTGCTGGTATAAAGGTCCAGAAGGACAAGTGGGAGTTCTTATGACCTTTGATTGAATAGTTGGTCCATGTGATCGACAGCTCAGGGCTTCACAAGGCACCATCAAAAGTGAAGGCAATCGTGGAGGGTCCATCACCATAAAGGTAAGTAATTTAAGATATTTCTTAGAACTACTAACATACCATGCAAAGTTTATTCTTAACCTACTTGGCATGCTGAAACCACTTCATGAGCTTTTAAATAAATCAACACATTGGCAGTGGACAGATTGCTCTGAAGTGGCTTTTAAAAAGGCCAAAACAGCTTTGTCACATTCTGAAGCACTCACACAGTTCAACCTGTCATTGCCCAGAAGTTGGCCTGCGACGCATCAACCATCAGGTGAAGAGTGTTCAATCGCTTTCACATCAAGGTCATTAAGCAAGCTGAAAGCCACTGTACTTTTGAGCGGGCAGCACTGGCAATTGTAATTGGAGTTAGGAAATTTCCTCAATTCGCTGTTGGTTGACGATTTGCACTACACTCAGATCATCACCCCGGACGTCAATTTTTGGTCCACTTGCGGGCATTCTGTCCCTAGCTGGTAGTTGAATGCGATGTTGGCTCTGTTACTATCTGCACATCAGTACAAAATAAAGTGCAGAAGGTCCAAGCACCATTTGAGTGCTGATGGACTGTCCAGACTTTCCTTAGCTGTTCTAGCTCCAGAGCCATCCCTGAAAGAGATCTCTTACTTCAAGGAAGTACCTACAACTCCAGTAACTGTGGTGCAAATCATGAAGCACACATGTACTGACCCTGTTCTATCTACAGTGATAGACATGGTAACTCACAGGTGGAATGGAGAGCCAACCATAGAATTGAAACTTTACCAGGCTAGATGGAAGGAGCTCATAATCCAAGCAGGATGTTTACTGTGGGGATGCTATGTTGTCATTCCTCCACCATCAAGAAAGCAAGTGCTTGTCAAGCTAAATGCAGGATACTGTGGTGTATTGTGCATGAAAAAAATTGCACGCAGCTACACCTGGTGGCTAGGACTGGATGTAACCATTGAAATTGAAGAAAAGGCCAAAGAATGCATATATTGTCAACGAGTGAGAAATGTTCCTCAGCTTGGTCCTTTGCATCCATAAAAATGGCCTGAAGAACCATGGCAAAGGATTCACATAGATTTTGCAGGACCTGTAGAAGGCCACATGTTCTTGGTTGTAGTGGACACACAGAACAAAAGGCCCGGGGTTGCCATCATGAAGAGCATTACATCTGAAAAATGCATTGAGAAGCTATGTTCCATGTTCAGCCATTTTGGATTTCCTCAACAGCTTGTAAGAGGGAAAAAGGGGCCACAACTGCAGTCTGAAGTGTTCAAGGCATCTATGGGAGCAAACAGTATTCAGCACATCAAGTCAGCACCACATCATCATCATCCAGCTACTAATGACCTTGTTGAACAATTTGTAGAAACAATGAGAAAAGCCGTCAAGACTTCACTGGGAAGTGGATCCCACAACCATCATCTCAGCATTTTTCTTACTAACACACTACACACACCTCAAGACACCACCAAAAAGGCTCCCGCCACTGCACTGATGAAGAGACAGCTTTGCACCCAGCTTGATCTGCTTAGATCCCCAAACAGAAAACAGATTGTGCTAAATGAACAGAGGACCCAAGCAGCGAGACGTGCCAAAATGAGGTACAGAAGTTTCACAGCAGGAGAGTGAGTACTTGCCCAGAACTGCATCTCTGAAATAAAGTGGATACCTGTAACAGTGGTAGCACACGCTGGTCCTATGTCATTCACAGTAGAAACTAGTAACCACAGCATCTGGAGAAGATACTATTGGCCACTTCTGAGGCTACTAAAAACCAACACAAACTGACCAATCTAGATCCAGTTGTAGAAATGGAACAGGATTCTGAGATGACGACTGCAAGATCTCTGTTAAGATCAAATGACATAGCCAGTGCTCTCCCATCGCTTGTGCTTTCTGAGGTGTCCCCACTGACAATGCAGTACCTAAGCCAAGATCTTTACCTACACCACCCAGAGATAAAATGACTTTGCCATCATCCCTAGGTAGCCAGTACCCTCACAGGAACAGATGACCTTCTGACAGATTGAATCTCTCGTGACTATCCCTCAGCACATGGGGCAGAGTAATCCCTATGGTTATGTCTGGGAATAGAAACATTCAACCCTCTTTCCTTAGTTCAGAGAGAGAAAATAATGTTTTTTGAATTTAATGTTTACTTCATTGAATGTTAATGTTTAGCAGCTGATCTGTATATGGGAAAGGAGAGAAACCTTTAAAATATGGGGGAAGGGATATATTATTAAGTATTCATGTATATTTTGATCCCTTGGGGTTACTGTCAAGGTTCCCTGCGTGTTACGTGCTGAACATAATGTGAGAGGGCATTTTGAGTAGATGACTTGCAAGCAAAATGGACAGCTGCGCATTTATTCCTCACTTCTCTGTCTCTTGTGCGCTATTCATGGCTACCCTGCCTCCCGGTAGCACAAACATAACAATCTGACACCATCACAAACTGATTTTATACAGTTAAAGCTCATTAAGTAATCCACTGTGCAAGTAATGTTATTTGTTCTGAACCTAAACAATGTGCCAGTAGATGTAACATGGACTATTCACCAAAAAGAAAAATAAATCACAAGAAGTCATACAATGCAATCACTTTCCATTAAAGTTGTGAGTTTTTAGCATTCAACATGTAGTTCTTGCTAAATTGACAAGCAGAAAAGATTAGCTCAAATATTCTGGATGAAAATGTACTTTTTTCTTCTGAAACATCATTTTCAAAAGATGAAAATATCCTATTGCAAGAGAGTGATAATTTCTTAAATGTTACTTCAAAATTTAACCCCTGTGGTGTGATTAATCTGGTTGTTAATTCTTCTTAACCAGAATGGTGACTTGTGGTATTAACAATAAGTCATGGTGCATGTTTATCATTGAAATCACCTCTAATGAAAGAGCCAACTGGCAGAGTTCACTGTGTGTGAGTGTTTACTGCTTGTGGACCAATTGAGGTAACAAGCTGGTTAGTTTGGATTTGTGGATCTATTATACAATGGTTATTCATGTGCTAGGAATGTGATACACCACTATTATTGTTAAAGTCGCTTGTACTTCTTTCAGTGAATCAGCCATGGGAAATTCATTGGTGCAATTAGCAAATCATCTTCAGTATCATTACCTTCACTTTTAACCATACAGTTTTCTATTCTTCAGCAAGATAGCTGATGTTTGATTTTCAAACTTTAACATTTTTAGCGTATAGAACTACACAGGGCTATGGGAAATAACACGAGATCAATTAGTTTGGTCTCAAAATTCAAAATGTGCAATTTGTCTAATTTCATCATTAATACAACAAGAAAATAATGTGCAAGTTTTGAGTAGATGATTGCTATTTAATTGTCTGGTGCCACATCCCCTCCCCTTTTATCACGTAAAATGTATCTGGAAAATACATTCATAGGAAATATGACTTTTGGAGGCTGATAAACCCGTGAAATGTGTACAGTATATGCTCTAACAGTTGTGATAAAAGCTTTGGGGCATTTACAGCTTAGGGGTAGAGAACGATCTACTGAATTTCCCATTTTCCACCTGTTTTATACCTTCTCTAACTCTTCATTACATGGGAAGGAAATTAGCTGGATAAGGGGTGGCATTGAACAATTGAGTGCTATGATGTTTATACCCACACTGACAGCCTCACAATATTGGGTTTGCTGGGGTTTCACTTGCATTTAAGCTTTCATGTCAGCTGCTTTTTCCATCACTGTCAATCTATTCCTAATTCAGGGTGTTCACAATTAATAAATAACTAGAAAACAGTAACCTAAATATAATGCACAATAATTCAAGTGCTACACCTGGCCCTATACCTTCTCCCTCACTACCATTCAGGCCCCAAACAGTCCTCCTAGGTGAGGCAACACTTCACCTATAAATCTGTTGGGGCCATATACTGCGTTTGGTGCTCCCACTGTGGCCTCCTCTATATCGGTAAGACTTGACATGGATTGGGAGACCACTTCGCCGAGCATTTACACTCCATCCGCTTGAACATGCGGGATCTCCCAGTGGCACCCATTTTAATTCCATTTCCCATTTCCATTCCTATATGTCCATCCATGGCCTCCTCCACTGTCGTGATGAGGCCACACTTAGGTTGGAGGAACAACACCTTGTATTCCGTTTGGGTAGCCTCCAACCTGATGGCATGAACATCGATTTCTCAAACTTCCAGTAATGCCCCCCACCACTCCCCTTCACCATTTCCTATCTCCTTGCCCGTCTATTGCCTCCCTCTGGTGCTCCTCTCCCCTCCCCCCCCCTTTTTCTTCCTTCCATGGCCTTCTGCCTCTTTCACCAGTCAACTTCCGAGCTCTTTGCTTCATCCATTCCCCAACAAGTTTCATCTATTGCCTGGTATTTCTCTCTCACCACCTCCTCACCTTTCAAATCTACTCAGCTTTTCTTCTCCAGTCCTGCTGAAGGGTTTTGGCCTGAAACATCGATGTAGATGCTGCCTGGCTTGCTGATTTCCTCCAGGAGTTTGTGTTGCTTGGATTTCCAGCGTCTGCAAAATTTCTCTTGTTTGTGACACAAGAATTCAGTTTGCTTAATGAGGAATCCATGAGACTCCATTTGGAGGCCAGGAGAAGGAAAGAGAAAAAGGAAATTGACTCTGTTTTCCTTGCAAGGGATGTATGTATACAGTGCCTTTAAAAAGTAGTCAGCATCCCACAACTATTTTCACATTTTACCGCCTCATTTTCTAAATTTAAAATATTTTGAAGTAGGATTTTTTGAGATAACCTACAAAATGGTGTGCATCATGTCCAATCAAAAGAAAGATTCCAGAACCAGTCAACAGTTTATTAAAAATTAAAAACCTAAATTGTGAGGCTGGAAAAGTATTCATTCTCCTTGTAATTACTATGCTAACTTGCCTTGGGTGCAACACTATATATTACATAACCAACTCACCCAATTTGTGATTGTAGAGAATTGGTGGATCACCTGAATAACTACCCCTTCTCTCTGTAAGGTCCAACAATATGGAAGATTTTCAAAAGACCAAACCAAAATGATGACAAAAGAACATTTAAGACAAATCAGGGAAATGATAATAGAGAAGCGCAAATGCAGGGAAGGGTACAGACCATCTCAAAGGCACTGAACATACCTCGGAGCTCAGTGCATTTAATGATGAAAAAGTGGAACAAAATATGAAACCACAGCCACACTGCCCATCTAAACTTAGTCATCAGAGAAGTATGGCATTTGTATGAGAGGCTACTGTGATGCCAACAGTCACACAGAGCTGCAGAAATTGGTGCCTGCAACTGGACATGAAGTTCATGGTTCCACAGTCTCTATGGCCTTGCACAAAAAGGGTGTTTATAGAAGAGTGGCAAGGAAGATGCCTTGGCTAAAAAAAAAGTATATCCTTGCCCATAAAGACTTTGCAAAGTGTCACTTAGAAGATGCTGTAAAGATGTGGAAGAAGATCTTGTGATCCACTGAGACTAAAGTGGAACTTTTTGGCTTCAACACTAAGTGGCGTAAATCTAATATTGTGCATCAGCCAGGTAAAGTGTGGTGGAGGTAGCATCATGCTATGAAGACGCTTTTTAGAAGCAAGGACAGGAAACCTGGTCAGGATTGTTAGGAAGATGAATGCTGCTAAATACAGAGATATCCTGGATAAAATCCTGCTCGCCTCTGCCAGATAGATGAAATTGGGGTGGAAGTTTGTTTTTCTGTAGTACAGTGACCCAAAGCACACTGCCAGAGCAACCTTGGAGTGGCTTCAGATGAACATTAATGTCCTGGAGTGACTTAAGTCCTGACCTTAACCCAATCAAACATCTTTGGCAAGACCTCAGGATTGCTGTCCACTTGAACAATTTTGCAAGGAAGAATGGCAAATCTTACTCCACCATGTTGTGCAAAGCTAGTAAAGACTTATCCAAAAAGACTGCTGACTATAATAGCTGCGAGAGGTGGCTCAGCTAAGTATTGAGCATAGGAGGATGAATACTTTTCAACTGCTGCCATTTCAGTTTTTGAATTTTTAGTTTTTCATGCTTACGACTGACCAGCAAAACCTGTGCTCCACTCATGTCAGTTCTCAAATGATGGGATGACTGTCCTGTCGGTACTTTGCAAAGAACCCAGTTCTTTAATGTTCCAGTTAATAGGAGCATCCCGCCAAATAAATAGACTGTTTGTAGCAGAGTTTTATGTGTGATTTGCTTGCTATTTGAAGAATAGTGAGTTCAAGAACTGAAAAATACTGGCAAGTATTTGTTTAATTTAGGAATTTTTGGGATACTTTTTGAACATGAAGTTTATTGTGTACTGTTCAGTTATATGTTTTAAATTTTATTTGAATTGATTCATGCTGTTATTACTTTAGTACTTGTACATTGTCAGCTGCAGGACTTGCCATTTTTCATTTGTGTTCAACAAATTTTTAACCATTTTCCCCAAAGAAGGTCTCTTTCCAAGAAGCTGATGTCATGAATCATTAAGCATTACTTGTTGAAATTGATTCCCAAAAGACTGAGATCTGGTGTACAGATTTGTAAGTTTATTGTAACATATTACAGAATGTAGTATAATTGTGAATCATTTGGCAGTAGCATGTTGGTAGTGTTTTGCACTTTTTAACATCTGTCTGTTGAGTCTGCAACCATGACCTCGACTTTCTAATTGCCTGTCAATTTAATTCTTTACTGTACTCCCACTCTCATGCTTTGCCTTTGATCTTTACAGTGTTCCAGCAAAATCCAGCATAAGTTTAAGGAGCAACACCTCAGGTTTCAATACCGAATTCAGCAATTTCAGATAACTAATTCTTCTGTTCATGTCAGATTTGGCCAGTTTGTTCCTAGGCCATCCACCTGTGAGATAAACTCATCTTTTCTGCTACCTGAAAGTTTAAAACAAAACCTGCTTATTCAGGAAATCTGAAACAAATGTAATCTTAGAAAGACCCGCATTAGGCAGCATGTATGAAAAGAGAAGCAGGAATTTATATTACATTTTGAAGATCCATCATCAGAAATGGGAAAGGGAAAAAGCAAGCAGCAGGCACAAAACGCTGGTGGAACTCAGCAGGCCAGGCAGCATCTATGGAAAAAGAGGGGTCTCGGTCGAAAATGTCGACTGTCCTTTTTTCCATAGATGCTGCCTGGACTGTTGAGTTCCTCCAACATTTTGTGTTTGTTGCTTGGATTTGCAGCATCTGCAGATTTTCTCTTGTTTGTGAAGAGAAAAAGCAAGTTCTTTCACCTCCTCCTGACAAACTCCGTTTCTCTTTCCACAGATACTACCTAAACTGCTGTATGTTTCTAGTGTTTAATAATTTTTCTATCACTAGACTGTTCGTACATTAGTACCTTTTAGTTTAGATTTGCATCCAGAGCTGTGTACTGCCTCTTATAATGTATTTTTTTATTATCTTGCCTTATTTGTCTCCCTCAAATTGCACTGCCGATAAATCAATTGTGACTAATACAGTACGCATTCATTATTCTCCCTTTGGAAGGCATGAACATAATTTGTTTTAACAAATTAATCTTGAGCTTCACCTGATCTCAGATATTGCCCCTGCCTCTGCTGTCCATCCCTCCCTCCTTTACAACTTCAGGTTTTCTCATTTTTCCGACTCTCATACGAGATTATCAGCGCCAGCCATTAAGTCCATTTCTCTCTTGACAGATGCTACAAAGCTGCAGAGTATGTCCATCATTTTTTGTTGATTATTTAAAATAAATTGTCTTTTGGGGTAAACTGAAATTCCATAGCCATGGTGGAGCTGAACTGAATAGAACCAATATTCTAATGGAAGTTTAACTGAGTGAACTGTACAGGACATTAAATACTTATTGCGAGAGGATGGTTGAAATATTGGGACAGATATTTTTGTGGCCCAGTAGCTCTTGCGTGAATTGCAGTGGCATAAGAGGGTAGGCAAATTGAACGTAGAACATTCATTTTTGTCTTCTGAATGGTCTCCCAGGCATCCCCCGACAATAATTTTGACCTCTGCATAGTACTGAGCACGTACACAGAATCTCTCAGACCTAGTGTCAGCAGATGGTATTGTAACTAGTCGGCCAGGTAGTAACATCTGCATTCAATATAGCTGGAGGCAGGTCCATGTCCTGTGAAGTCAACAAAATGTTGAGTGCTAGAATGATTTGAATTATGTGCGCTATCTTGTTCTTTGAGCCCTCGGCACTCATTGGCTTCACGGACTGTATGTTATTTCAGTCATGGATGCTCTTCACCCCAGCCTAGATTTCGGTGTAATATGTAGCAGTGCAAAAATGAAAATGCTGCAGCTGCAGTGCTACATTCCATGGTTTGCAAGATGATAATTAGATTAGATTAGATTATGAGGACACTCAGTCCTTGTTTATTGTCATTTAGAAATGCATGCATTAAGAAATGATACAGTGTTCCTCCAGTATATCACAGAAACACAGGACAGACCAAGACTAAAACTGACAAAAAAACACATAATTATAACATAAGTTACAACAGTGCAAAGCAATACCGTAATTTGATAAGGAGCAGACCATGGGCACAGTAAAAAAAAAAGTCTCAAAGTCCCGATAGCCCATCATCTCATGCAGACGGCAGAAGGGAGAAACTCTCCCTGCCATGAACCTCCAGCGCCACAAACTTGCCGATGCAGCACTCTGGAAGCACCTGACCACAGCTGACTCTGAGTCCGTCTGAAAACTTCGAGCCTCCGACCAGCCCTCCGACACCGAGCACCATGCACCAACTCTGCTGAGCACTTCGACCCCGCCCCAGCCACCGAGCAACGAGCAAAGCCGAGCACTCGGAGCCTTCCCCTCTGGAGATTTCGGATCACACAGTAGCAACGGCAGCGAAGCAGGTATTTCAGAAGTTTCACCAGATGTTCGTCCGTGCTCTCACTTCTGTCTCCATCAAATCAGGATTGTGCACGTCACCCTACTTGACAGATAACAGATATTCATCACCGGAGTGGCTGCTGCGAGCTGCATTGCACCGCCATCTTCCCCTAAGAGAGATTGTAACATTCTTTGAAAATCAAACTTCAGATGTTGAAAATCTGTTTGAGAAGTTTCCCTTACTAGACTGGTGACACATCAGTTCCCCACACAAGGAGGTAGTCAGGAAGATCCACTCTACCCCAATGAATGTGGACAGAGTTTATATAAGGAGTAGTTGAAGCAGATAGCGTAAATGCATTTTGGGGAAGGTGGGTGAGTGAGTATACACAGGGATAGAAGAATAGAATAAGTGTGAGATAAAATGAGGTGTAGGATGAAGCACGGATCAGTAGTCACAAAATTTTGTTTTTAATGCTGCAAACTTAATTTACATTTGTGTTCCTAGTTATTGGAAAGGACATTCTGCTGACTCAAATGTTTATAAACTTGGTAAATAATACAGAATCTGACAAGTGTGTATACATCATCTTTTATCAATCTTCAGCAGGAAATGGTCACATATTTTTGTTTGAATGCTGTTGAAGTGGTAGTGTTGGAGGAAGGAATGCCGCCATCTCTCATATCAGACATGCATTTTACCAGCAATCAGCACTTCCAGATGAGGCACTGAGAAGCAGCTGGGTTTCTTAATGCATTGATATGATACTTTTATTTCTTGCACCAGCTGGCTGTGTGGATTTTTGACTGAGATTCACAGATTAATACCTAATTATGGACAGTTCTCTTCTAGCCCTGTTCCCTCTGAAGGTTGTTTTACAACTGCTCAAACTTGCTATTTGGATTCCATGAATGTTTCATACCATTGTTTTCAACTGGGTTAAATTATCTTTTCTGGTGAAAGGGCAGATTAGTGCAACACTGACAGCAAATAGTTAATTTATTTTGCACAGAACAGTCACAAGTAATACTGTATGTACAGAATATGATTTATGATGGTCAAAAATCCTAAGGGCTTGTTTTTGCAAGTTTGATTTGATAACAAATAGCATTTTAAGGGAATGTTACTGTGGGAAGTGTGGACAATGACTGTTACAATTTATTGAGTTTATGTACCTGTAACCAAACATTTTCTAGCCATCAATGAGAAAGCTTCTTGTAGATTAGACGAGCAATATGCTGTTTCAGTACCTATATTATAAACGTAAAATGTGGGTGAAGTGCCCTTGAAAGCTCTAAAATGTATTGAATTTATTCTATTAAAATTATATCAGATTACAGTTCTTGAAAGTGATGTGATTTAATCTGATTTTATGAATGAAATGGTACTTTCAAGAAATGAGACCTTCTGAATTAAATTAATATTTAGTATTAAAACGTGAGCAAGGTCACTCAATGCAATGAACCTGTGCCAGCTAAAAAGAACACTGAATAACTTTAGAGCTTTTGGACAAACATGAATACTTCCGCTTTGTTTCCCTTCCACCCATGTGGACATTTTAAAGTGCAAACTCATCAGAGCTGCTTAAATATTTTGCTTAATATTGTGCAAAAATTGTTGACCGTAAGATGTCCCTGTTTAAAACACATATATCCGCAAGCAGAAACTGAGAAAATGATTTTGAAGAACCAGGCATAATGAAAAATGTTTCCATTCTTAGTCTTGTAACTTTTCATTTAATTGGCTGGAAGCAAATCTATACAACTGAAAAGCAAAAACATTGCAGCTGCTGGGTATCTTGATTAAAAACAAAAATTGTTAGGAATATCCAACAGGTCAGGCAGTATCTGAGCAGAGGGAAAGATTCAACATTTCATATTATTTTCTGACAAACAGTCTGAAATGTTAACTCGCTTTTTCTCTTCTCCTGACCTGAACATTTCCAGCATTTCCTATCCTGATGCAAGGATATTCTCATTTAACAACTGCTCATACATTCAATTTATTAGTTACCTCCTGTACTTAATAAAGTGGCACTGAGTGTTCATGGTCTGCTGCAATAGCACATCCACTTCAACGTATGATGTGTTGTGCATTTAGAAATGCTCTTCTGCACATCACTGTTGTAACACCTGGTTATTCGATGCCATCCTGTAAGCCTGAGCCAGTCTGGCCATTCTCCTGTGGCCTCTCTCATTAATGAGGCATTTTCACCTACAGAACTGCAACTCACTGGATTTTTGTTTTTTTTTATGCACTATTCTTTGTAAACGCTAGAGCAGGAGATCTCAACCTTTTTTTAAAAAATGCTATGGACTAATACCATTTAAGCAAAGGGTCTTTGGACCCCAGGTTTGGATCCTCAACTCTACAGACTGTTGTGTGTGAAAATTCCAGGAGATCAGCAATTTCTGAGATACTCAAACCACCCCATATAGCATCAGCAATCATTCCACGGTCAAAGACACTTAGATTACATTTTTCCCTATTCTGGTGTTTAGTCTGGACAACGACTGAACTTCTTAACCATGTCTGCATGTTGGTATGCATTGAGTTGCTGTCACATTAGATTAGATATTAGATGCCTGATTAGATATGTGCATTAATGAGCAGATGTGCAAGTGTACTTAATAAAGTGGCCACTAAGTGTATATTTGGATAATTTATCTATAATGGTGAGATAACTTGCAAGGGCAAAATTAATGCCTTTCAATATTTTTCCAAAGATATTTCATTTGTGTGCATGAGCACAGTAATGTTCCCTGCTTTTATGTTCAGAAGACTATCAGTGCTCTCTGTCAAAACTTATAACCACATCTGACATTAAAGAAGTAAAATTAATGTAAAATCAAGTTTTCGAAGATGCCATTCTCCTTAGGCTGCAGTGTTGGAATATTTGTAAAGATTTATTATTCAAAATATTGTAATGGCATGAGACTGTACAGCCCACCTGCACACCTCTGAAGATAGACATAAATGTTAGGGATGGTTCATTTAATGTATCATCTTTAGGAGCAAAATAAATGGCAGTTACTACTGAACATGTCTGTGGTCCCAAAATGAAAGTGTGGGTTTTCAGTTTTTCAAAAGAAATCTAATAAAATTACTACCTTTTGTGATTCTGGAAATTGACTGTGTGTGACCCCATTCTTTCAGAAGGGAATTGTATTCAATAAAATTTCCGCTCTATGACTGAAATGCTTTCAAAAGATTTTTTATGTTAATTTCTTTTCCTGCTCTTCCATGCTCCCAACCAAATGATTTATGTGTTACAGTGGTTTTAATGTAAACAAGGTTTCCATTTGTGTTCCTTCAACTGATGAAGAAAACAAATGGGTTATTAATATTCTCATTAGCTATTGGCATATAAGGGATCTCAACGTGCAGATTAGAAGCCTAATATTTGACAAGGTTATTTCCTCCTCTGTTGCTGTGCTTCTTTAACATCCGACAAAAGTCTACAGTGTTCCCATTGGTTCACTGTCTCTTCAAAATGATGCAAGTACCATTTACAGTTTTTTTTTGTTTAGAAACTGAATATCTGCACTGGCCCCACCAAACAATCCAATGTTGCACTTAAAATTAGGAAAAAAGACTGAGTCATTGGATAGGTACAAAGAACTGCTGTTCAGCAGCTGATGAGCTCCAGGTGATTCAGGGACTGCTGGTGCCACTTGCTTGTGCATCTTGATTTATGTATAATTGAAAATTGCTTTGCCAGTTGGCCTGTTATAGTGGCAGAATTTTATATTCAAGCACAACTTCTTAGTCTGTATCAAATTATTTCAGTGTATTATCCCAATACTTCATGTGTTGTGTAATGTAGATTTATAAATACTGATCTTCCTTTATGATTTATCTAGACTAATTAAATAAACTTACTAAAGTAGCCACCTTGGTGTGTTATTGGTCTTTTGAACAGTTTACATGATCCATTTCAAAACTGAGTCTTCAAAGAGTCTGTTTAGTCTTCTAATTCCTCCTTCAAACATTGCGCCCCACACGCATTTCATACCCTAGGAGATCAATCGCATTGTATCACTCAGGTATTGTTTCATCATTTTTAACTAACTCATTATCAGAGTCTTAGTCAGCACAGAATTTCTGTGGCATTTTGTGTAATTCATTAACACGATATAATGATGATTGGGGGAATTGTCTTGCTATACTGGGCAGCGTTTATCGTATAAGCAACCTGCTGTCTCATCATTATTTGTGACATTTCAATGTGGACAGATGGACTATTATGTTTTTCTAAATTATAGTGAATGTACTTCAGAAGCAGCACATAAAATGCTGGAGGCTCTTTGGATCAGGCAGCACCAATGATCGAAAATGGAGTCAATATTTTGGGTTAAGACCCTTTATGAGGACTGGAAAGAAAGAGGAAGATGGCTGGTACAAAAGGGTGGACAGTGGAGCAAGATTTGATGGGTGATGGGTGAACCCAGGTGAGAGGGTGAAGGTAGGGAGGTAGATGGGGGAAGAGAGTGAATGGAAATGATGTTAGAAGCTGGGAAATGACAGGTAGAAGAGGTAAAGGGCTGAAGAAGGATCAAATCTGGTAGGAGAGGGCAGTAGGCCCTGGAATAAAAGGAAGGAGGTGGAGGAGGAGCTGGAGGGAGGAATGTGTGGCACAGATCACGAGAATGGGGAGGGAAAAGAGAAGGGGTGATGGGGCCTGTAGGATGAGGGAAAACAAATAGGAGACATGGGGAGTATTTACTGGAACTTAGAGAAATTGATATTCGATGTTCATGCTACCAGGTTGGAGACTGCCAATGTAGATTAGGAGGTGCTGGTCCTCTAATCTGTGTCTAGTTCAGTTTGGCAGTAGAGGAGGCTGACAGATATGTCAGCATGGCAATGGGAAGTGCAATTAAAATGACTGGCCACTGTTCCTGCACTCAAGAATGTGATTCCCCAATCTATGCTGGGTCTCTCAGATGTGTATGAGGCTGCACTAAAAGCTCCAGATATAATAAATGATACCATCATGTGTGAAAGAGTAGTGTCTCACCTTGAATTACTGTTTAGAGCCCAGAATGTTGCAAAGGGAGCAGATGTGAGGGCAGGTGTAACACAGTGCATTTGCAGGGATAAATGCCTTGGGGGTAATTGGTGGTGATGTATGAGAGGACAAAGCAGTCACAGAAAATGGAGGGAGAAGGGGAGGTGGCAGGAGAAGACAAGAGGAACTCTATCCCTGTTATGTTTGGGGAGGGGCGGGATGGAGTGAAGGCTGACATGCAGGAAAAGGAGAAAGATGGGAGTGAGAGCACAATGATAGCAGTGGGGGGGGGCTCTAATTTTGAAAAATATAATATGGACATCTTGTGTCCTGTGATAGAAAATCTCATTATGAGAACATATACAGTGGAGATAGACGAACTGAGAGAAAGCAATAGCATCCTTGCAAGTGAAGGTATATAATCAAGATAGCTGTGGGAATTGGTTTGTAGAAGGTGTCAGTGGATAATGTGTCTCCCAGGATAGAGACAGAATTCAAAAGTACTTGGCTTCAAAATGCCTTGAATGGATATTAGTGATTCCTGTTATTTCAGTTGTTTCCTTTTTTGAGGGTCCAGTATCTCGTTATTGCAGCTTTTTCCAGAATTACCTCCTTCCTTTGTTCTTTGCTCATATTGTGCAGATCTTTTCTTGGTGTTTTACAAATACAGGGGGGCGGGGGCGGGATGGACACTTACTGGTTTGCTTACAGTGCCATTTCTAAACCTAATTAACACTGAAGAAATATCTAACATTCAGTGTTCCTAATTGTCCTAATGGCTTTATTAATATAGAGAAACTGAAATGAGTTTTAAGAAGTGGGTAAATTTTCATTGCTGTCCTTCATAAAATATAACCAAACTGTATCTGAGTACGGGGATATGTGGGATAAGAATATTTTAAAAAACCCAGAGTAGTCACCAGTCTAAGTACTTTGTTAAAGACAAGAGGTTATCTTTGTTGGAGTCTACAGCTGCCTTCTCTAAGAACTTAATTAGGAGCTACTGTAGCAAATGACAGAGATAAAATTGTAGACATTTGCCAATGAAAGTTATGCCATTGGATAACCTTTTCCTCAAAGTTTTCTGAAGTGCAGATTTAATGTGGTCTGGGAAGTTGTTTTAATTATTCACATCAAGGAAAGTAACTTGGCCAAGTAGTCACATATTTTTTGAAATATCACCATGAGTGCACTTTGAAAAGTGAAAATGTTTTATGTGTGGCAGTAAAAGCATTTGCTGGGGTGCTGGAGATTTTGTGGTGATCAATGAACGATGAAAAGGTAGCTTTGTCGTATCGAATCCAGCTTTCTCCCTGAAAATTTGGGGTGAAGTACAAGAACTGGAACATGTAGCACTAACAAAAGCTTAGTCAAAGAAGTGGTTTACGGAAGAACATTCAATCATTAGAAAGATTTAAGGGAGTAATTCAAGATGAATGGTTGAATTCAGCAGCTGCTGTTTCTGCGCAGAAAAGGACAGCTTTTGGCTGTGGCTGAGGAGGAAGGCCAGAAATTAGAGGAACCAACTAACCCTGTAGGAAGCTGCAGGGGGTGGCAGGAAGATGTCCCTGTCACTGGTCCGCCACCAGGAGGTATACCAAGGCTAAGGGAGTGAAGCATCAGTGAGTGGTGGTCCTCGGCTGATGACCTGAGGGCATTGGTGAAGGTGCGGCAGGCAGCAATTCCAAGCAGGAAACAACACCTCCCCTGATGAAAGGTCTAAGCCTGAAACATCGACTGTACTCTTTTTCCATAGATGCTACCAGGCCTGCTGAGTTCCTCCAGCATTTTGTGTGTCTTGCATCTTCTTGTAAATCTCATTGAATGGTTTCTTGCTGGATTCCTGAGAAAATTGTTCAGTTTGGTGCTACCATTTGCTCCATGTCATCATAAAGTAACAGTCATATGACAGAATCAAAACTTGCATCTCTCACTATTCCAAGATGCTCCAAAGTGTGTTAGAGCCTATGATGTGCTCTTCAAAGTCTGGTCACACCTGTTATGTAGAAAACCCTGCAATAGTTTATGCAGAGCAAGATTCACAACAATGTCCAAAAGATTTTTTTCTTAAGTGATGTTGATTAAAAGGTAAATAAAAGGTAAAAACACCAGGGATAATTCTGCTGTTCTTCATGACAGCTCTGACAGTGTAGCATTCCCTGGGTTCATGTGTAGTCTAAGGTTTTATTCCCAGGTCACTGAAGTGAATATTTGAAGTGTAAATTTGGAAGCAAAAGTGCCTGGCATCTGAACAAAAGCTGACAAATCCTAATGTCATGTTTGCAATAAACGACAAGGCTCATTGTAAATTTTGACGTGTGCCTTGAACCCTATTATTTTAATTTATAATATTGCTTAAATAAAAATACAAGGCATACCATGGTCTTGAAATTAAAATTAAAAAATGATTTTGGATTTTGCAGTTTTAATAATGAAATAGCTGTCAGATTTGGCGATGATAACACTAAAACTGATTGCAATTTCTGAAGTAAGTACATGCAGTTAAAAATTTCATTAAAGAAACTAGTGCAGGGTATTACCTGTCCCTGTACCTTTTATATGGTACATTAAGATGGTCCAAAGTAAAACAATATGAGGGTGATTGATAAGTTCGTGGCCTAAGGTAGAAGGCGTCAATTTTAGAACATCTAACACATTTATTTTTCAACATAGTCCTGTCCTACATTTGCACACTTAGTCCAGCGGTTGTGGAACATATGGATCTTGGACCTCCAGAAAGTGTCCACAGATGGGTAATTGATAAGTTCGTGGCCTAAGGTAGAAGGAGAAGCTCTCGTTACATGAACTTGCAGGTCAGCTCTTAGAGTGATCATGCAGAAAGTTTTGAAGTTATTAACTCTTCTCCCTCTACATTAGGCCACAAACTTATCAATCACCCCAGATGTGTTATTAACTGATGAGTTATTAACTTCAAACTTTCTGCATAATCACTCAGAGTTGAACTGCAAGTTCATGTAAGAAGAGCTGTATAATTCATCTCCTTATCAATCACCCCCCCCCCCCCCGCTGTGGGCACTTTCTGGAGGTCCAAGATCCATATGCTCCACGACCGCTGGACTAGGTGTGTAAATGTAGGAGGGGACTATGTTGAGAAATAAATAAGCTAGGTTTTCTAAAATTGACTTCTTCTACCTTCGGCCACGAGCTTATTAATCATCCCTCATAAGAGGGGGCAGATAAAAAGTTGTGGTTACCGAGAAAATGCAGTACAGGTAGATAGCAAGGTGCAAGGTCATAACAAGGTAGATTGTGAGATCAAGACTTCATTTTATCATACTGGGGAATTGTTAAATAGGCTTATAAGAATGGGATAGACACTGTCCTTGAGCTTGGTTGTATGTGCTTTCTGGATTTTGTATCTAGCAAATTGTCCAGAAGTGTGGATGTTAATGTAAAATAGCTTGAATTTGTTGAGTTTGGAAATAAACTTGAATTGAATTGACTATTACTTACATTCTTAATATACATGAGGCGTAAAATCTTTGTTACGTCTCTACCTAAATGTGCAAAGTGCAATTTATAGTAATTTGTAATAAATAGTGTGTGCAACAGGACAGTCAATATAACATAGAAATACAGTTATATCAGCATGAATTAATCAGTCTGATGGCCTGGTGGAAGAAGCTGTCCTGGAGCCATATTTAATGCTATATTAATCAGTAACTGCAACTTAGGTACTCTTTAATAATATACATTTTACATGGATTGTAATTCCCTAATCGAATACATTATACTTCCTGGTTTGTTGTCTGTGAGAATACTTTAACCTCCTGGATAATTTCGTATTTGCTGGGTGTCAAAGGTTCCCTTAAAGCGGTGCTTGATGACACCATTGTGAGAAATGCTAAGTAATTGCCACAGAGATGCCCAAATCTGTGTGGATAATTTCCTGCTAAGTCAGTGGGGAGTATAAGCATTGCTTCACCACCAACAGTAAAATAATTTCTGGACCTCAGTATGTTCAAAGTGCATTAATTACACCTAATATCTGACTTCAAAATAGTTATAGTTGATTGGTAGTAAGTAAGTCAGTCTTCCTAAGGATCGTGTATTTATCTTTTAGTTGCTTTTGTAGGGGATATTATAATGTGTAATGAATGTGATGGAAATAGACTGCATGCTCACACAGTTATGTCAGGTTTACATAGTAAGCCTTTCTGTTGAACTCAATTGGCTCTGGACATGCATATTTCACTAGTGAGGTATTTCCTCTATGATTCAAAAATATAAGCCTTGTGTTTTAATGGAAACTGTGCACTAGGAATAAATTACCACAGTTTCATGTGCAAATGATGCTAAGTACTTCAGGAAATTGTTATAACGTGTCTGTATTTTTAATTTAATCATTTGGGGAGGGTGTGTGGGAACACATTTATGTTGGACAAAGTAATATAGAAAATCTCAAGTGGCCCAAATTACAGAGTAAATGTTTCATTTTCAATTAAGATGCGCATTTTTTATAAGGAAATGGCTGCATTATACTGGGAAGGTGGTGGGGGTGGGTGGGTTTAGATTTCATCAGTTTGAATTTTGAGTATTTTGAAATTAAAAATATAGTTTCTTTGGTAATAGAGCTGAAGTATTAGTGACTATGTTTCAGTGCGTATTCACAGGAATGAAAATGAATGGGAAATGCCACTGATAGGAGGTAATCCTCCACTCTCAGTTATATAAGAGAGAGCTTGCATAATTTGTCTGTAACATGAATTTCTTGTATTTTCCTAAAAGCATTTTTTTAAGATACTCAGCATTTTATAGATAGCATACTGTTCTTTATAGTTCCAGATGGTTAAATTTCACGAGCAACCTGCAGTTGTATTTCTGATGAGGGGAGCTCCTGAGGCATTATATTTATTAGCGGTAGATGGATTAAAATATGAAAAAGTTAATTAGTTGGTAAGTTAATCCATAATGACTATGTTTGTTATAGTATTAAAATTAGCACAAATGTGTTTTTCATCTCTTTAGTTTGAGCCAGGGTGAGGGCCATGAATGTTTAAGGAGCTTTCTTGTCACCACCTCGGTTACAATTTTATGTCATAACGAGGTTTGATGTAAAAAGAGTTTATGCAGCTCACTGTCTTTCCCCAAGATACTTTCCACAAATGCAGAAGTAGTCAAGGGCACATTGCAACATGAAAGGACTGAGCAATGCTTCATTTTAGGATTCTGAGTACCTAAGAAAAATAAAAAGGAAGCTCTCATATATGGAAAAAGTCTTACTTTATAGCAAGGATTTTGTAAACGAGTAGGTATTCTATGATACCATTGTTCCATCGTACATGAAGTATCACAGAACATATTGTTGTACTGACCCAGCTGTGACGTTATTGCAAATCCGATGTGGGTGGAGGGATGTAGTTTAAATAATGGGGCAGACCCTACACTTTGCAGCAGTGTGACTTCCTTGTTGATCTCGGGGAACCTCTGCTGCCAAGCGCTGAATGCATTTACAGTTTCTGAGGGCATGGTGGCGTAGCAGCTAGTGTAGTACTATTATGGTACCAGACACCCAGGTTCAATTTCCGCGTTGTCTGTAAGGAGTTTGTGTGTTTTCCCCATGTCTGCGTGTTTCCTCCCACATTTCAGAGACGTCGGTTAATTGGTCACATGGGTATAATTGGGCAGCGCAGGTGAATTGGGCCATGCTGTGTCTCTAAATTAAAAAGATATTTCTTTTGACTATTATTCATGTGGGTCTGACTTTAAGTGCAGGCATGCTGAGTTAAATAAGGTCACAAAATATTGTGTGGTCATTCTCTAACCTACTACGTGATTTCCCCCTCCCCCCCGCCCCAGCTTTTGTCAATGGGGCTGACAGCCAGCAGATATGGCATCTAACAAAACAATAGAATGCTGGAAATATTCAACAGATCAGGCTGCATCTATGGAGAGAGTTAACCTTCAGGCTCATGACTTTACCATTTTTCTGCATGCCAAAATAAATTAAATATCTTAACTTTTATCTTTTCTCAGTTCTGATGAAAAATCATTGATATTAAACTTTAATTTTGTCTCTCTCTGCAGATGATGGCTAATCTCCTGCCCATTTCCAGTATTTACTGTTTTTAATTTTGATTTTCAGCATCTGCAATATTTTGATATTCTTGATCTATGTTCTACCTGTCATCTGTTTGCTTTCCCAGTTCATTCTCAATCCAGTAAAAGAATATTACATATTAGGTTTATGTATCATTCTAAAGACTTTTTTGTCTTCCCTTCTTACTTTTGCATTCCATCCACAATATAGCCTCACTTGATGTTTTTTCTGAGAATACTCTCTCCAAGTACCACTGTAATGTTCACCTTAATGAATATTGCAACTCCCCCTCCTTCCTTCCCTTCACCTTTATAACGCCTGGAGCATTGAGCTGCCAGTCTTGCTCATCCTTCAGCCATGGTCTCAGAATAGTTATGATGCCATAATCCCATGTGCTTATCCGTGCCCTGAGTTCTTCTCCATTACCTGCCAGGCTTTTTCCATTTAAAAAAATTGCAGTTTAGCCAGTCAGATCTTCCTCCCTTTCTGTCTATAGTTTGCTTATTGGGTTTGCTTTAATCTTTATATTTGCTTCAGCTTCCCTGTCTGTTGCACGACATCCATACGTCCAATATCGCAATTGATCTGCAGCAATAAAGTCCCATAGGAAGTATTATGTTCATCTACTATCACATTGCATGGTGGGAAAATATGCTGTATTCTAATCTTCACCAATACATTATTTATCCTGTGTAAACACTGCTGGTCACGTTAAAATGTATCTTTCTACTGTCTCTACCTAAGATGCTTCACTTGGTTTCAGCTTTGCAATTCGGGTGTCCTCACTATTGTCTCATTCATTTTCATGCACACTCCAAACTTGACCTTTTGCTTGCTTTCTTCCTCCTAATTTTTTTTTTCAATTATAAAAGCTGAGAATTACCCACAAATTAACTTTGTGAAACATTTTATGGAGTACAAACATTTTAAAATACAAAATAATTCCATTTTGCATAATTATGACATAATTTAAAGCATAGTGGATGATATTGAAGAGAATATTCTGAGTATAGTATTGCTGTATTTTGTTTAACTAAGCTATATAGACAAAGAAGGCTTTTTTGGGCAATGTGCCCAGACTCTGAATTGATGGACCTCAGCCTGAATGGTAGTGGGGATGTGGCAGTTGGCTTTGGGTTAGGAAGGAAAAATTATCTGGAATTGATCAGTCATGTATTCATTTTGTGGACCTGAATGGACTCTGATTTTAGTTGAAAATTGCTGGTCATTGTTGAGATTCTTAAACAAATCATGGTATTGTGAGGGTTTTCAGTGTTTGTGAAACTAACAGTAATTGTTGATTACTTCAAAGTGAGAAGGAGGGAAAGAAAGTTAACGTGGAGAAAAATGTTACGATTTCTCAAGTTTTTTTTCTACTTAGTGCAACAACTTAGTGCCACACCAGAAAGAAATTGTCTTCAGTGCACAGCTGTTTATGTAAATTATAATCTGCTCCATATGAAGTACAAGTCTCCTTGGCTCTACTCAACATAAAAATAAACGTAACCACGATATTGTATGATATTCCTATTCATTAGGCTTTCCGAAGTATAAATTAGAAAAAGATTGGGGAAAAATGTGTTTGATGTTTTATGTAGTGACCCAATACTGATTACTTCATGCACTGTTGAATGTGTAAATCTTTTGAAATAAGAGACGATTATTTTCCTGCTTCCTTTTGTGAATATTGAATTTTACTGCATTGAATAATAAAAATGTTGGATGTAATCCCTAAAATTACAATGCCCATTAAGCAATTTCTTTGCAATTACTTGTTAAAGCTAGTACTGCCTATAATAAGGTTGCTTCGGAAATGGATCCCAGTGTTTGACATTTAAACTTCTTCAATTATCAGAACAGATAATATGAATTGCATGGCGTACTAAAGCTGTGGTGCTTCCTTTTTGCACTGCTTTATCGTTAATAGGCAACATATGAGAAGAGTTGATCTGTTCAGCTTTCCTAACTTTGTGTGGCCAAATGCTGTAAGAGGCAAGAAGTGGGTACTAAAAAATTATAAAGAAAACAGGGTCAATAGAGTATATTATAAAGAAAACAGGGTCAATATGTTGTGATGGTTAATTAATTCGACTAGAATTAAAATTGTAATTTTAAATTCCAATTCTTTCCATAACTTAAGTGAAGTTAATTTTGAATTAATTGTACCAGATGGTATTCTGCCTGCGTTTCAGAGTTGTCCATTGGTGCTCTGGTGTATTCTGACTGGTCATGAGTATTTGAGCTTTAATGAAGAGGGAGCATGCTGCTTTCAAAGTATTTATGGTTTCATATTTTATTAGATGACTAATAGGTATGATGGATAAAAAGTGGTAGTATTTTTCAAGTTACAGCTGCCTTCCAAAAGATTTGTGGTGAAAATAGTGGAGAAGGGGCTTCTTATTCCCACTACCACAATATTGATGTTGTATATTTCTCCTTCTGCCAAGTTGGAATGATCACTTTCCACCCTTCTGTACACAGTGGCAACAGGAGAGATTTGGATTTGATGGATTTCACCTCCAAATGAGTATTATCACCAGGATTGTTGCATGCTAAGACACTCCGGATGGGAAAAGTGGCACGCAAATCCTGAAGAGTGCTTATGGAGAGATGGAGCACATTGCAGCTTCTAGCTCAATCCCACTATGTTTTAAGGCTTGATCCTGGCTGTTCCTTTTGTGGGGGTTGTTGCTGATCCATTTAGTTTTGAGCTGCTGTCATTCTAACCTCCCTCATTGGATGTTGTCCGGCTGAGGCATCCTCACTTTGGAATTGGTAATGTTTGTGACTGCAGGAATTATTCCAGGATTGCATCATGTAAACTTAATGAGCTCTGACTCGGAAAAGTGGCCCATGCAGGGCTTGTTTTCACACCCACTCCTTCCCCTAAACTTTCCTTGTATATAATGTCCATTAAAACAGTTATTAAATTCTTTGTAGGTTGTACTGATGTTTCAAAAGGTTTCTCAGCATAGCCGCTGGTGAAATATATGGTATTCTTTATCTGCATTAGCATGTTCTTGCAGAAAATGGCCCATTAGAATTGTTGAATTATGATGCTGTTAGGTATTTAATCCAGCAATATATTATGATTCTGAAAGACTTGCTGTTCCTTTGTTCTGGATTGCCGTGCTTGTCTTTGCAAGGTGAATTAGTGAAAGGACATTTTTAATGGCTGTGGAGCAGTTTGTGTGTGCTGCATGAGGGAGAGAAATTATAGGACTTCTCTTTCAATTTTGCAGAATGATATATTTGTTAGATCAATAATAAATACACAGTGCATTCACACACCATTACTCATTTGCACACTTGAAACAGTGTTCAGAAAATTCCAGTGAAATTCTGTTTAAGCTAACCTTCAAGGTTATTCACAACATTGTATGTGTTTTGAGTGATGAACGCTGTCAGTAAACATTTACATTTGCAACTATATTGTTGAACTGTCTGCACTGGGAACTGATGATGAGTCACTTGAATGATTTTGCTTGCAAAGTATCTTCTGGAACAGAGCCCTGTCAAACAGTCAATTGAACGTTGAGAATTAGCATTAAATAAATAAATAGTTCCTCACTTCATTTTTCCCCAGAAAGTGTTATGAGAAGTTACCACGTGTGCATTCTCAAACATCTATTCTAGTATTAAATTAAATTATCTCTCATTTGATATTTTGGCTCATTTTTTGATTACTAGTTTCAAATTCCTGCAGTTTTATGTCTGCTTTGGGAGCAGTTGGAAATATGACTGGGAGTAAAGCATTGTGGTCTGTGATTTAAAGTTCCTTGGCTTCAATTTCTCTTTGGAAGTATTGATTCTTTTGACTGTCAATAGAAGCCAGTAGTTTATTCTTCATTTAGTTGAATTGTTCATCTTGGAGGTTCAGCTACATATTTTCAAGAAGATGCATGGACCTGAAATCATTTTCAACATGGCAATAACAGTCCTCTTTCTTTTGGCCTAAACACTAGCTTATGTATAATTTCTGTTCTATTATAACCGCACACCATGTTATATTCTTGGTATACTGGAGATCACAAGAGTATTGAAATATAAGTGCTGGTACTGTGTCTTGAGCTCTCAAAGGTTTAAATAAAAGAAAGATTAGATAGGGGGTAGGTAGATGGTGACATTTTTCGAACACTGGCAGGAGTCTTCTGGAATCTTTGATTCTGCTACAACCTCTACTCGTCTGCTGAAACTTTCAGCAATATAGAGGCCTTTTGTCCCTGCTCAGCATGCTGACTAAGCTAGTCATATAACTTTTCTACTTCTGTACTTTTTGCAATGTCTTTTAAATATTGTAATTATACCTGCCTCTACGTTTTCTCTAGCAGTCCGTTCCATGCACCTGCCAGCCTCTGTGTGGAGGAAAGAAAGGCCCCTTTTAAATCTTTCCTTCTCACCATAAATACATGTCCTCTTGTTTTAGATTCTACCATTGTATGACCTACTTTCCCATTTGATCTCGATCCTATTTTAAACTTCGACAATGTTCTTCTGTCACCTTTTATTCTTGACTGTTCTCCTGTTGTTCTACCCACCATAAACTTCTCCCGCAAAGCACAGTGGTGCAGCTGATGGTGTTTCTGCCTCACTGCTGTAGTGACCTGAATTCAATTCTGATCTCTATTGCTGTCTTTGTAGAAGTTGGATGTCCTCCCTTTTGACTACGTGGGTTTGCCCTCACGTCCTAAAACCTTGTCAGTTAATTGGCCGCTGTAAATTGCCCCTTGTGTGTAAGTGACTGGCAGAATCCAGTGGAGAGTGAAGTGGGATTAGTGTAGGATAAGTGTAAATGAGTGTCTGATGATCAATGCAGACATGATGGGTTCAGAGGGTTGTTTCATTTCCTAATTTGTACCATTTTCTTCATCCATTAGGCCTACCAGTCACCTAACCCATTTGCTAATGTGTATTAGCATCCAGTTAAGCTCTGTCTCTTTTTTTAAAAAAAATCTCTCATCCTTGTTTTCCATAGCCTTCATATACTTGCACAGAAGAAAGCAATGAAACTGCTGAGTACTCAGCAGTCTAGGTTGGGAAGAAGTTGTTAAGCAATGTCTCTAATAGAGAATAGCAGGGGTGACCATGGGGATGAACTGTAAATAAGATTATCTGTTTCTGTGAGACGGAACATAGACAAAATCAAGTAGGATTTGCAAAATGCAGTGAGGGATGAGATGCTTAGCAGGTGAGGCAGGGAATATGCTCCAGTCCCTGAAGAAAAGGATGGGCATGAAAACAAACAAGCTGAGCCAATAACATAAATGGACAGGGAATAATATCACTTGAAGCTGCAGAATACAATGTCCTGAAGGCTGCATTATGCTCAGCTGAAAGACGTAATGTTTCTCAAGCCTGATTTAGACCTTATCGTAACCATAGAGGAAGCAACAGTGAATGCACACAAGGGCCATAGTTGGGGTGGGATGGACAATTAAAGTGGCAGGCAACAGAGCAAGTGATGAAAGAAGGGGGTTGGTTGGTGGGGACGGTCAGAGGGCCAGGGAGTCGTTGGAAAATTCTGAAAAGGGAGGAAGGGGGAAGATATGCCTGGTGGTCGAAGAAATTGAGAAAAATGATACTGTGAATGCAGACCCTGATGGGTGGAAAATGATGATTTGAGAAACTCCATCTTTTCCTTTTGTCCTGCAGGAGCTGGACGAAATGTGGTTGGGAGCTTCAATATCAGCAGTGAAGAGGTCATGGTTCAAGAAAATCAAAGGTGTTTGAGAGGCACCAGTGTGGAAAGTCTCATCGTTAGACAAATACTGTGTTATATTTACAGCATACTGATTAACAGCTGATCCCTGTGGTCACCCCAGATCTGCCCTACTCTCTCCCTCACTATTGTTATAGCTTAACAAACCTATTTCTCCCTTTCCCATTATTAAAAGGGTTTTCGACATGATATTATTAACTTTTGTTCCTCTGCTTGTAGATGCATCCTAACCAACTAAGTATTTCCAACTTTCTGTTTTTAGGTGTCTTAACATGTACAGTTTTTATGATTCTTGCTATACTTACCCCTTCTTATCTGTCGCTCCTCCAATTCTGGTCTCTTGATCATCCCCAAATTTCACTTGGCATCCGTACCTTCAACTGAATCGGTGTATAACGAAGATGGATGGGCTATCCTGATGTAACAGTGGAGGGTCTGACCGGGTACGATGTCAAGAGATGTAATGGAGGCAGAAGCAGGTGGTCTGAGTGATTATGTTAAGTTCATTTTTGACACTTAGGTTAAAATTGACCTGGATTAACTGCTGATATTTGTTATGGATTTGGATTTGGCTGTTAAGAAATGGAGCAAACTGCTGCTGCCAAAGAAAATAACTTGGAACTGTCCAGGAACCAGTTCGAGCGAATTTAAGCTGTTTAAACAAATTTAAAAATTGTAGAAGAGACTGAAAGAGAAGGCAGTTGGTTATCCGTGTACACCTGTAAATAACTGTGAGGTAGGATGCAGTGATAGCAGTGGGTAGTGCATTGTGGCTAGATGCTTGAGGGATATCAGAGTGAGTGAAACAAATAAGGGCAGTTGGGGAGCACAACGGAAGCGCTGGAGGAAATTAGTTTGGTCAGCTGTGTCAGAGGCTGTGGAGAAAAATGAGGACTGGATTATTCCTGTTGCATTCATGGGGAGTGTCACTTGTTGCTACACAAACTACTGAGGGAGAAATCTGATTGGTGGGATTCCTGGGAGAGAAGTAGGAAAAGGGTATAATTGTGAAGACAAGGAATTTGCAGGCAAGGGAATTACAGATCTGCTATTAGTTCAGAGGGATTAAGTTCACTGATTTGTTTTCTTTGTTTCTCAGACGATGCTGGCAGCAGATTTGGAGAAGGGCAGAGTAGCCAAGAAGAGGAAACTGTTAACAAAATTAGCTAGTACTGAGTAAGGGAAGTTGAGTGATCAGTGATTTATTGGGAATGGGTTTGTAGTGACATTAGGGGAAAGTAGCTACATATAATCTAATGACTAGATGTGGCATTCGAAGGGGACAGATCTGTAATGATAGTTTTAATAAATTAAAAGGAACTGCACGGTGGTAGAGAGAGAACAGTAGTAATTGAGGATGGTGAGCTTCAAAAGTTATGACCTCTCTCTAAAGATTTACAAGCCACACAAAATATGTGAAAATCTCAATGATATATTTGGTATAAGAAGAATGTACTTTGAAGAGAGAATTTTTTTTTTGCCATGACTTGAAAATCAGAATGAACATTTGTCCAGAGACTTGAGATTGTGCAGGTGCTAGAAATCTTGAACAACACTCTCAAAATACTGGAAGATCTCAGAAGATTAGGCAGAGAAATAGTCACAGTTTTGGGCCAAGACCCTTCATCAGGAATTTGAAGTCCTTCTGAAAGGTTTTGGCCTGAAACATAACTAGTTATTTCCCTTTATAGATGCTGCCTGAGCTGTCAAGTTATCCCAGCATTTTGTGTGTGTGTTGCTGAACATCTGCCCAGGTAATTCTGCTTTATGTGCACTCCGCTGTTGTGTTCAAATTAATTTAGTCAATTGAAAGGGATCTTTTTAAATTACCCAGTGTGTGAGTGTGCTCCAGCAATGTGCCTATTATGGGCATTCTTGTATAGACCAAGAAAAATATCTATTTTACCTGAAAACACGTTAAAGCCTTTTGGAGCTATCTTATCCTGTCACAAGGCTTCCCAGTGGACTAGATCATGAGATGTCATTCACAATGTATTGTGCCTTTTTAACCTCAATACATTTTTAAGCATACCAATATCTTAATAGAAAGGATGCCATTTGTAGATTATTGAGGTTGCTTACAGAAATTAAGCATTATTTGCACCGGTGTTTAAGACACACTTTTGAAGAGGTATCATCTAATTTTTTTCCCCTTTAGTCTAGTTAATTTTTTCCACTATTTCAGGAGAGCATGCATTCAGATAATGCATTTCGCAGGATAGCTGAAAACCCTTTAGGAAGCAAATGAGATATTCCATTCTTATACAGAGTTAACTGCAAATGTTTCATGTTTTTGCATCTGATGTACATATAATGTCAAGAATTCTGAACCCATTTGTCTGCAGCACCTTCCCACAAATAAGAGTGTGATTTTTGACCTGGTAATCCATTTTAATTAGGTTAATTGACCATAACATCTGAAGTTAATGCTATTCTTACTTGATTAGTGCCATGGAGTTTTATGTCTGAGAAGAAATTGGGAAATGAGGTTAATAAAAGATGGCATCGCTGATAGTGCAGCACTTCCTTAGTGTTACAGGAAGTATTGGGTCAGAGTTTTGTGGTTGGGTTCCTAGAATGAAATTTGAACACTCAAATGTTAAATTTGAATGTGATTGAACTAGTTAAACAAATATACGGCTCATAGCTGGGAATTTGAGAATTTTAAAAGGGCAGTAATTTTTTAAAGTTCCTGACTGATTTCACTGTAGATTTAAAAAAAAATAAGAGATAATTTATATTAAAGACAGAGGCTCTTTTCATTTCAGTGTATATGTTTTACTCCTGTTATTGCTATAACTTAGTGTTTAAGCTCAATATTGTTTTCAGCAATATGTATTTTCACAGGTGCCTCACGGGTGGATAGGGTAGTTAAGAAAGCTTATGGGGTGTCAGCTTTCATAAGTCGAGGGATAGAGTTTAAGAGTCGCGATGTAGTGATGCAGCTCTATAAAACTCTGGTTAGGCCACACTTGGAGTACTGTGTCCAGTTCTGGTCACCTCACTATAGGAAGGATGAGGAAGCATTGGAAAGGGTACAAAGGAGATTTACCAGGATGCTGCCTGTTTTAGAAAGTATGCATTATGATCAGAGATTAAGGGAGCTAGGGCTTTACTCTTTGGAGAGAAGGAGGATGAGAGGAGACATGATAGAGGTGTACAAGATAATAAGAGGAATAGATAGAGTGGATAGCCAGCGCCTCTTCCCCAGGGCACCACTGCTGAATACAAGAGGACATGGCTTTAAGGTAAGGGGTGGGAAGTTCAAGGGGGATATTAGAGGAAGGTTTTTTACTCAGAGAGTGGTTGGTGCGTGGAATGCACTGCCTGAGTCAGTGGTGGAGGCAGATACACTTGTGAAGTTTAAGAGACTACTAGACAGGTATATGGAGGAATCTAAGGTGGGGGCTTATATGGAAGGCAGGGTTTGAGGGTCGGCACAACATTGTGGGCTGAAGGGCCTGTACTGTGCTGTACTGTTCTATGTTCTATGTTCATTCTCGATCACTTGAGCATGACATGCTCCCAATTGATTTTTTTTTTCATTTTAATACATTTCCTTTGCTGACATGGATTATGATCCTACTAAAACTTATGAAAACAACAGCTGATAAGGAAGGTGGAACATTTTGAATACTCTAGTTAGAGGCCTCGTGAATGAATGTCCGAACTGGTAGATGCAGGTTTGATTTCAACATCGAAAAGAAATTTGGATAGGTACACGGATGGGAGGGGTACTGCAGGCTGTGGCCTGGGTGCAGGTTGGTGGCATAGGGCAGGATGATAGTTCGCCATGGAGTAGATGGGCCAAAGGTCCTTTTTCTGTTCTGTAGTTTTCTATGACACCATGACTATGAAGGCAGACTTGCTACTCTCTTAATATAGTCCATATTTACCACTAGGATCTCATTTCCTCCTTATTCATCTTTAAACAAAACCTACAGGGCATTGCTCATCAACTTGTTTATTTTTTTTTAAACCTTAATGCTTTGATGATTTGTCTTTCTTTTCAGCTTTTCCATTTGAAACCTGATGGTCTGGGTTTTGAGATAGCTTTGCCTACTCTTCTGGTACAAAGGCTCAGGGTCGTTTTTGGTTACCTGTTTCTAGGAGAGCATCATTCATGGTTGCTTTGTTTGGTCAATTGCATGCATGGTACTTTGAAAACAAGCTGCTTGTTTGGCCAGTGCTACTTTCTCACCTTCATGCTGATGTACCTTCCAGCTTTCTTATACAGGTGAAGTGTACCAAATTGAGCTGGCTGTGCTTTGCTTATTGTTGCTGATTAAGTTAATTATCAAAATAGTTGTTGGTGTGATGTCATAGCATTCTACTCAATGCCATATAAGTGTGATCTTCCTCAAAAACAGGCATATTGGGTTACGAATCTACATGTAACCTTTTAGTTGAGTGAAAACACTGCACACACCAGCACAGAGATCTAGGCTTCTGCTAAGTTATGTTGGAAGCTTCGAACACCCCAGCAGGTAGCCAGTCAGAATGTGGTGACACATGATTGCTATGGTTCACAGCCCTTAGAATGGGAAATCTGTCCACAAAGTGAACATTGCTGTCAAAGGGAAGAAACTGCAGTGCAGAGAATAGATGTTGAACCTTTTATCATTCAGTTCAGTGGCATAAACACATATGAGTATTTTCAATTATGTGTTATAGTCACCATCAAGAAAGTTCACCAGTGTCCCTACCTCCTCAAGCAGCTCCAGAAATTTGTCATGTTCCCCTTGACCCTCAACAATTTTTTATCAAAGCATCATAGAAAGAATCCTGTCTGGATCCCATCACAACTCTGTATGGCAATTGCCCTGCCCCGACCACAAGAAACTGCAGAGTTGTGGACACAGGTCAGCACATCATGGAAACCAGCCACCCCTCCATGAAATCTGTCTCCACTTCTTGCTACCTCTTAAAGCAGCAAGTATAATCAAAGTCCCCACCTGCCCAAGACAATCTCTTTTCTACCCACTTCCCATTGGCAACAAGTACAAAAGCCTGAAAACGTGCCCCAGACTCAAGGGCAGCTTCTACTCTGCTGTTATAAGGGTATTGAATGGTTGCCTTGAACAATAAAATGGATTCTTGAGCTGATGCTTGGTTATGACCTTACACCTTAGTGTCTGCCTGCACTGCACTTTCTTTGTAACATTAACATTTTTATGTTGCACTCTGTTATTGTTTTCTCTCAATGCACTGATGTAATAAATTAATCTATATGAACAGTATGCAAGACAAGGTTTTCATTGTACTTCAGTACACAGTCACAGAGTAAAACAGCATACACGTAACAATAATAAACCAGTTTACGTGTTTTGATAACTTTTAAAAGAATTTTTGATAATACTTCAATCGGAGTTGATTCACTCATGGGAATTAGAGAATACGGTGGATTCCGTTTAATTGGGATACATCAAGACCAGGGCGCAGTTAAGCAGCTGCCCCAGTTCAGCCAAAGTTTCATGGAAATAGTTTCAAAGGTACAATTTAATGTCAGAGAAATGTATACAATATACATCCTGAAATGTCTTTTCTTCTCAACCATCCACAAAAACAGAGGAGTGCCCCAAAGAATGAATGACAGTCAAATGTTAGAACCACAAAGTCCACCCCCAGCTCCTCCCTCTTGCGCGTAAGCGGTGGTAAGCAACAATCCTCCCCCCCCTGCCACCAGCAAAGAAAAAGTGGATCAGCACCTGCCACCGAGCACTTCAAGCATGAACAAAGCAACAGTAAAGACACAGACTGCAGTTACCCCAAAGATTACACTGTTCACCCAGCATTCGATATACCACAGACTCTGTCTCTCCCTAATAAGGGAGAAAGAGGTGTCTTCGTTTTCACAGCGAGCAGGGAGACATAATAAACAACTCGCTGGTTTGCGATGTTAAAAGTCTGCCAAGTCGCTTTTTTCGAGCTCCGTGCCCAAAGATCACGAGACTCCGGGAATAGAGCCGCAGATATTCCAACTCCCCTGATGACACATGGGTCTCCTGTCATGATACTGACCCTCGATACGCCTTTCTCCAGAGGCCTGAGATCATAGGCTTCCAAAACCAAGCTGAATACTTAGGCCGAGCCCTTGGGGTGCCAACCAACGACCGGTCCTGGAACCCCGAGAGCGGGTCCCATTCCCGCAAAGAACCATAGTCAGCATGTAACTCCAGGTTAGGGTCTTCAAAAGAACCCTGAAAGGGAAAAATAAAGATATTAAAGTTGGAAATAGAGCTGTTTCCGAAAATGCAAGCAAAGGAGTCACCGTTTAGCGCCATCATCAATCCGCTCCGCCTTAAAAAGTTATTAAAAAAGACAAACTATCATTTAACTGAGTTACAAATACAAATTATGTACAATACATATTATGTCTTTAAATAAAGTACAGAACAAATTTGAACACTTCAATACTACTACGGTACTACAAAATTTTGTATTAGGTTCTAATAGTTATCAATCGAGGAATTCATCCGTTGTACGCTGCTGTGTTCTTTGACTGTAAATGTCAAATGAGTGCAGACACCAAATGCAGATAATGAACTGCCTTCATACAAGGGTTTTGATGATTGCATCATGCGTACATTCATTTTCGTTGTATCATTCAAGGTGACTGTTGATACCCTCAAATTCTTCATGGTACCTAACTTGTTGAAGTAGTGAAATCATTTCATTTTCACTCCTGGCTGTTTCATGCATTTCCAAGCCTCGGTGGTTGAAACAACAGTGAGCAAAACAGTTCTAAATTGTTTTTCTGCTTCTTTCTTGCCAAGTATCAGTGACAAAAGCGACTGCTTTTTGAACAGAAACATGCAACTGACACTATTTGAAAGCTGTTTGCTCTAAGCATGGTGTATTGTCTAACATTCATGCAAATGCATGTGACTGACGCCAATTAGAAAATGTTCATCAACAGTGTCCTATCCCAATTAAGCAGGATGATGTCCCAAATAAAGGAAAGGAATTCCTGCTATTTTGTCGATTAGTTTTTTTTTCTTTAAGGGTTGTCCCAAATAAACAGCTGCACTGATTAATCTATGGCCCAATTAACCAGAATCTACTGTACATAGATAGAGAAGTTGTAACATACTTATCTATCTCTTTCACTTCATACATTTATATAAAGAGGCTTGATTTACATAGTTGAGAGTATATTTTCTTCCTTTTCAGTTATCTACAAGATCCTTAGGTGACAAACTATTATTCAACAATAATTTAAAGTTATTCTATTTTAAAAGAGAAACTTATAGGCAGGCTATTACCGACTGTAGATGGCATAAGATTGCAAAAGAGCAAAGTATAGATGTTTAGATATCTTAACATGAATCACAGAAGCTAGCAGACAGGTTCAACAAGTGGTTAGGAATTTTGGCGTTTATTGCAAGAGGGTTCGAGTTTTTGAAATAGTGAAGTATTATTACAATTGTACAGGCTACTGGTGAGGCTGCATATGAAATAGTATGCACAGTTTTGGTCTTGTATCTTTAAGTATGTTCGCTTAATGGTATGCTGATCATGAAACAAGCAAAAATCCATCAAGACAAACTGAAAGTTGAAGGTAATCATGAATATTTAGCAGGCCTTTTGCGGAAATTTAAGAGAAGGCATTGAATTAAATTTTTAAAAATTTGTGGTGGTAGAGAGTCTGCTGATCAGAAAGCAGCAGAACAATACATTGAGTTTGCTAAGATCGTCTCTGATGGTGGAGATTGAAAGAATGCCATTGTTTGTTGTTGTTTAACAGCTGATTTAAGTATACTGATGTTGCTTTGCTGCTTTTGATACCCTGCAGACATTATATTAGTGGTATGTAATCATTTTTACTTTTAAGTACGTATGTGTGATGAGCAAGTGTAAGATAAAGACTGCTTACCGGTAGCACATAAATTCAGAGTTGGGAATGATGGCATTGCCAGGCCGCCACTGGCCGAGGTAATGATAGCTTACCTTTTGCATGGTTCAATGTACACATTATTAAATCGCGCACAAAACTATTTAAAATGTTATGTAAAACTACTTTCAGGGTGTATATATGTACATAAGCCGTAAATGTAATGCAGATTTTGTGTTTGGACGTGGATCCTATCCCCAAGCTTTCAATTTATGTCAGAATCAGGTTTATTATTACCGGCATGTGACGTGAAATTTGTTAACTTAGCAGCAGTAGTTCAATACAATACGTAATCTAGCAGAGAAAAATAAATAATAATAATAAAAATAAATTAATAATAAATAAGCAAGTAAATCAATTACTCATATTGAATAGATTTTTAAAAACTGGATATTAAAAAATAGATGCAAATATTCCAAAATCCAGCCAGCTGGTGGCATAGTGGCATCAGCACCAGACTTTGTAGCGAAGGCTCCCAAGTTCAAATCCAGCCGGCTCTCTTGCACACTTTCCATCCGTGCTGGGTTGAGCGTCGAGCTAGCAACTTGGCCTCATAAAAATAAGAAAGCCTGCTAATAAAAAAAACGCCATCATGATGGCATCCTGATAACTCCACTTGGAGTTAAGGGTCTCCTCCTCCTCCTCCTCCTCCTCCTCCTCCTCCTCCTCCTCCTCCTCCTCCTCCTCCTCCTCCTCCCCCCCTCCTCCCCCCTTTTCTTCTTCTTCTTCTTCTTCTTCTTCTCCTTCTCCTCCTCCTCCTCCTCCTCCTCCTCCTCCTCCTCCTCCTCCTCCTCCTCCTCCTCCTCCTCCACCTCCACCTCCACCTCCACCACCACCACCACCACCACCACCACCACCACCAAAGGAAGTCTGAAATACTTCTGGCTCCAAGCATTTTGTATAAGGGGTGCTCAACCAGTGTTGTGGAGATTGTTTAAGGAGTGTGGCTCAGGATAGGCTTGAGAAAGGGAAAAGATGGTAGGTTGAAGGAACTGTTGTTGACAAGTGATGTGAAGCATTTAGTCAAGAGGAAGAAGAAAGCATACTTAAGGTTTAGGAAGCAAAGACAGGGCTCTTGAGGTTTTAAGGTCACCAGGAAAGATCTTAACAAAGGACTTGGGAGACCTAGAAGTGGACATGAGGAAGGCCTTGGCAAGTAGGATTAAGGAAAACCCCATGGCACTTTACACATACATGATGAACAGGAGACTGAAGATAGGACTATTCAGGAAATGTGGAAGGAGGAGTTGTGCCTGGAGTCAGTGGTGGGGGGGATCTTTACTGAATACTTTGCTTCAAAGTTCACCACAGTAGGAGAGAACTTGATGAATGTGAGGTCAGCGTAGAACATGCTGGAACATATTGAAGCTTCAGGTGCTGTTGAAGCTTTTGGAAAAAAGTAAGTATAGATAAATCCCTGGGGCCAGATGGGATATGCCCCAGTCTACTAATTGTGGATTTCGAATTGCCTGCCTCACAGAAGACAAAGGGTAGCAGTAGAGGGAGTGTATCCTGTCTGGAGATCTGTTACTAATGTTATTCTGCAGGAATCTGTTCTGGGACCCCTGCTTTTTGTGATTTTTTTATAAGCAAGTGAAAGGGTGGGTTAGTAAGTTTGCAGACAGCACAAAGGTTGTGTTATGGATAGTGTCGAAGGTTGTTATTAGTTACTGGAGGACATAGGTATACTACAGAGCAGAGAAGTGGCAGATGGAGTTCAATCCGGCAGAGTGTGAAGTGATGCACTATGGAAGGTTGAACTTGAAGTTAGAGTGCAAGGTTAATGGTAGAATTGTTAGCAGAATGGAGGAACGGAGGTATAGACCCACTTGGAGTATTATGTTCCGTTCTGGTTGTCTTGTTATAAGAAGGATCTGGAAGCTTTAGATAAGATGCAGAGGAGATTTACCAAGATCAGAATCAGGTTTATTATCACTTTCATACTGTATGTTGTTAAATTTGTTTTGCAGCAGCAGTGCAGTTTAATACATAAAAACATTACTGGAAGTCATGAGAAATGTATAAAATAAATAATAATGCAAAAAGGGAGCGATATATTGAGGTAGTTTCATAAGATTGTTCAGAATCTAATGGCAAAGGGAAAGAAGCTGTTTCTAAAATGTTGAGTGTGTATCTTCAGGTTCTGTACCTCCTTCCTGATGGTAGTAATGAAAACTAGGTATGTCCTGGATGGTGAAAGTCCTTAATGGTGGATGTCCCCTTCCTGAGGCTGCCTCTTGGAGATGTCCTGATGGTGGGAAGGCTGGTGCTCTTGATGGAGCTGGCTGAGTCTACAGTCCTCTGTGACCCTTTTCAATCCTGTGCATTGGGGCTCTTTTGGCAGGTGGTGATACAATCAGTCAAAATACTTTGCACAATACTAGAGTCTTTGGTGACATACCAAATCACTTCAAACTCCTAACGAAGTATAGTCACTGGTGTGTCTTCTTCGTGAGTGCCTCGATGTGTTAGTCCCAAGATAGATCCTTTGAGATAGATACTTTAGTGATCCCAAAGGAAATTACAGTGTCACAGAATCAGAATCAGGTTTATTATCACCAGCATGTGACGTGACATTTGTTAAATTTGCAGCAGCAGTTCAATGCAATACATAATATCGAAGGGAAAAATAAATAAATAAATCAATTCCCATATACATATTTAAGGCATCCATTAGTCTTGCGAGACCATGGATCTGCGCCTGGAAAGTCTTCACTCTCCAGGGCACAGGCCTGGGCAAGGTTGTATGGAAGACCAGCAGTTGCCCATGCTGCAAGTCTCCCCTCTCCACGACACCAATGTTGTCCAAGGGAAGGGCATTAGGACCCATACAGCTTGGCACCAGTGTCGTCGCCGAGCAATGTGTGATTAAGTGCCTTGCTCAAGGACACAACACGTTGCCTCGGCTGGGGCTCGAACTCACGACCTTCAGGTCACTAGTCCAATGCCTTAGCCACTTGGCCACGTGCCCCACACCGTATACATATATTGAATAGATTAAAAATCGTGCAAAAACCAGAAATAATTTATATTAAAAAAGTGAGGTTGTGTCCAAGTGTTCAGTGTCCATTTATGAATTGGATGGCAGAGGGAAAGAAGCTGTCCTGAATCGCTGAGTGTTTGCCTTCAGGCTTCTGTACTTCCTACTTGATGGTAACAGTGAGAAAAGGGCATGCCCTTGGTGCTTGGTGCCTCTCTGTGACAGCTTTCCTTGAAGTTGTCCTGGGTAGTTTATAGGCTAGTACCCAAGATGGAGCCGACAAAATTTACAACGCTCTGCAGCTACTTTCGGTCCTGTGCCGTAGCCCTTCTGTACCAGACAGTGATGCAGCTTGTCAGAATGCTCTCCATGGTACATCTATAGAAGTTTTTGAGTGTATTTGTTGACATACCAAATCTCTTCAAACTCCTAATAAAGTATAGCGACTGGCTTGCCTTCTTTATAACTACATTAATATTTTGAGACCAGATTAGATCCTCAGAGATCTTGACACCCAGGAACTTGAAACTGCTCACTCTCTCCACTTCTGATCCCCCTATGAGGATTGGTATGTGTTCATTCGCCTTACCCATCCTGAAGTCCACAATCACCTGTTTCGTCTTACCGACATTGAGTGACAGGTTGTTGCTGCGGCACCATTCCACTAATGGGCTAAGCACACACCCCTGAGGTATACCAGTATTGATCATCAAGGAGGAGGATATGTTATCACCAGTCCGCACAGATTGTGGTCTTCCGGTTAGGAAGTCGAGGATCCAATTGCAGAGGAAGGTACAGAGGCCCAGGTTCTGCAACTTCTCAATCAGGATTGTGGGAACGATGGTATTCAATGCTGAGCTATAGTTGATGAACAGCATCCTGACATAGGTGTTTGTGTTGTCCAGGTGGTCTAAAGCTGTGCGAAGAGCCATTGAGATTGCATCTGCCGTTGACCTATTGTGGTGATAGGCAAATTGCAATGGGTCGGTGTCCTTGCTGAGGCAGGAGTTCAGCCTAGTGATGACCAACCTCTCAAAGCATTTCATCACTGTAGATGTGAGTGCAAACCCTGCAAGAGTTGTCATGCGCCTGATGTCACTTGCAACCTCATTCAAAATTGTCTCTTTGCCTTTGAAATAACCCTCCACAAATCATACCTGGTTTTCTAATACAGGCCTGGGTCACCAGATTTGAATGCCACAGACCTAGCTTTCAGCAGATGACGTACCTCCTGGTTCATCCACGGCTTTTAGTTTGGGAATGTACAGTAAGTCTTTGTAGGCACACACTCGTCCACACAGGTTTTAATAAAGTCGGTAACAAACGCAGCATACTCATCCAGGTTCGAAGATGAATCCCTGAATACAGTCCAGTCCACCGATTCAAAGCAGTCCTGTAGGCGCTCCTGTGCTTCCCTTGTCCAAACCTTCTTGGTCCTCACCACTGGTGCTGCAGTCTTCAGTCTCTGCCTGTACTCAGGGAGTAGAGGTACAGCCAGGTGATCAGACTTCCTGAAGTGAGGGTGTGGAATAGTACGATAGGCATTCTTCATGGTGGTGTAGCAATGATCCAGTGTGTTGTTTCCTCTTGTATTGCAAGTGATCTGCTGTTTAGATTATGAGGACACGCAGTCCTCTTTTATTGTCATTTAGTAATGCACGCATTAAGAAATGATACAATGTTCCTCCGGTGTGATATCACAGAAACACAAGACAGACCAGGACTGAAAAACTGACAAAAACCACATAATTATAACATATAGTTACAACAGTGCAAGCAATACTTTAACTTGATGAAGAACAGGCCATGGGCACAGTAAAAAAAAAAGTTCAAAGTCTCTCGAAAGGCCTATCATCTCACGCAGACGGGTGAAGGAAGAAAACTCTCTTCCTGCCATGAGCTACCAGCGCCGCAAACTTGCCGATGCAGCATCCTGGAAGCACCCGACCACAGTCTGACTCTGAGTCGTCCGAAAACTTCAAGCCTCTGACCAGCCCTCCGACACCGAGCACCATCTCTGCCAAGCACTACGAACCCAGCCCTGGCCGCCAGCAACAGGAAAAGCTGAGGATTTGGGGCCTTGCCTCCAGATATTCTCGATTGCACAGTAGCAGTGGCAGCGAACCGGGCGTTTCAGAAGTTTCTCCAGATGTTCCTCCGTGCTTCTCACGTCTGTCTCCATCAAATCAGAATTGTGCACGGCCCCTATTTAACAAATACAATATCATTTCATCAGAGAGGCCGCACACGCTGTGTCGCGCCATCTTCTCCTCCCGCCAATGGTAATTGTCTAGAGATGATTTTTTTCAGACTGGCCTGATTAAAATCTGCCAAAACAATGCTGAAGGCGTTAGGGTGCGCTGTTTCGTGCATGTAGATCCCATTGCTTAGATCATCTAAAGCCCGATTGACATTGGCCTGAGGTAAAATGTATACTGCTACCAAAATGACTGCGGAGAACTCTCGCGGTAGGTAAAAAGGATGGCACTTAACTGCCAGTTATTCCAGGTCTGGTTAGCAGAATTGGGACAGCACTGATATATTTGTGCACCGAGACGAGCTGATCATGAGGCATACTCCTCTATGTCTGCTTTTGAGAGACTCTATAGATCTATCCTGAGAGTGTATAGTAAAGCCATCGATCTGAATCACTGCATCTGGTACAGAAGGGGTTAACCAGGATTCTGTGAAACGAAGGACACACGTGGCCCTATTGACCCTCTGATTTAGCATCCTAGCTTTGAGATCATTGAGTTTTTGCATGTTTGCCAGCAAGATGGTTAGTATTGGGAGTTCGAAACCCTATTTCTTAAATGCACTTGTATCCCTGATCTACAGCCACGCTTCCTCTGTGGAATCCTACACGGATGCTTCCGTCCACAATCAGTGTTGTTTCTGTCAGTTTTAAGTAGCGATAGTTCATTTAAATGCATTAAGACATCTTCGTTGACTGTACTGACCTTGGAAGCAGTTGTGCTTTTTAGCTGTATCAGGCCGAAAGGAGAATATTTAATCATATCCATTGAGAGTACTGCTACTTTTCGTGTCACTCCTAGGTGCCCCGGAAGAAGCTCCCAGTAGCATTACAAGTGCACAGATGTACAAATATTAGAAGAGAAGTAAGAAAGAATAAAAAATAAGTTACCTCAAACATCTAACAGGAGGGGGTTCGTCATTTTTTCGGCTATAGGTTGACTCATTATAAAGCCTAATGGCCGAGGGTAAGAATGACCTCATATAGCACTCTTTGGAGCAGTGCAGTTGTCTTAGTCTGTTAATAAAAGTGCTCCTCTTTTCAGCCAAGGTGGCATGCAGAGGGTGAGAAACCTTGTGCAGAATTGCGAGGATTTTCTATAGGGTCCTTTCTTCTCCCACAGCCTGCAGTGTGTCCAGTTTGACTCCTATAACAGAGCCAGCCTTTCTAATCAGTTTATTGAGCTTATTGTCCTCCTGACTTCCTCTTCCAGAAGTCCACAGTCAATCCTTGGTCTGATATTGAGTGCAAAGTTGTTGTGCCGATTCTACTCAACCAGCCAATGTATCTCACTGCTGCATGCCTCCTCACCACCATCTGAGATACTGCCAACAACAGTCATGCCATTGGTAGATTTATAGATGGCATTTGTTAGTGCTTAGATTAAAGAATGTCTTATGATGAAGAGCTGAATGAGCAAGGTCTTTTCTCTTTGGAGCGAAGAAGGTCAAGAGGGGACTTGATAGAGGTGTATAAGAAGCACAGGGAGAGATGGACAGCCAGAGTAGCAGTGGCTGATACCAGAGGACGTCCATTTATGGTGAGTGGAGAAGATTTTAGGGGAGATGTCAGAGATGGGCTTTTCACACAGGATGGTAGGAGCCTGGAATGCACAGCTGGCTATGGTGGTAGAGGCTGATATATTAGGGACAGTTAAGAGACTCGTGGATAGGTACATGGATGAAAGAAAAATGGAGGGCTATGGTCCTTGTTGGAGAGAAGGGTTAAATTGATCATGGAGTAGTAGTAACTCTTGTTGGCATGGATGATAAGTCACCTGCTGCCAGGCTGTTAGGCCATTTGGGGTAAGATAGGGCTAAAAGTGTTAATGAGCTGCAGTTATTATGATGATCAAAATCTCTGTCTCCAGCTGTTAGTCTTCCTTGCACTCTCCCTGTCTCACCATCTACCTTTTAAATAAAATAGGAGCTCCTAGCCATGAATATTATGCTATTTGAGGAGCAGAAAAAGAGACTCCTGGAAATACGAGACTGAGCGGAGTTGGAGGTGATGTGCAGAATTCATCTTGGGGGACGGGGTTGCTAGGTGGGTTGGTGAGTTAGTTTGATGGGGGGTGTGTGTTGGGTGGAATGGTTGATGCAATCTCTGGTGAAGTGGTGGTGGTGAAAATAATGGAGCAGGGGAGGCCCAGAGTTTCCTGAGACTAGGAAAAAGAAGTTGAGTTAATGAACCTCTTCTGGCACTGGTTCTATTGCTGGCAGGTCTGACCTGGCACAGAAACTGCTACTGCGCCTCCACTTAGCCCTCTGGTTAAAGTCACAGATCCGCCCATAATTATATAATCTGAGGCTGAACTGCACACGAAGGAAACTCTGCTGGCTTCAGGTTTGTGAGCCTGTGTGATTTAAGGTGAGAGCTGATCAGGCCAGGGTGGGAGAGAGGTGGTTTGGTCTCCTGTTGTATTTTAATTTTTCCTGTCTCGGTTTCTGTCAAACGCCGGAAGTTAAAATTGAGGGTCATGCTAATCTGCAGTGCGACCAGCAGATACAAACAGTAGAAACTCAACTCTCTCACAGTTACAATTTATGCTGGTGTCTGAATGGAAAGGACTTGAATGCCTGTGGAGAGTAATTACCAGCCGGCCACATTTTAATAAAATTCCCGCTGTAGCTCTGCATGTCCCTGTAGCTAGGCGAAGTCAACCTAATCCAAAAATGATGCAGACAAATGTTTCTTAAATTGTATAGCAGAGGTTTTATCAGAGAAGGACTACTGTTTAAATCTGCAGTCAATTTTCTTTTAACCATCTTGTGTGCAGACTATCCAGTTTTTTTTCCTCCCTGTTGTACTGAATTCTTTTCCCATGTGTAGGCAGAGTCTTCGATGGTTTGGTTCTAAATCTGTATTCATCTTGTCATTTCTCTTTTGCACAACCCGGGTGATTGGCTGTGTTCAGGCTTCCCAGACTACAGATGGCTGGAGGCAGTCCTTCGGTCTTGTTGGTTAAACTGACTAAAAAGTCACTTTGCGTTGTTGGAGCCAGACCCAGAGGTTCAGTGGAAAACCTAAATCTGCTTTCAGTTTTTTTTTACTTTGGCAAAATTTGTGTCTTTTTTTTCCACTTCCTCTTTCCCTGAAGGCATTGACCTCGTTCTAAAAGCACAAAATGCCTTGTGATACTTTGCACTAGTGACAGTTCTGCTTCTGTGTATTCGAGAGGTGAATGATGGAGTGTTGGTTGTTGTATTTTGCAGATTTATTTGGTCTGTTGTTACGAATCATTATAGTGGAAATTAAAATATATAGCAATGTTGATCTCAACAGATGATATGTTTACCTCTTACACAATTCAAGATTTTGACTACTCATCCTGCCTAATTTTGTGAAAGAATAGGACTAAATAAATTAAAGTGATACCTTTGCTGCACTTTAGAGTTTGTTAAACCAAACAATTAGAATATATGTACAGTGGATTTTCTGGTACGTTGGGCCATCGGTTAATCGGTGTAGTCATTTATTTGGGACAACTCTTGTTTTAAAAAAAAACAAAAACCAAGGCGGTCCATTATCTGCACTGGGGTGTCTGCACTGATTTTGTTCATTTACAGTCAATCAAAAGAACAAAGCAGGTGAATTCCTCCATCGATAACCATTTGGATCTAATACACAGTTTCATAGTACTGTAGAAGTATTGGTAGTGTTCTAGTTTGTTCTGTATTTCATTTAAATATATTAATTGCTGCTCAGTTAAACGTTAGTTTGTCTCTTTTGTACCTCTTCAGTATTTCCATGAAACTTTGGCTGATTGGGGCCGTTGCTTAAGTGGGCCAAAATGTACTATTCCCAATGTGTCCCAGTAACTCGAATCTATTGTATTTGAAAATTATTCTGTATTTGAGCTGTTAGCAGTTTATTGTTTTTGCAGTCTTTTCAAGTGGAATATATTAATAGATCTGAGCCTTGTCCAGCATGTCATTTTAATTGGCCTATTTACTTTGTGCTTTTCCTGCTGTTTTTACTGAGTGAACCAAGTGATTACAGAAAGAGCTGCTGTTTGGGAGAAAGCACAATGCTGCTAGTGGCAACTCCACTTTAACTTCTGTTTTCCACCATTTCCCTGCTTTTACTCTCACCTCTCCTTAACACAAAGCCAAACTGGGAATTGCAATGCTTTGCTGCTACTATGTGTTTGAGTTGATATCTACACTGTACAAATAGCTCAAAATGTCTAACCTTGTTTGACTTGCATCAAGAAAATGTGTTCAGTTAGGTTCACATCATATATTTTTCATTAAGGTTTAGTTATTTGAGTCATACTTCAGTACCAGAATGATGTGACAGAAGTGTGCTTCTAAGGTATTGCACCAGTCTCCTGTTTGGAAATTCCCTATAAAGCCATGAATGATGTCAGCCTCTACAGGTGATGTCACATCTGAGTCCTCTTCTGTTCATGCCTGACCCTTACACAGTTATTGCTGGTATTGTGCTGTTGATCAAGTCATTTTCGGATCTAATACTTGATTCCCATCACTCCTGCTGAGGAATTTACATTTAAGTAATTAAGTAAGTCTGGAGCAAAATTATAATACAGGTGATCCCTGCACTGCAGATATTTGAGTTACGGAAATGTGCCCTTAATGGAATTCACAGATCACTGTCCCAAAAACCAAGATACAGAATAAAATCTGTCCCTATTGGAATATTTGTGAGAGTGTTTTTAATAAATAAAAAGTAAATGCAAAAAAAATTGGTTTTCGTTGTTTTTGATCGCATTTCTTGAAGCATGTGCAGATAATGTTTTGATTAGTGAGGCAGGTTCAGTTTGCTGTCCAGCAGTATTCTTAACAAATGTTTTCCATGTTACTTCCCTGAAGATGTCTGAAATAATGCGAGCAAGTTCAAGTGCAAATGCAACCTGAACAATTACTGTTATTTGTTCTGAATTATATCACTGAACTATTTTACTATATTTACCTCTCTTACACCTATCACCTCCCAATGTCTTACTTCACCCTCACTCTCCCAACCCCCTCCCCCTCATCTGGTCACACCTGTCACCAGCCGGCTTGTATTTCTTCCCTCCCACCCCCCGCCCCCCCCCGTCCTTATTCTGGCTTTTTCTCCTTTCAATCCCACTCCTGATATTGGGTCTCAGTCCGAAACATCAACTATTCATTCCCCTCCATAGATGCTGCCTGATTTGCTGAGTTCCTCTTGCATTTTGTCTCCATTTAAGCTGGAGGGTGATAAGAATCTGCATTAACTTTGGTCTCCAACTGCAGCTGCTAGCACTCACAAGATTGCTTTTTCAGTTTCCAAAACAAACTACTTAAGTGCCCCCAACACCCTTGCTGTGATCAGCAATTAAGAGAAAGATGGCCTGTAGGAGTAGATCTCCACTGGTAACATGGATAATCTTGTCTTCGTTGCAAAATAAGGTTTCCATTTCAGTAAATTGTGATGCAGTTACTTTCTATATACTGTACACAAACCCTCCATAAGGTGGGTGGGCTTCAGGAGTGGGAGTCACCTGTATTGGTTTGGTATGTAGTAACTTCAAAACTACTGGAATTTTTACAAGCTGGTATTCTTAACCGTGCAGAAAGCCAGTCTGCCATTCTTAATTTGTCTAACATTTATTTGAGTCCAGCTGCACAAGAATTATTCTGGATTCTGGCACGCTTGCACAACTCATAGTACTGCTGCCTTGCAGTGAATCAGGTTCAATCCTGACCTCCAGTGCTGTCAGTGTGGAGCTTGCATATTCCCCAGGTTCTCTGGTTTTCTACCACATCCCAAAGACATGCAGGTTGGTCGGTTAGCTGATCACTTCAGCACAAGAACATTCCCTATAGACCATGATGCTGGGCCAAACTAACTAAAATAATAATTAAATTTCAAACTAGACTAATCCCATCTGCTGACACAGTATCCATAATCTCTCCATTCTCTGTACATTCACCTGCCTCTTAAAAGCGCCATCTACCAGCCTTTCACTCACCGCTGCTAGAGGAAGGTGTCTGAGTCTGATAGTCTCTCTGGTCCTCTGCTCTCACAGCATGGTGCCAGAGTCCTGGTACGTGGGCCGTCCTGTAGATAACAAACGACTCAGTGCTCGAACTGGACTGAATATGCCTGGATTCTTGGTGTTTTATATTCTTTGTTTTTCACTTGTTTTGTTGCCGTATGCGTGATTTGTTTTTTTTTGTGCGCATGTGGGGGGAGTGGTGGGGGTTAAACAGGTTCCATGGTTTTCTTTGTTTTGTGGCTGTCTGTGGGAGGACCAATCTCCGGATTGGATACTGCATACCTGTGTTAATAATGTAATTTGCATTTCAGCCCTCTGAAATAGCCTACAGGAAAATTTACTGATGAAAACCGTTGGTCTCCTGGTGTCTGGACCTATCAATTTCAGGGTATCCTGTAACAATTAAAACCTAAAGGAATGAGAAGTGACATTTATGATTTACCTTGTCTGAGGTTCATTGGCTGTAACTAATACTTTGGTATTTAGTTGAAAGAATGTCTGATGTTCCACTGTTACTGAAAATGTATGTGGTTGGTGTTTTCAGATGAGGCATCTTGTATTGTTTCAGGGAGTATAGTGCAAAATTACCAGTGAGGCTTTTTTTTTGCTGTTTTGCATTTATTAATTATGGGGCAGTGAGCCCAGCCAGCTGAGATCTGCTATCTTGGTATCCACCACATCAAACCTTTGGAATTTCTGCATTGCATGGATCAATCAACTCACCCACACTGGCTGGTTTAATAAACCAGCAATTATTTCAAGAGTTTTCGATCTTAGTCAACAATTGATCTTTGACTTTTTTTGAAACACTATTTGTTGTTGAAATTTTAATGGATTTAAAATGCAACCATTTCACTTTCCAAACAGGAAAGGCTTTGATAAGGATACACCTTTCTACATTTCCTGAAAGAAAACGTGAAAGATAGAGGCCCATAATTTGCTGTTGTGAGCTAGTAATTGATAATTTGTTGTTGGTTAGACTTGCCTTTTCCTGTTTCAATGCAACAATACAGTAAGATTGGAGCTGACAACAATGCTTGGACAGGACAGTTAGGACCTGAGTGAACCAAGTAAATGGTATCCCTAATGAATTAGATTGTGATACGGACAGCACAAGGATTGAGACGTGTATTTGATGTCAAATTGTCAAGAATATAGAGAGCAGAAAAAGATTAGAAAGAGGAAAAAAGAGCAAGGAAAACCTTTTGTTTCTAAATTCTACATTTTTAGGATATTCAACAACAAAACTGGAAGTAATAGGGTATTATGTTTGTCGATATTTTCTTTGCTGTGGAGATTCATTGGTTGAAAGGATCTATGACAGTTAATTTGCATGGGTATTGTGTGCCTAACTAATTCCTTCTTGAGATGATTAGCCTGTGACAGCTGCAACCATCTTGTGATTAGTAATATGACAAGCAACGAAGAGCTTTAACATTAGTTTCCCCCGCTATCCGAAGGTAGAGCATTCCTATGAAACGGTTTGTAAGCCGGAATGTCGTAAAGTGAATGAACAATTACCATTTATTAATATAGGAAAAATTTTTGAGCATTCCCAGACCCAAAAGATAACCTACAAAATCATGCCAAGTAACACACAAAACCTAAAATAACAGTAACAAATAGTATAAGCAGGAATGATATGATAAATACACAGCCTATATAAAGTAGAAATAATGTATGTACCGTGTAGTTTCACTTACCGGAATCGGGAAGACTCCAATAAATTACAGTTTCGTCACAGTTAAACACTTGCTTATACAAATAACCACCTTCTGTAATTATTTTCTTCAGTTCTGCTGGGAACTTTTCCGCAGCTTCAGTATCAGCCAAAGCACTCTCTCCGGTAAATGTTAAACTATGAAGCTGCCCTTGCCTCAGAAACCGATCAAACCACCCATGACTACCTTTAAATTCCACTTTCGCAACACTTTCATCACCATTGTCCAGTGCTTTCTGTTTCAGCTTATTAAAAAGACTGACTGATTTCTCGTTAAGTATAAGAAAACTTAACGGAACACCACACTTTGTACACCCAAAAATCCATTCAAGCAATAGACTTTCCATTTTATCCATTATTGGATGCAGACTAAGAGAGACCACTTTGCTACGAGCAGAACCAACAGTAACATCGGCAGCTTTCAAAATTCTTTCTCTCTACGTATAAGTAGTGTGAATGGTGGACACAGGCAAGTTCAACACACGGACAATGTCCTTACTTTGTTCACCACGATCAAAACGCTTAATTTTGTCTAGTTTTATGCTACGTATAACACCCTTACGAGCTCTTTTAGGCTTTTCTGATACCTTAGGACTCACCTTGCTAATGGATGCACAAAATAATTCGAGATAAAGCACGTGTTTAAGCGATGGCGGCTAGAATGCAGTTCCGGGGGAGGAGCTTGGCTGTTCGGGTGCACGCTGCCTTTTTTCAGAACAGTGAAAACACCTTCTGTTAGCGAAAACAAGTAACTAATGTAGGTCTTTCGTAACAGCGCAGTGTTGTAAAGCAAACGTTTGGAAAACGGGGGCCACCTGTACTAAGATTGATGTTACATTTGGTTAAATGGTGTTCTGATGTCATCAGTGCTTGCTATCTTCTAATGAAGCAAAGTTATAATGAGCTATGGAGCTAAGTGGTACTTGCGGATTACAACGTGAGCATAGGGAATAGGCTTGCAGTATCTGTTAGTTAGTTAAGCCCATCAGCTGTATTGGGCCATAGGCCGCTGACGGAAGCTCCCCAGAATCCTTTGTCCTGGGCCAGTCTTTCAAGTTGTCTCTAGGTGTAGCCCATCTTGGGTCTTCTAGGCGAAGATCCTTGTTCTCCTCTGGATGACGTCCCTGGAGTTTTTGTTGGTGTTTCTGGGGCTCCGGGCTTTTATGGGATAGGGTTGCTAACCCAGTGTCCAACCCTCTTCCTTTCTCATCTGGGCTTTGGGCCATCCATGGCAAAGATTGAAGTACCTGTGCCAGCTGATGTAATTGTTACCAATTCTCTTGCTTTTGATTGAAGGTAGTGAGATTTGCCTGGATTGGATTTCACCTCCCTTTTGTAGACAGAACATACCCAGAGGATCTTGGGGTCCAAGTCCATTGGATGCTCAAAGCTGCAATGCAGGTTGACTCTGTGGTTAAGAAGGCATACGGTGCATTGGCCTTCGTTAATGATGGGATTGAGTTTAAGAACCAAGAGGTGATGTTGCAGCTATATAGGACCCTGGTCAGACCCCACTTGGAGTACTGTAGTCGATTCTGGTCGCCTCACTACAGGAAGGACGTGGAAACCACAGAAAGGGTGCAGAGGAGATTTACAAGGATGTTATCTGGATTGGGGAGCATGCCTTATGAGAATAGGTTGAGTGAATTTGCCCTTTTCTCCTTGGAGCGATGGAGGATGAGAGGTGACCTGATAGAGGCGTACAAGATAATGAGAGGCATCGATTGTGTGGATAGTCAGAGGCTTTTTCCCAGGGTTGAAATGGCTAGCAGGAGAGGGCATAGTTTTAAGGTGCTTGGAGGTAGGTACAGAGGAGATGTAAGGGGTAAGTTTTTTACACAGAAGTGGTGAGTGCATGGAATGGGCTGCCGGTCTCACTGGTGGAGGTGGATACGATAGGGTCTTTTAAGAGACTTTTGGATAGGTACATGGAGCTTAGGATAAAGGGCTATGGGTAGGCCTAGGTAGTTCTAAGTTAAGGACATGTTTGTCACAGCTTTGAGGGCCGAAGGGCCTGTATTGTGCTGTATGTTTTTTATGTTCTAACATACGCGGGCAGTATTCAGTCGTCTTCCTTTGCTGCCAGTATTGTAGCTGTTCAGTGCCCTATGAACTAGGTGTGGTTGCGGGGTCTGTAACTGAAATTGTTGCCGTTAATGGAGTGGCTTGGCGATGGCTACATATGTTGTTGAAACAAAACTATTCAGAACGCGGGGAACAGCCTTGGAGATGATTACAGTCTTTTTTGTGCTTTTCACTCTTTAATTCTATATACATAATTCAAGATTGAGATCTATAAATAAAAAGCAAAGAATAGAAAAAAAACGCTTTGGGAGCTGGAAATCTGAAGGGTGAACCCAACTTCCAAGAGATGCCCAGCAGGTCAAGCTGAGTATCTCCTGATAGGTTGGTAAAAGGACATTGAAAATCTAGCTGAGTGGTGCCACAACAACAACCTCTCATTCAATGTCGGCAAGACCAAGGAGCTGATTGTTGACTTCAGGAGGAGGAAACCGGAGGTCCATCAGCCAGTCCTCATCGGGGGATCCGAGATGGAGAGTGTCAGCAACTTTAAATTCCTCAGCGTTATCATTTCAGAGCGTCTATCCTGGGTCCAGCACATAAATGCCATTGTGAAGAAAGCACAGTAATGCCTCTATTACTCAGGAGTTTGCAAAGATTCAGCATGACATCTAAAACTTTGACAAACATTTATAGATGTATGGTAGAGAGTTTATTGACTGGTTGCATCACGGCCTGGTATGAAAACACCAATGTCCTTGAACAGAAAATCCTGCAAAAGTAGTGGATATAGGTCAGTCTATCACAAGTAAAGCCCACCTCACCACTGAGCACATCTACATGAAGTGCTGTCGCAGGAAAACAGTATCTATCCAAGGACCCCCAGCATTCAGTCCATGCTCTCGTCTCACTGCTGCCATCATGTCAAAGGTACAGAAACCACGGGACCCACACCACCAGGAGCAGGGTTATTTATTATCCCTCAACTATCAGGCTCCTGAAGCAGAAGGGATAGCTTCACTTGCCCAATCACTGAACAGTTCCCACAACCTATGGACTCACTTTCAAGGACCCTTCATCTAATGGTCTTATATTTATTACTTATTATTTATTGTTATTATTATTTTAAAAAACATTTTCTCAGCTCAAGCTGGTAAAATCTGAGGTGCGGGCATAGCCAAGCACATTCATTTGCCAATTGCGAGGAAATTTCACACTATTCAAGTGGTGTTTACTAATGTGGCTCTCTGAAGATTTACATAGATGTTGCTGTGTAGTCCTTATTGTTTAATACTATTGTGTCGTGCCTTTGGGCTGATCCAAGTGTAGATATCACTATCGGGACAGTGTATACCCTTTTTGTGTCTTGGAGTGTTTCAGTTTTCTCTTTTAATTCAGCATATTTCTGGTGTCTTTCACTTATCGATTTCTGTAGGTTATGTGTGTTTAGAATAGCTATATCTATTACGTAAGTTGTTCTTGCTTGTTTATCCTACATTATTATATCCAGATGGTTATTATGGATTGTCCGATCCGTGATAACAGATTGGTCTTAATATAATTTGTGGTATTCTGACTCTAAATCTAGATCAAGCTTGTATTTATAGTAAGGTATGATTTATGAGTTTGTATTTTAAAGCAAGATTTTGATGAACAATGTTTGCCACTTAATTGTGTCTGTGTTATACTTTATTGTCGCCAAACAATTGATACTAGAGCGTACAATCATCACAGCGATATTTGATTCTGCGCTCTGCGCTCCCTGGAGTACAAATTAATAGTAAATAATAAAAATTTAAATTATAGATCATAAATAGAAAATAGAAAAGGGAAAGTAAGGTAGTGCAAAAACCGAGAGGCAGGTCTGGATATTTGGAGGGTACGGCCCAGATCCGGGTCAGGATCCGTTCAGCAGTCTTATCACAGATGGAAAGAAACTGTTTCCACATCTGGCCGTACGAGTCTTCAAGCTCCTGAGCCTTCTCCCGGAGGGAAGAGGGACTAAAAGTGTGTTGGCTGGGTGGATCGTGTCCTTGATTATCCTGGCAGCACTGCTCCGACAGCGTGCAGTGTGAAGTGAGTCCAAGGACGGAAGATTGGTTTGTGTGATGTGCTGCGCCATGTTCACGATCTTCTGCAGCTTCTTTTGGTCTTGGACAGGACATCTTCCATACCAGGTTGTGATGCACCCTGGAAGAATGCTTTCTACGGTGCATCTATAAAAATGAGTGAGGGTTTTAGGGGACAGGCCAAATTTCTCTAGCTTTCTCAGGAAGTAAAGGCGCTGGTGGGCCTTCTTGGCAGTGGACTCTGCTTAGCTGGACCAAGTCAGGTCATTTGTGATATTGACCCCGAGGAACTTAAAGCTTTTGACCTGTCCCACTTGCGCACCACCGATGTAAATTGGGTCGTGCGGTCCGCTACTCCTTCTGAAGTCAACAACCAATTCCTTCATCTTGCTAAATTGAGGGATAGGTTATTGTCTTGCACCATGCCACCAAATTCTTAATTTCCTCTCTGTACTCAAACTCATCATTACCCGAAATATGGCCTACAATTGTGGTGTCATCAGCAAACTTGTATATTGAGTTCGATGGAAACTTGGCTGCACAATCATGGGTGTACAGTGAGTACAGTGGGGGGCTGAGTACACAGCCTTGTGGGGCACCGGTGCTCAGAGTGATTGAGAGGAGAGCTTGTCCCCTATTTTTATAGCCTGGGTCCTGACTGTGAGGAAGCTGAAGATCCAGCTGCAGATCTGAGTGCTAAGGACCAGGTTCCGGAGCTTAGGAATCAGTTTATTTGGAATGATGGTATTAAAGGCAGAGTTGTAGTCAATGAAAGGGAGCCTTACGTATGCGTCTTTATTCTCCAGGTGTTCTAAGGAGGAATGTAGAGCCAGAGAGATGGCATCTGCCGTTGACCTGTTACTCCGGTAGGTGAATTGCAAAGCGTCGAGGTTGACCAGTAGGCTGTGGTTGATGTGTGCCATAACCAATCTCTCGAAGCACTTCATAGCAATTGATGTCAGAGCCACAGGTTGATAGTCATTCAGGCATGCCACCTTGCTCTTCTTCGGCACCGGGATTATCATTGCCTTCTTAAAACAGGAGGGGATCTTAGACTGAAACAAGGAGCAGTTGAAGCAAACACTCCAGCTAGCTCGCTTGCACAGGCCCGGAAAACCCGTCCTGGGACGCCATCTGGGCTCGTCGCCTTCCTTGGATTTATCTTCAGGAAGGCCCTTCTAGCGTCCTCCTCGGTGACGACGAATCTCGATGCCACCAGGTCCGGTTCATCTGGAGGGAGCGGGATGCTCCTCTTCTGTTCGAATCTTGTGTAGAATACGTTAAGTTTGTCAGGAAGAGAAGTGCCACAGTTATTGATATTCCCAGCCTTTTCTTTGTGCCCAGTGATCTCATTTAGACCCTGCCATAGTCTACTGGCATCCCACTGGTTAGCCTGGGCTTCCAACTTGGCTCGATATTGCCTCTTGGCGCCCTTAATGGCGTTCTGGAGTTCACGCCTGGATTCCGTGTAGCGACTGGTATCCCCGGACCTAAAAGCTGCAGCTCTAGCCTTCAAAAGGAACTTGACCTCATAATTCATCCAAGATTTCCAGTTAGGGGATACCCGGATCGTTGTGCGAGACACACAGTCCTCTGTGCATTTCCAGATAAAGTCCGTGATAGCTGAGGCATACTCATCAAAGTTAGCTGCCGAGTCCTTGAATACTAACCAGTCCACCGATTCAAAGCATTCATGGAGGACCTCATCTGTTTCCTGCGTCCAATGTGACACCACTTTTGACACTGTGACCTCCTGCTTCAGTTTCTGTTTGTAAGCCGAGAGGACGAGTACGGCCTGATAGTCTGGTTTTCTGAAGTGAGGTTGTGGGACGAAACAGTAGTAGTGGTCAAGCATATTCGGGCCTCGAGTGGGGCAGGAGACATGTTGGTATGACTTTGGCAGCGCCTTTCTGAGATTGGCCTGGTTAAAGTAATCAGATTGAGTTAAGCTGCTATAGGATGCTGTAATGTGTCGGATTGTTCCTGTTTTTTAATGTCATTTTCTGTATTTATCATCTTGAATTTGTCGGTCTCTTATTATGTATTTTTGATATTTTTGTGTTAACCACCTGGTCTTGTATTGTCACAAGGAACCCTTCTGTTTCTGAGTTAGGTGTTCAACGCTTCCTTGTCGACATCTAGTCTGCACAGGTCGTGGAGATGTCTTCCAAGGAGGGTCATGCTCTTCCATTGGTTAACTTTTTCTTCAGTAGTGATAATGTCTTCATTTTTCTGGGTTGTGCTCTCATTTAAGTTTGGTGGTGTATACTTCTTATCAAAATTCCATATGCTTGCGTGGAGTGCTGAATCCTGTTTTCATTCCTGTTGTACATCCTTCAAAGTTTTATCTGACTGTTGGGTAGATTTTTAATGTCTGTAATTCCTCCTCTGCCTTTTGTCTTGGGTAGTGTTAATCTCAGTGATTTTGAGTGTTCGTAATGTTTTCTGAAATTTGTCATTTCAGTTCTTATTTTTCTTTGTAAACTTTACAGATTGGTTTCGGAGAAAGATGTTATGCCAAAGGAATGCATTAATATGGGTATAACAGAAATGTTTATTGTCTTTGTTATAATTTTAATGTTGAGCACTGCTTGGCTGATTTTCTTAAGCCTTGAAGTAAATTCTGTCAAAAGTTTTTTCCTGTATCACACTGTGATCTATTTTCTTTCCTTGTTGATATCCCAAATACTTATATGTTTCATATTCATCCATTGGTTGTATTGTATCCTGCTGCTCTGTTTTATATTCTACTAGCTCTATTGCACCTTCCTTTATGTTTAATGTTCTGAATTTATCTAGTCTAAAGTTCATGCTTATATCTTTAGAAAATAGTTCTACTATTTGAATTAATTGTTTCAGCTTAACTGATGAAGGAGTATACAATTGAATTTACTGTGATTACCCCACAAGATTACGAATCTCAGAGTTGTATCTGGTAACATATATATGCTTTGATGATAAATTTACTGAACTCTGAACCTGAAGTATTCATTCTAGAGGGACTAGAGATTGCAGGTATTGGAGTCTTAAACAAAATAAATACAAGATGCTGAAGGAACTCAGCAGGTTAGGCAGCATCTTTGGAGGGAAGTGGACAGTTGATATTCTGGGCTGAGATCCTTTGTCTGAACTTATAGAAGGGAAAAGAGTCAGTAAAAGAGCCAAGTGCAAGGGCTGGAGCAAGAGTTGGCGCACGATAGGTTGATCGAGATGAAGAGGCGTAGATTTACAGATGGGGAGGGAAGGATGGAGATAGTGACAGAGACTGTGAGGTGCTATGTGGCAGTAGTGAAGGGCTGTGGTTAATGGAATCTGATAAGAAAGGAGGATGAAGAATGGAACTGAATGGGGAGGAGGTGTTGTTGCTGATCAGTAAAGAAACTGGGTTATAGAGGGCTGGTGGAGTGGGCTGAGGCTTGTGAGAGGGCCTGGATAGATCAGAAGGAGAAAGAAATAGAGGGGAGCAAGTTGCCTGAAAATGGAGAACTCAGAGTAAGTGCCGTTGGGTTGTAGAATACCCATTTGCTGCTACGTCTACACTCTCATACCAACCTGCCAATCCTCGATCTCCATAATTGCTTGGATGAGGCCAAATGCAATCTGGATGTTTAGATGACGGTCAATAGTCTACAAACTGCCTCACCTCCCCCACCTCAACTGAGTTTGACATTGGAAAAAAAAAGATAAACATCGCTACATTTAGTTTCACTTTTACACTCAATACTTTTGGGTATTAACAGTCCTTTCAGCATTAGTGACACATCATCATTTTTCTCTCTTCCCCTCTCAAAATAACTCTGCCTGTTCTCCATCTTCCTCTGATGCTCCCCTCCCCCTTTCTTTCTTCCAAGGCCTTCCGTCCTATGATACTCCCCCTTCTCCAGCCTTGTATCCCTTTTGCCAATCAACTTCCCAACTCTTAGCTTCATCCCTCCCCCTCCTGTCTTCTCCTATCATTTTGGGTCTCCCTCTCCCCTCCCCCTCCCACTTTCAAATCTCTTACTATCTCTTTTTTCTGTTAGTCCTGACGAAGGGTCTCGACCCGAAACATCGACTGTACTTCTTCCTATAGATGCTGCCTGGCCTGCTGCTTTCCACCAGCATTTTGTGTGTGTAGCTTGAATTTCCAGCATCTGCAGATTTTCTCGTGTTTACATCATCTTCTATTAGCTTTATGTTTTTAAGCTTCTTCAAAATTTTATATATAAGATAATTCTTCAGTATCAATACCACTTCTGCTAAATGACCCACTAGGTCCGTTATACTCAGCTTTTGTTTCAAGTTCTGTAGTATTTCGACTGTGGTATAAATTTAATTTTGTTGTTTATGTGGGCTGAGCAGCGCGTTTTTTATGAAATACAAATAGTACTTGGGCAATTTACTGTGTCTTCCTGCTTGCCTTGAGGGGTCCCATCTGCCACTGAACAGTTCACTGGGTTAATTGGAGACTAGACAACACAGTGCTTATAGGGGAAAAATCATTGATGTGTAAAACCGGTTAAGTCAGTGTCGTGTATTGTTAAAAAGATGTTGAAGTATTCTTGAATATACCAGTGAATAACCACTGAGGTAATTTTGTTGAGACAAATTTACTTGTACTAAAGTAAGCAGTTCATTGGACATGTGTAATTCTTTAAAACAGCTGAATTCTGATATGATTAATTCATCTCTAAACTAATTGAACTTATTTATATACATATGCATATCAGAGTGAACATTGTAGCATATATTTTAGGGAGGCTTTTTTCAAAAGATTACGTGTTTAATTTTTGATTGCCCTCTAATAGTTTTGTGAAAGCTCCAGTTCAGTTTGGTTAATTTGTCTTCAGGTTTGCACCATAGAAACTAATGGGAATGACTCATCTGTGGGGAAAACATGGATATTATAATGGCTCTATTGCTTTCTCTTCCTGATACAATCAAGAACACATAACACAAACCCGTTCATCACACTTTCACTCAAACACTTGATTGATTTGCTATATTTTTAGATTCTTTATGCCCTGATTTGCCTAGCTACCGCAGAACAAATACTAATATTTGTTAATATGCGTATTTCCGATTAAATAATAAGCAAATCTTGAGTGTGAAGAAATGTAAGAAAGCTGTAGCTGTTACTAGAAGAAGCTGTGTATTTGGAAATCTATGGTAACTTATGTACATTTCTCTGTAATCTTCCTCCTCCTGGATCTGTTAAAGTGAAACATTTGGTTAAAAGTGTAGGTTATTAAATGAAGATAGTGGAATGATAGTAGATTTTGAATGAGAGGTTTGCTGAAGATGTAGAACTGATAGGTTAGAATCATAGAGCACAGAAACAATCCCTTTGGCTCGCTAAGTCCATGCTGATCACCAGATTCGGCCGCTCACCCTACATCTAGGGGTGATTTACTGTAGCCAACTAACCTTTCCATCTACACGTCCTTGGGATGTGGGAAGAAACTGGGGCACCTGGAGGAAACTCGTGCACGCATAAGGTGAATGTGCAGACTCTGCATGGACAATAGAGGAGATCAGGATTGAGCCTGGCTGTCATGAGATGGTAGCTCTACTGCTTGTGCTACTGTGCTGATAATGCAAGAAGTCTGAATTAAAGCAGCAGATAATTTGCGAAAGAAATGTTGGTGCTGTTGAGGCTATGGAAGGATTTAAATAATAGGTTGAGAATTATGCCCCTTGAAGCCTTGGTGCCAAAATAGATAGTTGTGAACTGTGAACAATGAAGATGACTGTGAATGCTAGAAAAAGGGCACAATCGCTTTAAATGAATTAATACAGAAGTGCTGAAATTATTTAGGGAGCACTGGAGTCAGTGATTCTGAAATGTGTGAAGCAAGCATGAGAGTTTTGGTGGATTTCCTAACATTTCAGAAGTGGAAGTTGGCAATCACTGCAATAGAAAAAAAGGAGAGTTTAGAAGCTCAGTTTTTTGTCAAGTAATTCACCATGACTGAATATGTACAGATTTACCCTAAGATATTATATAAACTAGTAGGAGGATTAAATTAGTGGTATTTGGAGTCGGTGATATGTCAAACCAATTTATAAGTGGTAGAAGCCAATATACTGTATAAGGGGTGGAATGTGTGTCCAATTTAGTTTATGGTGAAATATTAGTCAAAGCATATATGGTTGAGGTGTGGTAATAGGGACAAATGGCATAAGTATAGGGATAGATTCTTCAGATTATATGACCAAAGTACAGTATGCAGACCACAAGGGAGCAAAAGATTGATACATTGGATTGGTCTGAAAAGGATAATATGTGAGTGGAAGAGAGTTGTAGACACTCCTAGAGGGAGGTAGACAGAACTAGGGGGCATAGTTTCAGAATAAGGGGTAGCTTATTTCAGACAGAGATGAGTAGGAATTTATTCTTCCTGTAGTCATGAATTTTTGAATTTCTCTACACCAGAGAGCTATGGAGGCAGACTCACTGAGTATATTGAAATACAGAGTTTGACGGTATTTAAACTACAAGGGAATGAGGGAAGTGGTGATCAGGCCAAACTTGGATCAGTCATTCGCTTAACAGGCTTTAGTGGGAGGGCTGGTCAAGTTTGCTACTGTTCCTTAAGTTCTAGAAACTCTTTGGTAGAAATTAGTTTGGTGCGATTGGATAGGAGAAATTGAGTTGTGAATTCAGTCTCTCTGCACTGGACTGTAGAGTAATGCAGAAGGAAGAGGGTAAGGTTTGTCAGGTTGAAAGGATGGGTTTAGATAGCATTGTTACTATGGACATGGACAATCTATTCAAGAAGTTCAAAGAGGAAAGAAGAGGGAATAATCTAAGTAGAGAGATAACAAAGTTGAGTTTTTAACATGAAGAAGTGGACCAGAATTTTTTAAACAACTTTAATGGTGCTATTCTATTGGATCATCGTCAGTTGAATATGTAGAAGTTATTAATTTTATTGACTTTCAATGTTGAAGTTTTTCCTTGTCAATATTGACTTACTCTGCCTGAAGGTCTTCCGTGATGAACATTGTGGTGAGAGGGATTTATGCAAAAGGAAAATTGATTGCAATAAATGCAAACCACTAACATCAGCAACAATTTAGGAAAGCTGTTTGTCATTCAAAACAGAATGCGACTGTTCAAAACATCCAGCAGGAGTTAAGAAGACCAGGGAGGAGGTTAAAAAGTAACTGAAGAATTAAACTTTTGCCAACAGTGAAAGATGTGGCAAGGCAAATGCATTAGGAAGTGACTTCCATAGTTCAGGAATGTGCTGAATGAAAGTTCAACAGCTGTGAGTGAAGCACAATAGGCAATGAGACCAGGAACACTTGAGGCCAAGTGATGTGATGCTGTTTGTGGGCTGTAAGGCTGGCAAAGGATTCGGAAGGGTTGAAAGGAGGTAAGGTCACCCCAGGGACTTCAATAAAGAGGAAGAGCCATTGGGCAGACAGAAAAGCTACAATGAGCCGGATGTAGTGAAAGGTAAGTTGACTGTTGCAGGGTTCTAATTGATACAAAGTCAGTGTTCAACAGGAGATGAGAAGTTAATCCTGGAAGTATCAGAGTCACTTGAGGGTTTTTATGGTCAAGCTGGAGTAAAAGCTAACAGGCAGTATTTTACAGGGGTGTGTTTGCAGTGGTTTGGAAAGTGAAGCTGAATTGTGGGTTGGTAAATCATCGATGCAAACACCTGAGGGAGAGAATGCAATCGGAAGCTTTTATTCAAAATTTCTCACTGGGACTTTTGCTATTCCAGCATTTGGTGGTTAAATGTTGATGAAATGATATGGAGCAATGATTAGTATTTATCCTATGATAATTTCATTTTGGAAAATATTGATAAGGTGGTATAGAAGCAGTCTAATATCACTGATGAGCTAAATTTCATGCTCAGACCTGAGTATGTAGCCTACCCTATCCCTCTACGCTGCGTGGGTTCGTGGCCACATAGTAACTAAAATGCTCATAGAAACATAGAAAATAGGTGCAGGAGTAGGCCATTTGGCCTTTTGAGCCTGCACCGCCATTCAGTACGATCGTGACTGATCATCCAACTCAGAACCCTGTACCTGCCTTCTCTCCATACCTCCTGATCCCTTTAGCCACAAGGGCCATGTCTTAAATATAGCCAATGAACTGGCCTCAACTTTTCCTGTGGCAGAGAATTGCACAGATTCACCACACTCTGTGTGAAGAAGTTTTTCCTCATCTCGGTCCTAAAAGGCTTCCCCTTTATCCTCAAACTGTGACCCCTCGTTCTGGATGTAGTTCCCATGCATATAGCCTTTGTTGCTGCTCAGTCAGTGTAAAAATTTCCTGCTCGGAGTAAATGGTTGAAATTAGAGGGAACATTGCCCCTGAATGCTTTAGTGTGTGGGTTTACTTTGTGCCAAAGCTACCACTGGCAAGATTTTTAAAATGTATTCCCATTCCAGGACCTCCACAGTTTGCAGGTTTTCATTTGCTAACGTTTTCCAAATGGCAGAATCTGATTACAGAAGTTTTTGTTGCTTTGGCATGGCAATGATCCCAATCCTTAATAATCAAAATTTTTTTTAAAATACCTGAACAGGAAAATAAGCTGTATTTTGACAAAACAAACCTGCTGTAATTTTAACTTCATAAAAGCTTATTACATTGCCAAATCACCTGCAAATCATGAATTTTTTTTGAAAAATTTACGTATTTTCTGAATTTAATATGCCATTCTTCCTTCACACACACGAGGCAGGTATAATTAAGATTATTGCAAAGGTCCATTAATTTTGTTCACAGAACAGATTTTTTCAAGCTTTCAATGAACTACATGTATCATCCTGCTATTAAAACATTCTTCAAATAAACAGTAATCGAAAACCTCTGAAAATTGACAGCCTTGTTTAAGACCATAAGATGGAGTATAGGAGCAGATTTAGGAGCCATTCAGTATAGGAGCCATTCACCCCCATCTGAAGAAATTCTTCCTTGTCTCAGTTCGAAAGGTGTATTCCTTTATTTTGATACAATGCTCCTCAGATCCTGGACTCCTCCACTAATGGAAACATCCTCTCCATGCCTTCTGTATCTAGGCCTGTGATAAACCATGTATATATGTTGTAACTCGGTTACCTGTCTGGAAACACCCCTCTGCTGACTGCCCCTGTGGCTCCTCCCACAGAGTCCTGTATAAAGGTGTTCACCTTGCCCCTCCCCCTCAGTCCGGGGGCAGACACTCACTGTGGAGGTCGTATTGTACAACGAATAAAAGCCTTTCAGTATTTTACCAAACCTCAGTCTTTTCGAGTAATTGAAGGTGCTTCAAGGCCCTTCAGTATTTTGATAGATTTCAATGAGATCCCGCCTCATCCTTCTAAACTGCATCTGGTACAGGCACAGAAACATGAAATGCACCTATAGTGTCTATGGACAATATTGTAAATGCTGTAATGGTTACTATACTTTTTATTCTTTAATCGGCCAATTTACTTGTACATTTTAATAATGCGCCAAATGTTTAGTTCAAAAGTTCTTCATCTCTTAGCAATTCTTTCATAGCAAGTGGTAAAACAATTTCCTGATGAGCAAACACCATCTTTTTAAAAAAAACTTATTCTTCTTGTATGTCTCAGACTGTGTTGTATACATCTTCTGTGAAAATGTACAAAAGCTGAAAAAGAACCTATTCAGACCTGATAAAGCAGAATGTTTGTGAGCTTGAGTTGCTGAGTTTGTATTTTCTGACGTGATGCATGACATTGCGAAGAATTAGAACTATCAGTCCAAGAGAAGTGCCTCACTGGTTTACAATTCTAATTAAAATCTTCCTTGGAAGGATGTGTCGCCAACTCCCAGCAAGCCACTTAAACAGATGAGAATGCAGCATTATGTTTTAACAATAGTTATGGCCAGCTGACCATTACCCAACCCCCCCATCCCCCACCCCTATACCCCATTCAGTCTTCTAGATATTTCTGAAGCTGCTGTATTGCTAACAGTGCTGTAACAGAATTTTCACTTGCAGCAGCATTCAATCCCAGAGAGACATTTGGTGTTTTTTTAAATTTTACATTAGAATTACTATGCTGTCATCTGAAAATAAAATTAATACTGTACAGTGAATCAACTGGTAATTGTTTTGAAGTGACAATTTCAGAATTAGGAAAAACATTTAAGATAAAAGCCATTTTAATAAAATGGACTCTCTAGCAACGATGGTGCATTGCAATTTCAGCTCTTAGCTGACAGGAATGATTTATTTTGCAGATTACGCCTGATCATTTTTACATCAGAAATTGTGAAAGATCTATCTGCTTGAAAGGTATGTCTTCAGTTCTTTCTTAAATGATATTGCAGAGTAATTGTTAAAATATCCACTGTCTTTTGAAATAAGGTGCTGTATATTTGACTGTTCATTTTGCAGTTAATTTTCATAATGAATATGCCTGTGATTGCATTTTGCAAATTTGAAAGACCATTATTTTATTAGAAAGAAACATCTAAATCTTGGTTCATTTTATGATTTTTAACATGCAACCTGTCAGACAACAGACTGAATACTGTGAAAATCAAAATGGGGCATTGCATAGTTAAATGGAGATAAAGGGCTGATTATAGAGCTGTAGGATATTCTGTTAGATGACATTTTTAATATCATCTTAAACCCACAATGATGCCACTACAATTTGTATTGCAGCATGAAAAAAGATATATTTTTTAAATCTTGCAATACTCTGAAATCTTTAAATATACAAAAATCTAATCAGAAAGGCTTGTTTCTCACTTTACAAAGCAATATATTTTGACTTGTGGTGGTGTCACTCAATGTAATGTTCGGAAATCCCTCATGGTCTTTCCTTGTTTTTGCCAAAATCTGAAGATTGCAACCTATAACCCCTCAACCCATTTTCATCCGAACTCTCTTAATAATTTGGGCACAGCTTATGTCCATTTTGCCCCACCCTTCACCCCATCCACTTCGTATTGCAGATACCCTCCTAGTTTTCAAATATAATTCTACCTCTGCCTTGTAGCATTACAGATTTGCAAGTACAGCAGGTGAGAATGGAATTAGAGCTCAATAGTGATAATCTCATAAAGACGGAAGCTCTCGCTGGCTAGACTTCTGCTCTGATTATAACCAATCAGATGAGCTTGGAAGTTTGCTTGTGTCCTTAAATCCACAGCTTGAATAAACCAACACATCAAGAAAGGAATGTATTAAATTGGCAGGGGAAGATAAACTGTACTGGCTGATTTTTCTTCCATGTAATAAAGTGTAACAGAAAATATTTTTGCTGCTTTCAGTCGATAAGCATTGAATAGATTTTTATAACTTCTATTCATTGTTCTAGTGAATACATGGGGCAGGATGGTAGCGTAGTGGTTAGCACAATCTGGGTTCATTTCCTGTCGCTGTCTGTAAGGAGGTTGTACGTTCTCCCTGTGACTCCGGGTGTCCGGTTTCCTCCTGCAGTCCAAAAAGACATACTGGTTGTTAGGTTAATTGGTCGTTGTAAATTATCCTGTGATGAGGTTAGGGTTAAATCGGGGGTTGCTGAGTGGTACAACTTGAAAGGCCTGTTCGCTGCAGCTCAATAATAAACAAATTAATAAAATGTTAAGTTAATAGAGTTAAAATTTTGGATATAGAAATTTTACTTGGGTACATTGAGTACTGTAGCATATCTGAGGAGTTTCATAGCACCAATAAAGATCAACAATCTAGTGTTATCAGAGTTTAATCTGGTTGATTACTCATAGATAGCATCAAGGAACTGCTTTACCTGACGCAAGAGGGTAGAATCTGTTTTGCTGAGGTTATATAGGACTCACATTATAGTCATGGAATGCTTACTGTTATTTTTCATTTAATGGAGATTCATTCACACCTGTTATGTTTCTTTCCCCATTCCTCTTAATATGGATTTACAAATTCTCCAGAGCTCAGCCTGGAAGCAAGCAAAATAAGTTGGCAGCTTTCTTTGTAATAAGTACCAGCTTCCTCCTAACTGAGAATTCTTGGAAGTTTATTATGATCCTGGAGCTCTGATGTGGGAAAGGGCTGCGCTTTTCCGAGCCATCAGTAAAGAAAAATGGGATTATTCACAGAAATGTGCAGCCATTTCTGTGACACCAGAGACACGAAGTTCATGTGGCAGGACGTTCAATCCATTACAGACTACAAGCCCCCCCTCACTCTGAGAAACAGGCACTCTCTCTCGCCACAGCTGATGTGAGGAAGACTAGCCAGGGCCAACCCATGTAAAGCTATGGACCTGATAACATACTTGGTTGGGTGCTGAAAGACTGTGCAGCCCAGTTATTTGTGGTTCTAACAGATATCTTCAGCATCTGTCTGGAACGGCTTCCTGTCCCCTCAGGCTTCAAGGTGGCCACCATCATCCTGTTGCCCAAGAGGGCACCAGTAACCTGCCTCAATGACTACCCTCCAGTAACACTGACCTCAACAATAATGGAGTGCTTATGGATCACATTAAATCCTTCGTTCTTGTTACATTGTTAACTGTAATTAGCCCAATTCTAGATTTCACCTGATTAACTTGACTTATTCCTAGTCTTTCCTCCTTCCCTTCCCTACCACACCAGCAACCAAACCAAAATATTTTGATGTGCTAAATATGTGCTCCACTCATGCAGTTATCTGCATTCTTCATTATGAGGGCAGTCCCTGGCTCATTTGGTTATCAACTATTCATGTACTTTTCCTCAACGAGCAAGTTAGAGTTATCTGTAAGTACTCAATCTAGATCAAGGAAGAAGAATGCAGTAAAGGGATATCATCTGAATTGTGATTATCTACTTTGTTTTGGTTGCTGGTGTGGCAGGGAAGGGACAGGAGGAAAGACTAGGAATAAAGATATCCTGATTGAGATGTTGTTTTCCTCATTAATTTGTGGGTAGGTGGTGACATGCTTGGTCAGAGTAGGTTGTAGCTTTTTCAGGACTGGCCAGAATGAAGGTCCAAGGTAGAATTCTGACCTGGATCTCTGAATTCAACAATGTGCTTTGTTTTTAAGTGCTTTTAAAGCAGCTGGTTTACTCTGGTGACTGTGGATGAAATACATAATTTGATTCCAGGGCCAGACAATCAAAGTCCTCTGAAGACTCCAACTCCAGAATCTATATCTTAGGTCTGTGGGAATGTGATTCCCACTGCTGCAGATCGGATACACCCATAAGACAAAGGAGCAGAATTAGCTGTTCAGCTCATTGAGTCTGCTCTGCCATTCAGTCATGGCTGATCTATTTTCCCTCTCAATCCCATTCTCCTGCCTTCTTCCTGTAACCTTTTCCATCCTTACTGATCAAGAACCTATCAATCTTCTCTTTAAATATACTCAAATACAGTATACATCTGGCCTGTTGGTAAGTGTCATGAACATGATAAATAAAGAGGTTCTTCCGATTCCACAGGTTTGATTGGACCAACAGTATAGGTTTTGGATGAGTATATTCCAGCAACCATATCACAATATTGTCTTCACTCCTGCATCTTCCCTGTAGGTTTTCAATATCTGCAAGTCTTAGTTCTGAGACAATTTAGTTATTGTCCTTAAATTGACAAAAGCAAACCCACTGCAATTGTATTTTAATTGCAATTTGAGAAGCAGATTTTCACTAGAGCTGAATGAGGTATTGTATATTAGTAGTTAATGGCTGCTTACTGTTGGCTCAAACGTAATAGCCCTTGTAATTCTGTAGAATCTAAACACCAACTGAAAATTTGACATTCAAATATTGGTAACAGAAACCTTCATGCAACATTTTCAGTTGTCACCTGTTAACATGTATTTATTTCAACCAAACTGAAGTAATCCCATTAGTTGGACTTTGCCTCTTGCAAATCATCTCTTCCAAAGATTGATATATTATTTAGCTTCATGAAATTCTTACATATATGAAGAGCAGCAACTGTAGGCTTATTAACTTCCATTCTAGTAGAATATTTTTGTAATGTGTATTATTTGCAGCATAGCCTTTAGAGAATGTTATATGACTGAAAAGATTTCTTTTTGACTGAAGGTGGATTTATTGTAAGCTCTTTCTTAATAGCAGTCTTGGCTCCAAGTCAGAAATCAGCAGGTTTAAACCAGAGATAAGATAATTCAGGCTGTATTTGTGTATTGTTAGGTGACCGCGCAAACTGGTGGCGATGTTACAAACATAAGAACATAAAGCAATAGGAGGAAGAGTAAGTCATGACATGAGCTAAACCAACACTGTAAGGTCTTGGCTAACCGATTTTTGGTCTTGCCTCTAGTTTTTTTTTACCTGTTTCCCGTAACTCAGAGATTGTACTTGGAGTCTATAGAATGGATGTCAGTGAGGAGGTGGCAGTGGTTAGTTTGATCAGTAAGAACTACTCAGCACTAGCATTGGTTTGAAAGCACTGGGCCACACAATTCAGAAATGAGAGTGGTGCAAAGCAGGGAACAAGTAACTATTTTCTAACAAGTTTCTACTTCGTAGGTTACCTTTAAATGGCAGTGCAGCTCACAAGTGGAATGTGCATACCATGCCTTGTAGATACTTCCAGTGACCTACTCAACCAGCATGCAGGAAGTGTCATCAGCTGCAACATACTGAAGTTCAGGTTCTACATCTGCAGCAGTGGCTGGAGTTGCTGTGGCATTTCTGTGGGACTGAGGACATCATGGACAGAATATTAAGGAAGATGGTTACATTGCAGCTGAAAATATTTGACTACCCTGCTGCACAGGTGAACCAAGAGTCCACTGTACCTTGCCTCATAACATGTTTCATTTTCAGAAAAGAGCAGTGAGGTGAGGTTAGCTTGAGTGGCTCAGTTACATGAAGGGAGGAAGCAGATAGAGAACATTAGTGATAGGCATTCATTATATTGGAGCATTGATGGTACTTCTGTTACTATGGTATGAAAGTGACGCCAGGATAATATGGTATCTCGTGGTGCGAGGATGAAACATGCTACTGAATTGTTGCAGAGCATCTGAAGTGAGATGGTGAAGAACTAGAAATTGTGGTCTACATTGGAGACAGTGGCAGGGGCAGAAGGAGGGGTGGCGTTTAATTTACAGATTGTAGAATTAGGGAAAAGGTTAAGTATCAAGATCACAAAGATAATAATCTCAGAATTACTACCTGTACTACGTACTAAAAAGTGTAGATATAAGTAAGTGGTACAAATGACCATGTGTCTAAAGAGGGTACAGAATGAGAAAGCTGTAGATTCTGAGTTTTGGGATCATTTGTGGTGCAAGTATGATCTATATGAGTTGAATGGGTTACACCTGAACAGGTTTGACACCAATATTTTTGTGAGGTGGGAGTGGCACAATAAGGAATGGAGTTTTGCCATGATTTTGGAGAGGTAGTGAACCTGTATGGTGAGAATCTGAATGTCAAGAGTGAGAGGAACAAAGATGCAAATGGAAGTTGGAAATGCAGTAAGAAAAATTACTCGATAGCAGAAAGAAAGACAGGTAGCAAATGAGGGCGTGGAAAATAGCCAAAAGGCCATAATTAAAGGAACAGTGTATAAAAGCTTATTGCAGTGGCAATAAGGTTGCTGAATTTGTGGCATAAATGTCCTGAAGTGAACATGATCTAACTGCCTTTACAGAAACATGACTGCAGAGCTAGGAACCAAACAGGGAATACTTGGGCGGATTTAGGAAATAGCCAAAGTCATCAAGTGCTGGGTTGTCAAATGGTGGGTCTTGTTTTAGGTCTCAGGATGTTGGTTGCAGTGTTTTCATGTAAGATGATCCTGATTCTGATCTTGGTAAATACCTTCCACATCTTCTGTAAAGTTTCTACATTCTTCCTATAATGAGGTGACCAGAACACAATACTCTCAAGTGTGGTCTAACCAGAGCTTTTTTAAAGGTGCAATATTACCTTGTGACTCTTGAACTCAACCCCCTGACTAATGAAAGCCAACACACTATACACTTTCTTAACCACCCCTTCAAATTTGCATGACAACTTTGAGGGATCAGTGGCCATGGACCTCAATGGACTTCAAGGTCCCTCTGTTCCTCCACATTGCTAAGAAACCTGCCATTAACCTTGTACTCTGCCTTCAATTTCGATCTTCCAAAGTGAATCACTTCATAGATTTGACTCTTATCTGCCAGTTAGCTCAGCTCTGCAGACTGGCTATGTCATGTTGTAATCTACGACAACCTTCTACATTATCCACAATATCCCCATCAACCCTTCATGTCATCTACAAACTTACTAACCTACTCTTCCACTTCCTCATCTGTTATTTATAAAAATCTCAAAGAGCAGGGGTCCCAGAACAGATCCCTGCAGAACACCACTAATCACAGAACTTGAGGCAAAATGCCCTTTATCTACTCAACCTGTCTTCTGTGAGCATGCCAATTCTGGATCCCTGGATCCCATGCCTTCTGATTTCCTAAATGAGCCTACAATTTGGAACCTTGTTGAATGCCTTAATAAAATCCATACACACCACATCCACCAAACTTCCTTTATTAGATTGTTTTGTCATGTCGTTAAAAAATACAGTCAGGCTCATGAGGCACAACCTACCCCTCACAAAACCATGCTGACTATCCTTAATCAGGCTACGCTTCTCCAAATGCTCATAAATGTCTCTAAGAATCCTCTTCAGTAGTTGCCCATTACTGATGTAAAACTCACTTGTCCATAATTTGCAGGGTTATCCCTATTACCTTTTTGGAAAAAGGAATAATATTGGCATTTTCCAATCGTGTGGTACTACTACTGGTGAGGATGCAAAGCTAATGGCCTATGGTGCAGCAATCTCTTCTCTCGCTTCCTGTTATAATCTGGGGAAAATTACATCTGATCCCCGGCACTTATCTATATGAACGTTTTTTCCAAAAGTTTCAAAACATCCTCATTCTTAACCTTGACAAATTCTAGTACATTAGCCTGTTCAACATCTGACTTTGCATTGTCACGGTCCCTCTTGCTGGTGAATACTGAAGCAATGCATTCATTAAGGACCTCCCCTACCTCCTGTGACTCCAGGCAAATTTTACCTTTTATCCATGGTTGGTTCCACCTTCACTCTAGACACAAGACCATAAGATATAGGAGCAGAATTAGGCCATTTGGCCCATCGCATCTGCGCCTCCATTTCGTTATGGCTGATCCAATTTTTGCTTGCAGCCCCAATGCCCTGCCTTTTCCCTGTATCCCTTCATGCTCCAATCAGTGAAGAATCTATCAACCTCTGTCTTAAATGTACATAAAGACTTGGCCTCCAAAGCTGCCTGTGGCAAAGAATTCCAGAGATCCACCATTCTTCTGGCTAAAGAAGTTCTTTCTCCTCTGTTCTTAAAGGATGCCCTTCTATTCTGAGGCTGTGTCCTCTGATCTTAAACTCTCCCACCATAAAAAAACATCCGTTCCATGTCCACTCTATCAAGGCTTTTCAGCATTCAATAGGTTTCAATGAAGTCACCCCTCATTCTTCTGAATTCTAGTAAATGCAGGCACAGAGCCATCAAAGGTTCTTCATATGACAAGCTATTCGGTGCTGGAATCATTTTCGTGAACTTCCTTTGAACCCTCTCTAGCTTCAGCACCTCCTGTCGAAGACGAGGAGCCCAAACCTGCTCACAATACTCCAAGTGAGGTCTCACCAGTAAATTTTCTATGTTACATCTTTGCTTTTATATTCTAGTCCTCTTGAAATGAATGCTAACATTGCATTTGCCTTCCTCACCACAGACTCAAGCTGCAAATTAATCTTGAGGTAATCCTGCACAAGAACTCCCAAGTCCCTTTGCACCTCAGATTTTTGTATTTTATCTACATTTAGAAAATAGTGAACTCTTTCGTTTCTTTTTACCAATGTGCATGACCATACACTTCCCAACAGTGTATTTCATCTGCCATTCCTTTGCCCATTCTCTTAATCTGTCTAAGTCCTTATGTACTTCCTCAAAAGTACCTGCTCCTCTGCCTATCTTCGTATTGTCTGCAAACTTTGCAACAAAGCCATCAATTCCATCATCCAAATCATTGACATATAATGTGAAAAGAATCAGTCTCAACACAGAACCCTGTAGAACACCACTAGTCACTGGCAGCCAACCAGAAAAGACTCCTTTCATTCCTACTCTTTGCCTCCTGCCAATCAGCCTCTGCTTTATTCATGTTAGAATCTTTCCAGTAATACCATAGACTCATAGCTTGTTAAGCAGCCCTGTGTGGCACCTTGTAAAAGGCCTTCAGAAAATCCAAGTACACAACATCAAGTGATTCTTCTTTGTCTATCCTGCTTGTTATTTCTTCAAAGAATCCCAACAAATTTGTCTAGCAACATTTTCCCTTGAGGAGACCATGCTGACTATAGCCTATTTTATTGTGTGCCTTCAAGTACCCTGAGACTTCATCCTTAAAAATCGGCTTCAACTTGTTTCCAATCACTGAGGTCAGACTAACTGACCTATAATTTTCTTTCTTCTGCCTCTCTCCCTTCTTGAAGAGTGGAATTATATTTGCAATTTTCCAGTCTTCTGGAACCATTCCAGAATCTAGTGATACTTAAAGATAATTACTAATGCCTCCACGATCTCTTCAGCCACCTCTTTCAGAACTCTGGGGTGTACACCATCTGGTCCAGGTGACTTATCTACCTTCAGACCTTTGTTTCCCCAAGAAACTTTTTTCTAGTTATGGTAGCTGATGCACCATCAATAACTCCAAAAGACTGGAAATAGAGTAAATACTGAAGGGCTATTATTCGCAGTAGAATGTGACCTCCATCATGCTGAGTATCTGCCCCTGGACTGAGGAGGAGGAGGAGCAATGGCACAATCGCCTTTATTCAGGGAGCTGTGGAAGGAGCCACAGGAGCATATATATATATATATATAGTATATATATAGGTGTATAGGTGTGTCAGGGGCATGAAGTGTATGAAGCTACTGTGGTAAACTATCTATCTATATATATATATATATATATATATATAGTTTACCACAGTAGCTTCATACACTTCATGCCCCTGACACCTGGAACTTCCACCATACTGCTAGTGTCTTCCACAGTGAAGACTGATGCAAAATATTTATTTGGTTAATCTGCCATTTTGTTGTCCCCCATCACTACTTTTCCATCATTGTTTTCCAGTGGTCCACTCTCGCCTCTCTTTTACACTTTATGTATCTGAAGAAACTTTTGGTATCCTGTTTAATATTATTGGCTAGCTTACGTTCTTATACCATCTTTACCTTCTTAATGACTTTTTTTTAGTTGCCTTCTGTTGGATTTTAAAAGCTCCTCCTTTTCTTCATGTACACATAGAATGCCTTGGAGTTCTTCTTAATCTTACTTGCCAAAGCAATCTCATGTACTCTTCTAGCTCTCCTAAGTGCTTTCTTTTCCATTGTACCTTTCCCAGAAAACATTTGTTCCCAATTTATGCTGCCAATTCCTGCCTTATAGCATCATATTTAGCCCTCTCCCAATTAGATACTTCCCCATCCTATGTGCTCGTATCTTTGTCAAAGGCTATGGTAAAGGTCAAGGAGTTGTCACTGTCTCTAAAACGGTCACCCACTGAGAGATGTGTCATATGACCAGGTTCATTGCCTAGTACTAGATCCAGTACAGTCTCTCTAGTTGGTCTGTTGACGCCTAGTGCCAGGAATCCTTGCTGACCACACCTAAACATTTCTGTCTCATTTAAGTCACTTGAATTAAGGAGATGCCAATCAATACTAGGGAAGTTGGAGTCACCCATGACAACACTTGTTATTTTTGCACCTTTTAAAAATCTGTTCCTCAGTGTCCCTGTTGCCATTGGTGGAGGGGTGGAGTGTCTGTAGAATACTGCCAACAGATTGCTTGTTCCCTTCCAGTTTTTGGCTTTCACACACGCTGACTCAGTTGATGATCTCTCCAAGATGTTGGCACTTGTTGCAGCTGTGGTACTGTCCCCGATTAGCAATGGCACTGCCCTAACTCTTTTATCTCCCTCCCTGTCCCTTTTGAAACATCTAAATTCTGAGCATCCAGCAGCCATTCCTACCTGTAATGGCCACAACATTGTAGTTCCAAGTACTGACTCATGCTCTTAAGTTCATCATCTTTGTTTCTGATACTTCTCTCAATAATGTGAACACATCTCAACCCATGTAACTGACTGCATTTATACCCTATCCATGCACTATCCTTCCTCACAGTGACTCTGCACATTACATCTATATTTGCACCAACTGCTCCATCATTTAACCTATCACTCTGTTTCCCTATTCCATTGCCAACCTAGTTTAAACCCTCCCCAATAGCTCTAGCAAACCTGCCCGCAAGACTAGACTTTATAGTTCATTTAAAATGAATGACACCCTGGTTCATGCATCCTGGCCCTTTGAAATTAAGATGGTGTATGCAGTGAACTCCAAGCTGGCCATGTTATTTATAAATACAATCTGGCTGGAGTCACTTAACAATTTAGTGCAAGGGTGTTTATTACGTGTGTCAAAAATCAAACTTACACAAATATAGTGAAAAGAAAAATACCAATATTTGCAAAATGACATCAGCAAGTAAACAAGATAATAGATCTGTACTTATTCATGTCCAATGTGAACTTGCAGCCCCTATCTCTTTCCCTTACTGAGGGTGACGAGCCTTTTTTAAAGGCACTCTGACATACCATCTTTAATTACTAACAAAGTTAACTTAAGACTACTCATGAATTAGAATATGATGCAATGTAGTTAAAATCATATTGCAAAATAAAGAGTATCTACCTTAAATTGAGTATACAAAATATATTATATAATTATAGTTCCCCATTACTAAAGAAGTGAAATGCTCTGCTGTGTATGGTGGGAAAGCTAACCCAAGTGCATCGGTTTAGAATTAAAGTTGGCTTTGGAGTCTGACTCTGAGTCAAAGTGTATGTACCAATGTGGAGGGAAAATGGTGGGTATACCGGGGAAGATGTTGAAGTGTGTACATTCACCACAATGACAGCAGAATGACAAGGCAATATTTGTGTGTGTGTGAATGTGCGTGTGTAAGGAGTGCATTTACCAAGTGCTCTCCGTCACGCTCATTAACTTAGTCATGTTGATTTGCTCAAATTTTCCATTTTTTTAACATTTTACATTCAGCAGTGAGTAAGTCATGTTAGGGGATATTATTTAGATTTGCTCTACAGAAATAATTTGTTAAGTCATTCATCTCAGTAATGAGCACAGTTTGATAAGATTTTAAGAGCTAGTAGTGCAGTTCCTACCTCGTGAATCATTTGTGTTTGAAATTAACAAGAGGCTTTTGCCAAAACACGGTTATTATCCACTATTGTGATTTCAAAGTTGCCATTTCTGAAGTCTTAGCTCTGTTTTAGCTTTGGGTTAGAATCCTAGGACTTCAGTGCTTGACTTTCTGTAACAGTCCAATAACCACCAAGAAAAGTATAAAAACAGTTCTTTTCTCTCCCCCCCACCCCTCCCCCAGCCCCATGTTTAGCTTCTGATTTATACCATTGATCTTCATACTGTAATTGACATAGTATAATGCAGAAGTACCTAGAATCTCCAGTTGCTTTTTAAATTATATGGTCTGCCTGAAGAGCCCCTGAGTCAAAGTAGAAAGAATCAGAAGCATTTTTTGGGGGAAAATTTAAATGTCATTCCCTCAAATATCTCATTTTCTAATTTTGTACTCCAAATATTATTGGTCAACATCTCATCCCTGCCAGCTGAACCCATCAGAAACATGTTCCAGGATTAAACAAAACAGGAGTTTAACTAGTAGACTTAAATAATAAACACGGCTCAGTGGCAGTTATATCTGAACTTGTTATTGATCTCTAAGGAGAATGGGGTTAGTCTGAAGAATAAGAATTTCTAGCAGATTGTTTAAAATGAAGCTTAGAGTCGTAGAATACTAGAGCACAGAAGCAGGCCCTTCAGCCCATCTAGTCTGTGCCAAATCATTAATTTGCCTGGTCCTATTGACCAGCACCCAAAACATAGTCCTCTATGCCCCTCTCATTTACATTGTCTGACATTGTGTTCCTCCAGCGTTGTGTGTTGATTTGGATTTTCAGCATCTGCAGAATCTCTTGTGTTCAAGTTCTACTTTCATCCTTTTTTCCACACACTTTTGACATCTATCCTTCATTCCTTTTCTTTCCTCCTCCACCTCTTGTTTCATCCTCTTAAACCCACTCCCTTTTGCAAACAATTGGTCTTCCCCACTTTTGTTGCCTTTGTTCAGTTATTTTTCTGTAATTCCCTTTAATCTGATTTTTGCGTGTAATGTTGACAGTATGTAATGTATTGAGAAATCAGTTAATAATAACAATGGATACTTATGATTTTCATTCAGATACTGACAGAGTAATGTACAAAGCACCAGTAAAAGTCTAGGTTAATAACAAAAAAAGTAGAAACTGAAATCTGTTATTGTAACATGTGATTTATGGAAACAGTGCAAATCAATCATAATTATTATTATACTACATCAATCTAGCATTGCAAAACTTTTAGAATTTTTTGAGATATTTTACAGTAAATGAATTTAATTGCAGTCCATTTAATTTAATTGTACCACAAAAGAAGAGACAGTAGTCCATTTTGCTTTAAAGCTCTTGGATGTTTCTCAGTTGTGAAGAAAATTGTAATTGCCCTCTATCTGTCTCTGTACTCCAGCTCCATATGCTTCAAGTACTGTACAGTGAACTCCCACAGTATGGCATTTTGGGCAATGGAAATTCTCCTACAGAATTCACAAATCACTACCAAAAAAATGATGAGATGTGGTTGCTCTTCTAGAATTCTTGAGAGAAGAAATAACTAAGCACAGAATGGGAAAGAAACTGCGAATTTTGTCAGTATTTATCAAAGGTTTGCATTATGGAAAACCATAATATGTAGTTTTTTTTGAAAATGTGCCCTTTCATAATGCAGAAGTGTACTCTTCTACATTTGAGGGCAAGGTCAAAGTAACCATTTACTTATTTATACCAACTGGCACATGTGACAAAAGCATTCAAATCAAGGACAGCATTAACCTAAACACAAGAGATTCTGCAGTTGCTGGAATTCTTGAGTAACATACACAAAATATTTGAAGAACACAATAAAGTAGGCAGCACCAGTGGAGGGGAATAAACAGTCAATAATTCGGGCCGAGAACTTTCATCAGACTGGAAAGAAAGGGTGCAGAAGCCAGAATAAGAAGGTGGGGCAAGTACAAACCAGCAGTTAATAGGTGAGACCATGTGAAAGGAAAGGTTGGTGGAATGGGGCAGAATGAAGTAAAAAATGTCACATAATAGGTGGAAGAGTTAACATATGTTGTCACCAGTTTCTCCTGTCTCTGTATACAAGAGGCAAATTTAATTTGCCAAGTGAAAATGCAGTGCAATTTAAATAGACTTTTCTATAGTGAAGTTTAATTCCAACTATAATAGCTTATTATATTGTGTACTCCTCTTAAAGTGAATTACTTTATCTAAACTTAATGTTTTAGTTTAAAAACTTAATCTGTCCTGAAGAAGGGTCTTGGCCCAAAACATCCAATGTTTGTTCGTTTCCATAGATGCTCAGTTCCTCCAGCATATTTCTATGTGTTGCTCTCGATTTCCAAAATCTTCAGAATCTCTTGTGTTTATTACTTTTACTCTTTTTAGCCAGTTGACAAGGGAGGTGGTTGAATTGCTCTAAGACTCTGGGAGCAAAACTCGGCCGAAGATAATGATATGAGTGGCTGTTGTTCATCATTTGCGTGGATCAAATTAGAATGTCTTGAACTGGGTTGGGAGAGTGCGGGGCGCGTGACCCATGTTGTTCTGGGCAGTAGTTCATAGCAGCGGTAAACTCTGTAATACTGCAACCCACCTTCAATACAATAGAAAATTCAGGTTCAAATGCCTTCAGTCTTCATTCAGAAAATGGGACTGTGCTTTGGAAAAAAAATCATATTCTAGAAAAGCAGTTTATCTATTGCACATTGAAACGGTACTCTTTCATGACTATCCCTAAGTGGTTTCAGTAATTACTTTGAATCAAAGGAAAATAATAACACAGTTTATATGAATCCTAAGCAGGTAGAGAAGAGAATTTTGATTATTATAGTAATGGTAAGCAAGGTGATCAGTATTTTGATAGATAGGCCTCTAAAGTCTGTCTAAAGCATAAGATGTACTACAACAGTAACATATGGCGAAAACAAATAATTTACAGTAAGTAACTGAAGGAGGAAGATAAAACAAGGCAATACAAAAAATGATGCTTTTCCCCCTTCTCCATCCAGACAGAATAAAAGCCACCATTTTCTGTGATAATTGGAAGGATGCTGAGTATGTAGTTGTTGCTTTGGCATCGAGAGACATGGATGGAGTTGTGCTAAGATTCGGGTAACTGAATTTTATGTTGTGCACAACTTGAATGTCAGCATTCACCCTGTAGTGGAAATCTGTTCTAATACTAAGAACTAATGTTCCTCACCTAGATATATAGTACAGCAAAAAGAATCCAGCAAAAGACGAGCTGTGTAATTCAGGATAGGGATCATTTGGTGATGGTAGTTGTGCCTGAAAAAGAGCAATTTGCCTACCTAGAAAGAGTTAAAATTTTGCAATATAAACACAACAAACATTTTTTTCCTTGATTATCCAATTATCTAAAACTGAAGAAATTTATTTATGGCTTAAGCTTAATTAGCTGCCTTTCTTTGTATTTTTATAAAATATCTACAGTGATAATTATAGAACAGGTTAAAGGAGTGCATCAGCATTTCCAAGTCAGGTGCTCATTAGCTACAGCAGACGGATCACCCAAGGATGAACCCTCCATCTGTAATAGTGACAGCCTGATTATTGAAGGCTTGGAAGCAGTCGTTCCTTGGGGTGCACACAAACTAAGAAGGCATCTCTGTCTTTATGGTACATTGCAATCATTATATCACTGATGTACTTTGAATCTTTGTATCAACCTGCAGGAAGTAGGTGATGCAAATGTAGCATGAATTTATCCAACTAGAACAAGGAATGCTTATTTGAAAAGAGGTTGTCATCACATGTTGCATGACCACTGTAATTATGACATTAAAAAAAAACATTTGAACAGGTACGGTACATGGATAGGAAAGCTTTAGAAGAACCAAACTTTTCAAACAAATAGGACTAGGTTAGGTAGAGGACTTTTGTTGGCATGGATAAGTTGGGCTAAAGGACTTGTTTTCTGTGCTGTAAGACGTTATAACTGTAAGAAGTGAAAGCCAAAATAATAATTGTTACTTTAATAATATGAAATCAGTGGGACAGGAGCACAAATTCATTCTTATGGACTTTCCTGGCCCCATTTCTTTAAAATGCTTTGCCAATTTTCAGTCCCCATGCTCCACCCGATCTGCTGTAACCCGTCTTGTAGAATTTTGTCTCACACCTTGCTCCTTCCCCTAACTCTGGTTTGAAAACTGGAATGTCTTTTTCCCTCATGTCATTTGAAGACAATTGACCTTTTTTGTAAATATATAAAAGTACTCTGGATGTTTTTTTTTTCTTGTCTTAAAGAAACTTAGACTTTGTACACTTTCCTGGCTGAGGCGGGTAAATTCGCTTCCACTCTCACCCAACCTCTGAAAATGATTGCTGACTCAAAACGTTGACTCTTTACACAGCTGATTTGTGACAGTGTTCTTCCAGTACTTTTGTCGTGCCAGTTGAAGTATTTTTACACTGACACTATACAGCATTATCTTGGCTGTCCGCCATGCTGCAGTAACCAGGCTTCTGGAAGAGCAGCTAGACTTTTAGGGCAGTACTGGCAGTTCCTTTTTGATTTTTAATATTGGGGAAGTGCTGATGGAATGTACTGGCACAGTTGTTAAACTATCACCTGTCAGGTCGGGCACATGCCATATAAATGCACTTTTAATGTATTGCAATGATTGGATATAATTTAAATTCTTGTCTGTATGCATATATATTTCTATAGTTTATTAGATAGATCATTGTTTCATGGAGTTTGAAAGCTGTATATAATGTTGGTAATAGGTGTAGTGGCAACTGATTGTTGGTCATCAGTGTTGTACTTAGAGGTATTTGGTATTTTTGTGTTAGTCATTTGTAACTCTGGCTGTTGCTATCTGCTGAGTGACATACCACGTGAAGTATTGTGGCTCTGACACTTTATGGTAAAATTGTAGTAACTAGTAAACAAAGCTTTTGGAAGAATATATTGAAATTTTAAAGTAAAATGGAAATTGATCTACATTTGATTCAAATAGTTTGCTACCATAAACAAGACAGATTTAAATTGTATAAGAATACATCTTGCCCCTTATTCTTAGACCTCTTAAATATTATGTTAGCTCATTACTTTTTCTTTTCCTTACAACTTGTTAAATAGCTTGATTTCTGCACTGGGGTACTGAATTGATGGAGACTGTTGTTGCCACTACTGCTTGTCATCGTAGTTCTTCACACAATTTTGTGTTTTCTGATTTAATTTTTTTCACAGATTGGCCAATTCACTCAAGCAGTTAGCAACAGTGTTTAAATTATATGCACATTTATTTTTAATATGCAAGTACCAACCAAAAATTGTAGTTGTGCTGAGTGTAATTGAGCTGGAATGTAGACCTGGAATGAGCATGCTTTTCAGGGAGGATCTGTTCTCTAAATAATCCTTTGAATTGTTGACTTCAAAGTTCTGATGCCTGCTAATAGTTTAGTAGTTCTCCTGAATATGCGCTTTGGCAAACAGTAAAGCAAGGTTTTTATGGTGAAGTTTTTAAAACCTGAGATGAAAGCAACTTTGCAGTAGCAAAGAGAGCCATTATTTCTCTTGTTTTTGTCTGTTTTTTTACATTTATTTCTTTTTTCCCCTCATGGCATTTTTTTAATATAAAGTACTTGGGATGTTTTTTTTCTTGTCCCAAAGAAGTTCAGACTTTATATTTTCCTGGCTGAGACAGGAAGATTTGCTCGATAAGTGTTCATCCTCTCACTTGGTGTCGGAGAAAGTGTGAGTAACCAAGGCTAAGCTACCTTTAGACTTTCAGCCTGGGGTCCATCAGTACATCCATCAGCTCCATTTATGTATTGGGGCTGATGGTAAGATTTAAGAGTGGAAACTCTGGGCAGTTAAAGAGAATATAAACAACAGCATTTCAAATGTTGTTTTGAGTGACTGTTTTCAAGTGAGTCCTAAACAGTAACAAAGAAAATACTGTTTTTCCCAACTTTGATCTGCCTTTCCTTTTGGCCTATTTGGAATTTGCTAAATAGTGACATTGTTGTCTTCACACAGTACTTTCACTCAATGCTATTGCCAAGCTGATTACCATATGGGAATTGTGAGTAACAACTTATTGTGCGGAAGTTGCAGCCAAAGCAATTCATATACGTAATCTACATTATATCTTAATGCATTGTCAAATATGAAGTGACAAATAGTGTTGCAGTCTGTTGTGTGTTCCCTGTAGAGGAACTACCAGTCAAGATCCAAGGCTAGATCAAAGCTGTCATAATATTCAAGACCCCATCTATTACAATGCAGATTCCAGGCTGAAAGATCTGAATGCAAGGTGGACAATATGTTTTTCAAATATTTCAAAGTTCCAGTGTGTTCTAATTAACCCTTTTTCAAAAAACATTTTAATCATTTATTTCAATACTAATAGCTATTAATTGCCTTTCAGTGTTGGAGTTGAGCTGGTAACCCTAACATTGGAGGTAGATAAGTTACTGAAAAGATTCTGAAAGATGGGATCTCTCTGCATTTGGAAAGATGAAGACTGATTAGACGAGTCAGCATGGCTTTGTGCCTGGGAATATTTGGAGTGTCTTTTTGAAGAGGTGACGAAGGGTATTGATGAGGGTAGGACATTAGACACTCTCTGCATGGGCTTTATCAAGGCTTTAGATAAGGTCCCACATGGTAGACTGATCCAGAAGATGAGTTCACAGTTCCAGGGATGAGTGAGCCAGTTGGTGGCAAATTGGCCTAGTCGAAGTAATCAGGGTGGTAGTGCAAGGTTAATTTTCAGAATAGAAGCCTGTGACCATTGTCTCTGACACCACAGTCTTCAAGCCTTGGTTGTTTGTCATACAGTGCCTGTAAAAAGTATTCACCCCCCGTTGGAAGTTTTCATGTTTTATTGTTTTACAACATTGAATCACAGTGGGTTTAATTTGGCTTTTTTTGACACTGATCAACAAAAAAGACACTTTCATGTCAAAGTGAAAACAAATTTCTACAAATTATTGAACACAAAATAATTGATTGCATAATTACTCACCCCCTTCAATTCAGTATTTAGTAGATGCACCTTTGGCAGCAATTGCAGCCTTAGGTCTGTGTGGATAGGTCTCTATCAGCTTTGCAAATCTTGGCACTGCAATTTTTCCCCATTCTTCTTTACAGAACTGCTCAAGCTCTGTCAGATTGCCCAGGGATCATTTTCGGGTCTAGCCACAAATTCTGAATTGGATTGAGGTTGGGACTCTGATTTTGCCACTCCAGGCCATTAACTTAGTTGTTTTTAAGTCATTCTTGTGTAGTTTTGGCTTTATTCTTGGGGTCATTGTCTTGCTGGAAAACAAATCCTGGAGGAAAACCTGCATCAGGTTTTCCTGCAGGATTTCCCTGTATTTTTGCTGCATTCATTTTTCCCTCTACCTTCACAAGCCTTCCAGGGCCTTCTGCAGTGAAGCATGATGCAGCTACCACCATATTTCATGGTAGGGATGGTGTGTTTTTGATGATGTGTGGTGTTTGGCTTACACCAAACATAGCGTTTAGTCTGATGACCAAAAAGCTCATCAGACTATAGAACCTTCTTCCAGCTGACTCCAGAGTCTCCCACGTGCCTTTTGGCAAACTCTAGATGAGATTTCATGTGAGTTTTTTTTAATAGTGGCTTTTTCTTTGCCATTGTCCCAGAAAGCTGCAACTGGTGAAGCACCCAGGCAACAGTTGTTGTATGCAGTCTCTCCCATCTCAGCCACTGAAGCTTGTAACTCCTCCAGAGATGTCATAGGTCTCTTGGTGGCCTCCCTCACTTGTCCCCTTCTTTCACGGTCACTCAGTTTCTGAGGATGCCCTGCTCTAGGCAGATTTACAGCTGTGTCATATCTCTTCGATTTCTTGATGATTGACTTAACTGTACTACAAGGGATATTCAGTGACTTGAAAATTTTCTTGTATCCATCTCCTGACTTGTGCTTTTCACAGGGCTGCTTGGAGTGTCTTTTCTCTTCACGGTATAGTTATGTGACTTCTAAAACCAATTGGCTGCATCGTGATGATTTGGTGTGTATATTAAAGGGTGTGAATACTTATGCAATCAATTATTTTGTTTTATATTTGTAATTAATTTAGATCACTTTGTAGAGATCTATTTTCACTTTGACACAATAGAGTTTTTTTTTCTGTTGATCAGTGTCAAAAAAACCAAATGAAATCCACTGTGATTCAATGTTGTAAAACAAAACATGAAAACTTCCAAGGGGATGAATACTTTTTATAGGCACTGTATATATGAAAATGTAGGTGTTCAATTGGTTAGTCTGTGGTGTTACCAATGCTGGTAGTGTTACCAATGCTGGTAATGTTACCGGCATAAACATAGGACCTTCTGCTCACTAACAAACAACACTAGCACACCTCAGATTTGCATGCCTACCTCACTGCTCTGCTCTCTCTACACCCATGACTGTGTGCCTAGGCACAGCTCAAGTGCCATCTATAAATTTGCTGATGACCCAACTGTTACGGGCAGTATTTCAGATGGTGACGAGGAAGTATACAAGAGCAAGTTAGATCATTTGACTGAGTGGTGTCGCAACAACAATCTTGCACTCAAGGTCAGTAAGACCAAAGATTTTGATTGTGGACTTTAGGTATGGAAAGTCGAGGAACATACACCAGTGTTCATTGAGGGATTAGAAGTGAAAAGGTGAACAGTTTCAAGCTCCTGGGTGTCAATATCTCTGAAGATCTATCCTGGGCTGAACATATTGATGAAATTACGAAGAAAGCACAATAGCAGCTATATTTCATTAGGGTTTCATTAGGGGTTTGAGGAGAATGGGTATGTCACCAATGACACTTACAAATTTCCTCAGAGGTGCCATGGAGCTCATTCTTGCAGGTCACATCATTGTCTGGTATGGAGGGGGTCACTGCACAGGATTGGAAAAAGCTGCAGAAGGTTGTAAACTCAGTCAGCTCCATCTGGGGCCCTAGTCTCCCTAGGATCGAGGACACCTTTAGAAGGTGATGCCTCAGAAAAGTGGTACCATCACAAAGGACCCCCATCACCCAGGGCATGCCTTCTTCTCTGCTACCCATCAAGGAGGGGTACAGGAGCCTGAAGACATACACTCAAGTGTTTCAGGAACAGCTTCTTTCCCTCTGCCGTCTGATTTCTGCACTGTAAACTACAGGACCCTGAGGAGTTTTGTAGAATTCTAGGGGTGCAAGTAGAGAATTTCCTGTAAGTGATGACACAGGTAGACAAGATGGTGAAGAAAGCATGCGACATGCATGCCTTCATTGGACAGGGAGTTGGGACATCATATTGCAGCTGAATAGAATGTTGGTGAGACTTGGAATATTGTGTGCAAGTTCAGGAAGCATGTTGCCAGGACCAAAGAACTCGTGTTATGAGAAACTGGATAGGCTAGTATTGTTCTCTAAGGAGCATAGAAGGCTGAGGAGGTGATCTTATAGAGCAGAGGTTCCCAACCTGAGGTCCACGGATCTCTTGCTTAATAGTATTGTTCAATGGTACAAAAAAGTTTGGGAACCGCTGTTTTAGAGGTATGCAACATGATCTTGGGCATAGATGTGAAAGATGGTCACAGTACAGTCATTTTCCCTGGATAGAGTAAGGATAGTCTGAAACTGAAGGGGCATATGTTTAAGGTGAGAGGGGAAAGTCTTAAAGGGGATCTGAAAGTCGTGATTTTCCACAGAGGGTGATGGGTGTACAGAATAAGCTATACCGGAGAAAGTGGTAGAGAAAGAATGTTAACAATGTTTAAGAGACATCTGTATGAGTTCATGGATCTGAAGGTTTGAGGGATAGAGATCAAATGCAGGCAAAGGAGACAAGACTGGGAAGGCACCTTATTTGGCAAGATGAGTTGGGCTAAGTGGCCTGCTTCTCTGCTGCATAACTCTGTGGTTCAATGAGTGTAGGAGGTATTTAAAACTTGTTGAGATCTTGGCAAAACTGAGACTTCACTGCCTCACTCCAGGCTGTGGAGGGCCAGCAATATTGACCCTTCCCATCTGGTCTAGCTGCATGCAGACAGCTGAGCTCAGTGAATAGCACCTCACGGTAATAATCTGGCCTAAGATCGCCTAGAAAATGCCCAGGATGGAGTTAAAAGTGGTAGGATAAACAATGTATAATATTTGTAATTGGTGCAGTGGCAAACCATTCTTGATATTCAGTACTGTAATTGCAAGTGTTCAGAGCAAACATTCTGTAACTTTGTTTTAGACAGCTGTCATTTGTATTCTACAAATGTAACATGAATTTTCTACTAAGTTGTGACATAATATAAACAGCTTGGATTTTTTCCATTTTGAAGGTTAGCATAGTAAATGGAGAATTAATACAGCTTTGTCAAGTTTGGTTTATGGTGGTGATTGTCACTGTCTAAATTTGAGCTGTTGACTTGATAAACCATGATGGTGAGAAATGGGATTTTAGTCTCATCCATTGTGAGCAATTTCTCTGATTAAAATTCATCAGTGACTTGGATCTGAAACATTCAGGAGGAACCTGCTGGGTGATTAAGAGTGCAAACTCCTGATATAATATTTTCACAGCAGTCTTGTGCTGGTCATTTGTTTCATGTTTAACAATTCAACCTGCAGAATGAGAACCAGATTTTGCACATGTCTTGAGCATCGTAGTACTACACAATGTAATCATTTAATTCTGATGGGTTTCATGTGTAGTTGCCAATGTTAGAGTTCTTTTAAATAAAAGAAAACAGTGTGTTCAAATGTTATAAGAGGCTTCTGTTTTCAAAGGGAGAGATTCCGTGACTTCACAAATTGTTGTGGTCAGTTGCTGGCTGATTTTGAATCGAGCAAATATTCACAATTGCAAATAGCACTGGAAATTTGAATATGGCACAAAATATATTGCTTATAAGTGTGTGTCTTTGTGGAAGTTCCATAAACATAGCATATCATTGTCACATTTTTTGCAACTTTTCCAAATGTAAATGTTTCCATCAGTCTTTTCCAAGTATAATGTGAAGAAACATTGACAGTAGTTTGGAGACAGCTTTCTCAGTGTAGCTATCAATTAAAGAACTTTGCTTCTGCCTTCAGCAAGTGTTGTTCTGAATTAACTCGTGGATATTCCATTGGATTAGAAAAATTATTTTGCTTTATTTGATGAGAATTAAAGAAGTAATCTTAATGAGAGATTTCTAATTGCATTAAAATAAAATATGTTTATAGAATATTAGAGGGAGTTTGTTGAGTTGAGTGTTACATTTCAGTTCTAGGTATTTTAGAAACATGCAAAGGGTTATTTTTATTATAGATATTTTTCATGTCATTGGAAAGAAAAGGGTAATAATACAAGGATATTTCTACATTAAAAGCAGTAATTTGAGTCTTATTTTCTTGTCTATTTGCTTAACTAGGAGGATTGAATAATAAGGAATTTTCAGCCATCATGAGAAATACTAGGAAAGCAAAATATTGCTTCTGAAGTGCAGGAGCATTGAATATAATGGTGTTCAGATTAAATTTCTGTTATGAATTTTTTTCAATATATCTTCTTCTTAGGCATCTGTTAGTCTTACGAGACCATGGATCTGCGCCTGGAAAGTCTTCACTCTCCAGGGCGCAGGCCTGGGCGAGGTTGTATGGAAAACCAGCAGTTGCCCATGCTGCAAGTCTCCCCTCTCCACGACACCAGTGTTGTCCAAGGGAAGGGCATTAGGACCCATACAGCTTGGCACCAGTGTCGCCGCAAAGCAATGTGTGATTAAGTGCCTTGCTCAAGGACACAACACGTTGCCTGGGCTGGGGCTTGAACTCACGACCTTCAGGTCGCTAGTCCAATGTCTTAACCACTTGGCCACGGGCCCACACCTGTTTATCTTAAAATTGTTTTTTAATGATCATTTTAAAGATCATTAGCCTTTTCATGTCACTCTTTAAGTGTTTCCTTTCAGGCCAGTCCAACAGGGCCTTTCGATGAAGCTCCTACATCATTCCAGCCCATAGGATACTTAATCCATTTCAAGGTATTTGATTTCCGCAACAGTGAATGATAAAGTGTTTCACTGCAAATTGCTGTCTAGGAGAATTGATAATGCTGAACAATTAGAAATATTTTATGCTTAATATTAAACCTTAGGTTCCTTTATGAGAGTTCAACCACCTTGTGAAAATTTACTTTAAAATGTACCAAAATTATCTGTTCTTTATAAATGTGAGCCAGATACTCATAACTACGAGAACCAAGGTGAATGTGGGAGAATTACCATCCTGACTTTGAAATAAATCTTTGAACTTGCCTTCAACACTCTGGAAGTATGTTCACTCGTTGGTGGGTGGCACAGTGGCACAGCTAGACGAACCACCATCTCGCAGCACCAGAGACTCGGCTTGATCCTGAGCTTAAGTGCTGACTCTGTGGAGTTTGCATGTTCTCCTTGTGACTGTGTGGGTTTCTTGTGGATGATTTGATTTCCTCCCACTTCCCCATGATGTGTGACTTGGCTGGTTAATGGGCCAATTGTAAATTGCTCCTAGTGTGGTTGAATCTGGGAGATACTGATGAGTATTTTGTAGCCTGGGGGAAAATACACATGCAGTACAACAAATACTTTTTCGGGTCTTAATTCCTTTATCTGTTTTAGCTGTTTTGATGCAGGAAGAGGGTATCAAAATAAAAACGACAAAATGAATTTTTAAGAAAACACAGTTCCTATTGTTACAATCTCAGCTTAATTTCGGACCACACTCTTGTTATGTATGTATGCAGTATGAAAATAACTAAAACAAAATGTACAAAACCAATACAGTAGTGGCAATTCCAAAAAACAATACAAACACCATTAGAAACCCACCAACCTTGTACCTTATACACAACATCAAAAATATGAATAAGTACATCTCATCTTAACTAAGAGAGATACTCACATTTGGCACACATGTTCTTAACTCCCAAACACATGTAGGCTATACCTTGAAATGAGTTCTCCTCGCTCGCTGAACAGAGATTAACACATTCAAATTACTCTGTTACATTCACATGTGGTCATGAAACAATAAAGAAAGACACAAATAAACTTTTACAATATATTGCCTTGTGGTTGAATTACTAAAAAGGCTAACCTAGTAGGCAGATAAGGAAATTCGCACAACCACGCTATTCCAGCGCTGATCAATTTACTTGCGAAAATCTACAGCATCCACGTGTAAAGTATGCCAAATTACCAATATTCTAGATTTACCAACAAGTGTAAACTAATTTACATGGATATTATCAAATATTATTCACCTTTCCTCACCAAACCTGAGAAAAGCACTCGAACGTTGTTCTCTGTCTCTGGAATATGGCACTCTTCGTTCTACTCCACCTGTGCAAAATGATGTCACTGTTTTCTCTTAAAGGCACATTACCAAGGTGCATACGCAAGTGCAGTTTAACAATAAAATGTAACAATAAATTGAATAATGTGCAAGCAAGACATCCTGTTGGATTGGAGTTCCCATTTATTTGATTTGTGATTCTGGACTTTCAGATTGGAAGGCAAATGATTTTTTTCACCTCTTTTTTTCTGAATATCAAAGATATTTTAAAACTCTTTATCTCATTTAAATTACTCATCGTTGACACAAACTGAGCATTACATACATCAGAGAGTTCTCGGAGTGAACCCTCTGAAGTATTCTGAGGCCTCTGTGTCTTGCCTAATCTTCCATACATGTGGCAAGACAGCTCATTCATCCCTCTGTTTCCAGTCCAGATGGGCGTAGGTGGAGAGGGTGGTATGTCTAATCAAACACCATTCAGCCTATTCTAAATAAACTAAGTAAAATATATTTACTGATTATCATATTGGATTTTGAGAGCCATTCTTCTCCTTGACTATATTTTAAAAAAAGAATCCTCTATTCCTCTAGCCATACTTATTTCATCCTTGTGTGACATTAATTGTTCTGTCATCCTTGAGGTTCTTGCATATGTACACTTTCTACACAAAAGGAGAGCTTTTGATGTTGTATTTGATACTCAGGAATCAGGTAAATTACTCAAAGGAGTCAGGTAAATTTTGATATAACAGTGCAGCATTTGCAAACATGTACAGGTTTTCCCCGCCATCGGAAGGTAGAGCGTTCCTATGAAATGGTTCGTAAGCTGAAATGTCATAAAGCGAAGAAGCACTTACCATCTATTTATATGGGAAAATTTTGTGAGCGTTCGCAGACCCAAAAATAACCTACCAAATCATGCCAAATAACACAAAACCTAAAATAACAGTAACATATAGTAAAAGCAGGAATGATATGATAAATACACAGCCTATATAAAGTAGAAATACTTTTCCACAATCATTACTGAACTGTTCTCTGGAGCGAAAGTCTCACGCAAGTGCCGTCGGTAGAAAATCTCACGCAAGCACTGTTGGCAAAAACACGCACAAGCGCTCTCCGGTAACCTTTAAGCTATGAAGCTGCCAAATCATACCAAATAACACGTAAAAATACATAGCCTATATAAAGTAGAAATAATGTATGTACAGTGTAGTATCACTTACCGGAATTGGTTCAGCACCGAGCACACTGACGATGGTGTGTTAGACTGAGTCGTTGGAGTTTGGGTGGTGCAGCGGCCCCCACCCTCCAGGCCGCTGAGTGATACATTGCCGCAAAGAACACAGGGGTCCAGCGGTAGCCGGGAGGTACACAGCACATCTTTAAGAAAAAAGCCAAAACAAACATGCTAATTAATTAGGTGCCGCCCGTAATTGTCGGCTCAGATCAGTGCCGATTTCCGATTGTGTCGTCTCTGATCTGGGCCGACAATTACATGTCGGCGGCACCTAATTAATTAGCATGTTTACTTCGGCGTTTTTCTTAAAGATGTGCTGTGTACCTCCCGGCTACCTTTGCATTCTCTGCGAATCGGTATCTGTCCGTGGCCTGGGGGTTGGGGTGGTGGGACACTGGGGTGTCATCTTATCGCCTGTTTCCATTAGAGCAGGCAGCTCATCTTCTCCTATGACTGCCCACCTCGATGTCGAAGGTTGAGGTTCGTCGTCTGCTGTGGCTGATGTGGAAGGCTTGCTTGACTGCTGAGCCTCGCGTATTTTTCTAACACACAGTTCTTTAATAAGGACTCAAACCATCCTGCAAATATCCCCTAAACCGACGTACCCTTTCAAAATTAAAGTCGTACTTTATCATTACTCATTCGGTTTCGATTATCCTTTTTTCTTCCAATTGCATCAGCTCTTCATCTGTCAGTTCTTGGTGATGGGACGCCAAAACCTCTTCAACATCATCTTCGTCAACTTCCACAAGCCAAACTCACGTTGTCCTTACTTCGTTCACCACGATCAAAACGCTTAATTATGTCTAGTTTTATCGCAAGTGTAACACCCTTACGAGCTCTTTCAGGCTTTTCCGATACCATAGAACTCATCTTGCAAATGGCTGCTCACAGGCTCGTGTTTAAGCAATGCTGGCGAGAATCCGGGGGAGAGCGGCTGCTCGGGGCACGTTGCCTTTTATTGCGCGCTGAATTTTTTTTTCGTAACAGTGAAAACAACTTCTGAAAGCGAAAATAGGGTACTAATGTAGGTCTTTCATAACAGTGAGGTTTCGTAAAGTGAACGTTCGAAAAGCAGAGGACACCTGTATTGGAAAATTAAAGAGGGAGATAGAAGAGACTGCAGATGCAGAAATCAGACCAACATATCCTGGTACAGATTTTCAGCCTGAAATAGCAATAATTCTTCCTGCATATGCTGCTCAATATACCAAGTTCCACCAGCAGATTGTTGCTTGATTAAAAAAGATGAATTATTTTTCTTTGCAGAAAATTATCATGTCAATTTACCTGGAGACCATAGGTGTTCATAACCTATTATTCATGTAACTTTTCCAGTCAATCTGCTTGATATTTCACACAGAATATTTCTCCTGAATTGAGATAAATCTTAAATCAAGGAAATGGTTTAAACAAAATATTTCTGATTCACCTCAAGACATTTCTTCAACTTGTATGAATTTGGAATGCTCAGTTTGAAATCTCCAGGATATTAAAAAGTCTTCATCAGCTATTGTCCTGAAATGAAAATTAGTATTGTAAAAATATTTATACTGCAGGATGGGGTTGTGAAAGTGAAGTGAGGAAACTTGTATATTTCTCCCAATATGCCTCCATTTGTGGTGGTTATCATTCCACTCTACAGAGATGAGTGTGTTCAGTATATGGACCGAGCAGAATGAGCCTCGATCTGCTCTAATGATGCAATTGAACAGTAATAACATTATTACTCAAATGTGAAGCCATTGAGTTATAGTGCCTGTAAAATTGTACTCTAGGAGTTCATAGATTAAGGATATGTTGATCAGTGGCTGTTCCTTTTTCAATGGAGTTGTATCAATGTCAAGTTAAATGAGGTAGCAATGCGGGAATGGAGAGAAACACTGCTAGCATTGTAATCATGATGGTGAGAAGTGTAATGAATTCTCTTAATTGAAATGTTGAAGATTTAAATATAGTTATCTGTGGTGGAGTTTCAAAAAAAATCATCTAAATGAAAGAATCCTGGAATCATAGAAACAGAAAGCACAGAAACGGGCCCCTTTGGCCGCCTTAGTCCTTGCTGACTGTGCTGCCTATCCATACTAATCCAATTTACCTGTATTAGCTTGTATCCCTCTGCACAGTCTTTGGAAAATAAAATTGAAGACCTTGAAGCAAGATTGCAGTACCAGAGGGATATCAGTGACTGCTGTGTACTTTGCTTCATGGAAACGTGGCTAATCTCCACCATTTTGGATGCAGTGCTACAGCTTGATAGCTTCACCATTCACCATAAAGATAAGTCAGCTGAATCTTTGAAAGGTAGAGGAGGGGGGAGTATGCTTCATGATTAACTCATCGTGGTGCACAGAAGTGATGGTTCAGTCTCAGTACTGCTCACCTGAAATGGAACATTTAACAGTCAAGTGTCATCCATTTTATCTGTCAGGGGAGTTTTCCACATCATCCTGGTAGCAGTGTACATTCCACCTCAAGCCAACATCAGGCAGGCATTGGAGGAGCTGAGCACCATGATCAGCAGTCACGAAACAGCACATCCTGACACCTTCCCTATCATTGCAGGGAATTTCTACCAGGCCAGCTTGAAGAAGTCTCTGAACAACATATCACCTTTGGAACCAATGGAGCCAACACACTTGACCCTTGGTATGCAACCATCAAGAATGTTTACTGTGCCAACACACACCCACACTTTGGAAAGTCCAATCAGCTGGCTGTACTTTTACTCCTGGCGTAGAGCCGGAGTCCAAAGACTGCAGCATCAGTGATGAGGACCAAGAGTGTATGGTCAAGGGAGGCAGAGGAGAGTTTACAAGACTGCTTTGAGTTGATGGAGTGGACAATATTCAGGGTTTCATCTTCGAATCTGAATGAATTGGCCACCATTATCACCGAATTCATCAAGACCTGTGTGGATGAGTGGGTGCCTTTGTGAATGTTCTGGACATACCCAAACCAAAATCTGTGAATGAACCAGGAGATTTGTAGTCTGCTGAGGGCTAGATCTATGGCATTCAAGACCGGTGATCTGGAACTTATCATCGAGTCCAGGTACGACCTACAGAAGGCTATTTTAAGAGCAAAATACAGTTGTGATTGAAGTTAGAAATAGAATTGGATATGTCAGGTCTGGCAGGGTTTGCAGGTTGCTACCATACAAAACCCAGGATAGTGAATGGCTGTGATGTTTCACTCCCAGATGAGCTCAATGCCTTTTATGCACACTTTGACAGGGAGCATAAATCTACCCCTGTGCAAATCCCTGCAGCATCTGGTGGCCCTGTAATCTTTGTCAGAACATCAGAACATCTTTCATGAGGATGAACCCTCACAAGGCTTTAGGGCCTGATGGTGTACCTGGTAGGACACTGAAAACCTGTGCCAACCAACTGTTGGGGGTGTTCAAGGACATCTTCAGTCTCTCAGTTCAGCAGTCTGAGGTTCCCACCTGTTTCAATTAGGTGACAATCATACAGTGCCCAAGAAGAGCAGGGTGACTGTTGCCCAGTGGCACTCACATCTACTGTGATAAATGCTTTGAGGGGACTAGGCCAGAATCAGCTCCTGCCTAAGTATTTGCTAATCGCTACAATAGGTCCTAAGCGGAACCAATCTCACTGGCTCTCCACTTGGCCATGGATCAGCTGGACACTAGCAATGCCTGTGTCAGGCTTCTGTGTATTGATTACAGCTCAGTATCAACAACATCATCCCCTCAGCACTAATCAACAAGCTCCAGAACCTGGGCCTCTGTGTGCCTGTCTGCAACTGGATCCTTGGCTTCCTCATGGGAGATCATAGTCCGTGCAGATCAGGAATAACATCTCCTCCTTGCTGGCAATCAAAACTGCTGCACCACAAGGATGCATGCTTAGCCCACCACTCTATTCTCTACACACCCACACCTGTATGGTTAGGCACAGCTGAAACGCCTTCTATAAATTTACCGATGACACAACTATTGTTGGCAGAATTTCAGATGGTGACAAGGAGGCATACAGGAGTGAGAAAGATCACAGCAACAAACTTTCACTCAGTATTGGACTTCTGAAAATGGAAGTCAAGGAACCACACACCAGTCCTCATTAAGGGATCAACAGTGAAGAGGATGAGAAGTTTTAAGTTCTGGGAGTCAGCTATCCTGGGCCTAATATATTGATGCAATTACAAAGAAGGCACAACTGCTGCTATACATTATTAGGAGTTTGAGGAAACTTGATTTGGTACCAAAGACTCTCACAAATTTCTACAGATGTACCATGGAGAACATTCTAACTGATCGCATCACCGTCTGGTACACTGCACTGGATCAGTTAAAGCTGCCATAAGTTATAAACTTGGCCAGCTCCATTATAGGCTCTAGCCTGCCCAACACCAAGAACATCTTCAAAAGGCGATGCCTCAAAAAGGCAGCATCCATCATTAAGAACCCCCATCTCCCAGCACTTGCCCTCCTCATTGTTACCATCAAGGAGGAGGTACAGGAGACTGAAGACATACACTCAACGATTCAGGAACAGCTTCTTCCCTTCCACCATCAGATTTCTGAATGGACAATGAACCCATAAACTCTAACTCACTATATTTTTCTTTTTTAAAACTTTCTTTTTGCTCTACTTATTTAATTGTATTTTATGTGTATATTTATTTCTTATTGTTATTTATAATATACAGTACATAATATAGTTATAATGTACTGCAGTAGACTGCTGCCACAAAACAACATATTTCAGGACATAATGGCAGTGATATTAAACCTTATTCTAATTCCATTCCAAGCAACATCCTGATGATGGTCTTCTCCATGCTCTCTATTGCTACCACATCCTTCCTGTAATGTGGTGATCACAATTGTACATATTAACGAAGTGCAGTCTAACAAATGGAATGTGATATTCCAACTCTAAACTCGAAGCCTATGACGGCAGGTATATCAAATGCATTTTTCACTCTGCTGTCCACCTGCATCACCACTTTCAGAGAGCAATTGAATTGTGACCCAAGTTATCCAGTATATTAATACTCCTGAGGTCCCTGCCATTAATTCTATATCATATGGGATACTTGTCTATATTAGTTGTAGCAGAGAACATTGGAGCATGAAGGTTATGTTGCAACCTTGGAAAACACTAGTTTCAATACAGTCAGAGTTCAAGTACACATCTGATTGCCAACCTATAGGAAGGATACATTTTCATTGGAGAAGATGCATATGAAATTAGAACACTGAGTAGGCAGTGTTTGTTTTCTTTGGGGAGGAAGAGGCTGAGACGGGACCAAATTGAGGTTTACAAATTTGTGTGGAACATAGAGTAGATAATATGAAACTTCTGCCCATATTAGAGATGTCAAAAGTATGGGATTGGGCTAAAGGAAGATGATTAGAGGGGATCTGAGGAAAGAAATTTTCCATTGAGATGGTGGTTGGAATCTGGGACAGGGGCTATATTATATTTTTTGTGTGACTGTCTGCTTACTGCTATCTTATATGTGTCCTATGTGCCTTGTGCTGTGAATGACTGTCGGTACTGTATTTTGCTCTGGAGGAATGCTGTTTCATTTGGCTGTATTCATGTATGGTTGAATGACAATTAAACTTGAACTTGCTATGTTCTTGTAATGTGGAGGCTGAGGAGCCCAGTGCCCTAATAGGTTGACTGATTAGAGAAGTGAAGGCCCTGGATCTAGCAGGAGAATGCTCAATGTAAGTTATTCTGCCTTGGTTTAAATTATCATAGTTCTACAAATGCTGTAGAATCAGAATTGCAGGAAAAATGCACTAAAAGGATGTCATGGAGACAGCAATTGCAAGAAAGTAAACTTGCGAGTTGAAGAAATATCAACAGGTAAACTGGAAACACGCAGTAGGTCTGACACTATCTGCAGAGAGAAACAGGGCCAACATAAAAACAAAGCTGCATCGATGTTATTTAAAAGTATCGAGTTTCAGGGTTAATAAACAGAACAGATATTGATATTTGAGAATTTTGTGGAGTGGTATTTTATAATAAGCATCTTCAATCTGAAATCACAGAACGCCTCCTCTTTCTTCGCTTATCTTGCCTTTATCTCATTTGCCCACCCCAAATATTTCATCCATTCCCCTTCTCTTTCCTGCCTGAAATTAGAGAAAAAAAACCCAGTTGAATAAAATCATGTATCAGTAATAATAAGATGAGTAACAACTTTCACTGTGTATCTCACGATCTGTTACTCTTTCTGCATTGTTTTGTGAGAGCAAATATACTACTCCCATAATGTCAGCATAATGTGAAGAAATGCACAATAATTGTTGCTGTTAATTCAGTTGTCTGAAATATATTAATGAATTTATAGTAAATAATTATTGTAGCTGAAAGCTATACATGTATGTTGAATTATTATTAAAATTATGTGCATTTTAAAGTCTTGGCTTGACCCAAATTTGCATTCAAATCATCTTTTAAGTAATAATATGCAGAAAAAATCATTCATTTTGTGCAAGACGAGTCACTTTGAGTACCCTTGTACACTGTGTGCATATTTTTTTGCAGGGTTAAATATTAAACCCAGAATTTTTTACGAAGTAAAATACTGAATTGAAGCAGCTTTGTTAAATGGATGGTTAAATATAAAAATACAAAGTTATAAATCAAAAGTATTAATCATCTGTTATTGTGCTGCAGGCAGGATAATTACATAGATTTTTATTTAACTTAGATAGCTGTGAAAGGATTAAGACTGTCTAATTTTATTCTAGAAATTTTGTGCTTTTCGTGTTTATAGAATTGGGCTGCTGTGTGCCCACAAATACAATTTCTAAAAAATAAATATATTTCATTTTTAAAAAATGATGTTTTCTTTAAAATCATCTTTTCATAAATTATGCAACTTGTTATTGGGTTCTGAATGCTTATATGAAAGACATTTTTGTTTAGGGTGTATCATCCTGCAATTCATCAGAAGGAAGATTTTGGGTCTGGATGGTGTATCAGATACAATAAAAGTCTATTTACAAGTGTACTTGTTTATAAAATGCTTTGTTAAAATGTATATAAGCATAAGATACATTCTTTAAAAAATAGTTGTTTATACTGTATTGCAGGATGATAAAAGACTTGCGCTAAAACAGTAAACACAAATCATTATATATATCAATCAGTAAAAACAACACAGGACTTTGATGCAATCTAACATTTTATATATTTTTTGCAAACCCTTGTAGACAAAGGAATACTTAGGGTTGATTGATAAGTTCATGGCCTAAGGTAGAAGGAGTCAATTTTTAAAAACCTAGCATATTTGTTTTTCAACATAGTCCCCTCCTACATGTACACACTTGTAGAAGGAGGTGGAAGGAGATGAGTTATACAGCTCTTGTTACATGCACGTGCAGTTGAACTCTTTGAGTGAAAATGCAGAAAGTTTGAAGTTAATAACTCATCTCCTTCTACCTTAGGCCACAAACTTATCAATCACCCCTGCTGTGGACCACTTTTAGAGGTCCAAGGTGCCGACTTCTACAAAGAAGGAATCTGTATGCTTCATGACTGCTGGACTAAGTGTGTAAATGTAGGAAAAATAAATGTGCTAGGTTTTCTAAAATTGACTCCTCTTACCTTAGGCCACGAACTTATCAATCACCCCTTGTAAAATCCTTCAATTTGCTGATATGTTGGACATCACGTCGCATGAATTTTTATTTAAAGTTAACATGGTTGCTGAGCATGTAACCAAGTGATCTGTAGTATGCAGAAGAGATTTATATAATCACTTTCTCATTGCATTTAATTTAAAGAATACCAAACTTTTTTATTCTTTTTGGTTCTGAGAAGTGGGTGTATCCCTTTTTTATACTAAGCCTTTAACTCAGGCTTCCACCTATTTAGCACAGAATATTGACAAGAGAGTTAGGAAAATTGGATTTTGATGCAGAAATGAACAGAGCAAGAAATGAAAATACCCATTGTAATCAGAATCTACAAATGCTTAGAAGTATGAAATTATGGAAAACACAAATGTATGAAAGATACCAATGAATATCCAGTAAATCTGAGAATTAAAGTATTTAATTATATTAAATAATATCAAAGTATATGATATCTGACCTTAATCTACATTTTGGTCATTATGAACAAATTTTAACTCAGTTTGCAATATACTCTAGCAAGTTGAATTTAAAACATTGTTTGATGAAACATAGTTTCATAAAATATGCTTACAACATGCATCTGTAGAAGTTTGTTAGGGTGTTGATGACATACCGAACTGCCTGAACCTTTAAGAAAGTAGGGATGCTGGGGGGCATTCTTTATGAGATTTCTTTATTTCCTTGTGGGACCTATTTTACCTTTACTGTAGGTATTTCATTTTCATCTCATTTGATTTGAAGCCCACCAGTGTTTCTTTGAGTATATTATTAGTTTCTGCATGTAAATAGTTTATACAAGTTGGGCAAGGGTCCTTTATAAGATCAACTTAAAATTTCCAACTAATGCTCATCTTTCGGAATTGTGGTTGTAACTTGGTGGAACAAGTCAGCCATTTTTGAAATTTTTGATGATATCATTGAAAATGCAGGATGAGAAAGAGTTTAATTCATCATTTGTACATTGAAGTAGTTTAGTTCCTGGGTTGGTGATAGTTCTTCTAATAACTATTCTTTTGGGTACCTATCAGAATCAGGTTTATTATCACAGGCATGTGACGTGAAATTTGTTAACTTAGCAGCAGTTCAATGCAATACATAATCTAGCAGAGAGAGAAAAAATAATGATAATAAATAAAATAAAACATAAAAAATAAACAAGTAAATCAATTACATATATTGAATAGATTATTTAAAATAGTGCAAAAACAATACTGGATATTTTAAAAAAGTGAGGTAGTGTCCAAAGCTTCAAAGTCCATTTAGGAATCGGATGGTAGAGGGGAAGAAGCTGTTCCTGAATCGCTGAGTGTGTGCCTTCAGGCTTCTGTGTCTCCTACCTGATAGTAACAGTGAGAAAAGGGCATGCCCTGGATGCTGAAGGTCTTTAATAATGGATGCTGCCTTTCTGAGACACCGCTTCCTAAAGGTACCCTGGGTACTTTGTAGGCCAGTGGCTAAGATGGAGCTGACTAGATTTACCTTCTGCAGCTTCTTTCGGTCCTGTGCAGTAGCCCCTCCATACCAGACAGTGATGCAGCCTGTCAGAATGCTCTCCACGGTACAACTACAGACATTTTTGAGTGTATTTGCAGACATAACGAAATCTCTTCAAACTCCTAATGAAGTATAGCCGCTGTCTTGCCTTCTTTATGACTACATCAATACGTTGGGACCAGATTAGATCCTCAGAGATCTTGACACCCAGGAACTCGAAGCTGCTCACTCTCTCCACTTCTGATCCCTCTATGAGGATTGGTATGTGTTCCTTCGTCTTACCCTTCCTGAAGTCCACAATCAAAATTCCAGGCTGCCACAAATACCCACAAAACATTTCCTCTGCTGCGTATTCAGTCATTTCTTTGTCTTTTCCAATGGAGTTGTTGATGTGCAACAATGCTGGTCTGCTTCAACACATCAGGATCTCTGAAGACCATTGACGTGATTATATATTTAAAGAAAAAATACATGAGACTATGCAAAGTCATTTTATTCTTGAATGATCTAAAATGTAAATTTTAATTGTTAAATATTATTAGAATAATTAATACAGATCAGTATGTAGAAGTTTGCTAACAAAGAATTAATGAAATATTTGGCAGCCCTAAACTAGCGGAAGATCATTCTGAAATATGACTATGGGCTTAAATATAAATATAATATGCCGCTCATGGGGTATGAAGGTACTGGGAGGGGAGCTTTCTAATTTAAGCACTCGAATGTTTTTGCTTTCCTCTTGTGAAAATATATCATCTGATCTTCTATATTTTGTCATTACACAAGAACAGTGGACAAATTTTCCATTAAGTCATATACAAATAAATTGATTAGGTTCTCTGAGCTCAAAACATGCCATCAGTTAATTTTTTTTATTGCACCTTTCATTTCAAACCTGTGGGAATCAGAGAACGGAGGGATATGGACATTGTGCAGGCAAAAAGAATTAGTTTAATTCTGTGTTTAATTACTAGTTTAATTAGTTTGACACCATATTGTGGGTTGAAGGGCCAGTTCCTGTGCTATACTGTTAAATACTCTCGTTGTGGGCTGATAATGGTTTAGCAAGAGTACCCCTGCAGCCTGATTGAAAGGCAGCACCAACTGTACATCAGCTTTAACAATGTGATTTGAGAGGAAGTGCATGAATTCAATAAAGAAAAGACATAAAGTGAGAGAATGATAAGGCTAAATCAGAAACAACTGCTTGATGATTTTAATATATTAAACAAGTTTTTCACCTGGACAGGTGAATTAGCTGACATTAATCCATTGGAATTGGCTCAAGAGCAACAGGAAAAATAAGATCTGGATGTAGATTTTAGCCACCTGAAACTGGATTTTGCTCTTCTGTTGTTTGGTCAATTTAAATGCCGGCCCAGATAGACTGAAATGACAGGGTGTCGGGGTCTGAGGCGAGAGCCAATTTCGCTCACTCTCCGTGATGGTCACTCCTCTCTCCATGGCACTGAGGCTATGAAAACCTCCCAGTTGCTGTGCTCCATGCCCGCTAATGTGATGAAATGATAAGCGAGGCTTGGGGCCTACTCTGGGCTGCTCCGGGGTTCGGATCTGAGGACACATTTTGGTTTGCAATGTTGTTGTCAGCTTCAATTGTTCGCATGATTTGTGTTTTTTTTCCCCCTTTTTCTTGCGCAATGGGTGTTGGTCTTTTATTTTTTTCTTTAATTGGCTTCTTTTGGGTTTCATGCTTGGTGGCTACCTGTAAGCAAACAAATCTCAAGATTGTATAATTTATACGTTCTTTGATAATAAATACACTTTGAATTTGAATTTTGCATGTGATCTAAGTTTTCTTGGATATTATAAATTTGTGTAGTTGTACTGTAAATTTTCCTTTCTAGTTTTCATTCATGTCAGTAACATGTAAGAGCTTCAATTGACAGCTACTGCACTTGCTGCTTTCATTGTTTATCTAGTAGTATTTGAATCAGAGTGAGAAGAAAAGGCCAGGACTTGATGCTCTGCCTGAGGTAGCTGGATCAGCAGTGGAAGTGTTACTGCCATTGCCTGGAGGAATCTGGCACTGGGGAAAAGAAAGGTTTCTGCCTTTAATTAAAAGAAACATGATTATTAGAAGCCAAAGTAGAAGTGACTTTGTAGAAAAAAATCTCACATTAATACACATCTTCCATACACCACCCTCCGCACTTTTCTGTCCTGATCAAGTTAAACCAATGGCAAATTTCTGCTAATCATGCTCATTTGCAAACCTGTCAGAAAGGCTAAAAATTGAGCTGCTTCATTTGTAGGTCAACCAATTTAGTTGGCAATGATGCTTAATTTAGTGAGAAATCTGACTGGGGTACACCAATGAAGCAGTGTAAAGGGGCTGATATAGGTCTTCTGTTTGCAATTTGAGCAGTGTAACAATGGCATGCTTTCACAATAGTGCTGCTTTTCATTTGGTATCCATACGTTCACATTTAAATATGAAGCAAAGAGACTTTTTGGCCGCAAGAAATATAAAACGGTATCCATATGTTAACCTGATGCTTTTATTAGTGACAATGTAATACTCCACATTAGGGCAATGGGAGAAGACAGGACGAGAGCAATGAGTACGGTCCTGAATAAGCCTCAGTGAAGGGTATTCAACCTACAAAATTGGGTGAAGAGTGAGGCTATCTTGAGAGAGAGAAAAGTTTTATTAAAGATTGTTTGTTCATAAACTTTGGGGGAACAGGGGCTGGGTGGTGGGTTGTGAGTTAAAGGAGGAACTAGTTCAACACAGGGCATATATAAGGCTGAGAATTTCCTGGTGTGCACATTCCTGAAGGTGACCATGGCACAATTACAGGATATTTAAGGGGAATAGCAATTGGGTGCCAACAGACAGATTCAGACAGTTTAGGAGTTCTAGCAGAAGGTGGAACTTTCAGTCCATCTTCCATTACTGACTACATGTGAGGATGACAATATCTTTAGGGAGTGGAGACAATGTTGGTCGTGTGGGCTGAATGTCTGCATAGGTAGTGTAGAAAAGGGGTGGGCGTAGGATAGATTGAGTTTGTTTTTAGATATGTAAGTGTCCTTGTGGCCAGGGTAAAGGAATTCACTGTTGCTACGTTTTGTAACTTCAAAGCATTAAACTAATTCAAAGGAAGACTTGGGAGTCCAGGAATGGGGGTCTAGCTTTGTGTTTACTTTAAGTAAGGCACGCACCTAGCATCTGGTAGTCTGATGATTTATGCATTCATGTATTTATACATATGACTTGTAATGAATTATTTAAATGAGCAAGACTGCTTAATCAAATAATATATGTACAAGATTACTCAAACACTACTTAAATATTAAAAACACAACAGTCCTCCCTACTTAGCTCCAACTCAGTAAAGAATGCATCTCAACTATATACACTCAGACCCCACTTAACGCTGAGGATCCATTCCTTGGAAGTGGAGCACTATGTAAATCAGTGTTATACGGGGTTATTGTAACATTACGTAAATGGACATGTGTGCCCGATTTTTAAAAAAATCAAACCGGAGATATATGATATATTATTTTCTGTACACACGATAATTTGTGGAGTAACAAACATGCAGATAGGCCTACCTGTACATCAGTGGAGAGGCGACACGTCGCAGCAGCAGTGGAGGGAAGCAGGTGGTGGTTACATCTTAGAGGAGGGACCCGGTTGTGGGTCCTCCTCTCAACTTTGATTTCTTCTTCAAGTAGGCATCGAGATTTGACTGCCTTTTCTTAAGTTTCCTCTCATGAAGCAGTTCTCAGTAGCAGGAAATCAAATCGAGAACACCTCTCTTTGCCTTATTGCTTCACTCCCAGTCAGTGTCACTATTGATGAACTGGTCCATGATTTGTGTGATCGTGTGACACTAATACGGAGGAATTTTGTGGTGAGGTTTCTTGCTGGTGCTTCCTGTTCTCCATCAGTGTCCTCAGATTCACCCAGGATGCGTTGCTCTGCCAATTCTCGAAGCTCTTCATTATTAACGCTCTCACCATGACAATGCAGTAACTCTTCAACATCACTATCATTAGCATCCTGTAATCCCTCTTCATTGGCCCGTTCAACGATGTTTTAGATGACTGGTTCTGCCTGAAATCCTAGAATATTGTTGCAAGCTTCTGGCCATACCTTCTTCCACACTCCGATCATACAGTTTGAAGTTACTTCATCCCAGTCTGCTCTGATATTGCCTACAGTTTTCATGACGTTGTAGTTTTTTCAAAGTTACCTGATGGATTGTTTGTCTTAATCTTTTGTTTCCTCTATAAGTTGTTTTAATGTGCGACGAAGGTAGTAGGCTTTAAAATTTGATGTTACTCCTTGAAGTAATAAAATTGTATTGGGTGGAAGGTAAACCACTTCTACAGGAATGCAGATCTGAAGTGCGTCAAGATTCTCAGGGTGACCTGGGGCATTATCAAGCACCAACAAAGCTTTAGGTTTAAGGTCATGCTCCTTATAATATCGCTTCACTGCTGGATGAAAATGTGAAACAAACCAAGTTTGGAAACCATCAATCATCACCGAGGTTTTCTTGTTTGATTTCCAAATCGCTGGTAGATTACATGCCTTCCATTGTTTGTGGTGTTTCAGAATGATACACAATCATAGGCTTTAACTTAAAGTCACCATTAGTATTGCTTCCTAGCAAGAGTTCACCTGTCCTTTGCAGCCTTGAACCCAGATGACTGATTTTTCTTCTCGGGAGATGAAAATACGAGAAGGCATTCTTTTCCAAAATAAGCCCATTGTGTAATCAAATTCATCAATTATTCCGATACAGCCAGCCACTTCTGCTTTTTTTAATGAGTATTGTCACCTGGTACTCAACTCTTTATGAACCGGTGAATTCTTCCATTTTCTTGCTTTTCTTTTAAAAAAAACTCAATCATGTCTTCCCTTCCAAAGAACAGATACTGCTCTGTTTCGTCATTTCTTGCTGCACTTGAACAGGTCAGTAGCCATCTCAGATTCGTTTTAAAAATACCTCGTCGCCAATGTTATGTTTTGTACCTCCAGAACATTAAACTAATTCAAAGGAAGACATGGGAATCTGAAAATCCGGGTGTAACCTTGAGTTTTCTTTAAGCAAGGCATGCATATATTACGTGGTAGCATTCTGTTGTATGCAATTCACGTATTTATATATATAACCTGTAATGAATTATTTTTAAAAAATGCAACATTTTTACAAGATTACTCAAATATTAAATGCATTCATTGACTCTAGCATTTGAAAAATTAGAAAAGGCAAATTCATTAGGAACATTCGAAGCAGAATGCTTGAGAGAGGGGGTTGGTTCAAAGTTGGTATAGAGCTATAAAAAGGGTATGAAAATAGTATTAAAACAAACACTCAGCAAAGAGCAAGTACACTTTGGAATAACCCATTTCATACTATCTCACAGCTCAGGCTTTTGCAAACAACATAACAATGCATAACTTTGAAAGTATAAAGTAAAAGTACAAATGATTACACATAAAATATTTTCTAAATCAGTATGGCTATTTTACTCCAATTTGTAGGTTAGATCTTTTACTCTTCTTAGTCATAGTCATACTTTATTGATCCTGAGGGAAACTGGTTTTCGTTACAGTTGCACCATAAATAATTAAATAGTAATATGTAAATTATGCCAGGAAATAAGTCCAGGACCAGCCTACTGGCTCAGGGTGTCTGACCTTCCAAGGAAGGAGTTGTAAAGTTTGATGGCCACAACCAGGAATGACTTCCTATGACGCTCAGTGTTGCATCTCGGTGGAATGAGTCTCTGGCTGAATGTACTCCCGTGCCCAACCAGTCCATTATGTAGTGGATAGGAGACGTTGTCCAAGATGGCATGCAACTTGGACAGTTATTATGCAGTAACATAAGTTTAATATCCATTGCTCATGTTCTCTCACAAGATATGATAAAATGAATAATCCTGCAATTCCAAACTATAAGGCTGGGAATAACAAAACAAATCCAATCAGGATATAATAGATATTTAACAAATTAATTTGGTTAATATGTTTTGGGGTTCTATATTATTTTCACTGCTGTACCAATGGCAAACTAGAGTAACATGAGCAAGTAATTTCTTACTAGACAGTAAGCCATTTACTTTTCCATTTCAGATATGTTTTAGTTCTCAAAACTCTTTGCCTCTTTTCCATGGAAGATTTGGATATGATTTATACTGAATGGTAAAATAAAATGATATTGAACTCCAAATACAGCATGGTGTTCAACACCATCATTCTGTCAGTACCAATCACAAAGATTTAAACCTGGACCTCTGTACCTCCCTTTGAAACTGTATCCTCAATTTCCTCATCAGGAGACCACTGACAGTTTGGACTGGTAATAACATCTACTCGCTGATTATCAAAACAGTTGCACTTCAAGGATGAGTGCTGAGCCCACTGTTCTACTCTCTCCATATTCTTGAATATGTGGCTAACCACAGCTCAAATGCAATTTATAAATTTATAGATGACTTGATGATTGTTGGTAAACTTTCAAATGGTGTCAAGGAAGCATAATAGTATAGCGAGTAAATTGACTAGTTGAGTAGAGTCGCAACAAGAGCCTCGCACTCAGTGTTAGCAAGACCAAGAAATTGATTGTGGACTTAAGGAAGGGGAAGTTAGGAGAACATACACCAGTACTCATTGAGAGTCTGTGGTGAAAAGAGTAAGCAGCTTCAAGCTCCTGGGTGTTAACATCATGGAGGATCTGTCCTGGGCCCAACACATTGATCCAATCACAAAGAAGGAATATCAGTAGCTCTGCTTCATTAGGAGTTCGAGGAGATCAGAATCAGAATCAGGTTTATTAGCACTGGCATGTGACGTGAAATTTGTTAACTTAGCAGCAGCAGTTCAATGCAATACATAATCTAGCATAGAGAAAAAAAATAATAAAATAGAACATAATAAATAAACAAGTAAATCAATTATGTATATTGAATAGATTTTAAAAAGTGCAAAGACAGAAATACCGTATATTTTTTAAAAAGTGAGGTAGTGTCCAAAGCTTCAATGTACATTTAGGAATCAGATGGTAGAGGGGAAGAAGCTGTTCCTGAATCGCTGAGTGTGTGTTTTCAGGCTTCTGTACCTCCTACCTGATGGTAACAGTGAGAAAAGGGTATGCCCTGGGTGCTGGAGGTCTTTAATAATGGACACTGCCTTTCTGAGACACTGCTCCCTAAAGATATCCTGGGCACGACGAGATTTACAACCTTCTGCAGCTCCTTTCGGTCCTGTGCAGTAGCCCCTCCATACGAGGCGGTGATGTAGCCTGTCAGAATGCTCTCTGGCATGTTGCCAAAGACACTTTAAAATTTCTATAGACGGATGGTGGAGAGCATTCTGACTGGTTGCATCACAGCTTGGTATGGAGGCTCCAATGCACAAGGTTGCAAGTGGCTACAGGGGGTTGTAGTCACAGTGAGCTCCATCATGGCATAGCTTTCCCCACCATCAAGTACATCTTCGAGAGGTGGTGCCTCAAGAAGGTGGCAGACTTTATCAAGGAACCTCACCATTCAGGACATGCCTTCTTCTCATTGGGTGGGGGAGGAAGGTACAGGAGCCTGATGTCACACACTCAATAATTCAAGAACAGCTTCATCCCTCTGTCATCAGATTTCTGAAAGGTCCATGAACACTACCACATTATTTATTTTGTAATTTATAGTAATTTTATGTTTTTGCACTGTACCACTGGTGCAAGCTAACAGATTACATATCAAATAAGACACTAATAATAACCCTGATTCTGCTTCCGATTCCTGCTTCTGATTCTGACAATATAGTGCTTGGATTTGTATTCATAGCAAAAATGCTGCTTGTGCAAAGAGGGGAGATTAGTAAGTGATAACCTGTAATTGTTTGGAACAATAAACGGTTTAATATCCTTTTTCAGTTGGGCGTAATACGTAGACTGAAGAGGCTGAAATTCTTAATTTAAGCTGGCCTTTATTTTATTTTATTTTATTTAGAGTTACAGGCCCATCAACTACTATACTATATATATATATAAAAAAAAAGGTGTGTGCGTGTGTGCGCACACGTGCATGCATGCATGCATCATGGATGCTGGCAGGTGATAGGAGGAACTAGGTGGGGAGGGGATGGTACGCAGATAGAACTAGGTGCCAGATGGCCTCTGGTATGAATGGAAAGGGAAAAATTTGTGCATTCATCCTATCTATGCTCCTCATGATATTATAAACATCTATATAGAGACCACCCCCTGTCCTCTGTTCCCAGGAATAAAGCCCTAGCTTATCTAACTTAGACCTTAGACCATAAGACAAAGGAGCAGAAGTCAGCCTTTCGGCCCATCGAGCCTGCTCGGCCATTCTATCATGAGCTGATCCAATCTCCCATTTAGTCCCACTCCCCCGCCTTCTCACCATAACCTTTGATGCCCTGGCTACTCAGATACCTACCAATCTCTGCTGTAAATACACCCAATGACTTGACATCCATTGCTGCCCGTGGCAACAAATTCCACAGATTCACCACCCTCTGGCTAAAAAAATTTCTTCGCATCTCTGTTCTGAATGGGCACCCTTCAATCCTTAAGTCATGCCCTCTCGTACTAGACTCCCCTACCATGCGAAACAACTTTGCCACATCCACTCCGTCCATGCCTTTCAACATTCGAAATGTTTCTATGATGTCCCTCCCTCATTCTTCTGAACTCCAAGGAGTACAGTCCAAGAGTGGTCAAATGTTCCTCATATGTTAACCCTCTCATTCCTGGAATCATTCTAGTGAATCTCCTCTGAACCCTCTCCAACATCAGCACATCCTTTCTGAAATAAGGAGCCCAAAACTGTGCACAGTACTCCCAAGTGAGGTCTTACCAGTGCCTTAGAGAGCCTCAACATCACAACCCTGCTCCTATACTCTATTCCTCTAGAAATGTATGCCAACATTGCATTTGCCTTCTTCACCACCGACTCAACCTGGAGGTTAACCTTAAGGGTATCCTGCACGAGGACTCCCAAGTCCTGTTGCATCTCAGAACTTTGAATTCTCTCCTCATTTAAATAGTAGTCTGCCCGTTTATTTCTTCTACCAAAGTGCATAACCATACACTTTCCAACATTGTATTTCATTTGCCACTTCTGTGCCCATTCTTCCAATCTATCCAAGTCTCTCTGCAGACTCTCTGTTTCCTCAGCACTACTGGCCCCTCCACCTATCTTTGTATCATCAGCAAACTTAGCCACAAAGCCATCTATTCCATAATCCAAATTGTTGATGTACAAAGTAAAAAGAAGCAGCCCCAACACGGACCTCTGTGGAACACCACTGGTAACCGGCAGCCAACTAGAATGGGATCCGTTTATTCCCACTCTCTGTTTCCTGCCAATCAGCCAACGCTCTATCCACGTATGTAACTTTCCTGTAATTCCATGGGCTCTTATCTTGTTAAGTAGCCTCATGTGTGGCACCTTGTCAAAGGCCTTCTGAAACTCCAAATATACAACATCCACTGCAACTTCCTTGTCTAGTCTACTTGTAATTTCCTCCAAAAATTGTAATAGGTTTGTCAGGCAGGATTTTCCTTTAAGGAATCCATGCTGAGTTCTGCCTATCTTGTCATATGCTTCCAGGTACTCTATAACCTCATCCTTAACAATTGACTCCAACAACTTCCCAACCACTGATGTCAAGCTAACAGGTCTATAATTTCCTTTTTGCTTCCTTGCCCCCTTCTTAAATAGCGGAGTGACATTTGCAATCTTCCAGTCCTCCGGAACCATGCCAGAATCTATCGACTTTTGAAAGATCATCGCTAATGCCTCTGCAATCCCCACAGCTACTTCCTTCAGAACACAAGGATGCATTCCATCTGGTCCGGGAGATTTATCTACTCTTAGACTATTCAGCTTCCTGAGTACTTTCTCTGTCGTAATTGTGACTGCGCACACTTCTCTTCCCTGACACCCTTGAGTGTCCGGTATACTGCTGATGTCTTCCTCAGTGAAGACTGATGCAAAATACTCGTTCAGTTCCTCCGCCATCTCCTTATCTCCTATTACAGTTTCTCCAGCATCATTTTCTATCGGTCCTATATCTACTCTCACCTGTCTTTTACTCTTTATATACTTGAAAAAGCTTTTAGTATCCTCTTTGATATTATTTACTAGCTTCCTTTCATAGTTCATCTTTTCCCTCTTAATGACCTTCTTAGTTTCCTTTTGCAAGCTTTTAAAAACTTCCCAATCCTCTGTCTTCCCACTAATTTTTCTTCCTTGTATGCCCTCTCCTTTGCTTTAACTTTGGCTTTGACTTCTCTCATCAGCCACGGTTGCATCCTTTTTCCATTTGAAAATTTCTTCTGTTTTGGAATTATCTGTCTTGCACCTTCCTCACTTCTCGCATAAACTCCAGCCACTGCTGCTCTGCCGTCTTTCCCGCTAGTGTCCCTTTCTAGTCAACTTTGGCCAGTTCCTCTCTCATGCCACTGTGATTTCCTTTACTCCACTGAAATGCCGACACATCGGATTTCGGCTTCTCATTCTGAAATTTCACAGTGAACTCAATCAAGTTATGATCACTGGCTCCTAAGGGTTCCTTCACCTCAATCTCTCTAATCACCTCCGGTTCATTATACAATACCCAATCCAGTACCGCCGATCCGCTAGTGGGCTCAACAACAAGCTGTTCTAAAAAGCCATCTCGCAGACATTCTACAAATTCTCTCTCTTGAGATCCAGTGCCGACCTGATTTTCCCAATCCACTCGCATGTTAAAATCCCCCACAATTATCATAACACTGCCCTTCTGACAAGCCTTTTCTATTTACAGTTGTAATTTGTAGTCCACATCACTGCAGCTGTTTGGAGGCTTGTATATAACTGCCATCAGGGTCGTTTTACCCCTGCGATTTCTTAGCTCAACCCGTAAAGATTCTGCACCTTCCGATCCTATGTCACCTCTTTCTAATGATTTAATATCATTTCTTACCAATAAAGCCACGCCTCCCCCTCTGCCTACCTTCCTATCCTTCCGATACACTGTGTATCCTTGGACGTTCAGCTCCCAGAGACATGTATCCTTTAGTCACGTCTCAGTGATGGCCGCAATATCATAGCTGCCAATCTGTATCTGTACGACAAGATCATCCACTTTATTCCTTATGCTGTGTGCATTTAAGTATAACACCTTAAGACCAGTATTTGATACTTTTCGCTTTGATTTCACTGCAACTTTATTGAACTGCAACTCATCCCAAAGGCTACAAATTTGCCCCATCACCTGCCTGTCTTTCCTGACATCTTTACTGCTCACTATCTTAGATTTATTTCTGTTTTCCCCTTCCTCCGTTCTATCATTCCGGTTCCCATCCCCCTGCCAAATTAGTTTAAACCCTCCCTAACAGCTCTATTAAACCTTCCCGCCAGGATATTGGCCCCCTTCGGGTTCAGGTGTAACCTGTCCATTTTGAATAGGTCATACTTCCCTCAGAAGCGATCCCAATGATCCCAGAATCTGCAGCCCTGCCCCCTGCACCAGTCTCTCAGCCACGCATTCATCTGCCTGATCCTGCTATTCCTGCCCTTCCTAGCACGTGGCACAGGTAGCAATCCCGAGATTACTACCCTGGAGGTCCTGCTTCTCAGCTTCCTTCCAACTTCCGGAAATCTCTCTTCAGGACCTCCTCCCTTTTCCTATCTATGTCATTGGTACCAACATGTACCAAGACAACTGGCTGCTCGCCCTCTCCCTTCAGAATATTCTGGACCCGATCCGAGACATCCCGCACCCTGGCACCTGGGAGGCAACACACCATGCGGGTATCTCTATCAGGCTCACAGAATCTCCTGTCTGTTCCCCTGACTATGGAATCCCCTACGACTACTGCATTCCTCTTCTCCCTCCTTCCCTCCTGCACAACAGCACCAGACTCAGTGCCAGAGACCCAGTCACTGTGGGCTTCCCCTGTCAGGTCATCCCCCTCAACAGCATCCAGAGCAAGATATTTGTTGCTGAGGGGAACAGGCACAGGTGTGCTCTCTGCTATCCGGGCATTTTTCTTCCCTCTCCTGACAGTCACCCAATTTTCTGACCCCTGTTGCCTAGGGATGACTACCTCCCTGTAGCTCCTGTCTATCACCTCTTCACTTTCCCCGATAAGCAGTAGGTCATCCAGCTGCAGCTCCAGATCCCTAACACAGTCTCTGAGGAGCTGCATCTCGGTGCACCTGGCACAGATGTGGCCATCAGGGAGGCTGGAGGTCTCCCAGGATTCCCACATCTGACACCCTGAACAAAGCACTAACCCTGCAGACATGCTACCTAATTCTACAGGAATGAAACAAGGAAAAATAAGTCTACTCACCCACTTACCTCGCCAGCTTCTCTATATAACTTAGGCCCTTGAGGCTTGGCAAAATTCTTGTAAATCTTCTTTGTACTCTTAGTTGACATTTTTAATAACAGCGTGACCAGAACTGTACATGATACTTAAGGTGTAGCCGCACCAAAGTATTCTGTGGTCTGTGGTAAAGAAGGCAAATGCAATGCTTCCATCTATTTCATGGAGAATAGAATATAAAAGCAAGGAGATAACGCTGAGGCCTTATAAGACAGTGGTCAGGTTGTATTTGGAGTATTGTCAACAGTTTTGGGCCCCATATTCCGGAAAGAATGTGTTGTCATTGGAGAGGGTCCAGAGGAGATTCATGAGGATGATTCCAGGAATGAAGGGATTAACATATGAGGAGCGTTTGGCAGCTTTGGGCCTATATTCACTGGAATTTTAGAAGAATGCATGGGGATCTCATTGAAACCTACGGAATGTTGAAAGGGTTAGGTAAGGTGGATGTGGAGAGGAGATTTCCTGTGGTGTGGGTATTCAGAACTACAGAGCACAACCTCAGAATTGAGGGGCAACCTTTTAGAACAGAGGTAAGAAGGAATTCTTTTAGCTGGAGAATTGTGAATCTGTGGAATACTTTGTCACAGACTACCATAGAGGCCAAGTCCGTGGGTGTATTTAAAGCAGAGGTTGATCATTTCCTGATTGGTTAGGGCATCAAAGGATATGGCAAGAAGGCAGGTGTATGGGGTTGAGTGGGATCCAGGATCAGCCGTCATGAAATAGCGAAGCAGACTCAATGGGCTGAATGGCCTAATTCTGCTCCTACAAGGGGTCATTGATAAGTTCGTGGCCTAAGGTATAAGGAGTCAATTTTAGAAAAACTAGCACATTTATTTTTCAACTTAGTCCCCTCCTACATTTACACACTTAGTCCTGCGGTCGTGGAGCATACGGATCCCTTCTTTGTAGAAGTCGGCGTCTTGGACCTCCAGAAAGTGGTCCACAGCAAGGGTGATTGATACGTTCGTGGCCTAAGGTAGAAGGAGATGAGTTATACAGCTCTTATTACATGCACGAGCAGTTCAACTCTTTGAGTGATTATGCAGAAAGTTTGAAGTTAATACTTCAGCTCCTTCTACCTTAGGCCACAAACTTATCAATCACCCCTGCTGTGGACCACTTTCTGGAGGTCCAAGACACCGACTTCTACAAAGAAGGGATCCGTAAGCTCCACGACTGCTTTACTAAGTTTGTAAGTGTAGGAGGAGACTATGTTGAAAAATAAATGTGCTAGGTTTTCTAAAATTGATGCCTTCTACCTTAGGCCACAAATTTATCAATTACCCCTCGTATGTCTTATGGTCTTATATGAAGAGAGTGGCCATGTGAAAGGCACAAAGGTGGGGACTGGGGAAGATGTGATTGCTGGTGGGATCATAGTGCAGCTGGTAGAAATGGAAATGCAGAGATTGTTATATTGGAGGCTGGTGGGGTGAAAGATGAGGATGATGGGAAATGTGTTGCTGCTCTGTCTGAGAAGAGGGGTTTGAGACAGACCATGAAATGGAAGGAATGTGCATGAGGGCTTCACGAACTACTGAGGGGAAGAGGAGAAGTCTCATTTCCAGAAGAAGGAGGACATTTCAGTAGCTCTGGAGCAGAAGGTCTCGTCTTGAGAACTGATAGGATGAAGGTAGAAAAATAGAGAAAAGAGGTTAGCATCCTTACATGAAGCAGGTGGAAAAGGATATTAGCTTAGATAGCTCTGGGAGGCAGTCCAGGTAAAAGGTGATGAAATTGACAAGTCTGCATGGGTGTAGGAAATAGCACTGGTACAGTCGTCAATGTAGCAGAAAAGGGGTTTCTGCCAGAAGAGACTGTCCATGGAACCAACAAGAATATAAGCATAGTTAGCACCCTTGTGAGTGCCCACAGTCATCCTTTTGATCCTGATTGTGAGGAAGTTGTGAGGGTAAGGGCAAGAGGATGAGAATGTAATTGGAGAGGGATTGGTTGGGCCTTTATTCAAGAGAGAAATGTGTTAAAAACCTTACTGATGGGGATGGAAGTGTGCAGAGATGGGACACCATGATAAGGAGAACTGATTTGGCTCAGGAAATTGAAAGTTAACAAAATGGTGGAGGGCATGAATGGTCTCCTGGATGTAAGTGGGAGGACTGGAAAAGGGGAGACAGGATGGATTGCATGTATGAAGAAATGAATTAATTGAGGCAAGAGCAGACAATATACCTGCCAGGATGGTCTGGTTTATAGATCTTGGGAAAGAGATGGTTGGGGCACTGAGGTTGGAGGAAAGATCCCCTGATGTGATAAGATCTCTAATGGTCTGGGGGATGGTGTAGAGATGTTTCTCATTGTCTTTAGTAAAGAATGAGGAGCCTTCAGAAGATTGGAATCTGCCCTCTACAAGGTACAGGTCAACAACAGACAACAACAGCAACCCCCCACCCCACCCCTTGTCTGTGGTTGATGACAAAGTTAGGCATGATTGGTGTGATGTTCAAAGGAGATGCAGATGGAATGTGAGAGGGGAGTAGAGAAGACAGGATGGTCTGGGTCATATTGCCAATGGGAAATGAAAAGATCAAGTGAAGGTAAAAGGCCAGAAGGGAGAGCCAGGTGTAAGGAAAATGCAAGAGACAGGAGCAGAAAGAGTCATCAGTAGGGGGTACATACATATATATGTTGGTTCCTATGAATGCCAGAACTAACTTCTTCTCTCTTTCTACTTTTAGCAATAGTTCCTTCAAATTTGTCTGTCTTGCTTTTAATGCCATTAACTTACAATTTTGTGAAGTTATGGGTATCATAAAGATTGTTTTTACTGTATTTTCCATCTCATAGACAATATTGACTCGTGAATGTCTGTAACTCATTTGTTACCTGTGGATGGCCTTTATACTGCTGAATTTTCTTTTCCCTCCCAGTCCTGATGCAGGGTCTTGACTTGCATCTTTTGCCTCCACAGATGCTGCTTCATCTGAGTTCTTCTGGCATTCTGATTTTTGTTTCATATTCCAGCAAGTGTAGTCTCTTTTGCCTTCTTGGGTTCTCCAACATTAGTTCTTGTCAGAACTGCATGATTTTAGCTCCATTTTGATTTTTTCCCCTGTTGTTAGATGGAGATATTTACTATTTTTTAAGTAAACGGGTGAGTCAAAAGGATGCACTGTAGTCTGGTGATTTCTGGTCAATTTTTCCCAAATTCTGATTAGCGGACCCTCTTGAAGACGTTGGTTGGGGAACACTTGTAGTGTAACTTCTGAAAGAAATAATCAATTAGCTATGGGAAACTAAACTTGCATAGTGGAAAGAGAAGAAACAAAAATGGGTACAGTAACAAGTCAAAAATATGTAAAAATATATAAATCTCATGAGCGGCTGACAAAATGTGAGTGTCTTGCACCTGATGAGGTTTCCCAATGAGTCATTGGCTGATTGAGGGAAAAGAATTATGACCTTGAAGTTTACCATTATGCTATATTAAAATTATTAAATATTTAAATTATTAATCCTGACATTTTATAATATTTTGATGGACATATCATTACTAATCAATAATCATTCTGTGCTTTTCCCCACATTCTGCTATATGCAGTAGTATTCAATGTTAAGTTTTCTAATTGTGTGTTTTCAAGTCTTCCATCTGATGTTTGGCCCTGTGGATTTGGTGGATCTTTGCCAATGTAATAATCTTCTCACTGAGGGACATAGAAGAGATTTTGTAAATTGTGTTTAATACTACTCTAACGAAAAGTTCGCAGCACTAAGCTTAGCTGTGAGCGAGGGCTTCAGAAGTTATCCATGTGCAAGAAATCTATTTTTATGTTGCTTATATTGCATAGTGGCATACCGTGTAGAAGGGATTGTATAAAACATATTTAATATAGTTTTATTCCCTTTTGTCTACTGTAAACAATTGCTTCTGTGGTCTAAAAATAACAGGTAGTAAGACCACTTAAATGAAAGAATGTAACAAATAAATTTGTTGCTCAATTATGTTGTAATAAAACATTATGGTATGTTATCACTCTATTTTAAGCAAAACCAGACTTGCATTCTTTTTGACACTGTCATTGCTGCCAAGCTGAAAACATTGTGCTCACAGTTCAGTCCCTGGTCAGTCCGTACAATCTGCTGTAGGTTTTGATTGTTTAAATTTTCACAAGAGGACAGATGTTCACATTAATTGGTTGACCTGAATGTACAAAAAATGTCTTAGTGGGCATTGTAGCTTTGATTGAGCAGGAAGTCAATCACATAAAGCTCAGCTTCTATGCTGGAGACTGTTCCATTTGGGAAGATCTCCTTCTGCTGTTCTGCTGCAGACACTGACCCCTTGCACGCACCATCAATACTACTTGGCTTCAGCTTTCAATTGTAAAGCAGGCCTCCACCTGCCATGAATGAGTGATTCTTCTGTGCCTGAATGAAGGCGAGTATGTATTGTGGTGGGGAAGAATACTCCATAACACCATTATCGACAACTCTCCCCAACCTTATGAATTTCACAGCTCCCTTGCTGACTGAGAATGTTCTCATTTGGAAGGAGGTTACTTTTAAAGACAAGCACTGCATCTTTAAACTTTATTAATATAATATCATTTCAATTCAAGCTTCACCATCTGGATATATTCAGCACATGCTTTGATTATATTAGTTTACTTGAATGCAAAAACGAAGACAATTTATTTTTTCCTACAGTGATGCATTCCTCAGGTGAAAGTAAATTCTTGCTATAATTGAAGAGCTGCCTAGAAAGGTGATTATCATGCTTTGGGGAAAGTTTTGTTTCAGAGATTCTCTCAAATGAGAATTTCTTATGACAATGAACTGTTACTTACAGTCTGACTTTTAGCTAGTTTGTTGGAGTATACCATAAAGCTTGCCAGAACACTGTCAGAATGCCGTTGCAAACTAATCTAATTTAATTTGAATGTATAAAAGTCATTTTTTTTCAAGTGCAGTAAGAAATTGCAAGATTTTAATATTGCCATGCTGCCCTTACCTTTTGTGTGGTGATTTCCACATACTTAGCTGGAATTTCTTCTTTTATAACAGTTTGAAACATATTGTTCAAGATCCCTGCTTGGTTCAGTAAGTGGTTGATAAAGGAGCAGAAAGGAACATGTTAGGAATCCTGAGTTTCATTGATCAATTGTCTTTTAAATGGTGTGCATGTTTGCTGTTTATGAAAGTTGACTCCCACTCCTCTATTTCCACTTTCTAATGGGAACCATGCATATGATTCTGGATCAGAATTTTACGTTGTTTCACAAGTACTTGAAAACTTCTCAAAAGATAAACAGATTTAATCTTGGAAATAGTAAAATCTGGCTTGAATTGCATATCAGCTTGACACCAAACAGAACTATCCAATTTATATGAGCCTCTTGAAATAATTAAGGTTCTGTTACTTCGGTAAAGAACAGAAGTGCTTGCCAACAGCCATGAGCTTTAGTTCAGTGTAAAAACCTAAAGGCTATATGGACTGTCAAGAGAGTTTCTACAATAAAGTGAAGAGTAGGTTTCTAAATTACTGGATAATGTGAATGAATTTTCCATTGTTTTGGTCTTAAAGTCGAATTGTAATCTGCAATCACCTTGCTGTTTCTGGAAACAATATTTTTTGTGGTCTTTAACTAAAAATATTTCTTACTATGTGGTGAGGGCATGAGCAAGGATTCTGATGAAGAAAATCAAGGTGATAGTTCCAGTGAAGAGTCCTCAACTTGAAAGCCCATTTCTCTTCCCACAGATGCTGCCCAACCTGTTGAGTATTTTCAATTTCTGTTTTAGATTCCCAAATTATGATAGATTTTAACAATTTTTTTGGTCCTGGATCTCATCATATGTGGTGTACAGTATCTTAAAATTATGTATTAAAAAATTGATCCAATGAAATCTGGTATTGCGGTCTTGGTCCATCTTCAGTCTTGTAGTTGTGCCTTAATTGTCCTGCCACCCAAAAATGGAAAATCACTGACTTGATGAAGCAATATCTTTATGGAAATTTTAGATGTTGTTTTCAATTGGTTCTTCTTCACATAATTGTATTCACCATATTTACATCATTAATGGTTTCTAAGTAAAGTACATTATTTAAGTGTTTAATGTCATTTCCAGCACACAAGTGTAAAAGAGAATAAAATACACAAGATAAAGAACTCAATAATAAAAAACATATATACACACACATATGATAGCTTATATATATTGATTATACCTTCATAAAATGAAGAATGGCACAGAAGTTTCTGTACATAAAGTGATTCTGACATGAAATGATGTGGTAGGGATGGGTGAGTGGGTAGAGGTATTAATCAACGTTACTGCTTGCGGAGAGTAACTGTTTTTGGTTGGTAGTCCTGGTGTGAATGCTACGTAACCTCTTCCCTGACAGGACCGGCCAAACAGTCCATGAGCAGGGTGGATGGGATTCTTCATGATATTGCTGGACCTTTCTTTGCACCTTTCAGTATATATATATCATTGATGGCAGATAGGCGGGTGCTGGTGATGCACTGAGCAGTATTAACTACGCCTTTTAAGACCTTCCTGTCCGCCGCAGTGCATTTTCCATATCACGCAGTGATGTAGCATGTTAGGATATTCTCCACTGTGAGACTATCGAATGTTGTGAGTATAGATGTGATCAGTCTAACACTCTTAAGCCTCCTCAGAGGTGTTGGTGAGCTTTTCTGATTGTGTAGTATACGTACTAGATCTGTGAGAGGTTGTACAAGATGTGCACTTCCAGATGTGCTCACAGTTTCCACTGCGGTGCCTCCGATATAAAGAAGGGTGTGAGTTCTCCTGAAGTTGATAACCATCTCCTTTGCCTTGTAAACACTGAGGAAGAGGACATTTACTTGGCACCAGGCCTCAAACTCTTCCATCTCCTCCCTGTAGGACATCTCATCATTGCTGGTGATTGAGCCCACAGCTATCGTGTCATCGGTGAACTTGCCAATGTGAATTTGATGGGTATTTGGCTGTGCAATCATGTGTGGGAGCTCAGTGTATAACAATGGACTCAGCACACCACCCTGGGGCATCTGCGTTGATTATGATGGGGAGGGATGAGCGGTTGTGCATCCTGTCTATCTGAGGTTTGTTCGTTAGGAAGTCCAGCACTCTTGCACAGTAGTATATTTAGACTGAGGAGTAGGAGTTTGTTCACTAAGATCTGTGGAACGAATGCCAAACTGAAATCCAGAAACAGCATTCTGGCATAAATGTCCTCGTTTTCTAGGTGTGTCATTGCTAGGTGGATGACAAATGCTATGTCATCTGTCATAGAATGGTTCTGTCAGTAAGCATATTGGTATATTACCTACAATCTGTTTCTGACGAACTGGTTCAATGAAGAGTTTAAGTTGCAAGAAGACTTTACTGCTGTTCAAAGTTTTTGTTTTAAATTTGTACATTTATGAAATCACTCTTCAATAATAGAGTTCCTTGTGTAGTTTTTGCTTGTCCAGCCTTACTTCCATCTGTTTTTTTAAAAATCATGTGTTTCAGAATTTTGCTTGAGGCTAACTTGTGGTTATTTATTTTTAAACGTGAGTCAAATTGGAGTGACCAGAGTTGGCAGAAGTTCTGTCCAACTCAATTAGTGTGTATGGTCCCAAAGTAACTATCAGCTTTTCCTTTTTTACTGCATGCTGTTTTTGCAAAACCTGTTTTAGGTAACTACAGCAGATCCATGTATGTGCTCGCATTTCCTGCAGCACTCCACATATGGACGATTCATTGTGTTAGCAGATGTGCAAGTCACTATATTTCTGAAGATAATATTCTAAGTATTTTTCCTATATTGTGAGAATTATACAGATCTGTAAGAAGAATTGGATGAAGTGTGCGGACAGGCATTGGTAGCCATCTTTCAATGCTTGATGTTGGAGAAAAGAATTGTATACTAACAAAAAAGCACAATTTTTCAATATAATATCCTAATTGCTCTTGAAAATACCTTCATTTAACTGTGATTTTTTTTTCAAAGAACTTAATTGAAATTTCAATTGTACTCACAGTTTTGTTTTCTAAATTCCCACTAAGCACTGTATTTGTCATTAGTTACTCTCTAACTATTCTGTCTTAATCCTTCTGGCATATCCATGTTGCTATTGCACCTCTCCATTCTTCTTGCCTCCCTCATACATGCTACCTCATTTCCTCTCAGCTAATCATTCCCAGGTGAGTCCATGATTGCTCTGGCCTCCACGTTAAGGTGACCTCTGCATTAAAGAATTCTTTTTGCAGATCCACAGTTGCCAGCTGGTGCTTCTGCTTGGTTTCATCTTTGCTGAGGCCCTGAAAGATAGCATAAGTATGTATATTTGCCAGTGTCTTAGGGAAGAGGAGGGGATAGCTGCAGTGACTGGCAAGTATGTCATCAGTCTGAACAAAACAGCTGGAAAAATTTTTTGCTGCTGACAAAGTGTACTCCCTAATTTTTATCAGCTGACAAAAGCCTTGGAACTTTCAAATCTTCAAACATGATTGCTAGCAATCAAGTAAGTAAAATGTTTTAATTTATTGCAAATGAATGAACAAAGTCCAAGGACTTAAAATTACATGAACATTTCAAACGTTGAAAATTTGTTATTCTGAATAAATGCAAATCACCAAATGATTGTCTTGTCCCCTCACAGCTGATTTTCTCCATTCCGATGAACAAAGACATTTTTCTCTGCAGGGGCTAGAAATCTGAAATAAAAGGAGTCACTGGAAATATTCAGAAAATTACCCTACATCAAGGTGATAGGAGGCAGAGTGCAGTGGTAGATGGCTGTACATGTGGTGTACCACATGGATTGAGCTGGGATCTCTTGTATATCTGGGATGACAATGGAGGTAGTGGGATTGGTAAATTTACAGATCACAAGAAAATTGTTGAAGTTATAGTTAGTAAAGAAAGGTACTTAAGTATACAATGGGACATAGATCAACTGGAAGGTTGGGTGGTGTGGTAGCAGATGGAATTTAATGCAGGCAAGTGAAAGGTAATCCTACTTGGCATGTCAACTTCTGGTAGGACATATGGAGTAAGTTCCAGGGACCTTAGTAGTGTTGGTGGAAGTACTTGGGGTATGTCCATTGTGCACAAAGTAGCAACATAGGTGGATAGGGTAGTGAAGAAAGCATTTGGTATGGTTGTATTCATAGATTGTGGCTGAGTATGAGAGTTGGGACATCATGTTTCAGCTTCGCAAAATATTGGTTAGACCACAGTGTATTGACCACACATTCAAGGGAAGGATGTAGTTGCAATAAGAGACTCATCCAGATCTTTCCTGGAACGCAAAGTGGTCAGTATAAACAGATTGGATCGGAGATGGTGTTTATTCTCACTGGATGGAAGGGAGAAGGCTGAGGAGTGACCTTACAGAGATTTATAAAACTGAGAGCCACAGATGGTCAGGATAATTTTTTCCCATTGGAATGGAGTCTGGAACTAGAAGACACTGGTAAGAGAGAAGACATTTAAATGTGATATATGGGTTAGGTTTTTCACACAGAGTTGTGGTTATCTGGAACGAGCTGTCAGAGAAAGTTATCGATGCAGATGCAATTATGATGTTTAAAAGGCATTTGGACAGGTAGTTGTATAGAAAAGGCCTAGAGGGTTATGTACCTAATATAGGGAAACGGAATCAACATTGATAGGCATCATGGTCAGTATGGATGAGGTGGGCCAAAAGGGCCTCATTCAGTGCTTTATTTTATGAAGGAAAAGTAATTAATGCTTCAGATTGTTATGCTTTGATCAGAATCCTTTATATGCTGATGGACTCAAAAATCCAATATTGGGACACATTTCTCCATCACTTCTTCTCTTCCCCCCCAGTGGCGCTGTTTAGAGAGCTGCTGTCTCAATGCCAGAGACCCAGGTTCAGTCCTATTTTAGGGGTTTGCACACTTTCCCTGTGACTGCATATGTTTCCTTTGATGCTCTAGTTTCTCCTGCATACCAAAGAGCAGATAGATGGTAGGTTAATTGGTCATTGTCGATTGCCCCAATGTGTGAATGAATAGTAGAATCTTGGGGAAGTTGATAAGATGCAGACATCCCACCCTGCAAAAACTCATTTCAGGGAGGTCTCAACCGGAAGTCTCAACCTCATAGCAGTCTGTGTCAATGAATTTGTTAATTTTGCAAGACATCAGATTCACAAGTGTTTTGTGAGACAGCTGACTTTAGAATTCTGTCTTAATGTGCCATGTTCAAAATAGCTGCTATCTTGGTTGATGAGCAGGCATTTTTTTTTTGCTATTTCTGAATCAGGAAACATTTTCCTGAATAGCTTCCCTGTGTGCTTACACACCTGGAATGGGAGGTTATGCTCAGTGATGAAAGATGTAAAGTACACCTCAGCTCTAGTGACCTTCTCTGTCAGACTTTGGTTTTCTGCTAAAAAGAACTGTGAAATACTTGAGCAGCCTTCCCTGTGCTTAGCCTCCCTAATATGTTGTGGTCCCTAAATGAAGTAAAAGCATAAGGTGTATCCTTATTACAGGTGTGTGCTGCTTAACGTCCATTTAGACAACGTCCGATCGCATATATGTCTGTAGTGTGTGTGTATGTGTTTGTGTGTGTGTGTCTGTCTCTGTCTCTCACACACACACACACACACACACACACACACACAGACATACACACCCACACATACACACACCCCCACACCCACACACACCCACACACACCCCCGCATACACACACCCACACACACCCACTCACCCACCCACACACACACCCACCCACACCCCCACATACACACCCACACACACACACCCCACACACACACACACACACCCCCCCCCGCAATAGTCGGGATCAGAACTTACTTTTTAACATCAAAATGGGGGATTTTAAATGAGTGATTTAGAAGTTCTGTATCTTCTAGTTCAAGTTTATTGTCATCTGGCTGATTGTCCACAAATGAAACAACCTCTGTCCGGACCACGGTATACATATATCACGCACACCACATAAAACAATATATTACCATATTATTTAATAAAGTGTAATTCAAAATGCATATAAAGTGCGCAGCACAGGTAAACAGTTCACTGTCCTAATGACAAGACCTCAGTGGGGGCCGGGTATTTATTAAAATCGGTTTTTCTTCTGAGAACGGCTGTGCTTAAACCCAGTCCATCACGGGCTTCAATGTACCTGTAAGTGGAAGTGCTTCAGGGGAAAACCTCGAAGAATTTGCTTGATGTGAGTGCATTTTTAAAGATGTCTTAGCAGACGATTTTGGAATTTCGCTCCAATTTAAACCCTGCTCTAATCCCCTTTAAGACGTCAATGCGCCCCGCCCGTATGGGACAGCCTCGCGTAGTCAGGTTGTCACTGCCAGCCTTGGGAATTTCTTCGCCAGGCTTTTGTACTTCATCACCGACGATTGTCCAGATCATTTCAGCGTCATTACAAACGGCAGTAACTGAACTGATGAAATATGGAAGAGAGAGAGGTCGACTGTAAAGCCTGCCTACAGAGAAAACTGATAGGTCTACTTAGTACAAAGAGAGATCAAGCAGGATTCATTCATTTTCTTTCTTTCTTTTTTTCCCTCTCCCTCTCCCTCACTAAAAAATCAATTTCTGGGATATTGTATATAATTTGCAGGCATGGGGGAGCCGCTATCAATATGTGGGAGACTCCCGGAACTCCCGGGAGAGGTGGGATGTCTGAAGATGTATCAAAAATAGAATCAGCATGAAAATGTAGCTGATGGTCACCAGTGCAGACTTGATTAGCCAAAGAGTCTGTTTCATTCATTGACTCTGTAAATTAATTGAGGAACCATATTCTTACACAAAGCTAAATGTAAAATTCTCTATTTCAAGCCTTACATGTTGTGTTAATTTACACAGAAGTAGACAAACTTGTGACAGAGACAGTTAAATGAAAGGCACATTTGCCATAATTTAAGCACGTGTTATTACAGGCTTGATTGGCTTTTTGTTTTCAGTGGCACTGAGCCTAGATTGTGTTAATGAGCTCAGAATGTCCATTTTGAAGCAGAGTCTGATTCTGAGGGACCTCAGAATATAGTTTGTGGAAAGAGAAGTAGAGCAAAGTTAGAGGTAAGAAAAATATTTGCAGAGAAACAGTTTATTACATGATAAAGATTTTCCACCAGTTTCCAATAAAAACCCATGGGATCTAACAGCAACCTGCCTCCTCCCAGTTTGCTTCCCAAAGGATTCCATTCCATTTTTCCAGCTCTCCATCTTTATTTCATCTATATTGTCAATGTAATCTTCCATACACTATATCTGATAAATCTTCATTTTTCCTCATCTGTAGTTTTTACTCCTCCAATGTTGACAGAGTCTTTACCTGTTCCTTATTCTGTACTTCAGGAAGAGTTGGCTATGTCCTTGTCTTCTATCCCACATTCAACATGAACATGCATTGTAATTGCTGGCTCCTCCAACATCATGCTACAACTCGACATATCTTCCCCTGTTGTCTCATTTCAACACCTGGAAGAGTGTGTTCTCCCAATGGTGCTTTACTTCCATCTCCACTGCACCTACTTTAATTTTTACGGCATTCTTACACTCCTGCAATTGCAGAGGAAGAAATTAAAGCACTTTTACCTCTTTATTGTTGAAAGCTTCAGTGAAGGAACTTATGTACTTGTATTTAGAACATAACAGCAGTATGGCATAGTACAGGCTCTTTGTCCCACGATATTGTGCCAACCTTTTAGCTAACTCCAAATTCAATCTAACTCTTCCCTCCTGCGTAGCACTCCACTCTTTTTCATCCTGTGTCTAAGAGACTCTTTAATGTCTCCAATGTATCTGCCCCTACCACCAGCACTGGCAGCATGTTCCATGCACCTACCACTTTCTGTGTAACAAAAAAAAACTCTCACATACCCCTCCCTCATACTTTTCTCCAATCACCTTAAAATTATGCCCTACTATATTATCAATTTCCACCCTGGAATTTCTCCTGATCAAGTGGGTGGACTTAGATACTCGGACTGTGATTTCTTCCACAATTCAGAGTCCAGGCATGGATTAGTTGACCACTTTGGAGAAACACCTTCAATGAATCCACAAGACCCCAAGCTTCAAGTTTGTTTCATCGGACTCCAACTCTGACCTTGAGTTCCAACGCATTCAGCTTGAGATTGAGGCATTCCATCTCATTCTTCGACTCGACTCATTCAATAATTGCAGATAATGAACTATTCAAGCCTTGTCTCACATCTCTACATTCATTTTTTTCTGACTTGTTCTCACCGGCTTAGTCCATGAGCCTCCACATCCTGCACATCATTCTTCACAAATTCTGCCATTTTCAACGGGATCTTACCACCATACACATCTTTAACTCCCTCCCACTCTCCGCTTTCCACAGGGATCACTCTCTCCATGATCCTGTTGTCCATTTGTCACTCCCCACTAATCTCTCTCCTGACACTTATCACTGCAAGTGGAAGAAATGTTACACCTGCCCATTCACCTCCTATCTGGCCTCCATTCAAGGCCCCAAACAGTCTTTTCAGATGAGGTAACACTTCACCTGTGAATTTGTTGGGGTTATCTCCTGTATCCAGTGTTCCCAATGCTGATTCCTCTACATTAGTGAGACTTCCAATCCCACTCCCATTCCGACATATCCTTCGCGGTATTCTCTACTGCCATGATGAGGCCACTCTCAGGTTGGAGGAGCAACATCTCGTATTCTGTCTTGGTACCTCCAACCTGATAGCACGAATATCAATTTCTACAACTTCCAGTAAATTCCCCCCTTCCCCTTCCCTCTTCTTCCATTCCCCACTCTGGCTTCCCTCTTACCTCTTCTCTTCTTACCTGCCCATCACCTCCCCCCCGTTGCCCCTCCTCCTTCCCTTTCTTCCATGCTCCACTCTCACCTCCAATCAGATTCCTTCTTCAGCCCTTTACATTTTCCACATCACCTCCCGCTTTCTCACTTCATCCCCTCCTCCCCCACCCACCTCGATTCACCTATCACCTTCTCGCTTGTACTTCTTCCCCAACCCCCCCGAATAATTTTAGTTTCTTCCACCTTCCTATTCAGTCCTGATGAAGGCTTTTGCCCTGAAATGTCAACTGTTAATTCCTTTCTATGGATGCTGCCTGCTCTGCTGATATCCTCCAGTATTTTGTATGTGTTGCTCAGAAATGTGCCTTGCCTGATTATGTACGCCCCTTAATGCCTATTCGTATTAACTTTCAGTCATTGAACAATTCTGAGAAATTCAAGACTAAAACATCTTTCATTCTTATCACATTTGCCACCATGTTCAGTAGTATAATTTTTGGTCATTCGTGCAAAAGTAATGTGCTGAAAATACAATTTATTGGCATGAATAAATTTCCTATCACCTTACTGTATCAAGCAGTAGTAAATCAAGGCAATTGGACTTGCTGTGTTGTCATTTCCCACTCATCCGAGAGGTTTCTTCAGTTCTGATCCATGGTGGGTAGTTTTCCGGTTTATAAACTCAGTAAATTGTTTAAAGGTATAGCAATCACATGAGGGTCATTAAGAGTTGTAGAGGTAATGAAAGGGTCATTAGTCTTATCTAATGGAGGTATGAACTGTTGTGGAAACACCAAGGTAGAGATGGTAGGACTGTATTGTAAGTAGCTGATAAGTGGTATTATACTCCACAACCCTCATGTGATTGCTATACCTCTAAACAACTCACAGAGTTTCTAAGCCAGGAAACTGAGTCAGTGGTGGAGGCAGATACACTAGTGAAGTTTAAGAGACTACTAGACAGGTATATGGAGGAATTTAAGGTGGGGGCTTATATGGGAGGCAGGGTTTGAGGGTCGGCACAATGTTGTGGGCCGAAAGGCCTGTACTGTGCTGTACTATTCTATGTTCTATCTATGTTGCTCTACCCACCATGGAATAGAACTGAAAAAGACTCAGATGAGTGGCGAAATGTCTTTTAGACAACACAACAAGTCCAGTTGCCTTGATTTACTACTGCTTGATATACAATGATCTGAATGACTGAGAACTTTCATAGACATATCACTTTACTGCTTCATTACTGCCATATTATTGCCCTGTTGCGAAAACTATTGGCGCTGTTTGTCCTTTTCACGTAGTAAGCACGTTTATGCTTGTATAATTGATTTCAGGTCAATGCTCCCACTATGCAGTGTCAGGCAGCAATTGTAGTGATGTTATAGTCTTCCCTCAAATTGGTTACCATATCAAACATTGATCCAGAGAATATTTCTGCTTTATATTTTGGAACTTAATAGTGAAAATTGCTGCTCAGTGTCCATTTTATAGGTGCATTTATGCACACCGTGCAGTTTTAGAGGTCCTGGAAATATGTTGATTGTAAGCAACCTTGACTGTTATATTAATGCAACTAGATATCATGCTCTGAACACACCAGTATAATTTGTTGAAAGAGCTCAGAAGGATTCTATGCTAGGAGCAGAAATTTTGCTTACAAAGTTAGAGAGAATTGATTGAAGGCCGACCTTTTCACACTTTGATCTTCAGAAGTCCTAAAGCCAATAGAAGTTTGCATTTTGGATATGTAGGCAAGATTTTCCTTTATGTACACAGTATATGTACAAACATTTGTTTAAAAAGTTGGAACATACTCTACCTCAAATGGAACTAATGGCAAACTAAAAGTCAGGCCGGGAATCTTACTGGGTTGACTGTTGCACGACACAACCCAACAAACATCAACCCTAGCAACAGTTCATCTTAATATTAAATTATCAAGTGCTTCCCTGCCCCTGTATCCAATTAGTTTTAATATTTGGGTTGTTGGTTCAATGGCTGTGTACGCTAAGCAATGTAGCATCGAAATCAGAACAGTTCTAGGTTTGACTCCATATCCACTTCCACTTAGGCCATCTCAAATGAAGGCCTGGTAGCTTTATAACAGCAGCAGGTGGAAGTGCCTGGAGCTCTGCCTTCTGATTGCAAGATATTGCTAAATGCGCAATCAGTTGAAGATTAGTATAGAACATAAGTACAGCAAGAAATACAGTATACTATTTGGCTCTTCATTCAGTAAGGTTCAGTCTGACCTTTTACTTAAATATCCACTTTCCTTCACTTGTCCAAATTCTCTTATTATTCTAACGTCTATTGATTTTTGTTTTGAATATTCAGAGACCCATTTCTCCAGGAACCCCTCTAGAAATTCCAAGAATTTGCAGTTACCCCGGGGGAAAAAAAATGACTTTACAGTTCAGCCCTGAATGGCTGACACATTACTTTGAGACTGTGACCCCTGATTTCAGACACCTCAGTCAAGGAATATATCCTACCAAGCCTTTTTAGAATTTAGTATAAAGTCTGCCTCAGGGTTACGGACACCCACCCTATGGACATCCATACAGATGAGTGAATTCACATATTATTAAATTCAAAAGGACAAATGTTCATTCCTACAAGCAGCAAAACTAGTTTCCCCTCTCCACTTTTAGGTATCAGTTTTAAGTGCTTTAGGTGCTATTCAATACAATGCTGTAGAGGTATGGTTAACATATTAAGTGAACTTCTTATAGTTTTAATAGCTGAATACACGTTTTCCAGCAATGACTGTATTTCAATTTTTAAAAAAACATTCTTCTGAAATCTAGAGATTATAAAAGCAATCTTAATATCTTCTCAAAGGACAAAGGTTCATTTAATATCAGAGAATGTATACGGAATACAACCGGAAATTTGTACTCTTCACAGACATCCACAAAACAAAAAACCCCTTAGCATGAATGATAGGAACATCGAAGCCCCAAAGCCCCCTTCCCCCCACACTCTTTGCATAACCAGCAGAAAAAGTATTAACCTTTGTGCTAGCAGAAGCACTGACCCCCACCATGCAAACAGCACAGAAGCAAAAGCTCCCCCCCCCCACCAAAGTCCATCATAGTCCATAACCCAGCACTTTGGTATCTCAGGTTCTCTCTCCAAAGCGAGGGAGAGGGAGGTCGCTGCTGCAACAGTGAGAGCGGAGACCAGCAACTCAGGGTTCCGATGTTACAATTCTCTGCATTGCTTCTCCAAGCTCCCCCATCTTGAGGACTGACAGTCTCTCACTGTCTATCAAAAGAGAGAGAGAAGGATCGCACGAGTACAGGGGCCTTCTTCTGACAGCAGCACACACCACCTGGTGTCTCAATGTTTCAGTCACCCACAACACTTAAGTCGGTGAAATCGACAAGGAAACTGGGTCATCTCCAAGGGTGCATGTCTTCCAGACTGTTCCTGGAGACAGCAAACCATCAGGCTGCACAGTCAGTCTGAAAACCCACCAATTGTGAAGAACGCAAACAACAGGAATTCTGCAGATGCTGGAAATTCAAGCAACACACATCAAAGTTGCTGGTGAACGCAGCAGGCCAGGCAGCATCTGTAGGAAGAGGTGCAGTCGACGTTTCAGGCCGAGACCCTTCGTCAGGACTAACTGAAGGAAGAGTGAGTAAGAGATTTGAAAAGCTTCCTTTTCAAATCTCTTACTCACTCTTCCTTCAGTTAGTCCTGACGAAGGGTCTCGGCCTGAAACGTCGACTGCACTTGTGAAGAACTGTAGTTTGAATTGTAGATTACAGACTCTGACAGAACCCCAGACACCTTGAAAAAAAAAGACATAAGAGAAACAGTCTTATGAATAATTAAACAATCTAAAGGCAAAAGAAAGAAATGTTCTTAAACTTTGTTGCACTCTTATTGCAAGTATTGTGATGGTATTGGGTTTGCTGACCACGAAATTCTAAACTGAAATGAAGACCTTAAGCCCTATCTGTTATAAGTAACCACAGGTACTCTCATTAAAGGGAGATTATATTGTAACTACCCAAAATTTAAAGGCTAGTTTTCTTCCCTGTTTATCCTCCATCATTGCCCACTGTTTGAGTGGTGAGCCCCCCCTTCCTACCAAGGCAAAGATACTTGCAGCTAACAAAATAGTTTAAACACAGTTCATTTATTTTCAGTGATACACGTTTAAATCCAAACAACATTCTTCATCACATTTAAAACTCACGAAGGATTTCTATCTTATAAAAGATTTCCAAATGACAGATTTCTAAAATACAAAGGATTTCTATAACACAGGTACAAATCCCATAATCTAAAAAGATAAACCCATGAGCTGCAGTTGAACCACAGTCGTCTGTTGCAGAAATTGAAGGCAGAGGAATAGATTCTAATTCACCCTGTGTTTCTGTATTTCTTCCTGATATTCTGGATCATTCCTAAAAAAGCCTGAACTGCTGTCTACATTTAGGCTATTTCTTTGCCACGTGGGAGACTTCACACAAATCTGATATTTTGTTTTGGATATCTTTCACACAAATAGTCTGAAGGCTTTTGAAGACGGAGATCCCTGGTATCCCCAATTAATGCTGTGAAGCTGACTTCTTAAGTGCACTACTTTCCAATTGTTGATAAATAAGCTATTGATCTGTTAGATTATATCAATCTAGTCTGCAAACGTCATTGAACAAAACAATTTAGCCAGTGTTGTCTGTTCAAAACACACCAAATTAAGTAGCCCATTGTCTTACACTGCATCTCTTCAGCAATTAGACCAGACCATGTGGGGCCAGCAAGTCTGTTTTATACAATGCTTCTGTTTGCAAAGCTGTTTAATTTCAAACTGATTATTGCTTTCCATTTATGTTTCAGAACTGAACACAGGCTCCTGTTTATGACAAGCAGCTATACAAAGAATATTATTTGGAAGTTTAATTATTCAAAAACAACAATTTGATCTTTAGAATTGTCAGCTGCTGTGTTTAGAAAGCTGAGCTTGGCAAAAATACAAAATACAAGAGGCCCCCTAGACGGTGAATATCCGACACAGTATGTAGTTCATTTGGAAGGGAGGTCAGACCTATACATAATGTCCCAGGGAAGTTTCACCACACCTTTAGCAAAAGCTCATTCTTCTTGGTCTCACATCCTCTTGCAATAAAGATGAGCATACTTTGGGCAGCCCTAAATGCTGCCAACTCTACCATGCTAACTTTGAGTGGTTTATGTACAAGAATACCTAGATCTGTCTGAACATCAACATTTTTAAATCTCTTGCCATTTAAAACTATTCTTTTTTTTAAACTTTTTGCCAAAAGTGGGTCACCTTGCATTTAGTTACAATAACTTGTATCTGTCATTGCTAAGTCTTCCTGTTCACTTAGTCTGTCTGAAGCTTTGCTACATCTTCTGCCATAACATACACTGTTGTGTTGCTTAGTATCATCAGCAACCTTAGATTGTAAACATTACCATCTAAATCACTGATGTGCATTTTGAGCATCTTTGGTCTTTATAACACCGAAAGGTAGGTTGCAGCCAGAAGTACCAAAGGAGCCTCAGATGCGACATTTTCTTTATATTAAACTATGACCGAATCTCTCAATCTCTGCCTTAAGTATATCTAGAGATTTGGCTCCTACAGCTGCCTGTAGCAAAGAATTCTCCTGATTCACCACTCTCTGGCTAAAGAATGTTCCTCCTCATCTCCGTTCTAAATGGATGCCCCTCTATTTTGAGGCTGTGTCCTCTGGTTTTATACACTCCCACCATAGAATAAAGTAGGTGGAAGGAAAATAGCTTTCAGGAGTTTGAGTTAAATTTAGAAATTAGAATTAGAATTTTAATTCTTACATCCATCTCACAATGCAAGGGAGTAAATATCTTTGTTAACTGTTATGTTAACGTATGTAAATAGTTTCAATCATTAATGGAGAACTGGGGCATTTTCCATCCTTCGTTAATTCAAGTTTAGACTCGAATTGCCACTTCACTTGTGAGATGGCTTTTCAGAGATCATGTCTGGACCTCTTGTAACTTTCTTGTCACCAGACTTGAAAGCCTCTGATCTGGCCCTCATAAGATTGTGGATCTCATGATTCATCCAGGCTTCCAGTTGGGGAAGACTCTGAATGATTTTGTGGGGCCACACTCATGTATGAGTTTTTATAAAGTCTGTGACAACCATGGCGTATTCATTCAGATGCACAGATGAGTGCTTGAACACAGCCCAGTCTGCTGACTCGATGCAATCCCATTGCCACTCCTCTGCCTCCCATGGACATCTCTTTGCTGCCTAGTCTCTAGAGCCTTGCACCTTCGCCTCTGTCTGTATGCAGGTAGGAGAAGGACAGCCAAGTGCTCAGATTTTCTGAAATGCGGTCTGGGCATGGAATCCCTTATCTTAGTATAACTCTGGTCTAGTGTGTTGGGACCTCTGGTGCTGCAGGTTACACTCTGATGGTAACTGGGCAGGGCTTTCTTCAAACAAGCCTGGTTGGAGTCCCCAACTATGATTTGAAATGTATCAGGGTGGACTGTTTCTTGTTTGGTGATGGCATCATGTAGTATCTCAAGCACTTGATTATAGTTGGCCTCTGGTGGTATGTAAATTGTGGTCAGCATTATGGAGAAGAACACCCCAGGTAAATAGAATGGATGGCATTTGATTGTTAGGTATTCAAGGTCAGGGGAACACGAATTCGACAAAACTGTGTAATCAATCACATACAGTATGTTCACATTTATGCACCAATCACAGAACAGCACATTATAAAATCTTGCAGAAAGCAACGAAGAAATAAAGTCGTTTCATTTGGTGGGTTGGTGTCTTCATAGCATTAGTTTTAGTTATTGATTTGTTATAGAAATTGTGTTCTGTTTATAACTGGCCTGTTGCCAAAATAGGATACAGTTGTGTATAGTTTACTATAGTTTAGGTAATTCAATGGATGTCACACTCCTTCTGCACTATTTGGAAACCACAGTACACTCTAATCTAAAACCTTAATTCTTGCAACTTAATTTTGGCTCAGTAGAGGTAATAGGGTTGTGGACTTGATGTTTTGTCTCCACTGTGATATGCATCTGAAATAGACTTGACAGCAGTTCTAATAGGGATTTTCCCAAATGTGTGCCAGTATTTCAGTGAGAATCTTTGAGAGTCTTTATAAATATTTCACCAGGATTGCTATGATATTTTGGTAGGACATTGGACAAACCTGGGAAATTAAGACACCAAACTCTTCCTCCTATCCTGTCAACCCCATACCACCTTTCTCTCACCTCCAGTAATTTGCAGTGGATGTTCTGATGCTTTGTATTTCTTGAACATATCCAGAATAGGGCAATCACAATTTAAACAGAATTAATGGATGAGGAGCACAGAAACACTTACAACCTTAGGCCCAATGCTGTAAGTCTAGTTCAGGGCAATTAAGTTCAAATGGTTCACACCATAACATTAAACCACAATTTATTCCAATTTCCAGTACTCTGTAATCTCTGGAGAAGGACTTTCTTGCAAATGTTTGGAACCTGAAAATATAATGGATTCTGGTTATTGGGCCATCAGTTAATTGAGGCAGCAGTTATTTGGGGCTCCTCTTAACAAAAATTATATGAGAAAATAGCTCAGATTCCCTTCATTTATTTGGGATGCTGTGTCTTTTAAGTGGCAGAGAAGACTGTTGCTGAACAGCTTCTAACTCGAGTCAGATGCGTGCGCTTATGTGGCCCTTAGACACTACACTGAGTTTAGAGCAAACATTTTTTAAATAGCATCAGTTATGTGTGTTTGTGTATAAAAAGCAGTGAATTGTGTCACTGATAGTTGGCGAGAAATAAGCTGCAAGACAATTGTCAGAACTGTGTTGCTGAATACAGTTTTAAGCATTCAGGCTTGGAGATGTCAGAAATGGATGGGATGTGAGTTTAAATTATTTCCCTACAAGTTAGTAGCTACAAGGATTTGAAGGTAAAGACGAACAACTTGAACGCTACAATGAAAGTGAAGATTTGGAGGATGCAATCATGAATAGCATTTTATGAAAAGAGTCCATTATCTACAGTCGGTGTCATCACTGATTTTGTTAATTTACAGTCAATCAAAAGAATGCAGCAGCATATGGGTACACTGGGTGAATGCCGATCACCATTAGGAACTAATAAAGAGTTTTATAGTACTGAACTAGTATTGATGGTGTTCTAAATTGTTCTGTATTTCACTTAAGTACATGATTTGTTACTCAGTTAAATGGTAGTTTGTCATTTTTTTAAAAATACCTTTTTAACTATTTCCGTGCGACTTCAGCATTTGGGGCAGCTACTTAATTGGGTCAAAATGTACCAGTCCTGATGTGTCCCATTTAACTAGAATCCACTGCAAATACATTTTTAAAAATCTAGTGCTTTTGAAAAATGTTTTTGTAAATAAGTAATTCAAAATATAATAGAAAATCTTCATCTGGCTGTTTACAGCCACTGTTTGAATAGAACTACAATGAAAAGCAGGGTGGAAGTAGTTAATGAGAGATTTATGAATGATATTGATTTCAGTTTGTTCTTTCGTCTAGGGCACTGATTCATAACCTGGGGTCCACAGACCCCCCCCCCCAATTAATGGCATAAAAATGTTGGAAACCCCTGATTTAGAGGAACACCATTTGTAGGATTAGATGTTTTCTCTTGCAGTACGTCAAAGCTCAGAGAATAGGAAATTAGCCACATTTATGGCAAATTCTTGTGTGACAATTTCCTATTAGCAGTAAATATAATGTAAAGAACGTATAAACTCTTTTCGTGAGAATGATAATTTGAAGTTATAACCAATGCTCCTATCTTTTTCAGATGGTGGGTACTTGTCATAGTTCTGGTGTTGGTATTTACTGCTCCTTTTACCTTGTCCTATAAATAATTTTGTCACTTAAATTTTCCTGTTGTCCATCCATTCAACACATTTTCCTGCTGGTTGCCTTTGGTTTGGAAAACTTGCATCCCTACATTCCAGTTTGTACAAAAGGTAATTGCGCAAAAGAAGATTAACTCTCATTCTTTCTGCACAGATGTTGTCTGACCTGCTGAATATTTCTCCAACATTGGGCTTTTAATGGCTCTCTCAACAATTGATTTAATAACCTGAATGTTATTGATTTGCTTTGCCTTTGAGGATCGTGAGGTTTGGGTTCAGTTACAAAGCAACAATTATTGTGCTTTTCAACACTTCATTGCTTGACTATTTTACTCAACAAGCATACACTCCTGGCTGTTCTTTGGAGGATTAGCTGCTCCTTAGTCGCCATGGTTCATGCTCACAATCAGAAGATTGAGAGTTCAAGTCCATATTAAACATCTAGCACTAAAGGAGTGCTGTGCTGCAGTGTGTTTTTATTCTCATGAAACATTCAGTCAAATCCTCTGTCAGGTGATAACAAAGATTCCATGTTAATATTTAGAACATTAAGGAATTTACCATGGTCAATATATATCCTTCAGTTAGTCTCACTAAAACAGATTATCTGATCATGATCACATTTGGCACAACAAAATGGGAACGTTAACTTACTATTTCCACAGAGGGTTAATCTTTTTGAATACTAACTATCACTGAACTTTGTCCACATTACAGAGGACAACATGGGAGTGTAGTGGTTAGCGCATTGCTTTACAATACCTTCCACCCGGGATCAATTCCTACACTACCTGCAATTTGGGTTCAATGGAGTTTGTACGTTCTCCATGTGACCGCATGGGTTTCCTCCAGGTGGTCGGGTTTCCTCCCACAGTCCAAAGGCCTGTCGGTTGGTATGCTAACTGGTCACTGTAACCTGTGATTAGGCTAGAGTTAAATCGGGCGTTGCTGGGCGGCATGGCTTGAAGGGCCTATCCAAGCGGTATCTCAATAAGTAGATAACTGCTAGTCATTTTGTAAATTTTATCAGTTTTAAAACATATTGAATGGATTTAACAGAAATTTATATGTTTTAGCTACTGTTTAATTTTAAGATCAGAAAGATTGGGTAGGATTCTGTGCTATTTCTTTGTGGTTTAAAAAAAAGGTTTATTGTGTTCTTCACATCTGCACCCAAGATGCATAGTTAACCTGTGAATTGTTTGGTAAAAGATACATGACTACCTACAACAGTTGATATCTATGTTGATCAGTAAAAGAAGGTAAATAGAGAGAACTCAAATTGTAAAATAGGAGTCAAAATTGAAACCTTGCTATGCTTTTCATGAATTTTAAGTCTGCTTTGGAATTTGCTGTGCTTGACAATCACCCATTTTGGGAAGCTTGCTTCAACAAGTTAATGATCCTATTTCTGACTGTAAGTAAATTTGTAATAAATATAATTTGTATTTGCATCGCAGAAGTTTCATATAACTAAATTCAATTTTTTTCATTTCATAAATAAACCATAAACCAAATACTTAACTGTATTTGGGGATCTGCTTTTCCAAGTTTTCCTTCATATCGATAGGTGGATACTTTATTATTCTCAAAGGAAATTACAGTGCCACAATAGCATTACAAGTGCACAGATACACAAATATTCGAAATGTAAGAAAGAATAAAAAACTAAGTTAAGTTAAAAATAAGATGTACAAGATTTACAAATCAAAGATAACAAGATTTACCAGATTTCCAAGTTCACACTGATCAGATGGTTGTGCAAGAATTACTGTAATATTATACAGTAATTGGTGCACATTCACACTATCCAGACAGGAAGTGATGGTAGTATTGCACAGGGTGTTAGTGATAGCAGTGTGTGGTAAACAGAGCTTAAAAAGAGCTCTGGTTAACAACAGTCTAATGGGTGTGAGGCATCACTTTCCAGGTTGTAGGTTGACTCATTATACAGTCTAATGGCCAAGGATAAGGTTGACCTCATATAGCACTCTTTGGAGTAGTGCAATTGTCTTAGTCTATTACCGAAAGCCAAGGTGGCATGCAGAGGGTGAGAAATATTTTCTAGAATTGCCAGGATTTTCCGGAGGGTCCTTTGTTCTACCACAGTCTCCACTCTGTTCAGCTTGACTCCTATAACAGAGTCAGTCTTTCTAATCAGTTTATCAAGCCTGTTGGCATCACCATATTTGCCTGCACTCTCAGTACTTATTTGCAATTTTCTGTATTCATCCTAGCTGTGCTTTCATTATTGGGAGGCATTGATTCTTTACCATCAAGGGTAACTTCTCTTTTGAGAATTTGCCCACTTATCAAGATATTTATCAGGATTATGCATTTACAATCACATGGAACAGCAGTAGGGCTTTTCACCATCAAGCCTGTTTTATTATTCAATTCCCTTTGATCTTTACTACTTGGATGGAATTGTTTCTCTCTTTCTCAGTTCTGGTGTAAGGTCCCAGACATGAAACATTTAATTGTTCTTATTTTCACAGATGCTGTGTGACCTGCTGAGTTTTTCCTGCATTTTCTGTTTTAAGGGTTGTTTTAAGAATCAAGGGTTGGGTTTTTCAGGATATATAGAAACAGGCAGCTAGAAAGATGTACTTACCATAGAATAGGTACACTCAAGATGATTAAATTATGAAGGCAGATTGCAACGTACGGATGTGTATACACTTGCCACGTGAACAGTGGTGTAAATTGAAATGGCTCATTTCTACGTGTACTGTATGTGGGGCTTAAACATTTCCATTTTGTTTATGATGTAGTTTAGAAATGTTTTCTTGATTCTCTTTTGTGTTTGCCTAATTTAGGTAGATTCAATTAATTATATTTTCACTTGTGATGTGTCAACTTCTGATTAATGTAAATTACAGCTAAGTGAAAGTCATTTATCAATAGCTGCAGACAAATTCGAGCTTTGCTATATCTCTTCAACAAAGTTTTCACTTTCACTCATACAATTGCAAACACTGTATTTTGTTTCATTTCCACTTCCACTGTTTTACTCTTCTGGCTTTTGCCATTTATTTGTATATCCCACAGCTGGATGGCATTAGACAAAAGCATCTATTGACATTTTGAAAACTATAGGAAGCAAATAAATGCAAAATTAATTGAAGTATAACTTGTGCAAGCTTAGTACATATTATAAACAACGAGTTAAATTGAAGAAAAATGAAGAGCTGATTTCAGATAGGTCTTTTAGGGGTGTTTTAAAAGTTATTATCACCCATAAATTCAAGCCTTGTGTATAATTCGATGTAATGCTTCACTAGTCAAGGAAAAGGGATGGTAACAGGTTTGAAATAAAGATTACAAGATAGTAAATAGTGTAGCATCTGCTGGGAGCATGAGTTTAATGCACCACTGTCATTAGGGTATAAATAACAGTGATTTGTGGCAAGGGAGAAGAAAAGCATGAACTGCCATTCATTACAGCCAGTTCAAGAATTGGCTTTGCTCCAGTCAGACTGTAACCTTGCAGACACGATTGCTCATCTGCTTCCTCTTGAGTATCAAGATATTGCCTCATTTGTGCTCTCAAAATAAATTAAAGTCAGCACAGAATATTAGCACTACCATTAAAAGATGTAAGGCGCCTGTCATGGTATTTCTGCGATTACATGTATTCCATTGTAAATTGGAACAATTAAATCAAGTCTTCTGTAGGCACAAAATTGATCTTAATCTCCTTTGTATTCCACTCCCTTAAGATGCATGGGATCCACAGAATTGGCTTGCACATAGAAAAAAAGAGGATAATGATTGATGGGTCTTACTCTGGCTGGAGGTCTGTGACTAGTGGTGTTCTGCAAGTATCCATAATGTAGTTTCTTAAGAGTTTCTTGAATGTGTCTAATGTATCTGCCTCTATCACCACCCCTGGCAGGGTGTTTCACATACCCACCGCTCTGCTGTTTGTGATATGAAAAAGAAGATAGGGTGTTTAGTAAGTTCATAAGATTAGCTTTATCTGTCAGATGTACATTGAAACATGCAGTGAAATGGGTCATATTTGTCAATGACAGCATAGTCTGAGGATATGTTGGAGGCAGACCACAACTGTCGCCATGCTTCTGGTGCCAACATACCATGCCTGCAACTTATTAACCCTAACCAATACTGTACTTCTTTTGAATGTGGGGAAACTAGAGCACCCAGAGGAAACCCACATGGTCACGGGGAGAATGTACAAATTCCTTACAGAAAGTGGTCAGAATTGAACTCTGGCTGGCACTGCAAAGCATTATGTGAGCTGCTATGCTACTGTACTGTCTGTAGTCTGCAGACTATATGGTGGAGTTGTGCACAGTGTAGAAGACTGGCAAGGAATACAGCAAAATATAGATCAGATGCAGATATAGCAGGGAAATAGCCATTTAACCTGGCCAAGTGTGAAGTGTTGCACTTTAGGTGATCAGATGTAAAGACGTAGTAACACACACAAAATGCTGGTGGAATGCCGCAGGCCAGGCAGCATCTGTAGGAAGAAGTACAGTTGACGTTTTGGGTCGAGACCCTTCGTCATGACTACCGGAAAGTGGGTACACAGCTTGACAGGGTGGTCAAGAAGGCATATGGTGTAGAAACATAGAAAACCTACAGCACATACAGGCCCTTCGGCCCACAGAGCTGTGCCAAACATGTCCCTACCTTAGAAATTACTAGGCTTACCTATAGCATTCTATTTTACTAAGCTCCATGTACCTATCCAAACGTCTCTTAAAAGACCCTGTCGTATCTGCCTCCACCATCGTTGCCAGCAGCCCATTCCACACACTCACCACTCTGCATAAAAGAACTTACCCCTGACATCTCCTTTGTACCTACTCCCAAGCACCTTAAACCTGTGCCCTCTTGTGGCAGCTATTTCAGCCCTGGGAAAAAGCCTCTGACTATCCACATGATCAATGTCTGTCATCATCTTATACACCTCTATCAGGTCACCTCTCATCCTCCGTTGCTCCAAGGAGGAAAGACTGAGTTCACTCAACCTGTTTTCATAAGGCATGCTCCCCAATCCAGGCACCATCCTTGTAAATCTCCTCTGCACCCTTTCTATGGCTTCCACATCCTTCCTGTAGTGAGGCGATCAGAATTGAGCACAGTACTCCAAGTGGGGTCTGACCAGTGTCCTATAGAGCTGCAACATTACCTCTCGGTCCTAAATTCAATTTCACCGTATGCCTTCTTAACCACAGAGTCAACCTGTGCAGCTGCTTTGAGCGTCCTATGGACTCAGACCCAAGATCCTTCTGATCCTCCACACTGCCAAGAGTCTTACCATTAATACTATATTCTGCCATCATATTTGACCTACCAAAATGAACCACTTCACACTTATCTGGGTTGAACTCCATCTGCCACTTCTCAGCCCAGTTTTGCATCCTATCAATGTCCTTCTGTAACCTCTGACAGCCCTCCACACTATCCACAACACCCCCAACCTTCGTGTCATCAGTAAACTTACTAATCCATCCCTCCACTTCCTTATCCAGGTCATTTATAAAAATAATGAAGAGTAACAGTCCCAGAACTGATCCCTGAGGCACACCACTGGTTACCGACCTCCATGCAGAATATAACGTCTACAACCATTCTTTGCCTTCTGTGGGCAAGCCAGTTCTGGATCCACAAAGCAATGTCCCCTTGGATATCATGCCTCCTTACTTTCTCAATAAGCCTTGCATGGGGTACCTTATCAAATGCCTTGCTGAAATCCATATGCACTACATCTACTGCTCTTCCTTCATCAATGTGTTTAGTCACATCCTCAAAAAATTCAGTCAGGCTCATAAGGCACAACCTGCCTTTGACAAAGCCATGCTGACTATTCCTAATCATATTATACCTCCAAATGTTCATAAATCTTGCCTCTCAGGATCTTCTCCATCAACTCACTGATCACTGAAGTAAGACTCACTGGTCTATAATTTCCTGGGTTATTTCTACTCTGTTTCTTGAAAAGGGGAACAACATCTGCACTGTGGGAGGCGAGGGAGGAGCTTGCTGAGGCTCCTCCCTCACCTCCCATAGTGGCCTGGGGTACATCTCGTCCAGTCCCGGCGACTTATCCAACTTGATGCTTTCCAAAAGCTCCAGCACATCCTCTTTCTTAATATCTTCATACTCAAGCTTTTCAGTCCACTGCAAGTCATCACTGCAATCACCAAGATCCTTTTCCGTAGTGAATACTGAAGTAAAGTATTTATTAAGCACCTCTGCTATTTCCTCCGTTTCCATACACACTTTCCCACTGTCACACTTGATAGGTCCTATTCTTTCACGTCTTATATGTCAAGTATGTCATAGTCAAGTTATGTCTTATCCTCTTGCTCTTCACATACTTGTAGAATGCCTTGGGGTTTTCCTCGATCCTGCCTGCCAAGGCCTTCTCATGGCCCCTTCTTGCTCTCCTAATTTCCTTCTTAAGCTCCTTCCTGTTAGCCTTATAATCTTCTAGATCTCTAACATTACCTAGCTCTCTGAACCTTTTGTAAACTTTTCTTCTTGACTAGATTTATTACAGCCTTTGTACACCATGGTTCCTGTATCCTACAATAACTTCCCTGTCTCATTGGAATGCACCTATGCAGAACTCCACACAAATATTCCCTGAACATTTGCCACATTTCTTCCATACTTTTCCCTGAGAACATCTGTTCCCAATTTAAGCTTCCAATTTCCTGCCTGATACCCTCATAATTCCCCTTACTACAATTAAACACTTTTCTAACTTGTCTATTCTTATCTCTCTCCAATGCTATTGTAAAGGAGATAGAATTATGATCACTATCTCCAAAATTCTCTCCCACTGAGAGATCTGACACCTGACCAGGTTCATTTCCCAATACCAAATCAAGTACAAGTGTGTTTAAGCAACACATATAAAATGCTGGAGGAACTCAGCAGGTCAGGCAGCATCTATTGGAGAGAAATGAACAGTTGAAGTCTCAGTCTGAGACCCTTCATCAGGATTCTATTCATAGATGCTGCCTGACCTGTTGAGTTCCCATAAGCATTTTATGTCTGCTGTTCAAAGTTGCCAGAATCTACAGAACCTCTTGTATCTCCATATGGCATGCCTGCCTTTATTAGTTGAGGAGTTGAGTTCAAAAGCCGGGAAGTTAGGTTGCAGCTTCTTAAAACACTAGTTAGGCTGAGTCTTGAGTATTGTATTTACATTGGTTGCCCCATTATAGGAAGCATGTAGAGGCTTTGCAGAATGTGCAGAAGAGATTTACCAGGGTGCTACCGGAGGGCATGTGTTAAAAGAGATATTGGGTAAACTTGAGTTGTTTTTGTTTAGAGTGGTGGAGCTAGAGGAGAATTGATAGAGGTTTATAAGATTATGAAACTCAAAGTCAAAGTAGACAGCCCAATATCATTTTCCTCGGGTTGAATTGTCTACTATCAAAGGGCTAGAAGAGGTGAGTTCAAAACCTAAGAGCAGGGCAATTCTTTTTGCACAGAGTGGTGGGGGCTGGGAATGTGCTGCCTGGGTTAGTGAGGCAAATATGAGAGATGTGTTTAAGTGTTTCTTAGATAGGCACATTTATGCAAGAAATAGAAGGATGTGGACATTGTGTAGGCAGAAGCTGCTAGGCACTTGATTACTAATGTAAGTAATTTGGCACAACATTATGAGCTGTAGGTCTTGTTTCTGTGCTGTACTGTTCTATGTTCCTCCCCTTTCAACCTTTGCCATCTGTAATTTGACTAGTTACTGGATGATTACCTTGATTACCTGTTAGAGATTCTAGTCCACTATTCTGAACAATTCTTGGACCTTGGTAAGCAACGTTCTTTTCTAAATGTTAACAGCCCCGACATATTTTAATGACAAATATGAAGAAGCTGATTGCCTTAGATGGGCTCAGAAGATCCACAGGGATAATTAGGGATTTTTTTTTTAGCACAGAATACCATGGATTATGAGTGGATTTTTGAGTTGCTGACATAAAGGGATTTTGTAAACTTGAGTGGTGCTGGAAAGGTGGTAACAGACTATTTTCAGACAGTAAGCCAAAAACAGATGTTGGAATTTATTGCTTTGAATTGTAAAGGGGTTGAATATCACATGGAAGTTGGTTAGACTGAGCCCTTAATAAATAATTAGGGGTGGGAAAAGAAAGTGTTTCCTTTTGCTTTCACTGGTTTTAGTGTCCACTCTCCAGTATGATTTGGACAGGGTCTGCTGAATGAATGCTCGTGGTAACAGTGATAACAGCAGAGATTTCTACTTCAATAAAGAAAAAAGAGACTGCAAGATACTGGAACGTTGAACAAAAAAAAACAGAATGCTAGAAGAATTCAGAGGGTTAAACGGCATTTGTGAACACAAAAGGTGCTTTTTGTCCACAGCTGTTGCATGACCCAGTGAGTTCTTACAGTATTATTTTTTATTTGTTTCTGCATGCATCTGGTAATAATGGATATGGGAAAGCTCTCAAACACCAAATGAGCTGGGTGAGACTTGGGCATAGCTGAAGCTTTTGTGGTTTCAGTGATGGCTTGCTTATGTGGTCTAAATCTCATGTGAGTCAAATATTGGCAAAGTTGTGAGCAATCCCATTTTTTTTTTGCCCAGGTCTTGGATGTTTTATCCAAACTGTAGTGCTGGGTTAAGATTGAATGTGAACCATGCTCCGTCTACATATCCAGTCAGATCCAAATAATGAGAATAGACCTGCTGAGGAAATGCCTTCAAGTTACACTTGTTGTTTAGAGTACACAGACATTTTTATTTAATGTGTATTGTTCATTTAAAGAAATATTGAGTTTGTTCAAACTAATAGATATAAATATATAATGGAGTTATTAAATGGTATAGTTTTGAAGACACAATCATGCAATTAGGTTAGTTGGAATGTTTTAGCCAAACTAATCACTCTCAGTTTAATCTTCTTCCACTTACCCTCTTCCTCCTCTGCCATCTCAGATCCTGACTTCATCCCACTCCCCCACCTACTTTCCCCCTCATCTAGTCTCACCAATCACCCGTCAGCTTGGACTCTTTCCCCTCCTGCATTCTTATTCTGGCTTCTGCCCTTTTCCAGTCTCGATGAAGGGTCTCACCCTCAAAATATTGACTGTTTATTCCCCAGTATAGATAATGACTGACTTGTTGAGTTACTCCAGTATTCTGTGTACATTGCTCAAGATTTCCAGCATCTGCAGAATCTCTTGTACTTATAACCAGTTTCACATATGTTTTAGCCATGTTCTCCCATGGAAAGCATTGAGCTGACCAAAAAACTAGACTTGCGGGCTAAAATATGTAGAAAGATTTGTAGGAATGCAAATTCTAACATTCAACTTGCCTAAATGCTGGAGAACAACAGACAGAAAAGCAAACAGGAAGCAGTGAACTACAAGTCAAAGGGAGCTCAAGACTAAGCATTTGGCAGCCAGCAAAATGTCCTGGCTACTGTAAAGCATTGCAGGATGTTTCAAAGGGAATAGTCCCGAGAAAATGTAGGAGAATGTTCGGATGGCGTGAGATCCTACTGGAGGTGGCAACACCAGTAGAAGTGATTGCAGTTGCTGGGATGGGAGCTGAGAACAATAAATGCCTTTTGGTGGGATGAGTTCTGAAGTGAAGTAAAACAGGCGCAGTCAGTCTCCATCAAATGTGCTGAATGGCTGTCCTCGGTTGGGAAGCGACAATTTTTTGGAAATAGAATTAATGGTGGTGACTTGAATATGGCTAGAAAAAAGAAACTTCTGCCTATATCAAATAAAAGTTGTAAATTGTTTATAGGAACAAGTGCGATGAGAAACTTACAGCACCATCACAAGCACATAGCATCATATAAACAGCATTCTTGAAAAAACATAAACCTAACTTCTACACATTTCTACAAGAAAGAACACAATTAGAATAAAAGAAAAACAAGGTCAATTTTAGTATAATGTAATGAAGGTGGTCATGGTGTTTCTAATCTGTATGGATTAAGGTTTTGCTGTTTGGTTCAAATACCGAATGGTTGAAGGGAAATAGCTGTCTTGATTTTAGTGATCTGGGACGTCAGGCTTTTGGATGCCCTGCCCATTGGTACCTGCAGAAAGGTGATGTGGCCTGGATAGTGAGGATCTTTAATAATCGATACTGCCTTCTTGAGGCAGTGTCTCCTGTAGATACTACGCGCGGTGGGGAGAGATGTGGCCATGATGGACTGTACAGAACTAGAACCCACATTGGTTCAATACAGAGAAAATTCCTTAAGACCATAAGATATAGGAGCAGAATTTGTCCATTTGGCTCATTGAGTCTCTTCTGCTACTCCATTGTGGCTAATTTATTATCCCTCTCAACTCCATTCTCCTGCCTTCTCCCTGTAATCTTTAACACCCTTATTAATCAAGAACATTAGCAGCCTCTGATTTAAATATACCCAATGACTTGGCCTCCATAGCTGACTGTGGCAATTAGTTATACAGATTCACCACCCTCTGGCTAAAGCAATTCCTCCTCATCTCTGTTCTAAAAGGGCATCCTTCTATTCTGCTAAGAATAGAGGGGTGTCATTCTTGACCTTCTTAAGGTCAAGCATTAAGGTAAAACTCTGCAATGTTCCTGACATTTCCTGTAAGGAGCTTGTACATTCTCCTCATGACTGCGCGAGTTTCCACCCAGTGTACAAGTTTCCTGCCACAGTCCAAAGACATACCGGTTAGTAGATTAATTGGTCATTGTAAATTGTCCCATGGGGTTAAATCGCGGGTGCTGAGTGGCATGGCTCAAAGGGGCGGAAAGGCCTATTTCGCACTCTATCTCAGTAAATACGGTAAAACTTGATGCTTTCAACAGTTTAAGTTGGAAAGTTATTCTCTGTACATGATTTAATATGGGTCAAATATCTTTCATTGATCTTGTGCTGAAACTTCCACATACCATAGTTTCCTCGTTCTTAAATGTGTTTGCTGAGAAGTGGGTATTGGGTCTATTTAACTGTAACAAAATGAACTTGAAGAGACAATATGCATTCTGCAATTCCATAGCTGGGCAGCTGTGCAGCTAATTAATTACAATTGATTAGACTGGTGCAAAGTTATAATTTCCTTTGTGTGCTTGATGGACGAGCTCTGTTTTGGTGAAACGTTTCTTGCATTTAGAAGCTGGGGCTTAAATTATATAGTAAACCTTCAGAAATGCCCCTTTTTTAATGTAGCAGCTGCTTAAAATGAACACTAAACAAGTAGTTGAGGCACATCTGGTCTCTAAGTAAGCATGTAAATCTTAATTGATCAAGCCAATCCCGGGTGGATTGCAATTGCAGTTTCATAGCCAGGGATGATTACTTGAAAGAGCGTTTAGACGTTTCATTCACAATCATACTGTATGTCAACCTGCAAGCTTTAGCTATTGATCCATAGGAAACTTTTTAAAACTAGTGCATCCTAAATAATTTTGTTTTTTTTCCAATTGCTTTTCTCATAAGATCTTTTGAAGTGAGAGGGAAAAAGATTAAGATGGATCTGAGGAACAGTTATTTCACATAGATATTGGTGAGTACATGGCACAAGCTGCCAGATATGTTATAGGCAGAAAGAGTTATGATATGTAAAAGGCATTTGGTCATTTACATGGATAGGAAAGACTAGCAGGATATGGTAATAAATATTCAGATAAATGGGCATAGACATAAGTTCTACACAATTTTTACAAGAAGGGGCGCAAGTGGAATGAAATGAAAAACGAAGTCCATTGTAGTACAATGTGATGAAAGTAGTCATGGTGTTTTTAAACTGTAGAGATTAGTGTTTTGCCAGTTGGTTCAAAAACCAAATGATTGAAAGGAAGTAGCCTGACCCTGGTGTTTTTTTTTAGACATATTTGGCCCATTCAGTCTGCTCCACAATTCCATTATGACTGATTTATTATTCCTCTCAGCCCCATTCTCCTGCCTTCTTCCCATGAGCTTTGATGAGCTGATTAATCAAGAACCTATCAACCTTTGCCTTAGAAATACTGACTGACTCGGCATGCACAGCCACCTGTTGCAATGTATTGCACAGATACACCACCCTCTGGCTAAAGAAACTTCTCCTCATCTCTGTTCTAAATGGACATCCCTCAATTCTGAGGCTAAGCCCTCTGGTCCTAAATTTCCCCACTATAGTGTAGCCCCCAAGTATGCCTCAGGCTCACTCAACTCGCTTTTATCTAGGGGAGGCAGCCTTTGGCTCCGCCAGACTGGGTAATCAAGTTTGTGTGGATGCTGTGTGATGTACCCCACCCCGCCAAATAACAGACAATACACCATATGCGAGAAAATGATTACAATTTCTAGATATTACTGAAACTATGTAATTAATAGAGATAAAATATAAAAGGAAAGATAAAATATCAAAGGAAAGTAAAAGGTGCCAAACTTATCAGAGTTCAACCACATTGTGCACAACCGTTGGAGCTCAATGAACGGGGTCTTCTTCCCACTATGTGATCCCCTCGACCCACCGCCTGAGACCAACCACGGTGGTCGACCAGAGCACGTCCAGCACGTCCTTCCTCTTCAATTCTCCTCCCAAAAACCTGCCAAACCACATGGTTTCCAACCATATGAGACAGAATATCACCCACAAAAAGAATAACATGGACACTCATTGGTTCGTTCACTCCCGTATCAATAATATAACCCAAACAAGCAGAGAGAGAGAGAGAGAGAGAGAACCCCTTACATTGCAGTATTTACAGAAAAGCTATTTTTTAAAATAACATAACAAAGAAGCCATTTTGTTAGCCTTAGCAGTAACATAAAAGAAGAAACCCCTTACAATAGGAAACATTCTCTCCACATCCACTCTATCTAGGCCTTTCAGTATTTGATTGGTTTCAATGAGATCTCCCCCCACCCCCCCATTCTTCTAACTCCAGTAGGCACAGGCTCAGAACTATCAAGCACTGCTCATATGTTCCAGGGATCATCCTTGTGAACTTTCCCTGGACTCTCTCCAATGCTGGCATTGCCAGTGGTGTGGGAATTCAGGCTCAGTTAGGCAACTTTTTGGCATGGATGAGTTGGGCCGAGAGATCTGATTCTGTGCTGGATAACGCTATGACACTATGATTCATCACTGACATCACCGGCAGAGAATTGCAAATGATTGGAGATGCAAGCATCATCAGTTTGATTTCTAAATTAAGCATTGGAAGTTGACTCATCTATGATATATGGGAGCTGGTGCAAAGTGGAATTGCGAGATCGGAATTTATACTGAGGCTAAATGGTGCAACTGTCAGTGCTCACAGTAATAATGAAGGAATCAATCAGTAGCCTCCATAGTTATACTCTCCTGTAATGAAGTATGGAAATCCAAAAGTTGATTGTTTTTCTGGTGCAGTCTTCCCAAGCACAATGAACAGAAATCAATGAACTACTGAGAATTTTAGGCATTTATAAGGCTCTTGCAGTTTTTAAAAATACAAGTGAGTATTTATTATAATGAGCAATGCCATAATTATTATTGTCTTGTCCTTGTCATCTAAAATCTCAAATATGTTTAAAGTAAGCTTTATTTTTAACTTATGATCCCAACCTGCTTGTAAGTCCAGACTGATCTTCAGTGTTCTTACTCTGTGATCCTTTGTTATATTATAATAGTGTTGGCTAAATCATTGCAGTTTTCTAACTAAGCAGTATTTGGCAGTGAATTGGAATAAGGGAAACAGTGATCCTTTGCTTTTGTTGCTGATTAGTAATATTGAAGAAGGCCATGGGATGCCAGGTCTGCAGCAATTTTTAAAGTAGTTACTGCAAAGTTTACAGATGGAAATAGTTTTGACATTTTGCAGTGAATGTATCATGTGTACCAGTGCTGCTGAAGTCTCATTTACATTCATAAAATTCACATTTAAATGAAGTAAAAACAAAACTGGAGCCAGTGCAGAATTTTGGTGTGTTATGTTTCCAAGCCTTCTCAAATTTAAGCTTTGCAGATCTACCCTAATCCATTTCTATCGCATTAAGAATGATAGAATAGGAGCAGGAGTAGGCCATCAGCCCCTTCAAGCCTCCCTGCAATTATAATATAACAATGGCTGATCTCAACTCCTCTTCAGTACCATTTCTCTATACCCCTGTATTCCTCAATCTATCAGATATTTATCCATTTCTGAGTTCAGTACTTCTAATGATCCATCTTCCATCTCCTGATGGGGAAGAGTTCCACAGATTTGCCATCTTCTGTGAAAAGAAATTTCTGCATACCTCAGTTTTAAATGACCGGCCCCTTTTCTTGTAATTATTTCCTTTTGTTCAAAACCCTTCCGCTAGCAAAAACATCTCAGCATCTACCCCGTCATCCATCCATTGGGACCCGATTTATATGAATACGTTCTCCCTTCATTGTTCTGAACTCTTAAGGAATACAACTATTTACTTGCTCTGATTAGGACAACCCTCTCCTCCCAAGAATAGCCTGGTGAATCTCCTCAAATATTACTATATACTCTTTTTTTTAAGGCAAAAGGGCCAAAACTGTAAAGGCAGCCCCTCTGTTATGGGAGGGGCGGGGAGGAGAGTTGTGTTCCCAGAAGTGCCCTGATCTTGGTTTTTTTCCATAACATAACGCCATGTCATTTGTGCAAAAGAAGGAAACTTAAAAAATAAAAATTGACATGTAAATTCCATTATTCTGTGTCCTGGATTCTTGAGTAGCAGATTTTGAATTCTGTAAGGGTGAATTTCTGTTAACCCAAACTGCTGTCAAGTGGGGGGGGGGGGGTCACCTGTATACAGAAATCCAACAGCTTGTACAATTGAAACTGATTTCTCCTATTTATAATCTTTCCTGAAAGGTTATTTGAAATTAATCTATCTGGTATCTTGGGAATATTGGAAATGTCTTCTTTGTTGAATACTGATGCAAAATAGTTATTCAACATATATTTGTCATTTTCTTGTTTACTTGCCATTGTTAATTCACAAACCCTGTTCTCTGGAGGGCCCACATTTATCTCTGGTGTACATTCTGATCAGAATTGAAATAATTGCAGATTTGTATCGAAACAAGGGAAGGAAACCTTTCCCATTGGCTTTTACCTGCTAACTTGTAACAAAATGAATATTTGTGGGGAAGTTCTGACTTCTTTCATTGCCGTTGATCTGTTGAATGCCTTCAGAACTTCTGTTTCTGTTCTAGAGTTACTATTTACCTTTTTATTTTGTTTCTCATGCTGCTGCATTTCCCCCGTACAGATTTCTTGGAATCTTACCACTTTTCAGTTGTCTCTTGCTTGTCTGAATGCTCGCACCTTTGAAATAAACGCTGCTGAGTTTGTGAAGCACAACTTCAATAAATTCACAAAGGCAATAATTGAACCTTCACATTTCCTCCAAGGGCATTGATAGCATTTCAAGTTTTTCATTCTAAGAATTGGGCCTTGATCATTAGATTGCTCCAACAGCATTGATTTATGATTATCCATATACCTTCAGATTTGAATAAAGTAATTATCTTAGCTTATAACTAGTTCACTGGCACAATTTATTTATTTCAACAAAAATGAAGAACTGTGATTTTTATCTCCTGCCTGACTGATAGAGGTAGTAGATTGTCCTGTATATGCAGGGGGAACCTATCTGATCCCTCCATCTAAGGTTCAGTTTTTAAAGAACAGATTTAGTTCATATTGTTATTTTTGATAGTGCTCTGTTTTCCTACTTAACATTTTCATTCTCATTTGCATCATTAGTTGTAAGAAAAAAGTGAAATACTTAAGATTCTAAACTGGACCTTTATTCTCCAGTTCCCTCCTTCACCCTTGAGTAGTTCGGCTCCACCCTTAAGCATTTTACGAAGAAAACTTATTCTTAGTTCATCCATTGATGATCATTGTGCATTTTTCATATTCCTCATTTGTTAGAACAAACATCCCATTGGTTCTTTTCAGTTTTGAATCTCTTGATTTAAATTTGGAATTCTGTTCTTCAAGCACTCATTTGACTTGGGGGAATGATGTTATTTTAAATTCAGTTAACAGTTTTGAAAATCTCTATTTGTATAGTTGACAAACTTTTCTGACTGCTAAATTTGAGCCAAGATCTTCCATTCTGAAAGTTTTCTTTTGTTTGTTTCTGTATTTACCACAAGTCTTCATTATTTATTTCCATGATTATATTGTATCAATATATGATTGTAATAATCTTTTCTACCAATAGATGGCAATATATAATACATAATGGTTCTAAAAATAATTCTGCATCAGGTAGCCAGTTTTTGCTATTAAGCAAGCTGTTTATGATGTGCAAGTTTGATGGTGACTTGAATTGCCTTGAGTTGCTATATCACTGCTGATAACTTGGAGTATTTCATACTTAACCTTGCCCCACAGAAATTATAATTGTTTTTGTATCTATACACTATTCCCTCATTAAACTGCCTTTTGAAAATGATTATGTAAGCCCTGATAATAATGTAATTGCCATGACTTGAACATTTGGTCCTTAACTAAACTTACCTAGATGTTAAACAATGATTAGTTTCATTTGTAAAAAAAAATAGCAGGTATCTAGCCCCTTGAGCCTACACCACTGGTCTATTTGTGGGTTATTGTCTCTGGTGATTACTGCATTACTCATTACATGCATCTTTAATTTCCTGCTCAATACTACAGCAACTGCTTGGTGTCCTGTAAATACTTCATACCAGTGTTTTCCACCTTTTTGCTATTTTGGTAATCAAACCAAATTGATTTTAATTCTACGTCATGATCTTTTCAATCCATGATCATCTCTCAATATTACTGAATTGGTTTACAATTTAAATTTTATCGTATTTTTTAACTGAATCTTTCTTGTTTCTCTCTCAGTTCAGTCTTTCATTCTAGCTTCTTTGTTGAGTTAGCTATTCAAATATACTCCTAGATGGCTATCTTTCACTCAGTCTTCATTATTTGGTATTAAAAGCTCTACTATCCTTCCTGAAATTTCATTTATCAATTCCTCCTGTACTTGCTGACCTAAGTTGGTCTCTGCTTTAAAAAAACTTCAGATTTAAAAGCCTCTATTTAGTTTTCAAATTCTGCCGTGATCATCCTACTTTTCTCTGGTAGCTTTTTTGCCTGCTAATTGTGATCTCCTGTTCGATCCTGCATTTGCTTGCTGTAAATTTGTTCCTTCTTGAACCTGCCCATCTTTCCCGTGACCTTTAAAACATAATAAAACCTTACGCCGTGGTCAAAGAGTAGTTATCTGCTCCATCCCTTTCTATGGATCAGCATAAATCTTTGTTTAATAAAACTCCTTGTTATCACTGCACCAACAATTTGCTCATGATGTGCCTAATTTAAAATTATATTCAGGTATACTTTTACATCTTCCTTCCCTTTCTTCATGTCCGTTTCTCAATCCTTTCATTAAGAGGACAGTCACTTTCACCAAGGTCCCAGATTTTCTGATTTTCCTTGCTATGCCATTAAATTGTATCCAGAGAAATTCTGAAGAGGGAAAAAAAATGGGCGTTAACTGAATGTGCTCAGAAGTAGGATGCCACCCACACTGCAAAACCTATTCCTGTGGCATCACCACTGGTGGTTTCTCTCCAAGTAGTTGTGGGATGATGGGTGTAATTATGGTTTTTATTCTCATTTTTATGCATGTGATAAAGAATAAAATTGGTTTCGCTTCTCCTCTGTAACCACAAAGAGAAAAAAGATTTGTAACAACTAGGGTTTTGATCCCTTGAAGAAAATTGGCCTTAGCTTATTTGAAGTAAAGGAGAAATAACATACAAATTTTAGCTTTATAAAATAATCCATATAATTTACTTGTCTTCACAGAAACCATTTTTGAGATGCAAATGCTAATTTCATAGGGTAGAAATTCAGACAATGGAAATGGCATCAATGTGATGAAGAATTACAGTTTATCATTAAATAATGTCCAGTGTTTATCACTATACTATCAACAAGACAAGAAGTGACTAAATCAAAGCTTTACAAAAAACAAGCAAGTGATGTAAAGGCAGGAAGTCCTGGATGGTAAAATGTACCAAATGCCGCTCAATCCTCTTATTTCCAGTGATTTAGCTTTGCTAATTGTGCCTATTTTAAGGAGATTTGTTGTGCTTCTGTTGTCTCCTCTTTTATCTGCTTGTTTTATTAGCATGCAATACAAGAGGAAAAAATGGGGGGGGAGGATTTATTTAGATATGATTTGCTTGCAGTTATTTGTTAAACGGTACAATGGATATGGGTGAACAAAATTGTTTTCCTATGTTGAGAATATGTATAATTGATGTAAAAATGCAACAAGTTGCTCTTGAAAAAAATAAATGCACAGACCTAGATTTTTCAATATAATTATTTACTTCCAAGCAAAGCAAGTTTCAGTTTGGTCCCATTTCTTAAATTCTGTTAGATTGGATTTGATGATACTTTAAATTTGAGATAAAATCATTCAGTTGACAATGAAAACAAATGTATATGCATTTCCATTGTAAGGACAAACCACTCTCGATGCTGTTTGCTAACAGGCACAGAAGGGGTTCTCTTTTTTAATCATTAAAAGCGGAAATTGTATGAGAAGGATTATTGTACTTTACATTGCTAGCAGTCATCTTTAATAACCAGTGCAATTATCGTAATTACAGTTGTGATCTTGCCAAAGAAGAATGGCAGATGACAGGAAGTCTGAGGCAAATGCACCACAATGGGGCTCAAACACTCTCCTTGAAGATGCTTCACATCAATTTGCTGCGAATTTTAAAGAACAGACTGCCACAGATGAATGTATATCCAGGACTGAGAATGGCTACTCATTCAGAGAGCCCCCTGCAGCAACTCAGAATGGAAGTCAAACAGCTTATACTGAGACAAAAGCAAAAGGAATCAATGGGAAATTAGCCGCTAGAGACGAAGTGACAGCAGGTGAAATAAATTCTACTTCTCTTATCTTTTATAGTATACAGCCGCGAATATATCCTAAGTTATTAAGGTAACTTAGTAACATTATCTGTAACTAAGAATCCATGAAGATTATGTATATTTGTCTCTGTGCTTTTAAATGAAAACCAGAACCATTGCCAAACCATCACTAAGTATTTTTGCATCATAATTTTAAGATATTGAGTTTTAAGGCAAGTCATTGGAACTTCCCTATCTGACAATAACTTTAGAATGTACATTGTGACTCTATGTTTTCCACCTGTTATGCATCTTAGGATAATTAAGTAGTTTTTCTATTCATGAGATACAGTAATATCCGCATTCTATCTGGGACTACTCCTACTAAGTCAAATAACTTTGAACTCCATAAGTCATTTAATAATGTCCCTCATTCAAAGAATAATTGTGGGAGGTGACATGTGTCCATAGACAGAGGATTAGCCAGCTAACACAAAATAAAGAGCAAGGGTAATGGATCTTTTAATATTTAGTGAGATAACAAGTGGTGTGCCACAGGAATTAGTGCTATCTCAATTTATTTTACAATTAATACAAATGAATTGGATAATGGCACACAGGTGGGAAACCAAAGTTCAAATTAAATTTATTATCAAAGTATGTATATATTACAGGTACTACCATGAGATTAATTTTCTTGCAGGCATTTACAGGGGAAAAATAATTGCTATGAAATTTATGAAGTTTTGTCATAAACAGACAAAGGGGGACAAGTACCAGTATGCGAAAGAAGACAAATTGTGCAAATATAAAACTGAGAACATGAGTTGTAAAGAGTCTTTGAAAGTGAGTTGAATCAATTCAGAGTAGTGGTGATTGAAGTTATCCATGGCAGTTCAGGAGCCTGATGGTTGTAGGGTAATAATTGATTTCTGAACCTGGTAGTGTAGGATGACCTAAGGCTTCTGTAACTCCTTGCCTGATGGTAATAATGAGAAGAGGCAAGGTCTGGATGGTGGAAGTCTTTGATGATAGATGCTGCTTTTTTATGGTAACTCTCCTTGTAAATGTGCTCCATGATAGAGAAGTCTTTGCCTATGATGAATTGGGCTGTAGCCACCAATTCCTGTAGAATTTTTTGTTCCTGGGCAGGATCCTGAAACTCCAAAACATAAAAACTAACTCAAAGGAAAACAAGGGAGCCAAGAATGCACGTCTATCTTCATTTTCCCTTTTAAGCATGGCGTGCATGTATGACGTGTGCCATTTTACAGTACTTTTACATATAACCGGTAAAGAATTATTTAAAGAAAGAATGCTTAATCAACAACATATTTACAACATTATTTAAATATTACTGAAATATTAAATACACTATCCCCCCCCGCTTAGCTATAGACTCCAACTCAATACAGAATGCATATCAACTTGCATATATTTATATGTATATAAACAGTATACTATATAAACAACTACTATGCAGCCATCCACAGCATAGTAAATTTTAAATTGTCCCATTCAGGCCTAAAGATTTAAATGCTGTGGACGATTTATTACTCTATTGGATAATGTCTTTCCTGACAAAGGGGGGATCACTCTCCTTGGCAGATGAGACCTGTGGCTGTGAAACAGTCTCAGGTTCTGGGGCCGCCTCTGTCATGGTTGTAGGAGTTGATTATGGGACTGCAGGAAATGGTTTTGACAGCTCTGGACAGCTTTCTACTCATCATGTTGGCATCTCAAACAGTGCATGGCAAGCTTCACTGGATGATGTGGATCATCATTTTTGAATGGCAGACAGTCAGGGAGCAAGAGAAGATGTAGCTCACTCAGGTTCATTGATTGAGTACATAAGGCATTTTAGCATTTGAGCAGTGGCCAATCAGCAATTAGGTTGGATTGGCAAGAACAAATAAAAATAAGACAGGGACAAGCGGAGGGGCCATTGTGGAGCAGACGTTTTTGGAGTAGACAGTATTAGAGTGGTTACTTGAGGCTTTAGCTCTTCAAGGTTTCAGCAAGGAGAGGCTTGAATGAGTGAAGGCGTAAAATCTGTAGGTAAATTTTCTTTCCAGTTTATTTACAGTATTTCACAATATAATCGGGCAGTTAGAACAGTAGGGATGCCAGGCAGTTTAGTTGAAGGCAACACACACAAAATGCTGGAGGAATTCAGCAGATCAGGCAGTATCTGTGGAACAGAATAAACAGTCGATGTTTCAGGCTGAGACCCTTTTCGGAATTGAGAAGGAAGAGGGAAGATGCCAAAATAAAAAGGTAGGGGAGGGGAAAGAGGCATGCTGCTCTTGAGGGATGTGGGAAGGCCACTGTCCCTGATGACTTCACCTGCTGCAGCTTCTAACACTCCCTGTTAAGGAGTTGGAGCTGAAACTGAATGAACCCTGAATAATTCAGGAGGCTGAGGGGGTGATAAATAGGATGCATAGAGAGGTAGTTACACCCAATGTACTGGAAGCAGAGACTGGGTGATAGTAAGGAAGAGGAAAGGGGTTAAAAATCCAGTGGGGTACCCCTGTGGCTATTCCCCTCAACAACAGGTATACCACTTTGAATGCTGCTGGGGAGGGGAAGTGACCTAACAGAGGAAGGTCACAGCATTCAGGTCTCTGGCACTTAATTTGGCTCTGTGACTCAGAAGGGAAGGAGGGAGAAGAAGGGAAGGAGGGAGAAGAAGCGAGCTGTGGTGATAGGGGATTCATTAGCTAGGGGGACAGAAAGGAGGTTCTGTGGACAAGAGCGAGCTTTCTGGATGGCATGGGTGGAGCTGAGGAATAAGAAAGGTACGAGCATGCTAATGTGGCTGTATTATAGACCACCCAACAGTCCATGGGATTTAGAGGAACAAATTTGTAGAAAGATCATGGACTGTTGCAAGAAACAGCTATCTGTAGGCTTCAGTTTAGTATCTTTGAAATGCTGTTCAAACTCATTTTGTGAAATGACTGAAGCAGCTGAGTTCGTGTCCATTTACAATTTAATTAATTTACCATTCACATCTGGTTTAAGCCTTATTGCTTGTCTATTGCTAGTTTTCACATTGTAACTTTCAAGGCTATTCAGCCCTGTGTCACTTTCACCATAACCAGATTTCTCATCAATAGCATGCAGATTGGTGCTCTTTTTGAAACTGCAACTTGAATTTTCACCTTTTTCTCTTCCCTTTGCAGTCTATTTATTTCTGTCCGCCTGACATGTTCTTTGTATATGTTCTACTTTGATGCATTTTCTGCCCCTGCCACAACGGTAGCACATTTTGTTTGGCTAGGCCGGTTTCTATTTAGATGTTGCACTTCTGTTCACGCTCACCTTCATTCCTGACTGCACCTCTGACTGATGTTTCCATTCATATAGATATTTCAACTGATCTTTTAAATGTAAGATATGCTTAGTTAGGAGCCATTTTTGAATGCTTTCTTGTAAGGTTCCACAAACTAAACAATCTTTCAGTGCATCATTAAGCCCATCACTGAATTGACATTGCTCAGACAGTTTCTTCAATTCAGTGACGTAAGCTGAAATGGATTACCATTCTTTTTGATTCTGCATATAAAATGTAAATATAATTAAATGCAATCAACAATGGTGTCAGTTCTAAATATTACTGTATTACTTTCACCATATCAACAAATTTCATTTCAGCTGGTTTGGTTTGGTTTCTAAACAAAGTGTATGCCTTTAAATCCAATGTACCCTACAAAATTGGCACTCACTTCTTACTGGCTATTTCATTTGCTTCAAAATACGACTCAATTCACTCAGTATACATGAGCCAGTTATCCATTGTGCAATGGAATGTGCCTATCTTTACAATGTTGCAAGCTATTTCTGCTTTTCTTTTAATCATTATTATCAGCGAATATTTACTGTTTATGAACACATACATTTGTCTGTTTCCTGTCTTTTTTGAACTGGAATGTTTTGCTGTGCTTCAACAGGTTGGTAGTCATTGGTAACTTCAAAACATAAAAACTAATTGAAAGGATAAAAAGGGAGCTGGGAATACGAGTCTAACTTCGTTTTTTTACTTTTCAGTGAGGTGCGCACATATGACGTAATGTGATGATGTATGCCATTTACATACATTTACATATAACCCAAAATTAATTATTTAAACAATGAATGCTTAATCAACAAATTTACAGTGTTACTGAAATATTGAATACACCATAGATATAATTAGGTTTCAAAATGATATAGGAATATCAAATGAGTGAATATCTGACCAATAGACATATATTGTGGAAATGTGAAAATGTCCATGTTGGCAGGAAAATATAAAATGTACATTATGGAAATAGTGACAGGTTGCGGAGTTCTGAAATATGGTGTGACCTGGGTGTCTAAGTGCTTAAGGTTTTATGTAGTTTCTGTGAGCAATTAGAAAAGATTGTTATTTATTGTGAGAAGAATTGAAAACAAACCTAGGGAGGTTATGCTTCAGTTATTTGGAGCACTGATGAGGGCATCTGGATTACAGGGTACAGTATTGATGTCTATGCTTAAGAAAAGGATGTTAATGCAGTGGAATTACATTGGAGGTTTGACTAAATGTATGAAATGGCGGGTGTATGGTTTCTCTAAGTAAAGTCTGGGCAGGCTATGGTTGCATCCTCTGCTGCAAAAGTGGACTTAGTAGAAATATTTAAGATCTTGAGGGATCTTGGTAGGGAGGGTGCAGATTAGTTAATCTTGTGGCAGAATGTGGAACTCAGATTACTGTTTAGAAATAAAAGACACTCATTTAGGTCATAAATGTGGTGTAATTCATTCTTTGAGGTTCATGAATAATCAGAATTTTCTTCCACTACTGCTAGTAGAAACAGTCTTTGAATGCTTTTAACTTAAGAGGTAGATAGATATTTGATTAGCAAAGTAGTGAACCGTTAACTCAGAGTACATGGGAACAAGGAGTAAAGTTAAATTAAGATCAGCCATGATTTTATTTATTTTTATTTAGTGATACAGCTCAGTAACAGGCTCTTCTGGTGTAACCTAGCCTGCTTATGTATAGCTTTGTATTTTTGTAGCTTTTCCCTCTAAATGCCTGTAGGAAAATGAATCTCAAGGGAGTAAATGGTAACATATATGTATTTTGGTAATATATTCATCTTGATCTTTGAAATTGATACTAAAATTGAACAATTTTTGGTAACCCTTTTCTCTGTGAGTAGATGTAACCGTAACTTGCTGTTTCACTTTGTTCCAATTTTCTTTTCTGTCATATTCTGTTTTTCTTTAATTGTTGCCTTCCCAACTGCTGTGCAACAAATCAGATGTTTCCCCTGTCCTCTTCACCCTCTCTTCTGTAACTTTAAACAAGAGTGAATAAGGCCTTTAAATACAATAAATTAAAATTTTGGTGAAAAACACATTTCACAGAATAAATATGGTCATGCTGTTCTGAAATGTGTATTTGTTATTGTTAATAGAAGGGGAATAATGTAACGAGAGAAAAAAATAAAGACTTATGAAAAATGGGTCAAAAACTAGTGGGAGCATTTTACAATGATTTTTTATTACCTGACTTCCATTAAAAGTAAACGGACATAGAAGATTTGATTGGTAGAAGTTAAAATCAAAAAAATCTCAACAGAAATCAGACATTGTTCCTCTCCCTCAGCGCTGACCTAGCCTTCATTTAATTGATCTAAATCTCAAATGGGTCAGGACATCTGTTACTCTGAAGCCAAGGCCAGTGCATATCAAGGAATAATAGTAGCCGAGCTTTCTTCTGAAGATTAGCTCAACTGTCTTTTCACGTTGTGTTAAAGCAATTACCTTGTTCTTCTCTGGTGGGCCAGTTTCATGTCAGTTTTCAAAAACAAAGCCACTCTGGTGCTGAAACTTCGGTTTTAAAAAAAGAACAAAAAGGGTGGTTCCAAGGAAGCAGAGTTTAGTTCTGATACTCTCTTGGCACAGCTGCTGTTCTTCTAGCAGCAGGCCTGTTTTTTATAGCTAAATGGTAGCTGAAATGAATAGATTAAGTCATTCATCTGGTGGTGTTAAATCTGCTGGTTACATCATTGTGCCTGATTTTCAGAGAAGTAGCATATCCCAAGAAAAACACATTTACTGTTAATAGCAAAGGATTATTAGAATGGTTATACAAGGGGTGATTGATAAGTTTGTGGCCTAAGGTAGAAGAAGTCAATTTTAGAAAACCTAGCACATTCATTTTTCAACCTAGTCCCCTCCTACATTTACACACTTAGTCCAGTGGTCATGGAGCATACAGATCTTGGACCTCCAGAAAGCGTCCACAGCAGGGGTGATTGATAAGTTTGTGGCCTAAAGTAGAAAGAGATGAGTTATACAGCTGTCGTTACATGCACATGCAGCTCAACTCTTTGAGTGATTATGTAGAAAGTTTGAAGTTAATAACTCAGCAGTGATTGATAAGTTCGTGGCCTAAGGTGGAAGGAGATGAGTTATTAACTTCAAACTTTCTACATAATCACTCAAGGAGTTGAGCTGCATGTGCATGTAACGACAGCTGTATAACTCATTTCCTTCTACCTTAGGCCACGAGCTTATCAATCACCCCTCATACAATGTTATTACTTGTTCCAGTGATTGTAACCTTTTTAATTATTTAAAATTTAACATACTTTTACCAATTTTGAATGTTGACAAATCTATACTTAGCTATGAAATTCTCAAACAGACTGACTATTTTTTTAACCACAATAAATATATCGTGTGATCTGAACTTCTGGTTTTAAGCCGGGGTCTCCTCCCTCATTTTTTGTATTCTTGCAGAGTAATATTATGAAGTGTAAGGATTGCCCACTTGCTCAATTTGTCTCTGGTACATTCTTCTGGTTGGCTTATGAGGGAAACAATCACAGAAAAGAAACAGGGTATTCAATGGACACTTACCTCAACACTTGAAGACCTAGTTTTTGCTGATGATATCAGTCTGCTAGCGAGTCGTCATTGTGACATTCAAGAGAAATCAGCCAGACTTGCATCATATGCATCGCAACTTGGGATGAACATTTAAGTGAGGAAAACAAAGATCATGAAGATGAACGCTTCCAACCTCCAACCAGTAATCATCAATAATCAGCAAGTGGAAGAGGTAGATGAGTTCACGTACCTTGGGAGTAAAGTAAGCACTGATGGAGATAGTGGTAAGGACGTATTAGCAAGACTATCTAAAACAAATCCACACAACTCAAACTTTACACCAAAATCAGAATTTTTAAAAGCAATGTCCTAAGTGTGCTACTTCATGGAGGTGAATGTTGGAAGATGACGAGACATCTGCAAGAAACTCGACACGTTCCAGACAAAATGTCCACGACGTATCAAGAAGATCTTCTGGCCTGAGAAAATTAGAAACCAAGACTTGCTTACATCTTGCAATATGGAATCAATCTCAGTCTGTGTGAAAAGAAGACGATGGAGATAGCTGGGCCATGTAATGACAACGCCAAATGATCAACTAGCAAAAGTAGCACTAAGGTGGACCCCACAGGGAAAGTGAAGTAGGGGCAGGCCCAAAATGACGTGGCGAAGATCTGTGGAAGCAGAACTGAAAGAAGTAGGCATGAACTGGTAACAGCGAGCAGCAGAGCGAAAGACCGGCAGAAATGGAAGATCCTTGTGGAAGCCCCATGTGCCACCTAGGCACAAAGGGTTCAGACGACGATGACAACATTCTTCTATTGAGTTAGTCATTTCAAAAATATTAAATCTGGAAGGTTTTTATTATAATTGCTGCAATATGACTTTCATCATTTGCCCTCACATCTTTTTCCCCTATTTCAGAATGATTGATTAAAAAGTTGTGTCAGGTTAAATATGGTTCATAATCCAGAGACAAATAGAAATGTATATTTCCTGTTCTTCGGTGATAGTGGGATTATTAGTTGAGGATTCTTATCAGTTTATTTCAAGTCAAGCTTACTTTTTCTTTGCTGAAGACTGTTCAGTTAGTGATATTACTGTAACCTTTCCAAGATACCAAATGCTTTCAATTATGATTTAGAGAATGTGTCCTTTCCAAACTCAGAAGATCTGTTTTAAAATTGTGTGGCGTGACAGCCACATGATTCCCAGACTGACTCATTATTTCCTGCCCTAAAGCTTTTGGTTTCAGAAGTCACTTCACTAATGCAGGAAGTAGGAAAGTTTTAGAGTGCAGTGGTCACCAAGTCACCAGGCCTTAAGCTAATCACAAAAGCATATTAATACCATATTTCTCAGTATCCCTTGTTAAAGATTTAGAAATAATTGGTCCTTTTTCCTGCTAGGGCTCAGTGCTTTAGATCATTCCCTGGTGTAATCTGGTTTCTAACTGCTAGGACTTGGAGCTACCAGCAGAAGGGTGGACCCAGGGTACATAACCCTGTTGCTGAGGAAAGTATTTCTTGGCTTTAGTAGATTTATGCCTTTAATCCTCTTGAATGCAGAGCCAATCTCTGAGTTATTTGGTTGGCTTGTGATTTACAAGATGCCTTAATTGAAGACTTTGAGCACATTGATGAATTAGTCGAAATGGTTCAACATCATTTTGCATACTATAGCAAAAAGAAAATAAATACATCATCAGTCCTACTTGGAGGGATTCTTGCTTAAAGTAGAGATGAACATTTGCTACATAATCAATTTGCAGCAGCAGTTTTAATTTTCTCTTCAAACATCTGCAGAGGTTGAAAAAAATTCACTTGCAAGACCTGCAAAACATGCTGTTAACAGATGAACTTTTTTTTGAGATGTGTACAAAAGGACGGCTACTTTTGGAATATACGAAACGGAAGTAGGATTTGGCCATTCATTAGAATTGTGGCTGCTCTTGAGGATCAGCACCATTTTCCCGCATTGCACTCCAAAATCACCTAATTCCATTAGGACCCAGAAATTGTTGAGTCTTATCTTGAATGAGTCTTCCCAGCCTTCTTGGATAGAGAATTGTCAGTGTATGGGTGGCTCTGGTGGTATGGAACTATATGTTCGAAATGTTTTCTTTCAAACAAGCAAACTTCCGTCAAAGCATTTAAGGCAATCTGTCCTGTTCCTTTTCATGAAAAGGTGGACTGAGGTTACACCCAGCTTAGTCCCTTTGCTTTCAGAGCTGTGTGCTTCCAGGCACCATTGAGGCCTGATTTCCATGGCCATCCCATGGTTAGGAGCAGACTTTGAATGAGAAATTTCTCTTGGTGGCAGATCTGGAGACCTTGCTGCAGAACACTGATGGCCATCTAACAGCTATCAGCTGTCATAGGCCATAGGTCAACAAATTTTGCGACATACAGGGGTGATTGATAAGTTCGTGGCCTAAGGTAGAAGGAGTCAATTTTAGAAAACCTAGCACATTTATTTTTCCTACATTTACACACTTAGTCCAGTGGTCGTGGAGCATACGGATCCCTTCTTTGTAGAGGTCGGCATCTTGGGCCTCCAGAAGTGGTCCACAGCAGGGGTGATTGATAAGTTTGTGGCCTAAAGTTGAAGGAGATGAGTTATTAACTTCAAACTTTCTGCATTTTCACTCAGAGTTGAACTGCATGTGCATGTAACGAGAGCTGTATAACTCATCTCCTTCTACCTTCGGTCACTAACTTATCAATCACCCCTGCTGTGGACACTTTCTGGAGGTCCAAGATCTGTATGCTCCACAACCGCTGGACTAAGTGTGTAAATGTAGGCGGGGACTATGTTGAAAAATAAATGTGCTAGGTTTTCTAACATTGACTCCTCCTACCTTAGGCCACGAACGTATCAATCACCTCTGCTGTGGACCACCCGGAGGTCCAAGACGCTCTTGTTACATGCACGTGCAGTTCAACTCCTTGAGTGATAATGCAGAAAGTTTGAACTTAGTAACTCTTCTCCTTCTACCCTAGGCCACGAACTTAACAATCACTCCTTGTATATCAATGATAATAAATCTGATTCTCTTTCTGGACTTACAATCATGATTCTTAAAAAGATTTTTATAAAAGTTAAAAGGAAAATATGAAATATTATCTAAAAAGCATAAAATAATATAAAGTAAAGGAAAATAAACCAATTCCCTGTGCTTTATTAGCAACCATTTTCATCGTGTTGAGATGTGGCATAAAGCTGAGAATATTTGTGCTTTCCCATTAGGCTCAGTGGTAGAGCCAGAAGTCAGATGCCAACATTGAGGTGGAACTGTTAATGTAAGACTGTTGCTGGGAGCCAGAGATCAGTTGATCTCAGATCTAAGCCAGTGGCTATCTATTCAAAACACCAGCCACACAATGATCAAATTCATTGTGATTTATGAACTGATTTGCTTCAGTGATTCTCCTTATAACACGTTTATAAGAGTCTAGAAGAGCACTAAGCCTTACCTGCTCCATATATTTCCAGCATACTTTTGTTTAAATTATGGAGCTCATAAATTAGGAGGAATGTTTTGCAAAACTCCACTTTCTGTAGGAGTCTTGTAGAGAAGCTGATGCGTCTGATGGCAAAAAGGCATCTCATGATATATTGTCATACTTGTTACCTTAGCAACAAATCTTCAGTGATCTTTAAAGTAATATTGTGCAATTATCTTCTATTTTAAAATGATTGTATAAAACATTTTGCAGCTTAACCAATGCTATGGTTCCTTACTATAGAAGGTATAAAATAATTCTTTGTATGTTTTTGAAATGTGTGTGGGAATGCATTGTATTTCAGTTTTATTGCATTTTCATTTTCCTTAACAAATTGATGATAAATATAAACCATAGTAATAACATTAAAGCCTCGCTTCAATCTAAATCACTGGAAATAAGTGGTTAAACTTGTGCATCCATTTCCCTTGTGGGCTATGACCATGCAAAAGAAACTTGTGTTCTCCATGTCTTGGAGCTACTGCTTTTCAAGAAATCACTACCAGACTACAGGAAAATTATCATTGAAGATAATCCTGTTCTTCATCCTTTTTGTAAAAGTCTTAATCTTTGCTTCATTTTGGAGTGATAATTTGGCAATTCCTGAACATCTAATATTGTAAATCCATGGAGTTGTACAGTAGGGAAACAGGGCCGTCTGGCCAACTTATCCATGCTAACCAAAGCCTTTCTGAGCTAGTTCCATTCACCTATATTCGTTCTATATCCCTCTAAATCTGTCCAATCCATGTACTTGTCTTTTAAATTTTATAATTGTAAAGATTAAGGAATGGTGTTGTCTGTCACATTTACATCAAAACATACAGTCAAATGTGTTGTTTGCATTGACAGACAATGCAGCTTGAGGATGTGCTGGGGCAGCCTGTGAGTGTCACAATGCTTCCATCCCAACTTTCTATAACCCTAACCTGTCTGTCTTTGGAATGGGGGAGAAAACTGGGGAGAATCCTTACAGACAGCAGTGGGAACTGAGCCACAATCTTCCGATTGCTAGCGCTGTAAAGCTTTATACTAATTGTTATGCTGCTGTGTCGCCAAGTGAAAACAATAACAGGTTGCGGAACAAAGTGCCACAGCTAAAGAGGTGTGTAGTGCAGGCAGATTACAAGGTGCAAGGACACAATGAGGTAGACCAGGAGGTCAAGAGTCCATCTTATTGTACTAAGGGACTTTACTTTTGCCTGTGTTTAGTCTATATATCTCTAATTTTTTTTTGTAACCATGTGTCCCTAAATTTCTCTTAAATGCTGAAATTGTACCCATCTCTAAAGCTTATTCCATTTTCCCACTACCCTCTGTGTGAAAAGCTTGCCAATCAGTTCCTTTTTAAATATTTCCCCTCCTACTTTAAATGCATGCCTTCTGATTTTAGGATCCACTACCCTGGAAAATGGACAATGTCTTTATTAATTTTATCAGGCTCTTTAAGGTCACCATTCAGCCTCTTTCATTCCAGGGTAAACAGTCCCAGCCTCTCTAGTCTCTTGATATAATTCAAGCTCTCCAGTCCTGGCAGCATCTGTGTAAATCTTTTTTGCACCTTTTGTAGCTCAGTCACATCCTTCCTATAGTATGGTGATCAGAATTACAGACAGTATTTTAAGAGTGGTCTCACCAATGTCTTGAAACAGCTGTGACATGACTTCCCACCACATCATCAGTTCTGGTTCCATTCATGCGACCTGTATTTTCATCCAAATCATTCGTAAATATATCCATCTATATACCTGCAGCACACATTGGTCACGTGCCTCCAATCTGAAAAACAACCTTGTATTACCACCCTCTCATTCCTTCCAACAACAAGCCAATTTTGTATTTAATTAATTAGCTCATCCTGGATCCCATATGATGCAACTTCTAGACTGGTTCATCATTGGTTTAATGAAGGGTCTTGGTCCAAAACATCGACTGTTCATTTCCTTCTATCGATGCCGCCTGACCTGCCGAGTTCCTCCAGCTTTGTGTGTGTGTGTTGCTAAGAATTTCCAGCATCTGCAGAATCTCTTGTATCTGCTGCCCTGTCCTGTTCGACACTTCTTCAAGAAACTTAATCAGATTTGTGAAATATGATTTTCATCAAACAGAGCAATGCTGTGTGTCCCTAATCTGTTCTTGCCTGCCAAATACAGATGGGTCTTGTCTCTCAAACTCTTCCCCCAGCATCTGTCTGTCCCCCACCCCCCATTAGTGTTGGACTGACTGGACTGTAGTTCCCAGACTTATACATGCACCCTACCTAAATTGAGGTCCAATGTTAGCCACTCTACTGACGTCTAATACCTCATCCCTGGCTGAGGGATATGTGAAAAAGCTCTGCCAGGTCTCCTCCTTTTGGTTCCCAAGTATCCTAGGAAACATTTGGTCAGGTCTCGGGGATTTCCCTCCTTCATGTGCCTTAATACCATCACTTCATTTGTACAGTTCATATCCTTCTGCTCCTTTTTGAATTCTCTGGCTTCCGTGAGTTCTCCGTGGTAAATGCAGATGAGAAGTATTTATTTCAGACCTTGTCTGGTCTCCCATGGCTCCACACATAGTTGACATCTCTAATCCTTAAGCAGACCTATTCTCTTCCTAGTTACCACTTCGTTAGTCATATATTATACTTACAGAATCTCTTAGTATTCTCCTTTAACTGTTATGTACCCTTTTTGTCTTCTGAATTTCCTTCTTAAGTGTATTCCTGCTATGACAACTGTAACACCTGTGTAGTGCTTGTCTTATCTCATGTGACTGGTCGCTGCACTCTTTCTGAGAAAAATCAAATTACATAGTACTACACTAGGTGCTAGTAGGCCATCAGAAGCTCTAGATATTGGAAGGAGGCAGTGAATAGAAAACACACACTTCTGGGAGTAAGTTTAGTTTATAAAAAAACATGAAGAAGAACAATTTAAAATTCCAACTTTCTGTTGAGGTTCCAAATCTCAGATATCAACAAAAAACAAATTCCTGTTTAGTTAGAATCTGTGATATTCATAAGAATAACCATTATTACTCTAATTTATCTAACTAATTGGATCTCATGTTATTCCCCATTTAAAATTTCCTTTTTTCCTCTAGTTAGTTAGAAAACCAATTGAATTCCTATTCTGAAGTATTATGGCTAACTTCAGTTTCAGTTCAAATCGGTATGTCTACAAATTGAAATTCAAATTCAAAAATTATATATCTATACAGCTTAACTCCTTTCATGACAATTCTCCAACATCACAACTTTTAAACAAAGTAATCTCATTCAGTAACTTATCAAAGTCTTTGCAAAAATAATCAGTTCTTGCAGAAAATCAAACTCAGATCCTTTGAATGAAAATAGGCTTATACATCCAACCGTATTAAATCCTCTGCATCAAGAAACAATTCGTTCCCGCACTGGTTCTTCATCCTGTGTGGCTCGCCATCTTGTTTCATGTTTCGTTGGATGAATTAGTTGATCATCCATGGAAAGTCAATTCACAGTACCTACACAAAAAAAAAACTGATCAAATCCCTTGGTGTGATAAACAGAACTAATTCCCAGTTTCATGGTAGAGATCTTGGACACTTGTGTCTACCGATATTGACTCATTATAGCTGTAGCTTCCATAGATCTTTTAATCACTAACGTCTCTCCTCCAAGGGGTTCACCCTGAAGTTTTCAAGTAAGTAGGTTAGAGATACTCACTACTAATTCCACTTTTAACAGTTTGTTATCTTTAGTTTCTGTTAGTTAGCTGTTTTTCTCTCGCGTTCCTGCGCTATTTTCCCTAAGTTCTTTTTTTAAAAATTTGGTAAACCTCATTTTCATCCCTCCACAGGTGGAGCTTTCTAACATTACATCATTGGGTTTAATTAACCTGGATTACACTGCACTATTATTCTTACAGCTATCTGCAATCTCCGTACATATTTACTCCTCTAATTACTGTGGACTATTGAGAGTCTGTTGTACTATCCCATCAAAGTGACTACCTCCTCCTCATTTCTAAGTTCTAGCTATATAGTCTCACATATCATTCTGGGCTCTCAATCATGCCTAAAGAATCTCCTGTCTGCTCCTTTATTGACTCTCGTATCAGTACAGCTTTTCTTGACTCCACCCTCCACTACTGTACATCCAGGTTAGATGTTGTGCCACATACCTGGCTGCTGCTGTTCTCCTCTGAAAGGCCAACCTACTAATGGTATCCAAAACAATGTACTTGTTACTGAAGGGAAAGTTCACCAAAACCTACATTTGGTTTAATATTCAGTGGAAACTACAGTAATTTGTTCATTAAATTTATTTTTGTTGGCACGGAATATAAATGGATTTACTACAAGCCCCTGGGCAGTAAACATCATTCCATGAAAATTTCAGAGCTCAAAACCTTTGACCATCTGCTGTTTGGGTGAGAGACATAAGCTCCTTGTCTGCTTTTGTTTTCAATCCTACCAAGGACAACGTATCCCCATAATCCTTTCCACATCCACAACCTTCAGATTTGTGCTGCTGCTGCTGCTGCTCCACTGCTGGTGCCTTGCGTGTTGCTGGTTTTATGCCCTCAGTCATTGTACCTTCAAATTGCTTCTCTGAATGACTCTTGGCCTCCTTTCTAGATAGACATCATCTTACAGACTCAGTGCTAAGTCTTCATTCAAGTATCTGAGGCTGTGCTGTGCGGGTGCAGATTATTTCACCCTCCCTTGAGGAAGTTGTAAACTGAACAAATTAAGTACATTTCAGAGGAGAAACAAGCTAACTAGAATTACATTAAACAGATTCTGTGACTGGGTCTTTATCATGGCACAAATATTTTGAAATGTTATGCCCTTTAATTCACTCCCAGAAATAGTGGAAACAGATGAGATAGTAATTTTTAATTATAATTGGAAAAGGAAAAACAGTATCATTATGGGTAATGTGGGTTCCTTCTGTGCTGCCTGATTCACTGAGCATTCAGTGGTGATTTGTTAATTAGGAATAAGTAAACTATCGGATGTAGTCCTCACACTCTTGCTGCTGCGTTACATTTAAGTCAATTCTGCCTCTGTTTCTATGACAACAGTTTGCTGCATGTATTGCACATTCTTGACACAGCTATACTAGAAGAAGAAAGAATACTTGGGCAGGCTCATTAATATTCGGGGTTTCATTGTCTCAGAATAACCCAGATTCTGGTCTTAGTGGAATTGCCCATTACAATGACATCCTTGTGAGTTTCATCAGATGCTTTCTGCCTATATGAGGTCTGTGGTTTAAAGAAACTCAATGTCTTAAACTATAGTGTACAACAACGTAAGTAAGATGCTTTTGTCGGCTTTGTATGGGATCCTTTTGTTGCTTAAACATCATTATTGCTGCAAGCCTGTCTTAAAAATGCAAAGATATTTTAGAAACATTACTCATAATATGTAAAAAAAATCTACTTATTTAATGTCTGTACTGTATGTAGTGTAGGGTTATTAAATATGTCATATTTAAAAATAAACTGATTTTTAAAATTTGCTTTGAATTTATTCTGGTCCTTTTTTCTAAAAACTAAACCATTCCTCACCCTTTGCTGTTTTGAAAATACAAATATCTTTTTGGCACACACTGTTTTACTTAGTAAAGAACTGCCGATATGCATTTTGTATGAAAGAACGTGTATCATACAAGTTGAATAATTAGTAAAGATAAAAATAATTAGACCTTTTAACGATGAAATCATTGTGATTTATCATGTCTATTCTGTTACTAATGTAGATTAAAATTATCCATTTCAATGCTATCTCTTAATTCTTTCCTTTCATAAATTCCTCCCTAAAATTTTGGTTAAATTCCTTCAAAAATAAAAGATTTCAAAATACGGTTTAATCTTTAAATAAAATTCAAGCACCAACCCTTCATTAGCTTCCCAAAGATTCTTTTGTTATATAATTTTGTGCAAATTAATGTGCAAGAATATGAAGCTTAATTGAAAATGTTCCATTAAAAATGAAATTGCTCTTGTATGTTAATTGTCAATACATATTTCTGGTAATGTACAAGGAACAAATATAACCATGATTGAGGCATGTATGTGTGGTAATTTCTTTGTTTGCTTGGTCCAAAATGGTAATTTTTAAGATTTTATTTTCCTTGTGACAATATGGTCTATAATGTAATTTCAATGTTTGCCTTTTCTCGTAGCTTTTCAAATGACTTTAAAAAGATAGATATCTATTTAACACCTTAATCTTTACAATGGTAGCTAACAGACATACATTTAAATATGAAGCCAATTTTTTTTGATGATGTGATGAAGATTTCAAAGAAGAAATCCAATATGATCAAAATTATAGAAATTTCCCATTGGTTGTGGTTTCCAGTACAAGACAAATATTTTTCATAGATAGTGTTCGATGCCAGAGAATATTGCCGTCCATGAATCAAATTAATTCAGAGCCCATTTTATCCTTACTTCAGAGGAATTAATTTAGGTGCATGATTTTATGTGGAAAGTGAGCCAAGGTCTTTTTAGTGGTGCTCCAGAGTGCTCATTTCATTAAAGATACTTTTTCTTTAGCTTAACATTTTTTAAATTACATTTTGAGTTAACCAGCTTCCTTTCAATTTAAGTATCACAGAACAACAAGTGAATTGTATGGAAACAGTGTAAAACATTTAACAAATAATATATCCCGGAAAAATAGTAGTTTAATATAGATTAACAATTATTGCGCTTCTATCAAGGGTGACATAGATTTTTTAATATACACCTTGTGTTCTAAATTTCAGTGCATGTAGTTGTGTTCTTGTTTGAAGCATTTCAAAGAAAGAAGCCTTTCTGATACTGCAATTGCAATTTTGCCACAATAGATTAAAATGAAACTGTTTATAAGATTTATCTATTAACACGTTACTTTAAGTGATGCACTTTTTCAAAATATTGTTGCTACTAGCTTTAAAATGCTGCGGCACCAGTAAAAATACTCTCTCTATACTGTCGAATAGTGAGTTCCAGGACTTGGACAATGAATGATAGGTAAGAATGGTATCATGGTGGCGTAGCTGAGGTCATCAGAGTTTGAAGTTCAATGCCAACGCTGTCTGTAAGGAGCTTGTGCATTCTCCCCATGGCCGCATGGGTTTTCTCCAGGTTCTTTGATTTCCTCCCACAGTCCAAAGACGTACCAGTTAGTAGGCTAATTGGTCATTGTAAGTTGTCCTATCATTAGGGTAGGGTTAAACAGGTGGGTTGCTGGGTGGCATGGTTCGTTGGGCTAAAAAGGCCTGTTCCACACTGTATCTCTAAATAAAGAAAGATGACTTGCAATTTGGAGTGGTGATTTTCTTTTGTGTCCTTTGCCCTCCTTGCAGGTTATGCAGGAGATGCTGTTGTAGTAGCCACAGTTAGTAATTGCAATCCATTTTGTAGACTGTACTCACTGCAATCACTGTAATCTCGTGATGGAGCAAATGAATATTGAGTGTGGTGTTGAACATCTTAAAGATTGCTGAAACTGTACTCATGTAGGTAAGTGGAGAGCATTCCGTCACCCTGTACTTGTTGCAGGATGCCCAGCTGGTTTACATGATGAATCCAATTGAATTTCTGGTCAATGGTGACATCCAGAAATTTGTTTGTTGGGGACTCAGCAATGATAGTATTATTGAACATTAAGAGGAATTGGTCAGAATGGCTGGCACTTTTGTAGCATGAATATTATTTGCCACACATCATCCTGTCTAGATCTTGCTGCATGTCATCATGGGCTGCTTTGTTGCTGAGGAGTTGCAATTAAAATTGAGTATTTTACAATCATTAATCAACATCCCAGCTCTGACCTTCCAATAGAAGGAATGTCATTAAATGAAGTAGCTGAAGATGGTTGGAGACACAAGAAACTACAGATGATAGAGTCTGGAGCAATGCACAAAATGCTGTAGGAACTCAACCTCTATGGAGGGAAATGGGTAGGTGACATTTTGGGTTGAGGCTCTTCATCTGGACTGACAAGGTGGTTGTGCATAAGAAGTTGTGCTGAGGACTCCTGATGTAATGTTCTGAGGCTGAGATGATAGAGCTCCAGCAATCAAAGCCTTCCTTTTTGGAGTAAGGCATGACTCCAACTGTTGGAATATTTTTGATCTTGATGCTGTCAGTTTTCCCAGTGTGCCTTGATAATCCACGCTATCAAATAGTCATTCTCACCCTGCCTCAGGAATTCATTCTTTGTTTCTTGTTTAGCTAATGACTGTGATGAGATTTTGTGCTGAGTTGTCTTGGCAATACCCAGGGTGGTATTGTCAGCAAATTATGATGGCTTCACCTGTGAACCCTTCCATCACTTTGCTGACGGTTGAATGTATTTTGGGTATATTAATCTATAGTAATTGGATTTGTCATGCATTTTGTGAACAGAACACACCTCTATAAATTTACCATTAGTGAATTCACTAATACATTTCTAGTCAGTCCAAAAGATGCGCTCAAAATTTAGTTAAAACTCTACTCTTTTTCAGATATTCCAAAAAATGCAGCATTAACTAATGAGTTTGCTGATTCTTTACACCTGACCAGGTTCCATGCTATAGCTTTCCACAGGGGTCTATCACGTTATGGGCATGGCCTTCTGTTGAATGCATAGGATGTTAATGTAATATTTGCTGCCATTCATGCTGCATTTTCACTATGTCATTGTGGGGGGATAAAAAAGCTTCAGGTTACTACTAGTCAATATTAATAATGTTCCATGAAATGGAGTACAATAGACTTCACTATAAAAGGAATGTCTTTGCTTTACCTTTTCCTAAGGAAATTGGTTTCTTCTTTGTCGATCTGGCTGAGCAGCTTAAGTGCATATTTTCCTGGAGAGAATTTGTAAGTTTGTATTTGACAAAAGGGTAAAGCACTTGGGTATCTAAGTAATCTATATCGCTTGAGTGAGAAGTCACTTAGATTTGAAAAGCAAGCATGATTCTGTCAGTTGTGGACATGGATATGGCATAGTGAATGTTGTTTATTTTAGGAAGATCTTGGAGTTTAGCAGCGCTTTGGACAGCAACCTTGGAATTTGGTACAATTGGAGGGCTGGAATAGCTCAGTAAAAAATTTAACAGCATTGGAGAGAGGATGAAGGTCTGATATTGATAGTTTGTCAATGGCATTAATGGAATCCTGTGTAAATTAAGTTATGTAAAAAGCAATCAAATTTTGCTAACTTTTATTTAATTAACTAACTAAATAAACTATCTTACTGAAAAGTGAATATAAAAATTACATTCCCACCAGGCCAGAAGGCACACATACAGACCTTTGTTTTATAGTAAGTTTTCAATTTATTTTATTATGAGTCTCACTAACTCTCTTGTTTCAATATAGACTGATCCAGGAATAAGCCCCACCAATGAAAGAGGTGGGAAAAAAGAGCTTTTGATACCTGATTAAACCAGGAGAGGCTGAATTGCCTACTTCTATTTCTGATTCTTAAGTGTTTTTAATTAATTGGAAAAACATTAAAATGACTAAAGTAGAAGAATAAAGCCAAGTGACCTTTTTAAGACAAAGTTATACAGCACTACAACACAGAAACAGGCCCTTCAGCTCATCTAGTCCATACTGAACTGTTATTCTGCCTAGTCCCATTATCCCACACTATAGTCCTCCATACCCCTTCCATCCTTGTACTTGCCCAAATTTCTTTCAACTGTGCAATCAAACCTGCATCCAACACTTACACAGGCAGCTCATTCCACACTCGCGCCACCATCTGAGTGAGAAAAGTTCACCTTCAGGTTCCCTTTAAGTATTTTACTTTTCACCCTTAACCTGTAACCTCTAGTTGTATCATCCAAGCTCAGAGGAGAAAGCCTGTTTGCATTTATCCTCTCTATATCCCCCATAATTTTACCAGCCTCTATCAAATCTCCCATCATTTGTCCACACTGCATGGGAAAATATCCCAATATATTCAACCTTTCCCTATATAACTCAGATGCTCAAGTTCCAGCAACATCCTTGTAATATTTTTTTGCTGTACACTTTCAATCTCATTGGTGTATTTAGGTAGTTGACTAGAACTGCACGCAGTATTCTAATTTTCGCCTCACCAACATCTTATACAATTTCAATGTAACATCCCAAATCCTATATTCAATACTTTCATTTATGAACATCAATGTGCCAAAAGCACTCATTACAATGCTATCTACCTGTGACTGTCTACTTTTATTTACCTTTTCCACTTGGGTTAGAAACGGCATTCAAATAGACCCTTGTTTGATACACTATGGCTGTTGTATTGCTGAGGAGCCTAATACAAAGTGTTTCTGGTCCCTTGGCTAATTATTGCTGAGTTCTGCCACAGCACTTAACTGCTGAATGCAGCAGGGGAGTGGCAGTTCAGATCTGTCCAGAGCTCATCAGGTTCCGTGTGCAGATTGTAGTTGTCTTATTGAGCAAAAGTATGATCCTAGCCACTGAATTTCAATAAAAAAAAATTAAAATAGTCAACAAATTCAGACAGCTGAAGATTTGAAAAAAAAATCACTAAATTCAATTAATTCAAAGAAAAAAGATAATCTCTCTCACAGTTGTGCTGAAATTAATGAGCTCACTGTACCTCTGCCAGGTCTAACTGAGAATCGGCTCAGGAGAATATTCTCCTCAAAAGCCACAGGAATTTCATGTTCGCTTATTTGATAAACAAGTTGGTGATGTTTGGGTGCAGTTAGATGAACTCCACCGCAGAGTCACTATCGAGTTTATATTTCATTGTTTTCAAGGGAATCTAGAACTACCTGCCCTTAGTGAGTCGGGGTGATGGCGGGAGAGGAAAGGAAGTACACTTATTCCTCAAAACAATACATTTAATACTCACCTGGAGATGTGCCCTATCCCCTCAATGGTAGAATTAACGGTGGTGCCAATATAATTGAATAAATGGGGACAGAGTATTGGACAACTGTGTGACCTGTCATCTACAATGATCTTATGAAAACCTGCTTTTGACTTGCAGTGTATGTGTACAACTGTTTAAATAGCGATTGCAAAACTCTTTTGCCTTACTATATTTCAATTTATGGTCATCAGCCTTAGGTTACTAGTTTATTGCTTCTCGAAAGGCATTACTGCTGATTTTCAGGCAACTTCCCATCATAATTGTTTTAGAAATAAAGATATTCTAACAATAACAGCTGTGAGTCTTGGTACAAAATTTACAATAATTTAGCCACCTCACTGGTCATTGTCGAGTGTATTTTCAACATCTAGTTCATTAGTTTAAGAATGACGTTTGATTTGATGGCAGCACTATATGACTGGAATAATTACATAAATCCATTTTAATTCATAACATATTACACAAGTGTATATTCCATATTTTGGTCAACAGAAACAGGGAAGATATATCAGAGAATAATTTTTATTGTGCATCACCCTGTCCTTTCCTCATCAATACTAGCCTATTTCAGTCACACATCCAGACGATAGTGTGAGCTTGACTTGGGGAATGTATGTCAGACCTAATTCCTAATGTGATTTCTGATAGAGTTGGTCTTTTATTAGAGAAATCGCTAGTCGGCCATAAGAAGTAGAAACTGCAGGAGGGTATTGAGCTAATTCTGAAATGTCAACTTTGCCTTTCAATCCTGAAGCATCCAAAAATTCACTAGTGTTAGCCTTGAATGTATCCAGTGGCTAAACATCCCCAGATATCTGTAACCTTTTGTTCAAAGAATTTTTTCCTAAATAACCACTGTATTCAGATGAGCATGGAGGAAGGACTTTCTCCCCTTAGATAAAAAAGATACATGACAAGTTGCAGGTGGCAGTAATATTGCTCATGACTAGATATTATTCAAATACTGATTTTCAACTGTTCGCACTTCTCAGCTTCTCTTAGCATTTGACAAATGGTTTGACAGTGTGATCAATCACACAAAAGAATTTCTATTCATATTTCTTAAATCTTGAATATTTTGTGAAAGGCTGTTTACAGTTCTCTACCTCCTCAAGCATTTATCAAATGGTTTAACAGTGAGATCAATCACACAAAAGAGATTCTGGTCATATTTTTTAAATTCTGATTTTTTTTTGTGGATTTTGGTATCAGAAGTTTTGTTACCATCGGTGAAATGCATTTGTATCTGTTCTGCAAAGTCACCAGTGTGTCAAATATAGTTTGTTTATTTCTAAGCTTTTTGTGCAATTGGTGAGATGTGGTGTTCCTTAGATTTATTTTAAAAGAACAATTGTTCTTTGTAGTCATGTACCATCAATTGATTTAAAAATAACAACACAGGGACTTGAAGGATAGAAATCAACATTAAAAACAAGTGAGGGGCTACCAAAGCTAGCCTTGTTTTCAGTAAATTTGATAATGATCCATTGAATTCCAGTTGAACTGATGAAACACAACATTTTACTAATAGAGAACAGAATCTAATGTACAAACAGTTTGGTTATTTCAGCATAAACTGAAATTGTTCTTGTCTATTAATAAAGCTAGGCAGAGGGGGTGGGGTGACTCTGTTGGTAAAAAATGAAATCATATCCTTTGAAAGAGGTGATAAAGAATCGGAAGATACAGAATCCTTGTGGGTAGAGATTAAAAAATGGTGAAGAGTAAAAAGATGCTGATGGGAGTTGTATACGGGACCCTGAACAGCAGCCAGGATGTGAGATATAAATTTCAATAGGAAATAGAAAAAGGCACATAACAAGGGCAATGTTATAATAGTCTTGAAGGATTTCAATATGCAGTTTGATAGGGAAAATCAGGATGGAGCTGGATTACAATGGAAATTTGTAGAATGCCTACGAGATGGCTTTTTAGAGTAGCTTGTAGTTGAACTCACTACGAGGAATATGATTTTGGATTGTGTGTTGTGTAATGAACCAGATTTGACTAGGGAGCTTAAACTAAAGGAACCCTTAGGAGGCAGAGATTGTAATATGATAGAATTCACCCTGCAATTTGAGAGGGAGAAGCTATCAGTATTACAGGGGAGTAAAGGGAATTAGAGGCAAAAAAGAGGAGCTGGCCAAAATTGATTGGAAGGGGACTTTAGCATGGATAACTGCAGAACAGTAATGACTTGAGTTTCTGGAGGCAAATTGGAAGCCACAGGATAGAGAAAAACCACAAGGACAGAAAAACCACAAGGACAGAAAAAATGAAATATGAAGGTAAGCTAGCCAATAGTATAAAGTAGGATACCAAAAACCTTGTGTAGATATATAGAGTAAAAGAAAGCTGAGAGTGGAATTTGGACCACTGGAAAATGATGCTGGAGAGGTAGTAATGGAGGACAAAGAAATTGCGGATGAATTTAATTAATTACTTTGCATCAGTCTGTGGAAGACACTAACAGTATGCCAGAAATTTGATGGTTCATGACAGAAGTAAGTGTAGTTGCTATTACAAGGAGAAGGAGCTAGGGAAGCTGAAACATCTGATTGTAGATCCGTCACCTGGACCAGATGGACTACACATCAAGGTTCTGAAAGGCATAACTGAAGAGATTGTGGAGCCATTAGTACTGATCTTTCTAGAATCACTAGATTCTGGAATGGTTCTGGAGGGCTGGAAAACTGTAAATATCACTCTACTCTTTAAGAATTAAGAAAGGCAAAAGAAAAGTAAGTATAGACTAGTTAGCAAGACTTAAATGGTTGGGAAGATGTTGGAGTCCATTATTAAGGATGAGTTTTCTGGGTACTTGGAGGCACTTGATAAAGTAGGCCAAAGGCAGTATAGTTTTCTTAAGAGGAAGTCTTGCCTTACAAATCTGTTAGAATTCTGTGAAGAAAGAACAGGCACGATAGACAAAGGTCAGTCAGTGGATGTTGTTTACTTGGATTTTCAGTGAAATCTATTGCCATGGACAGCTGTGAAGACCAAGTTACTAGCTATATTTAAAGCACAGGTTGAAATTGCGAAATAGAGAGAAAATACAAAAAAAAACAGGGGCGTAAAGGGACTTAGGAGTCCGTGTGCAGGATTCCCTAAAGGTTAACTTGCAGGTTGAGTCTGTGGTGAGGAAGGCAAATATGATGTGAGCATTCATTTCAAGAGGACCAGAACGTAAAAGCAAGGATGTAATGTTGAGACTTTATAAAGCACTGGTGAGGCCTCACTTGGAGTATTGTGAGTAATTTTGGGCCTCTTATCTTAGAAAGGATGTGCTGAAACTGGAGAGGGTTCAAAGGAGGTTCATAAAAATTATCCAGGATTGAATGGCTTGTCATATGAAGAGTGTTTGATGGCTCTGGGCCTGTATTCACTAGAATTCAGAAGAATAAGGGCTGGCGTCATTGAAAGCTTTCAAGTGATCAAAGGCCTTGATACAGTGGATATGGAGAGGACGATTCCTGTGGTGAGAGAGCCTAAGATCGGAGGTCACTGCTTCAGAATAGAAGGCAGTCCTTTTAGAACGGAAACACAAAATAATCTGCAGATGCTAGGATCAAAGCAACACTCACAGCACGCTGGAGGAACTCAGCAGGTCGGGCAGCATCCGTGGAAATGATGAGTCGACGTTTCCACTGATGCTGCTCGACCTGCTGAGTTCCTCCAGCGTGCTGTGAGTGTTCCTTTTAGAACGGAGATGAGGAGGACTTTCTTTTAGCCAGAGAGTGGTGATTCTGTGGAATTCGTTGCCACAAGCAGCTGTGGAGGCCAAGTCTGTATGTAGGTTTAAGTTAGAGGTTGATACATTCTTGAATGGTCAGGGCATGAAGGGATACAGGGAAAAGGCAGAAGATTGGGGCTGAGAGGATAATTGGATCAGCCATGATGAACTGGCAGAGGAGATTCAATGGGCCAAATGGCGTAATTCTGCTTTTATATCTTCTGGCCTTAATCTGCCATGACTGTTGTTCCAGTGAATCATATGTTATGCCAAATTATAAAAGGTAATTGGTCCTCTTGACTTGAAATCAACTGTAGGTATTACAAACGTTTGTACATTGTGATGTTTCTATTCAAATGTATTAATAATATTTAACTCAGTGAAAATTGATAACTGTAAGAATAGAAAATGCCTGAGTTCTCATAACCCATTTTCCATTTCTCATGCATCTATTTAAGTGACTTAATACTTTGTTCTAGTGCTCTGTGTATTTTTTGTCAGGCAAATTACTTGCCTTTCATTTTACCAAGAGTTGTTACAATCACATTTCATGTGCAGTATTTAACTTTTATTCTCATGCTGATGTTTATGTGCCTTAAACTGATCCACTCTTTTTTTCCCTTGTCTACCTTTCTGTTTACTTTCTTGCAGTGTCTGAAAGAACATCTGACAGTAAATCGGTTCCTGCAACAGAAGGTACAATTTCTGACTTGCATTATGTTCATAATCAGGTGTACAGGTACATTGCACAAGTTTTTTTTTAAAGTTCAGGTTCACATTGTTTGGTAGTTAGTCCACTCATTATTACTTAATGTATTGTTCCATCCTTAAAAAACAAATGGATCATTTTATATGCCAAGTTATAGGACTGATCTTAAAGAACATTGTCGTCAACATTGGTTTGTCATTTCCCTGTGAAACAAAATTGGGTCATGGCAAGTAGCCTGTTTTATATCACTGTCTGTGACCTCAGTTACAGAATAAAGTAGGCCACTAGTTCATGTGAATCAGTTCTGTTCTCCTGGAGAAGACCAATTCTTCCCCCATTATGATGGGCAGAGTTTTATCCAGGATAAATCTCAGGAGACCAAAAGAATAAAATTGCAAGAAGCATTGAGTTTGCCACAAAGAAGAATTGAAGATGCAGTGCATATGATGTTGCAAAGGAAGGGATGAAGGTTTTTTGTAGTGATTAGGATCTGGGGATTGATGCTCAACTGCAAATTTAGTTCAGTTTCAAAGAGTTAAGAAGAAAGTGCTTGGGAAAATGAAATGTAGATCAGTCAACTGGACCAGATGCGTTACTAATGATCTTTCAAGAAACACTAGACTCTGAAATGGTTCTTGAGGACTGGAAAATGGTATATGTCATTCCACTCTTTAAGAAGGTAAGGAGGCAATAGAAAGGAGATTATAGGCCAGTTAGCCTGACTTCAGTGGTTGGGAAGATGTTGGAGTCCATTATTAAAGATGAGATTTCAGAGTACTTGGAGGCATGTGATAAACTGGCCCAAAGTCAACATGCTTTCCTTAAGGGAAAATCTTGCCTGACAAATCTGTTGAATTCTTTGAAGAAATATCAGGCATGATAGACAAAGGTAAATCTGTGGATGTTGTTTACTTGGATTTTCAGAAGGCCTTTGACAAGGTGACACACATGAGGCTGATGAACAAGATAAGAGCCCGTAGTATTACAAGAAAGATACTAGCATGGATAGAAGATTGGCTGACTGCCAGGAGGCAAGGAGTGGAAATAAAGAGGGCTTTTTCTGGTTGGCTGCTGCGGACTAGTGGTGTTCCACAGGGATCGGTGTTAGGACCGCTTGTTTTCATGTTGTATGTCAGTGATTTGCATGACAAAATTGATGGCTTTATTTCCTACAATTGTGAGTTTAGGACCAGAGGGCACAGCCTCAGAATAGAGAGATGTTCATTTAGGAGGAGGAAATTTTTTAGTCATTTGTGTAATTCATTGCCACAGACAGTCGTGGAGGCCAAGTTATTCGGTATATTTAAAGCGGAAGTTAATAGCTTCTTGATTAGTCAGGGTGTCAAAGGATACGGGGAGAAGGTAGAAGAATGGGGTTGAGAGGAATAATAAGTCAGCCAAATGGAATGGTGGAGCAGATTCAATGGGCCAAATGGCCTAATTCTGTTCCTGTGTTTTATGCTCTGATGGTCTTAAACCCAGATCAGTGGTCATTTGGGTTTGGCTGGAGCCAGGTTAGATGTCATTGGTTGTCTTTGAGTTTATTTAAAGGCAATCTATGCTTAATTTAATTTAATGTTGATTATGCAGTCGTTTAGCTAGGAGACATTAATAACAGTCAAAGGTGATAGTGGAGGAGTAGAGTAGTGGTCCTGCTGAATGATTTGGCAGACAGATTGATTTTTGTATGCCCTTTCGGATAATGAATATAGTCATAGTCATACTTTATTGATCCTGGGGGAAATTGTTTAAATATGAGGAACAACATGCAAGTGAGAAGAGATATGAGCTGAGTGACTCAGTGAATGAAACATTAATCTTTTACTACAAAGTCCAGACAATTAATTATGTGCAGGTTTGTCCTCTTTGAATATTGTGATGGATTTGAATGGCCTGTATTTGGTGTTGCTCCATTAAATCTACACCTCAAGGTCAATAGGTATCCATGCTCTTAGAACCTAGATTTAAATTCCATGGAGATCAACATGTGATCTCCATATTTACACATCGTTACACCTGAGGAGGCCTAAACCTTAAACATTTCAATTTCGTGCCAATATATTTGATGGTAAATTGATTTTTGTGCACAATATATTGGACATTTTATGATCTGATTTTTTTTTAATTACCCTTTTGAAAATGGGATCTTGGATAACTGAACACTGTGTGGGATAGTGGGTATGATCTGGCTCACCACTATACTTTTCATTAGAACATTGTTAGTTAACATTGTAATTACTTTGTCCATACAGTTCAGATTTAATTCTTCTTACAATCAAAGACACAGCATGGAAACAGGCCCTTCAGCTTGAGTTCATGCCGGCCATAAATTACCCATTTAAATTAATCCTAAACAAATCTAATCTTATATTATTCCCCCGCATTATTATCAACTCTTCCCCAGATTCTACCATTGACCTGCACACTAGGGTCTATTTACCCGACCTGCACATCCTTGACGAGAGAGGAAACTGGAGTACCGAGAGAGAACCCACGTGGTCACAGGAAGAATGTGTGAACTCGCACAGCTAGTAACCTCTGTCAGGATTGATGCAGGTCACTGGCACTGCAAGGCGGAGCCTTTATTAACTGGACAACTGTGCTGTTCCTTGATATTTAACAGTCCTGTCATTTCGGATTGTAATATCAGTACAGGTTTGAAATATTACAGCAGCACCCTTTTTTTTTGCATTTGCATAGATTTAAAGGATTGACCGCTGACCTCACTAATAGGTGATACTCGGGTGAAAGCAAGGCACTGAAGAGTACAGTTAGTGAATGTAAAGTCCCTTACTGATTTTTTTTTAGGTTGTTTACCTCAGTTGTTGCAAAGAAATGAACAGAAGACAAAACACCATGCTTGAGTCACTGTTAAAATCCCTGAAACTGCATGCATACTGTGGTAGTTAATTTAATGCAGTTCATATAATTCAGAGAATGTGAATTAAATCTCAACATGAAGTACAAGAGTGTTAAATCACTGTAAAATAAATATAGCTGAAGATAACATGCTATTATCATTAGAAGTGATGATTATGGTAAAGGTATCACTGTTTTTCCCTGGAAGGAACAAGCTATCCTTAACAGTTCAGTTGCGTTATATAGTTCTTTGAGGTAGCCTGGCAAACCATTCATTTGAAAGGGTGAGTAATTGATAGATGTTAGATTTGCCTGCAGGGTGTATATTTCAGAATTAAGCTAAAAACTCTCCCATTCATCTGCTCTTCTTCATCTCCTCCTCCTTTCATGTGTGAACTTTTTTTGAACCCCAAAGGTAAAATGGAAAAGCCAAGTAAGATGTTTCTAATTGATTGGTTTTCAGTCCAATACTTTATACACTGGCCAATTGGTGTCCATTAGCAAAGTTAAGTTATTATCGCCAGTGGTGATGCAATATTGCTGATAGATCACTGATGGTATCGAGTCTGTCATCCTGTGCTTTTATAGATTATTTGTCATTTGAACAGGTTCTTAAAGTATGGTGCAGAGCGGTGATATGGAGTGAGTAGCTTTGATGTTTTGCCTTTTGTTTTTGCAGCCTGCATATACATTACAGTGCAGTACAGGCCCTTCAGCCCATGATATTGTGCTTACCTTTTAACCTACTCTGAGATCAATGCAGCCCTTCCCTCTTACATAGCCCTCCATCTTCTATCATCCCTGTGCAGTGAGTTAAGTCTATATACCTGCAGTTAAATCAAGGAAGAAGAGAGGAAAATAGTACTTGCTACAAGCACTGAGAGTAGTCAGTTTCAAGAGTATGAGTAAAAACACAGAAAAAGCTTGCCTGTGCCTTGCTGAGCAAACACCGCTGGAGGAAAGAAGGTCACTCTTTATGCAACCATTTTACTGAAGTCTTATGAGTGAACCCTGCTATACATGTAAAGCAAGAGTATAATACTGGTAAGATGTTCTTCACTGTAGATGGAACTGAATTCCAGGTAAACATGACTGCAGTGAATGTGCTTGCTTTAACAAGTGTGGGTTTGAAAAAGAATCACTAGTATTTCATTGTAGATAATATCATTTGTCAACCAAAGAGTGAAGTACTAATTTATTAGCATTTATTTTGATAAGATGGGAAACAAAACAATCTTCCAATTTTCTTTTGAATTACCTTCAGGCTTAATTTTTGTTTTTTTTTCTCTTTGCAGTTGCTTTTTAATCCTTTTCTCATGTTCCATGTTCTTTTTTTTGCATTTGTTTCTCCATTATGCTTGTTCATTTTACTTAAAACCTTTTAGTAACTATTTGACTAATTCCATGCTGTTGTTGCTGAGATCGTTGTCATGCAAGTGGAATGAAATGAGTTATCAGAAATTATGGCACTGACAAAACATTAAATTATTAGCTTGCTGTTAATGTGTTAACACTGCAAATTACTGCGTAATTGATAGGATCCAAGGCAGAAAATCAATTTGCACCTTGGACTCCATGAGTACCACATAGATGAAGCCATTTTAACCAATGAATGATAAAGACAAGAAATTATGGAGAGAGAAATATTCTCAAATCAGAGAGAAAAAGCAGAGTATGGTTTACTTAACATAAGAAAAACCAAAAGACATTTTAACCAAGTTTTATTTCAGGATTATTGTTTTGATCTTTGTGTCATTTAAAAGGCACCAGGAAAGGTACCTTTTCAAAGAAAACTTTGGAGGGATATAGCATAAGTGTGAATCTTGGTCAGCATGGCCCATTTGGGCTGAAGGACCTGTTTACATGCTGTATGACTCCAAGTTAGTAATTAAGCAACACTACAGTATGTTGAACATGCAAAACACTAAAGGATAGAATCAGTATCCAAATCCATCATAGAGGCACAATGTGGAACAGCACTATTTTATTACCTTCATATGAGACAGGGAAATGATTGGCAAGTAAACAAGAACCATCATGGTAGATTGATACAATGATAATGGGGCTATTGACCACTAATGGCAATTACTCTCAATCCATTGACCTTGAAATGACATGATGCAACAGTGGGGGGGCATTGGCAATGAAATATTCAGGATTTTCTTTGCCCTCACATTAACTTAGTCATATCTTATTCACACACTAACTTTTTCCGCATATCAAAATAGCTTTTCACATTGCAAATTATTATCTTTCAACCTCAGTGTGATGGGGTAAAGTTAGATGAGTATACCTTGAAGACAGATATAAAAAGTTTTCAAAAAAACTGCATGGGACAATTGACTGCTTGCTGGCGTATGACTGTAGCTTCACAACTTCTCCAGGCCTGCTAGCTGAATGCCCTACAAGTTATATCCTTAATGGGCTCTATACAAGATTATTCACAAACTCCAATTGGGATTAATTTTGTTATTGTTGTAAATCCAGCAATTTTGTGTCATGCTCAGTTGTGTAATAGCTGCACAATGAGGAAGGACTTACTCAGTCTGGCAAAGAAACACGAAGTTAACCAGAAATTTGTAGAGAGTCAGACTTGTGGAGATTCCTTTCTTGCAATTAATTTGTCCAAGAAGTTACTCTTGTCCCAAGAAGTTCTGGCCTTTAAAAATGCAACTAAACACAAGGATAAAATTGTCTAAAATTATGACAAATTTTCTAATATTCAGGCTCATAGATGACATTGGTTTTAATTTTCCAAAATTATGTACAGCTACGTGAATAATGTGGAATAGTTCTCCATCAAACAGTCGGAGATTGATTCATCAGATTGAATCAACAGTCCTATTCATTATTTTTATTCTTAACATCACACATTCTTCTGTGAAGACTTCTCAACATTAAGACATTTTTCTGCTTAATTTTTCCTAAAGCATTTTAACTATTTAAATTGTCAAAATATTCATCATTTGTTTTGTATTTCTTAATAATTATAACTTGTAATTCTTCAGACCCTATATTACTGAGCATGGAATAATTGAATATTGCACAGAAAAATATCATTCAGCGTATGAAGTCTTCGCCAGTAGAGTATCCGGTCAGTTCTGTTTTCCTGCTCATCCCTAGAGCCTCCATATTGTTTTCCCTCAAATGTTTATCCATTCATTGACTCTATTTCTCTTATCATTGCAGACAGTAAATTTCAGATCTTAACCGCTATCTTCGCATAAACATTTTTCCTCGCAACTCCCTTTTAACGCAGAACTTTAAACCAGTGTTCTTCTACTTATCCGATCTCAAGCAGTTATAGTTTTCTGGGGATTGGACAATTCATGCTTAATGATTTATTGATGTTTTTTATATTACAAACTCTAGATTAAAATATGTTTAAGTTTTTCTTTAATCTTAATTTTTTTTTATCAAAGGAACTTTTTTTGCTGCACTTTCATGGTAATTAAATCTGTGCTCTAATAATCCCTTTGAATATTTCCAATTTTGACCTCAATCCTAACTGCCAATTTTTTTTCCGCTTTACCCAGTCACTGCATTGAAATTTGGAAGGTAAACGTAACTTTTGTTCAGTTGTAATGGAGTGAACAGCTGTACTACAATATAAGCCACCCTGTTGTATAATGCAATCATTATGAAATAGTAGTCCTGACTAACTATGAAATACGATACAGATTTAGTAAAACATCAAGAAAGGTGAGAAATTTGTTTCTTTCCTACAGTGGTTAACCTAGCAAGATCCCAGGATGGTATCAAGACATTTCTAAATATCCACTTCAATGCAGTTCATACTTGAATAGTAACATAAGGGTAGTCAAGATTAAGGGAAGTTCCAACTTGGCAACTCAACATAAATTGCATCTCAGCAAAAATAAAATCACATCTGTGGACTATTTCTGCACAATACAGTGGGAGTGTAGTGATTCATTAAAATGAATGGAGTAATGCTTTAGAATAATATTTTTCCTAAACCATGTTATCAACCCTTAAAGTAAGAATGTGTATATTTCAAATACTGAAAATGCATTGTATGTAAAACACATTTCTCTGTCAAGTACATTTTTGGCATCTTTGTATTGAGTTCCTTTTTCTTTATTGTTCATTTTAATTTGAAGGTTCAAGTTCGAAGAACAAATTTGCTCCCACTCAGAAATTGACCTGTTTTTCTTGTATCTATTTAGCAGAAGTGATCTCTGCTAGAATTGTGCAAGAAGTCACAGCTGAGGCAGTGGCAGTGCTCAAAGGAGAACAAGTAAAAGATACTGTACTGAGAGACCAGCCGAAGCAGCCTTCTGCAGGTAAGTGAGGTGACCTTGACGGTACCAGTAAAACTTCGATAATCCAGCATTCTCGCAGACTAGTGGATCTTCTGGATTACTTGATGTTCCAGCTATTTTTATCATGTTAAACTTTAGTAGTATAGTAAATGTTTCAGTAAAGCTTGTGAGTTTAGAAAACTGAGCAAAGAGAAAAGGAAATGGAATTTGGCAAATTTCAGATTGTAAATTTCACCTTGTGATTTACAACCTACTCCTGAATCTGCTCGAATTCTGAATGAGTGTTCTAAACCATCAGGATTTCCAAACAATTGGATTCTGGATTATTGGAGTTGGAGTCTGCATGGATTATTTAATCCAACATTATGCCGCTGCCAGGACTTAATGAATAATAAATGTTTATATTTGTGCTGGTTTAGATAGTTTCATGATATAGTATATCCAGAATAGGACTGAAAAATCTGAAAAATTGGTGATATTCCAGGTTTTCCTGTACTCTTTGGAGAAATAAGTAGCTCTAACCATATGCAATACATGTATATTAAATAATTTGACAGTTAATTTAGAAAAAACTCAGTAAGTTGCAAGTTATTTAATATGCATGTGTATTTTATATAGTTAGTGCCACTTATTTGATTTGAAATGTTACCAGATCCTGATTAGACTGCTGTGCTGGAATATGCTGTGTTCTACATAAGAAACATGGGTCATTTGAACTTCCAACCCTGTTCTGCCTTTCATCTAGATGGAGACTGATCTTGTTCCTCAGCTCTGTTTTTCTGCACTATCTTCATATCTCTTGGTCTCCTTAATATCCAGAAATCTAAGAATTTTTGGAATGGTTCTCTCCAGAGTGCAGATTTCCAAAACTTTACCGCACTCTGAGGGAAGAAATTTCTCCACACTCAAATGGCGTATAAGCTTATTCAGAATTTGTTACCCTGGTTCTCCACTCCGCAGCCAGAGGGCATATCCTTGCTGCATCTACACCAGGGGTTCTGGACTTTTTTTTTAATGCTGTGGACCCCTACCATTAACCAAGGGGTCCATGGACCTCGGGTTCGGAACCCCTGATCTAGACTGTCAATCTCAGAAGCACTTTGAATGTTTTGGTAAGATCTCCTTTAAAATATAGGCCTTGTCTACTTAATTTCTCCTAGTGCAGCAAATCCAAAATACCTAGAGCCAGTCTAGTGAATCCAGTGGTGGAAGCAGATGCAATATTAGTGATTGAGTCATTTAGACTGACACAAAAACATGTGGAGAATGGGGGGTGGGGTGGGGTGGGGATATCAATCCTACACAGGCAGGTGGGATTGGTTTTATTTGGAATCATGGTCATTACAGACACCGTGGACCAAAGGATCTGTTCCTGAGCTGTACTGTGTTATATTCATAGTGATCCCTCTATTGTCATTATACTTTTTTTTAGGTTGGGGACAGTCTGTGCATGATAGTCTTACAGCACTACAGCACAAACAGGCCTTTCTGCCCATCCAGTCTGTGCCAATATTTTGCTCCAGTTGCAATCTCACCAAGGTCCCCATGTAATTGCATTTAAATACCTGCATACTATACATGCGCTCAAAACTTGCACTCATACAGGCCGTCAAGCCATTTATCTTCTCAATTCTTGATGCAACTACATGTTGGCTTTTGATCATTTCTACTCAAGGACACTTGAGTTCATTTGACCGTATATATTGCCAAACTCTCATCATTAAAAAAAAAATCAATTTTTCTGTTTTGTCCTCCAAAATGATTACTTTCATAGTTTATATTATTTAGCACCTGCTTTATTCATAGCCACTTAGTTTATCTGTTTTCCCTTAGACCCTCTTCATATCCTCCTCCCTATTTACAATTCACTTAGTTTTGTTTCATTTTCAACTTCACATTTGATTCCTTCAGGCAAACTGTTTGCATGGATTGTCAATTTAAAAACTACTCATGTAGTACAGCACTTGGCACAGTTTCTCTTTGCTCTCTGTCCAATAACCAAGTCTCAGTCCATCACCCCCAACTCTTTATGCTCTAACATTGTTGATCAGCCTTCTTTGTGGGTTGTCACTGAGCATCTTCTGCAAATCAGAACATAGAATGTTAGTGCATAGACACAGACCCTACAGACAACAATGTTGTGGCAATCCAAATTATTTAGTAATCAAATGGCAAACTAAACTAATCTCTTATGCCTACATAATGTTCGTATCCTTCCATTTCCCTCAAATTCATGTCTATCTAGGCACCTTTTAAAAATCCCCAAGGTATCTGCCTCTACCAACATGCCAGGTGGCACACACCAGGCACCCACCAGGCACCCATCACACTCTGTTTTAAAAAAAGCTTGCCCCACACATCCCCTTTGAAATTTCCCTGTGTCATCTTAAATGCATGCGCTCTGGTATTAGGCATTTTAACTTGGGGGAAAAAGATACTGTCTATCTGCTGTATCTATTCCTCTCATAATCTTATAAAACTCTATCAGAACTCCCCTCAGCCTTCACTGCTCCAGAGAAAACAGCCAAGTTTGTCCAGTCTCTTGTTATAGCACATGCCCTCTAATCCAGGCAGTATTCTGGTAAGCCTGTTCTGCACGCTTTCCAAAACCTCGACATCTTTCCTATAATGCAGTGAACAAAACTGTAAGTAACTCTCCAGATGTGGACGGACTAGTGTTTTATAAATCTACAACACAACTTTCTAAATTCGGAACTTAATGCCTTGACTAATAAAGGCAAGTGTGCCACGTGCCTTCTGAACCACCCTATCAAGCTGCCTAACCACTTCTAGGGAGCTATGAACTTAGACCCCAAGATCCCTCTGCTCATCAACACTGTTATGAGTTATGTCTCTATATTTGCCCTACCAAGGGGTAACACCTCACATTTGGCTGCGTTAAACCCCATCGTCATTTCTCCACCCATAACTACAACTGAGCTATATCCTGCTTTAATCTTTGCCAATCTTCTCTGCTATTCACAACACCACCAATCATTGTATCCTCTGCAAATTCATCCAGGTCATTTATATATATGTTAAGCAGCAGAGGTACCAGTACAGATCCTTGCAGAACATCACTAGAGCCAAACCTCCAGCTAGAATACATCCCTTCAAACACTATCTTCTGTCCTCTAAGGGCAAACAAGGTCTGAATCCAGATGACTGCTTCACCATGGATCTCATGCATTTTAATCATCTGGATGAGCCTCCCATGAGGGACTTTGTCAAAGGCCTTACTAAAATCCATGTAGACAACATCCACAACTCAACCTTCATCAAACACCCTCATCATTTCGTTAAAAAACTCAACCAAGTTAGTAAGACACGACTTGCCATGCACAAAGCCATGCAGGGAGCATAGTTTAGCAAATGCTCATAAATCCTATCTCCAAGGATTCTCTCCAATAACTTCCCTACCACTGAAATGACACTCATTGGTCTACAGTTTCCAGGATTATCCCTGCTTCCCTTCTTGACTAATGGAACAACATTAGCTACTCACCAGTCTTCCAGGACCTCACCTTTGGCTAGAGAGGCACAAGGATATTGGTCAAGAGACTAATTGGTAAAGTACACATTTGGAACCTTACCAATATCCTCTGTATCCAAGCAAATGTTCCCTCCTTTATCTTTGAGTGGTCCTACCTTCTTGATATATGTATAGAATGACTTTGGATTCTCTTTGATCCTACTTGCTAAGGACTTTTCATGTCCCCTCCTGGCTTTCCTAATTCTCTTGAGTTCTTTTCTGGCTTCTTTATAATCTTCAAAGACTCTGTTTGATTCTAGCTTTCTAAGCTTTACATACTTCTCCTTTTTCTTCGTAACTAAATTCATCACCTCCCTCAACATCTAAGGTTTGCTTGCCTTGCCATCCTTGTCCTTCCTTTTAACTGGAACATAACTATACTATACTTTGTGCAGGTATTCTTTAAACACCCTGCACATGTCAGATTTGGGCTTGCCTAAAAACAATTGTTCCCAATTACAGTACTGTGCAAAAGTCTTAGGCACCCTAGGTTTTTAATATGGTTTCAGATAGTATGGCCTCCACAGAGCCCTGATCTCAACATCATTCAGGCTCTCTGGGATTACCTGGAGAGACAGAAGCAAACGAGGCAGCGAAAGTCTGCAGAAGAACGGTGGCAAGTTCTCCAAGATGCTTGGAACAACCTGCCAGCTGATTTTCTTATAAAACTGCAAGGCTGTGTACCAAAGAGAATTGATGCAGTTTTAAAGGCAAAGAGTGGTCACACCAAATATTGATTTGATTTAGTGTTTTTTTACTATTTATTATTCTTTATAGTAATTCTTTTGATTATTTAGAAACTTTTCATTATTTTTGAAAGCATCTTCGCTTTACAAAATTTTTTTTGCATGAGCCTGAGTTTTGCATGGTACTGTAATTCCCCCTAGTTCCTGCTTAATGCTCTTGTGGTTTGCCATGCTTCAATTTAGTACTCTCCCGCAAGGTCCATCCTTGTCCTTAGCTATAGCTATCCTAAAGCTTAAGGAATTGTGTCCCTCACTACCCACCCACTGAAAGGTTGAATTCAAATATACCTTATCTATGGTTTCCATTGATCAATTTACAATGATGTTAATTAACATAAGCAAAAGGTCAATGTGCACTGGAAATCTGAAATATAGAATTCAGGGAATATTGACCATAAGTTTGAGAAGTCCTCAAGCTGAAAGCCTCAATGTTTATCTTACATGTTCCATATCCGATGAATATTTCCAACGTTATCTGTTATAATTTAGCTGCTTTCTTATTAGCAGTACTGATGCTTTTGAAGTCCCTTTTTGCGTTTTACTTTAAACAGTTAAAATTTATTTTTATTTAAGAATAACATAGTGCTTTAGCCAGCAGCTCATCCTCCCAGTGACTCCCTTTTCTATGTCCCAGTAAATGTCTTTTGTTATTGAGAAAATCTGAGAATGTGAACTTGCTTGAACTATATTTATATGTATACACACTCAGTGGCAAATTTATTAGATACGGGAGTGTGGTCTTTTGCTGCTTTAGTCCATCCATTCAAGGTCTGATGTGTTGTGCATTCAGAAAAGCTCTTCTGCATTCTACTGTTGTAACGTGATTATTTGAGTTATTGTCGCCTTCCTGTCTACTTCAATGTGTCTGGCCATTCTCCTCTGATCTCTCTCATTATCAAGGCATTTTCCACCACAGAAATGCAGCCAAATGGATTTTTCCTTTATTTTTCACACATTCTATTAATGTGGCCACTGAGTGTAGGGCTTCTAGATAGAGTTTAAATTGGATTGGTATGGGTAGGGGTGTGGTGGGACCTTTACTCCTTGGAGCTTAGGTGACTGAGGGGTGATCTCATGGAGGCATGTGAAATCATGAAGGGCGTAAATTGGGCGAGTGGCCTCTTTCCAGGGTTAATGAATTGGAAACTAAAGGACATAGTTTTAGCTTAGAAGTTTAAAAAGACTTCTGTGGGTCAACTTTTTTTACCGATACATGATATCTAAGGTAGGTACACTAGATACATTTAAGCAGTGGACAGATAGGTGAATAACAAGGGAATATTGTCCAAGTGCTGGGAAATGGGATAATCTCGAATATGCATTGTGGTCAGCATGGACAAGTAAGGGCTGAAGGGACATTTTCCATGTTGAACAGCTCTATGACTATATGATTACATTTACCTTATTTACTTACAACGTAGGAAGAGGTTATTTTATTCCATTCAATCTATGCTCGTTCACACAGCACTCCCATTTCCTACTAATTTCCCCTGTAACCTATTCTGTAAACATTATATCAACTTCAAATGATCAATTACACCTCAGATTATTTACAGAGGCCAATTAACATCTTTTGGATGTGGGAGGAAACTCGAGCACCTGGTAGAAACCCACACAGACACAGAACGAAGTCCACACAAGCAGCACTAGAGGACAGGATTGAATTCAAGCTGGGCAGCGCTACTGTTCAGAGTTCAGAGTAAATTTATACCAAAGTACATATATGTCACCATATACAACCCTGAAATTCATTTTCTTATGGGCATTTGCAGTAAATACAAGAAGCACAATAGAATTAATGAAAGACTGTCCCAATAGGATGGACAGCAACCAATGTGCAAAAAAATCTGTCCAAATACAAAATGATACCAGAAAAACAATAACAATAATAATAAATAGGTAATAAATATCAAAAAAAAGTTGTAGAGTCCTTGAAAGTTTGTGGGAACAGTTTGGTGATGGGGTGAATGAAGTTATCCCTCTGGTTCAAGAGCCTAATGGTTGAGGGATAATAACTGTTCCTGAACTCCTGAACCACTACAAAGAAACCAAGGGATGCGTTGATAGGATAGGATGAAGATAGGCAGGTAATGGCGCAAGCAGAGTTTTGGTGTTGGAGTTTTGATTTTTTTGATTCCTGCAAAGAAAAATAAGAGTGTAGACATCCAAGGACTTGATGGATGATAAAAGTGAGAGTTGGAGAAGGGATGTAGGACTGACATAAGGTTAAAACTAAAAGATCGGAGTAAGGAAATAAAATGTGAGTATGAAAGAAGATAGTTTAAGAACGTAACATATCAAAAAACCCAAAGCACACTGTTACCAATCAAAGGAATATTGGTGCTGATTTAAGGACTAGGGATAGTGAAATATGCAAATAAAAACAAACCAGCCTGTGTATTTACAGAAGACTTCACGATAGCCATGGTGAAGGAGAAACTTGTCAGGGTGTGAGATGAGATAAAAATAGATGAAGAGCATTTGTAGAAATGCTAGCAGTATTTATGTGCTGAGATAAAGGGGTAGAGCAAAAGTAATGCAGAATTATACACATCAGGAATACAGAAAATCCTGAAAACATTCAGCAGATCAGTCAGCATCTATGGAAGGAAAAACATTTAACATTTTAAGTTGAGGACATTTAATTAGGACTGAGCAAGAGAGAATGCAAGTCGCTCTAGGTGGCAGTGAAGGTCGGAAAGAGCATTGGTGGGAAATTTTCAGCATTTTCTGTTTTCATTTCAGATTTTTAGCATCTACAGATTTTTTTCTTGAATTTCTGATTTGCAAATAGTAGACACCTGTTTAAAAGCGGAGAATGATAAATGTGATAACTGCAGATCAGCTAGTGTGATGTTACATTTCCAACTAATAACAATGCAAGAGAAAAATTAAATTTTGCAAAACTCAGAGTGGCCTGATGGAGAGTCAACATAAATTTAATACAAATATTGCACTTTATCATTTACATGCTCTGCACTTGATTCTGATGTTTTTGTACTTTAATTCAACATTGTTATTGTTTTACCTTGTTCTAGCTCAATACATTGGATAATGATTTGATCTGTATAAAGAGTATGCAAGACAAGCTTTTCACTGTTATCTTGGTACACATTGCAATAATTTATGCTGTCTTTGACTTCCCTTGTTATCCTCATTTGTCTCGTCCTTTAGAGTGCTGCATCTTCTTTGGGGTGAAATGATCCTCTATCTTCTGAGTTATTCTCAGAAACTCCTGCCATTGCTACTCTGGTCAACCCTGCCAGGCTCTTCTTCCAATCAACATTGGTCAGCTCCTCTCTCATGCCTCCATAGTCATCTTTATTGGTACAGGTTTATTATTGCAACATGTACCAAGATACAGTGAAAAGCTTGTCTTCCATACTCTTTATACAGATCAAATTATTATCCAATGTATTGAGCTAGAACAAGGTAAAACAATAAAAATGTTGAATAAAGTATGAAAATGTCAGAATCAAGTGCAATGCCTTTAAATGATAAAGTGCAATATTTGTATTAATGGTAAGACTCTTGGCAGTGTGCAGGATCAGAGAGATCTTGGGGTCTATGTCCATAGGACACTGAAAGCTGCTACGTAGGTTGACAATTTTATTAAGAAGGCAAATGTTGTGTTGGCATTTATTATCTGTGGGATAGACTTCAAGAGCAGTGAAGTAATGTTACAGCTATATAAGACCTTGGTTAGACCCCACTTGGAGTACTGTAACACACATCAAAGTAGCTGGTGAACGCAGCAGGCCAGGCAGCATCTCTAGGAAGAGGTGCTGCCTGGCCTGCTGCGTTCACCAGCAACTTTGATGTGTGTTGCTTGAATTTCCAGCATCTGCAGAATTCCTGTTGTTTGCGTCTTGGAGTACTGTGTTCATTTGTGGTCCCCTCACTACAGGAAGGATGTGGATACTATAGAAAGAGTGCAGAAGAGATTTACAAAGATGTTGCCTGGATTGGAGAGCATGCCTTAAGAGAAAAGATTGAGTGAACTTGGCCTTTTCTCCTTGGAGCGATGGAGAATAAGAGGTAACCTGGTAGAGGTGTATAAGATAATTGGAGGCATAGATCATGTGGATACCCAGAGGCTTTTTCCCAGGCTGAAATGGCTAACATGCGGGGGCATAGTTTTAAGGTGCTTGGAAGTAGGTACGGGGAGGGGTGGTGTCGGGGGGTAAGTTTTTCACACACAAAGTGGTGGGTGTGTGGAATGCACTGCCGGTGACGGTGCTGGAGGCGAGTACAATAGGGTCTTTTAAGAGACTCTTAGATAGATACATGGGGCTTAGTAAAATAGAGGGCTATGCAGTAGGGTAATTCTAGGCCGTTCTAGAGTAGGTTACATTGTCAACGCAACATTTTGGACCGAAGGGCCTGTAAGTTGCTGTAGATTTCTATGTTCTATGTAGTCAGGGCAAAATATATTTGACTGCCTTGCGTGAGATTTTTGAAGAGGTATCGGTGTTTGTATGAAGGTTATATGGACTTCCAGCAACAACTGATAAAACATCATATTATGTTTTTTTTAAAACAAAATTAAAGCCCAAGAATAGAAGTGCAGTAACAACATGGAATCAAAAGCTGGCAAATGAGAGGCAAGAAGGCTGTTGTAGTGAATGATTAACTGTCTGTATTGCAGACTGGAATGAGGTAAATCAAGCCTATTCAAAAGATTAGTTCGAACTTCTTGCTTTTGTTTTCAACAATAATTTAGTACTTGGTCATGGTATGGGGCGCATTTTGAAAATTTGCCAGTCACATAAAGCTTGGAAGTGTAAACACCAGTGACATAGTTAGTAGATCTCATGGATACAGAAAGGCTATTTAAGTGGGTGTTTATGAGGAAAATGAAACTTAATTCAGAAACATAAGGAGCAGTATGTTTGGTTGAAAGATTAAGCAGAGGCCGTATGTGTTATATAGTACCATTGTAAAGTAGAAACAAATAGCAGAACATTGGGAGTATTCTTCCAAAAAGCTTTGGAAGTAGGAGGATAGCTTAACAAATCTATTAGTGAAACATCTGGGATCTGGGTTTATAAATAGCAGCATGGAGTACAAAATCAGGAAGCTGTATTCATCCCATATAAAGCATTAGCTCAGCCCCAGCTGGAATGCTGTGGATAAAATCTGGGCACTCCACTTTAGGAAGGATGTAAAAGTTGTGGAGAGAGCAAAACATATTTACATGACTGGTTCCAAGGGTAGTGGATTGTAGGGATGGACTGGATGGTTCTTAAAGCAGACGATGTAACAGAGGATTTGCTAGTGGTGTGTAAGATTACAAAGGGTTTGGAAAATTAAATAAAGAGCAAATCTTTTGAGTTGGGTTTATCATCAGAAGAGTGCTCATCCTTAAAATTTTTAGTTGCAAACTTCATGGTGACAGAAGTTGCTGGTGTCAAATAAATATTTGTTAGTAAACAAATAGACAAGACTTATGATTCAATTTCAAATATAGACTTAATTCATGATAAAAATTATATACAAATTGTGAAACAGTGATAAAAGTTTTATATTCACATCTGTTACATTCAGTCTGTAAACTTTCAAAGAAAACAAGTACATAGGACTATTGCCTCTCACATGGTGCCCTGAGGTCAATACCCATTTCATAGTTCAAGAGGTTTCCCCATCCATTTCTGTCCCTCCGTGTGTGCTAGCGGAAGGAACCTATACTTTTAGCCCTGCCCACAAAATCTTGGTGGTGTCTGCAACGAGTTTCAGTGCATCCTTCAGCATATAACCCTGCAGCCTGGGCTGTGTCAGTCTGCAGCATTCCTTTACGAACATCTTGCTGTGCTGGAAGACCAGCAAGTTTTTTTTACAGACCAAAGGGCATCCTTCACCGAGTTGATGACCTTCCAGCAGCATTTGTTGCCTGTCTTGGTGTCTGTCCCTAGGAACAGCCCATAGATCAGACATTCCTCTGATCTGCAGCTTCTGAGAATGAGTTTGGACACAGATCATTGCACACTTCTTCAGTCAGGGTCGTGAGGGTGTTCAGTGAGCTGCCAGCACAAGTGGTGCATGTGAGCTTGATTTCAACGTTTAAGTGAAGTTTGGATAACTACATGGATGGTAGGAGTATAGAGGGTGATGGTTCTGGTGCAGGTTGATGGGAGTAGACAATTTAAAACATTTGGCATGGACTAGATGGGCCATAGGGCCTGTTTCTGTGCTGTTCTTTTCTATGACTCTATCCTTCTCCTCACATTGATTAGCCAGAGAGGAATGTCACTGTACTTTATGTCTGATACAAGGAGGTGCCCACCTTCCAACCTTTTGACCTCACTGATTGAGAAGTTGCCTCCCTGCAGTATATTCCCCAAGCTGAATGCATGATAATCATTTCCCTCCCCTCGACTGTATCAACAGTTCCTGGGACCACCATCACAAACACCTCTGGTAGTAGCAAAGGTATGGTAGTCCGCATTCCTATAGAAAAGTCACATCCTCTGTGATCCTGGTGAGGTTTTGCAAAGCATTAACACATATTTATCTAAAGGTTCCCCTCCACTGTGTCTCCTCTGTTTTGATGCTTTCTCTGCCTACATTGTCGGTTTCCTATATTCATTTCATCCTTTGAAAAGGAGAGGTTGCTGCCCTCTGTCTCTTGCATTGTCTCTTTCTTTCCATTACTTTTACTCTTAGAGCCTGTTGTCTCTTGGGTGGTGTTTTCTGAGACTTTGTTTTCCTTTTCACCATCTGTCATGCTTTTATTGTCCCACTGTCATCTTCTTATAGAGATGGCCTGCCTCCCCAAGAGCTTGCAAATTGTGCTTTCTCTGCAGTGCTTGGGATGGTGGTTTTACTGCATGCAGTTCTTGCAAATGACTGGACAGCGTTGCGTTCAGGTTTGTTGCAGATATGACACTGTCTGGGTTGTCCTGCATTAACCATGTACCCACAGTTCTCTCCACTAACATACACGAAAGCAGGATGGACGTTGGCTTCTGTTGCATCCATTCTTAGCTTGACCTTCATCTAGCACTTGCTTACTGGTCAAGACTCTAAACAGGTCCTGGTCAAGACTCTAAACAGGTCCTGGATGTCCAGACAGCTTCCTGCTCCCTCAACGTAATAAGCCCTGGAGGTGAGAACATCCATGATAGGCACATGAAGGGTTAAACATGCACTGTTATCTCACACTCATTCTGATTGGGGATGGTGAACAGTGGCTGCGTCTTCAGAACCTTGTTCCTCTTATCTCAAATGTCCTGTAGCACATCCTGCCATCTCACTGGATACTTGAAAGTAATGTCAAATTCCCATTATTTGGGACGTCCTGGAGGCAGTGGATGTCCTGATCATGAACGCAGCACTTTAGCAGAGACCTTCTTGTTGAAGAGATCACTGGTAAAGGGTTTCCCCTCACTGAGGTCCTTCACTGTCACCCTGATGGTGTTCTGAATCCCCTGTACTCCTCTTAAGCTACTCATTGCTGCAACCATCCTCGTGGAGTAGGTTGATTATAACAAGTTTAGTTGCTGGAAGGGGGCATTAGATTGGTTTCCCAATCAGCCTTGGGATCCACCCATGTCTACAGGTTTAGCTCTCATCAAGCAGCCACTTGATCATAAAGAGTCACCATTGTCTTCCTTCATCTTCAATATTTCACTCACAAATCTGCTTTGTAAATCAGCCTTCTGTCCTGGGACATCAGTCCTAATGATCACTGATTAAGCCCTACCAAGTAAAACAGGAAAATATTAGCAGTATTAGTCCATCCCTCTAGCCAGCAAAAGCATCAGCAGGTTTGAGTGATTTGAAACCTCCCTTCACATTTGTTTTAGCCAAATTCCTTCATGAGAAATAACAGAAATAGTATATTTTGGATTATTGTGTTACTGAGTTTCTACTGAATTGTTGCATTACATTTTGTTTTGTTTTAACGTGTAGTTGAAGATTTAACCAATTTGCCGCCTTCCCCACCACCATCTCCAGCATCAGAACGTTTTGCTGCAGCTGAGAAAGGTATGAAAATAGTTTTCTTTATCTCTGTTGAAATTCATAACTATTCTTCATAAACAAATATTAGTGGGGGTGAATGTGTATAAATTGTTGATTAGAAGAAATATGTGCCTTTGTTTAATTACTGAACTGTTTTCAATGCTTCCTTGTCTTCATGAAGTGTTTGGATGTTGTGTGAAGACTGAATAGATTGTGGGTGCTTGAACAACAGTGGATGAAACTGGCCATGCAGTAATTGTAAATTATGGCACGTACAAAACAGAATGATACTTCAGTTCTAACAATTATTTTCAAAGCTGTCTGACCTACATATACTGGTTTTCATTTAAGGCCTAAGTGACATTTTATCAAAACACATTTAAAATACAGAAATTATAAAGTATAATGCAGATTCTTTAGTTTTTTTTTAGATTTGTTCAGTGATTCCAGTTGCATTATAGGGAATGTTTAATCAGGTGAAGTGGCAGTTGTGCACGTTGCAACTTTTGTTCTTAGTTAGTGGTAGGGGAAAGGAAGATAAAATACAAATTATTTCCAGTCTGTTTAAAGCTATTTCCAGTCCAGAAATCCAGATGATTTCTTTTGTTGTATCTTCATTCTGCAGATTTCCACTTCTTTACTGGAAAATTGATTGTTTAATGTAAACTGGGATTGGTAAAAATGGCAGAACAGTTGGAGTGTCTGTGTCTGATTTTTGCATTTGTCAACCGTGCTGTTAGATCCATTCACCATTGAAAATGGGAAGTCAGCAATTACAATGGAGTTCTGTGACAATTAGTGCACTTGCACAGGAGGGTTACTTCTGAAACAAAAGTGGCTAAAGGCTTGAACGAATCAGCAGCTTATCAGCATGTGTGGAGAAAACTGGCAAATTAAAATTTCAGGTGCTGGTCCTTAACACATGCATCCATGTTCTTTCAATCTGACCCCGGTCACAATGTCATTGCTCCTAGGTTCCAGCAAGTCCCATATCTTTATGTCCAGATTGTTCTAGAAACTACTCGATCTGAATGTACCATTTTGCTAGTAATTGAAGTTCTAAATTTGTCTGAATTGGCTCTTGCACCTGTCCTTGAGAAAAGCAATGCACATAAAGATATGAAGTGCCTTCTCTTCTGATGTGAGCTGCTGTCTACTGTCTGTTTAAGGATCTTACCATCCTGCAACAATTGATGGAAACCAGTCACATTCTCACAATTAATTAATATTCAATTTTTTATGGTAGGAGTGTTTACTAGCCATTCTTAGACTGAGTTAACCACTAAAATCATGGTGGTTATTTCTAAATTATTATTCAGATTTCAAGACCATTGAGCTGAAGAAATGACTGTAAATTCCACTGTGAGAGCTGAGGAACTTTTAAAATTTTATTTTATTTCGCAGTATGGCACAATTCAGTCCCTTCTAGGCCAATGCTGCCAATCCATGTGACCAATTAATCTACTAACCCCTTCTATTTTGGAAAATGAGAGGAAACCAGAGCACCCGGAGGAAATCCACACTGTCACAGGGAGAATGTACAAACTCCTTACAGACAGCATTGAGTAGGAATTGAACCTGTGTTGCTGGCATTGTCGTAGTACATTAACCGCTACACAAACGTGCTGCCCTCAATTCAAGTGCTAAATATATTTAGAATTTAAAAACAAAACTAATCTCAGTACCTGTAGAAGTGTAAGTACAATATTTTTATAAATTCTTGTCCGATTAAGGAAAGGAAATCAGGCATCCATTTCTATCCTTATGTGCATTTGGACTCTCTGCTATGACTGATTGTTAATTGCCACCTGATTTCAGCAGCAATTAGGGATGGGCAAGTGCGGCCATTGTTAGCGAAGTCCATGATCCCTAGATGAATCAAAAAAAAAATTAACCCAGTACAATAAAGAGAGATTTGGTCATAGTGAGAATAATCTTGAACTAGTTAAAATTCCTATTATATCATCAGTATCATCTGATTTCACTGTACAAATCAGTGTACACCAGTCTAAGGACAGATTATCATCAACAGCAATGTCAGCAGGTCCATATTTGACTCTGCGTATATGTACTCAAAAAGATTTTGGTATTTTCACAGGGTAATCAGATGAATGTAAAAACAGGGACAAAATATTTGTTAGACAAAATAGAAATAAATTGTGTCTAATTGAAACTAAAACATTGCACCTTACTAAGACAATACAGAGAATGAATATCATGTAAATATGGGTTCTAGTGAGTTCAGTATTTCTCTAAAAAAAATTAATTATTTATTTTCTAATAACTATACAGTGTGGGCAGCAGAACTAGTATATTTATTTTGAGACACTATGTGCTTCCAGGCCAGTTTCATCACACTGAGTAGCTGAATTTTTCTTTTGCTTTGTACATGTGTCTGTTTGTCAAATTATCACTGTGTCTATTTATACATTTAGTGATTGAGGTTAAGCAAAAACCTCTCCAAGGGTGCTCAAGCTATCAGCCTTCTACCACTCAGGAGAAGCACAAGCTCCTAGCCCCTTCCATTTCTGTTTCTGCTCATGATGAAGAGCCTTACAATTCTGATGAGGAGTACTATGAGCATCCTTTATTCAGTTCCCAATGGGCTGTCGCTTGTGCACTCCCCAGTGCCACAGTACTACAGGCAGATGAGTTGTGTAGTCAGGACAAAGGTGAACCGAGCATGGTTCCTTGTATCTTATTCCCCTCTTTCCATTGTTCTGTCTTGCATGCATTCATCAGTCCAGTTGTTTTACCCACATGGAAGTGAAGTCCCTTGTGCAAATGTAAGATAATATCTAAAGACAAAATTACTAGTTTTCCTGAAAGCAGTTGGAAAAGATCTGTAAATATGAAAGTTGTGGTATAAGAACATAAACTGTTTTGTAGATATTTATAGAATTGCACTAGAAAGAAATTCACATTTTGCACATAAAGAAATCTAGATTTTTTTCCTACAAAGTTTAATGTGTAAAATCTGAAATAGGTGTATAACTAAATGTACATCAAGGTTTTTATCTTATCAGGTGGCATCTTGTTAATGTGAAAAGTAAAGTTGTGAAGGCTTCTAGTTAAGTACTTGATCAGTCATTACCTCCTATTTTACTCTACCAGTTATTATAATTGGTAGAACCATCCCTAGCTGGTGAGTTCAGAAGCAGCAAACCTCAGTCTAAACATCAAGGCAAAGTAGAGGTTATCTATTTAAAATAAACCAAGATGTCCACTTTGTAAAAGCTGCAAATCACTATTTAAAAGAATATATATATATATTTTTGCAAAATATTGTTATTGTATCTTAATTTCTGTAAATTTGCTAACTGTAAGTAAATGGACAAATTGAATTTTTCAGAAAAATGCTTTTGCCCACATAATTGATATATGCAGGTTTTGCAAAATCTCGTGTACTTAAAAAATGTTATGCATGAAGGAATGAACCAAAGATGAGAATTACTAAGGAGCAACCGATTAATCCTCAGGCAACACCATGACCAATCCCCATATATTGCTCGTACATTTACCTGTTACGGAATTGCTTCTCATCTCAAAGCAATCCTCAGCAGTATCATTCGAAAGCACAGCTACCGTTTTTATTTGCATGCTGTCCTTATGAGCTCCATCTCATTACCTTCTAACATTTTTTTAAATCTCTAAGTTTTCTAATATTTAGCATTGGATGACCATAAATTTCACAGAACAATTATGAAAATGGGCCAATTGTCTTTGGATCCCATTGTTAAAATCTCTTTCCTCAGCATCAAGTCTTCATTTCCTGAGAAGCCTCCTGAACTGCAACCAGTTTGATTGCAATTTTGGTGTCATGTTTTGACTTTGAGCTTTGTTTCACATATCTGTGCAATCACTAAGATGTCTGTTGCTATCTTTGTAACACCTCAATGTAACTGTTGCTCAAACTGTTATTCAAAAGATGCAGATGCACACCTAGCTAGCCTCTGTTTCCAACTTCTGTATTGTGGCAACCATTCAAAATTCTGTTACCTGTATTCTAACATTTCACAAATTCTATCCACCCATGACTAATGTTAGCTCCAGGTTAAATAATCAGTTGATTATAAACACTATCATCTTTTTTTTTCATATCCTTTCATCGTCCCCACTGCTAATCGATTTCTTGCAGCCTTTATAGGTATTTTCATTTCTGATCTTTTATTCATCCTTTTGCTCATGTTTTGAGTTGCCAGATTTTTAATTTCAGTTTCCCCCCCCAAAGCCTTTCTGCCTCTTCTCAGGATCCTCTTTAACCTATATCCTCTGTGCTGTGGTTTGATATACATCATACTCTGATGATGCCTAGGTAAAGCACTTGCAGTCATTTCACACCACAGACACTTTTTGGAAGTTGTTAAAGGTATCAGTATGTTATTGTATCAAAATTGTTACCATCGGGTGGAAATAATTCCAATTGTCTAAACAGTGTGATATCCCTTATCTTAGTGGGAAAATAAAAAAGTTTTTTAAAAGTATCAAACAATTACCATAATTTAAACTATTTAAATAAGAAACATAAGTGATGCAGGATTTTGCATCTTACCTTGCTTATGCCTGAGAAAGTGTTGTGCATTTCAAGCCTCATTAGGTCAAAAGCAACATGGCTATTAATAAAATTCCACGTATGGTTTGAATTTTTGGGACTTCCTACATTGGGTAAAACAGTGCTTGAATTATTAATTCAGTGCACTTCACATTTTTTTTTGTTTTTATTCACAATGTCTTTCACCTGTTACTGTACTAAATCTATGAGTGCTCACTCCACATAGCTTTCACTTCTGGCATGCCTGTTTTACATTCACTTCAGTAATGATGCAAATCACTGAAACACTTTCAGCTCTTGGCCCATGACACTACTGTATTTGCAGCGTTGAACTTTCTGCATACTATGTACTAAACTGTCAACTGTGTACTAAATCATTATGAAATGGGAAATTCCTTTTTGAATGTATGTTTATGATCTTTTGATGGTGAAAAGCAGTGCTATTAAAACGATTTGCTGCAGTTGCAAATCCATCATCACAGTTTTTATACAAATGTGATACACTTTAATAAGATAAAAAAAAGTACATTAGTAAATCTGAAGATACAGATGTGTCCTTGCTTACAAAAATCATACTTTCAGGACCCCAATGACTTTCCAGATTTCCCTCATTTAGTTCTGGTCTATTTGCACAAAACAAGTCATCATTTAAAGTAACCTAACTCACAGTCACAAATCATTGCTTGTTTCAGGCATGTAGCAAGATAACTGTAACCTCTATAAGGCCCTGTGTACTACTTTATACTCTGGACACTTGTCAGCTTGGTTACAGGAGAGATTTTGCTCCTATGCACTAGCATACTGGGGAATTTTCATGTGCATTTTGAGATACAGTTTCCATTTATGAAAGTTGACTAATTGTTTACAAATCTAGATACATGTATCATATTCATAATTTGGTACCATTGATGATGGGATGATAACTTGGTTACTGCAATATACAAAATCTTTTCTCCAGTTGTGTGAAGCATGATCTCTTATTATTTTATCCTACTCTAAGTACAAAAAGTCTGCAAAATCACCAAATAGCATTAGAAGCTTGCCCATTATCTATCAATACTGTAATCATTTGATAAAAATTTAGAATTGGACCCCTTTTTGTTCAATGAAAATTAATCATTTTATTGAATTTCACATCAATAACTTAATTAGGAGTAGATCAATTGGCAGAAATGCCAAGTTTAAGAACCAAATGATATCCCTGGATAAGTTAGATTGTGATCAAAAGTTGTATTTAATTATTCTCAACCATTGACACAAATTTAAATTAATATGCATTGCAAAATTAATTTTTTATGGAAGTGTAGTCATTAAACCACATAATCTTATAACCCACAAAGAAACCTTTGGACTTTTTATCTAGTGCTAGTTCACTTGGATCTATTCCCCACCTCTTTCTTCATAATCCTACAATTTTGCTCTTAAAATCACATTCCCTTTTCAAAATTACTGCTGAATAAACTTAGTCTTTTACTTCCAGTGTGTTGCTGGCTTTTAAAAAATCTCATTGCATATAAAGAACTTGTCTCCCTTCTTGCTCTTTTGTAAGTATTGACAAATTATTTCTCAAAACAGTGTATCATCTATTTAGGTCAGAATCTACAGCAACACACACAGGTGCCAAAATCTTCTTATTACTTCTATCTTCCCTTACAAAACAAGACAATATTATAAAAAATGGGATTGGTTAGAATGTTTTTCAAAATGATGATAGCAAAGTGAGGCACCTTCACCATTTTGTGTCACCGCATCTTCCTTGATGCACTGTGCTTCAGCCTGGTTTTCATTGATATATAGTTTGAATAGTTACTATCCAGGACCAACATTGGAGGACCCCATCATTCTTTGAAACTTCTTTGTCCTTGTGAAATAAGAAAATAGTTTACAGGAAATGTAAATTTGCCTAATTAGATTCCAAAACTGCCCATCATCTAATCAGAGTACTTATACTGTTCAAGTGTTCTTTCAAGGGTTCCCCGTCCTTCTTCTGAAAATGGTAATCAGCTTGCAATGTACTTCAGCATTTTGTTTTCACTTGACTACCGTAATTAATGTTAACTGAAGTTATCAAGGTCAAATTCATTAATATCTTTTATAAAAATTGTGTATTTCATGCTATGTCACATTGAAGCTTACATTAAAAATCTGTGCCAAAAACTGTAATAGTTTATAAATATGTTCTAGATTTTACAGAAAATATTTGAAACGAGGACTTGGTACAGGAATCTGGAGCAAAATCCAGACTGCTGGAGAAACACAATGGGTCAAGAAACATCTAGTGGGGCGAGTAGGAGGGAATTGTCAATGTTTCAGGTTGAGAACCTGCATCAGGACTGAGAGTGGGCAGGGAAGATCAATGGTGTAAAGAGGAGAGACAGGAGTGCGACACCAGTGACAGGTAAACCAAAGAGGGGTGAAGAATGATGAACAAAAAGAGCCAAGATGCTGAGAGGCTGGAGTTAGGAGACAGGTGCATGTGTGATAGATGGAAGAAGACAAGGAGAAAAGAGATTTTTGTATCTCCCTTGGGGGGAACCTTGCATTAAGAAGGGCTCCAAGAACAAGCTAGGGGACTAACATCAGTGATAGGTAAGTTGCTGGAAGGGATTTTGAGGAACAGTATCTTAGCTGCATTTGGAAATGCATGGAGTAGGGAGAGTCAATATGACTTTGTGTGTGGAAAATGCTATCCAAGAGTATTGATGAGGTCAGAGGGTAGACAATGTATACATGGACTTCACCAAGGCTTTTGGCAAAATGTCATAGGTAGAGGGTCCCAAGGGTGTGATCAGTTAGGTATAGAGTTGGCTTGGTGGAAGGAATCAGAGGGTGTTAGTGGAGGCTTATTTTCAGATTGTTGGTCTGTGAATAATTGTGTGCTGCCTGTGTTAGTGCCAGATACTCTAGAAATGAATGATTTAGATGAGAATGTGGATTTGTGGATTTCGTCAGGTGGGCAATGAGGAAGTTTATCTCAGGTTTCAACGGGTACTGAATCAACTGGTAAAGTAGACAAAGGAATGGCGGGTGGAATTTAACTTATACAAATGTGAAGTGGTGCATTTTGGAAAGTTAAACCAGGGCAGGACTTGTACAGGACTAACATAGTAAATGACAGGATCCTGTGGCATTCTGTAGAATGGAGAGACCAATGGGTACAAGTGTATAGTTCTCTGAAAGTAATTATACAAGCAGCCAAAGTGATGAAGAAGGATTTTTGTACACTTACTTTCAATCAGGGTACTGAGTACAAAATTGGGACATCATGTTACTGCTGTGTAGGAAGTTAGTGAGACCATATTTGGAATATTACGTATATTGCTGGTCATCATATTATTATGAGTTGCCGGGGAAGTGATAGAGACTGGTACAATTACAATGTTTTAAAAGACATTTGGACAGAAACACAGGTAGGAAAGGTTTAGAACAGGGGTTCCCAACCTTTTTTATGCTATGAATCCAAAGGTCATAGGCCGCAGGTTGGGAACTCCTGGTTTAGAGGGATATGGGTCAAATATAGGAAAGATGAATGAGTTGGGCCAAAGGGTCTATATCTCTTCTCTGAGACTCTGACTTATGAAACTCAAGTGAAGGTTTTGACCTGTAACTGTTTTAGTAATATATATAAATTTAAGTACTCACTTCAAGCTTACCTCAGAATTCATACCAATGAATAGCCTTTGAAATGTTTGTAGGGAGACCATGCCAGCACTATCAATTCTAACCTTGTGCTTAATTTATGCAAAGCAGAGCTGAAAGTGTCCCATTAAACCTGTTACATTATTACATCTGTGTTGTCTGTTGTCCTGACATGTCCACTTCTTCCTTTGAGTAGAAGTTGTTGAGAGTCCAACGTCTGATGAAGAGGAACCAGCTGTAGCTCATGAGCAAGAGCATGTTCAGGAGCCTTGGTCTGCTGAGCACTTAGTGCAAGCAGAAGCTGTGGGCTTACCCTGGGAAACCAAATGTGTGGAAGTCACATCATCAAGTGAAGACAATGTACCAGCTGAAATTCCCAATGGAAAGGGCATGACTCATAGAGAGATTGGGTCCATGGAAGAAATGCCACCTTCTCGTGAAGGTGTGTCTTCCTGTTGACTTCCAGATAATGACAAATGCCTTTTGAGAATCTTCTTATTAACAAGCTTCTGTTTATTGTTGGTAGTTGTTGCTTGAAGGATAGCTTAATGGTGCTTAAAGTGCTTTGGCTGATCTGATGCTGGCTATGGGAGCAACAATAATTTCCCACCACTGTTGTTGACGCTCAAGTTATTTTGTTTTCATGCTTGGCAATTGAGTTGATTTTTTTTTAATTGCGCATGAGGCTTTCCATTGCCTAAATGTTTGCCAGTTACATTGCCGATAGGTTATCACATTATTTTAAAGCTGATTCACCTGCTTTCTGGTTATTAGGCTTTTCAGTGATTAAGTTGCATTTTTGTATTTTCGATGTACATCAGGGGTTATTTTAAAATAGACTGTCTTGTTCATATTTCAGTGCTGACATCTTGCATTTATTGTTTTATTCAGGCTGTGGCAAATGCTATCATCTCTTTCAGTTTTCAGTGTTGGGCAAGTAAAATGGTGTGTGTGTGAAATTAATTTTCAATTCAAATACACAGGTTTTGACATGATTTTGTCAAAAGCTCACCATGCAATGCACGTACACAATATTGTGTCCATTAATACAGTAATAGACAATCACAGCAATATATGCCTCCCAATATCACATAGACTCCAAATCCCAACTCTCCCCTCTTATCCCAGCTTCCATGAAGATGCAAATATGAAGGTTACTCACCATAAGGAAGAGATACGTCAAATACCACCCCCACACCACCCCACTCCCCATATCTTGTTCATGTCCCATTCCTCCTCCCTTTAACCCCACATACCCCAATTTACATCCCACACCACATATTCTATATTTTCATGGAGGGATCAAATAACTTAATCCATCAAGAATCAGCATGATGAGTCTACATTCACAGCTTCAACGCGTGGGGAAACAGAAATTATAAAACACCCAAAGTGAAATTGGAGTTAGACATATATTGTGCATACAGAGGGAAGCAGATGATCACAAAGACCATGAAGTGAATTTAGTCAAACTTAGGGGTAACTAGAATAGTAAGTGTGACAGTCTAGAATGAAGAAATAGAAGACAAATGAGAAAATAATAAGCAGAACTTAATTGCATATAGTACAGTATATTAGGTCAATTTCTGTAAAAATGCAGGGGGAAAGATAAAAATACCAAATAATATATTTTCTTTGAGTAAATCATAGAATATCCTTGGAAGCTTTGACAAACTATAGTGTAAATAAATAAATAAATTCATGTTTTGGAAAATGCCAAGTTTATTTTGTACAACCTTTTCAGAGATAGTACAACATTAATGCACTCATAGAATATAGTTTCATGTTAGATTCCTTTATATCTGCAGTTCTGAGAATCAGTCACAGTTTAGGTGTTAAATACAATTGAGATCCAACAATATAACAAAACTCTTCATCAGCCCTAAATATTCCGCTATAGATCTCAGCAAATTTGTACAATGAAACTCTATTCCACACATATGCCTTTTAAGCAGGGGAAGATATATGGATTGCTTTGCAAATCATTGAATTAATTCTATGCATGCAACCAAACTACTTTAGATTTGCTTTCAGCCACGAAGATGGACAAGCTGTCAACAGGTGGAGAATCCTCTGTTGCTAGTGGGGGAAGACCAACGTTGCATGAAGTATCATTGGGAGAGTTGAAAGATAAGACTGTTGAGCGTACTGAACAACAAATCTCTGACTTGTTGCCTTCTTCCACATTGGGTAAAGACAATGAAGCTCTCAGAGGAACACCAGTGGAAATCTCCGAGATAAAGAATTCATTTCCAACTACTATTTTGCAAACTCAACCTCTAGCTCCATCTGTCAAGAATGAACCATCTCCAGAAGAGTTGGTTGCATCTAGAATTGAGACTCTAACTAGCCATTATGAAAGATCATTGCAATTCAGCACCTATGAAGATGAGTGCACTTCTGTGGTGGCAGCAGAGAACGTCGTCACCCAAGTCCAACCAAGCTCTGTCCAGATAACAGATGAAACAATAAAACCGCTGCCCATTTCACCGGAAATAACATCCAGCAAATCAGATTTAGATGAAAGTAAATTACTTTCACCCAGTCCTAATGTCAAGGATTTATCTAAAACATCCAGTGCAGAAATTATAGAAGCTGGTGGTTGTTTGAAAGAAAAAGACATTTCTGCAAATGTAGTAACTGACAAGGAGAGTGCAGCAGCTTCCCGAGAAGAGCCATTTGCTGTTACTGAAGGCAAAGATGCGTTGCCTCAGCAAAAAATACCAACAGATATCATTGCAACTACTGTTTATACCACTAAAGAGGATCAGCAGGTTCCTCAGGAAAAGCTAGGAATGCCTGAGGAATTGCATGTAGAACAAACACATAAAGAGGCTGATAGTGCAGTTAGAGATGATGGTATAACTTCAGAAGCTAAAAGGAAAGAAATGCCAGATACAATAAAACTGGTCGAACATATAGGGGATGTCTTTTCAATGCCAGAAGATAGATCAGAATGTGTTGAATATAACTCCATAAGAAGTGCAGAAAACATAGAGGATTCAAAGGGGAAACCATCAGTTGAAGAGAAAATTTCCAGTGCAATAGAATTATTGCCAACTGAATCTTCTAAACATGTGCCTGAGCAGTTAACCGCCAATCTTCCAATTAAGGAAATGGATAAAGCTGATCAAAAAGTCGAAGTCTGGCAATTAACTGATGTTACATCTGCTCAATCCTGTGTGGAAGAAGCTAATCAAATTGCAGCCTATAGCACACATCCTGGCACAGGTGATGTAGCTGACAGTTTAAGTAATGGTTCAGTGCTTGAGATGATTAAATTAGACCCATGTACTATTGAGCAAAGTGGAGAGAAGATTCATGATACATCCACAAAAATTGAAGAAGAAAGCACTCAACAGGTAATTTCCAAAGAAAAGAAGTCTGAGCCACTGGTGCCCCCACCCAATGATTCAGATGTTGCTTCTGAGAATATTACTGTAAATTCCATTAATCCAATAGCACAAAGCAAAAAGCCTGATGCTGCTAAAGTGAGTTTAAAAGATGGGACAGTGATGGATCAGCCAGAAATATCTAAGTATTTTGAAACATTTGTTTCAAAAGATGATGGGGTAAAAATGACCAAGCAGCCTGAAGATGGTTATTATGAAATGACCATTACAGAGGAAAGCAGTTCAAGACTACCTCATGAAGTACAGCAGAGCTCTGAGGCCCTAAGTGATAAAGCAAAAGTAGATGAGAACAGAGCTGAAAATAATATTCCGGCAGAAAGAATTCAGTACAGCACATTTGCACACTCACCTCTCCCTGTTGATGACCAGACTAAGCCCACTGCAGAAAATGAGCTTACTTTTCCTGCTCCTCAAAACCGTGAAGAGACGGAAATTTCTCAACAACCCGATGCAAGCGGTGATGTGAATGTATCTGAAGGACTACAGAAGCTAGTGCTGAATCTCCCAACAACCTTTTTAGATTCAATATCACTTGATGTGGAAGCAGAGAGCGAAGGTCCCCCAGAATCTTTGTCACCACTGGCATCCGACATTCTTGCCTGTACCAGGGGAATAAGCTTGGATGAGGCAGCAGACATTTTTCCTGCCCCGACACCTGCCGAGGAGAAGCAGATTTGTTTTCCCGTTGAAGTGGATAAAAACAAAAGTGTTTCCACATATGAAGAGAAGTCAGCAAATGAAAACGTGTGTTTAGACCAGCAGTATGCTTTCTCCCATACTTTGAAGCATGATTACAAAAATGACAGTGTTGTGGTTCCTGACTTGCCTGAAATGTTGGATTTAGGAGTTAGTAGAAGCAGGCTGAGCTTTGACGGCAGTGAAACTGAGATGGGCCGAAGAGCATCTATGCCTGCAGAATCCGCTTCTGGCTCAGAGGCTTTAAGTGAAAGCATCAAGTTAATCATTAAAAATGTTGGCCAGCCAGAGGAAATGGGCTATTGTGTGTTTGAATACTCTGCTCCCTTACCTACTCCTGAGGAGGTCAAAAGTCCTTTGGAAGATGGAAGCATTTTCCTCCACAAAATCCGCACAGCTTCTCAAACTATTGATGAGGAAAGTATTAGGAGGCAAATAGATGCAAATAAGCATAAAGAGGATTCACATTTTAGGATTGCCACCCTGTCTGAAGATAGTGAGTTAAAATTAATGCCCACTTTGGAAGGGAAATCAGAAGTTAAGAATGAAGAATCAATTTCAATAGATATTCCAGTCCAGCTTGCTAAAACAGAACCTGAACCTGTTTGTTTATCTGATATCCCTGAAATAAAAGAACTTGATCAACATAAAGCTATTGATACTTCCAAAACTGCAGAAGACACTTCTCTAAATAAATCTCTGGATTATTTACCAACAGAGTTTACAGAACCAGAAGCATCTGTGAAGCTAGAGTCCATGGATCAAAAGCTGCCTAAGAAGGATGTTCCTGTTCAAGAAACAGCTCAGCCTAAGAAAACTTTGGATAATGAGACCAAAAGCATGTCCAACAGAGTTACCGTAACTGTTTTAGAAATGGAGTCATTAAGGTTTGGGAAAAGTATTTCTGTACAGGACCCAGCTCAAACTAAGAAAGTATTTGAAGATAAACCAAGACCTATTTTGCCCAGGCAGGATACTGTGCTGGATGTTGACATAGAAATGGAGGCAGATCACATATTTTGTGAGAAAACTGCTTCCCTTGAAGAAATTGTTCAATCTGTCAATGTCTTTGAAGATGGCCATAAGCCTGGTTTGCCCTCTGAGCTTTCTGGACCAGAAACTGTTCAGTATAAAGAGACTGAAGGAGATGCTTTCATTCAAGAAACAGCTGAACCTCAGGAATTTGTGGAAAGTAAGGCCATTTCACATAGTGAGGCTACCTTAACTGAAGTGTGTGTGAAAAATGACACTGTTGATCACAAAACACCTGAGCAACCTGACCCTGTACAAAAAACCACTTCACCTGAGAAAGTTATGTTCGATGCCTCTAAGCCTAATCTGCCAAGCGATATTAATGCCGTTGATGTAGGTGGAAAAACAGAAAAAGTCGATCAAATGTCTGAGAAAATTGGATCTCCACCTGAATTGGCTCCAACTGTTAAAATTAGAGAGGATGACACAGAGCCTGGTTTGCCCGCTGTCATTAGCACACACAAGGATGATTTGGAAGTTGTGCATGATGATCACAAAATAGTGAAGAAGCCTGTCCCTGCACAAGAAGTCATTCAAGCCGAGAGAACCGCGGAACTGGAAACTGAACCCACTTTGTCCGGTGATGTTGTTGAACCTGCAGTTGCTCAGCCTGAGAAAATCACAGAGGATGAAACTAGGACCACACCTAGTGAAGTTACTGTGAGAGAAGTTTCAAAAGCAGAGTCGTCTGATTATGGTATCTCTGCTCCTCTACAAGATTCGACTTTAGCTGAGAAATCTAGCAATGAAGAAAATAAGGCTAATTTGTTGATTGAGGTTACAGTGCCAGAAATAGTTTTGCAAATGGACCCTGCTGACTATGAAGTATCTGAAAATATTATTCCTGTGGAACGAACTGAAGAGAGGGGAATTGTGGAATCTGTTGTTACAGTAGAAGATGATATTATTACAGTTGTTCAAACCACATTAGAAAGAGGAGAGGACGTGGGCCACAGTGTGAGATTTGCCGTAGCTGATGGCGACGATACTGATGATGTTTTTACATGCAGTGAACAAACCCATTTAACAGAAGAACAAATTCATAAGCCTCCTGTACAGACTGCTGAAATTGTGCTTATCCCAGAGAAGATACAGATCCCAACAGACTTGAAAGAAGATGAGAGTATTGATGAATCGGTAATGGACACTGACAGCTACTGGATGGATACACAAGGTGCCTGTAAAGCCTTACTAGCTATCATCCATCACAAGATAGTAAATTCTCTTTATTATATATAATTTAATTATGCCATTTAAAGTGTATCCTGTAATTTTTAAAAGTAACATGAATTCAGTTTATGTTATTATCTTCTCCCTCGTAATATCCTGTTCCCATTTAAAGTGATTTCTTGCACTTTAATTCTGCAGATGAAGAGAGTATCATAGTAACACAACCCGCTGCTGTCACAAAACAGGAGAAACCAGAGAAGGAATTCAGCAGCCCGTCTTTGGATAAACATAGGAAAGGGAAAGTGTTAAAAACTGCAAAAAACAGAGCTTCAACGCCAGAGAGAAAAATAATCAAAAAAGATGTCAATGTACTCTCCAAAGAAGACAAAAAGAAAAGAAAAGGTTCATACAATGGAAGCAATTTTTATTTTCACTTCTTCCATTTTTGTGATGTGAGGTGTTTGTATTGTGCCCATGTAACAATGTTATGTTTTCTAAGAATTTGGCTGTTAGAGAATAAACAATAACAGGAAGTAGCAATATCTAAATTCCTGAATTGTTCTATTGTTTCCTTTAAAGAAAAGTGGATGTTGAACATTCCACATGATTGGCACTTTATTCCTGTCCTCATATTTGCTCTTATCTTTCCTTTCTAACAGTGTATAAGAAGTCTGAACTTGCTAAAAAAACAGAGATTCAGACCCGGTCTCCCTCCAGGAAAATCATATTAAAACCAGCTGTAAGATATCATAGACCAGCTCACGTCCCTTGTACTAAAAGGAAGCAGACAGGTGATTGTGTAAACACTGCAATGTGGCTGGCAAACATGGACTTTAATTCATTGCTGGACTGGCTTTTTCCTGCATTTTCTTTTGAGCCATTAGGCGATATATGGTGCTTTTTGTTTCATTTTTCTTATAGCTGTCATGATCACACATGCTTGTCATGCACAAGCTTGCAAGTGCAGTGGTCTTGAACTTGAAGTGGTGGTGTAATTATTTGTGGGAGTTTGTTTAGATTGCTGTGTGATAGTGGGGAAAGTGTTGCAGCCTGCATCATGATATCCATTCACATTATTTCTCTTGTTGAGAGGTATTCAGGAATAACTTGCATTACATGAAGCATTTGTTTTCCATTTGTGTTTTTTTCAAACGTATATTAGCTTTACTTTTAAAATAATAAAACATTTATGTACTAAGGTTTACTCCCTTTGGAGCTTTATCTATTTGTTAGTTTGGATAATTTTGTACTTCATTATGTTGCTTCCCATTCAATATGATGGTGATAATATTAAATTCATTTTGCTTTCATGCACATCTCGACTTGTATCTTATTCAAAATGGAAATCTTTCTGCTGTATAGTCCAATGTTCTAATGCTAGTATTCCTTTTGTCTAGTTCCTGGAAATGTTGAGGGTGCTTACATTATAGACCAGAAATTTTCTGTTGCTAAGCAACCTAAGGAGCGGATCACAGTAAGTAAATTACTGATAAATGCATTCTGTGCACATTACAGAAGGTGGGGCAACTTGAACAGCAGTTAATGATTTTTTTATTTGAAGTACTGTATGCATATGTGGAAGCTACAGATAATCCTTAAATTCCTCAATGTGATCCTTAGATTTTGAAAGTAACTTTTTAATCTTTGCTGAGTTTTGTCTGTTCTTTTTTCAGTTTTTAGTTAATTCTAGCTCATAGATAGTGAATATCTGTGCTATGTTACATACAGAGCAAATATTTGAGTAAGCATGGTAGGAAACATTTTATCAAAGCATAAAAAATCTGCTATTCAAAAACTTTACACAGAAGGAAACATTTACACTCATACCTAGATGGTTCAAATGTTTTGTACAATCATAAATTCAAATAAATTATTTTCGAGTACTTCAGAATTTCTCTTGCTTCAAATCTTAATTTGCATCTTTAGTATTCTTTCCTGTATACAAATGACTGACTCTCTGGCGCATGGCAATGGGAAGAGATAATGAGGGAAATTGATTAGCATGGGTAAAAAAAAAGTGGGCCACTACTGTGTGAGCCTTTTATTATCAGATAAACTGGAAGAATAGAGGCATGCTGGATAGAGGTGAAACCTAATTAGGGCAGCTTGTCAATGATGGAATCAAAGTTAAAGGTGGAATAAAGCTATTGTAAGGATTCCTTGCGTGCTTTGATTCAGGAGGCGGAGATAATCCCACTGCAGGCTTGCCTCTTTATTTAAAGCTCTTTGCAAAAGATAGTGGGTTAAGCTATCAGGGGTGAGTAATGCTTTTCAAAGAGCTAGTTTGATGTCTTGCCATATGCATGATCTCTGTATGTTCTGATGGCAGATGTCTGTTGAGGTGATGTGAAAACACTAAAGCGTGGGATGACAGTAGGCAGAGGCTGTTTATATGGGACATGCAAATATAGCCAGGACTTGGCTGCTTGGGTTAGAGGGATAAAAAAATCTAATGATGGTGGAATTGCTGTTTCATGTATCATGGAATGTAAATGTGCTGCAAAGTTGCTGGCTATACATCTATATATTTTACAATTAGCTACTATCATTGACCATGCCAAAGATGGGGAACTCTTAGAACTCTCCTCTCCCAAGCAAGGCCTAAAACATTCTATCATTCAACCATTCGGGGGAAAAATGCTTGGGAGGAAATTACATCATTTTTGCTATGATGACTCCAGAGTGATGGGCCAAGAGACAAATGTTTAAAACCATAGCAACCTTCATTTTTTTAAAAGATCATATATGGAAGTTATCATGATTTGCTGAGAATAACCAGAAACGTAAATAATGTTTTTAAAAAGCACTTATTTTAGAGTAAGGTAATCCCTTTTGAATGGTAAAGCATATTTAGGATTTCCAAAACTTTCTCATCATAACCTTTGAATTCACCTCCAATGAAAGAACTGAATATAAAGTCACAACTGCCATTAAGGTTTCTTTAAGATCTCAAAAGCATTTCTTTCAAACACATCCTTTAGCTTGCCTTCCCAATTAATTCACTTTAGCAAGGGTCTGTATGTATTTACTTGCTAACATACCTGTAGCAGATTTTAGAACTATTATCTCATCTGTGATGTGTTACATAAAGCAAATGCATATATTTTTTCTTAAGTATGAACTTTGTTGCTTCTCTAAACTATGGTTGTAATTATTTGATAACGTGAAAACTTGTAACAAATGTACAGGGAGCACAAACTGTAAGATGGGGAGTTTCTACTGTATCTGTACACCTTTGAACAATTTTTCCAGAACAGAAAATGCTTCTAAAGATTAATCATAGTCATCCTCACTTATATAAAAACAAAGTTTGTAAAAATAACACTTTAATTATCTTGGAGTATAGTGTTTTAGGCCAATTATGCTGACCGCTGGAAAACTGTATCATATAATATTGTTGTGCTGAATATGAGGTTTGGTTTGGGTGTGTTTGTTGACCAGGGTGAATAAGTATCTAAATTTATTGGGTATTCATATTGGTGATGTTGCATTATGATTTTTGATATGTTCATTAGACTATCAGGACATGTCAAAACATGTTACTAATTTAAGTTCTTATATTTTAGTACTTTGTTCCATTTTTATGTTCATTGTCTTATCGTTTTTTAATTTGCTTTATATTTTCTCATGGCAAGAATTCATCTACACTAACAAAGATTCCTACCTCAAAATTATCTTCCCTCCTCCCTGAAAGACCCAAATCTACTTGTTCTGCTGATAAAAAAGCCTTTATTGACCTAGATTACTATCCCACACGACCCTCGTCTGCTGGCCCTAGAGAATCTTTGAATGAGCAGCTTGTGAAAAAGGTAAGATGAAGAAATGTCCATGATAGTAGTTTTGCTTCTTACACAATGGTAATTTCTACTTGGAATTGAAGAAAAGATTATTCTCCAGTTTTCTGCCACTCTTGTGATGTTGAAACAGTCAAACTTTTTTTATCCATTAAATTTGGTCAGCATAAAGCTAATTACTTCTACCCCTGTTAACCTTTGAACTTGAGGTCATCAAGAGTTGAGCACTCTATGAAGTTCTCATCTGCAATCATGCTTTACATTAATGCAGACAAGTTTAATATAAGGAGACATTTTATTGAATGGATTAGGTTATTCATCACTGAAAAATAGTTGAGTAATAGTTAGGGCCAAAGCTGATATATTATTAATAAAAATTAAAATAATTTAACAGTGGTGAGGAAATTTGAACAACAAGGTATTTTCTACTGACATTTTCTTTGTACTCTCATTCCAGTCATAAAAATATTGCCACTTCCAATGGCTGTGCTAGTCTGGAACAACTAATGCATTTTTAAATGTGCTAATGTTGATATTAGCCAGTTTAAACTAATTCGCATCTGTACTAAAATTCTAGACATATTAATTCAATTGTTTATTTTCTAGATTGGCTGTAGTGCCTAGGCATGTCTGTTCTGTTATGAAAAATACAATTGCCTTAATTCTGTGTAAATTTAAAAAAAACAGAAGAAGTAGGCTTGCAAGCTGAGTTACTTTTACTTCCTAGAGGGAAAGTCTCTGTGATTGAAAACCGAAAATGCTGGAAACACCCAGTAGTTCAGGCAGCATCTGTGAAAAGAGGAACAGTTAATGTTTCAGATCAAAGACCCTTCAGCAGAATTGAATAGTTCTTTAATTTTCAAAACTCGTTTTGATCCCTTTGTAGTTTATATCCAGTAATTTGAACAATACCACTTTTCCAACAAATGCATCAGTGAGATAAATGCTATAACAGCATTAGATAATTATGATCTGTAATCAGTTCATTTCTCACTGTGATCTATATGTAACCACTTTTCATATAGTAAAACATCGTAAGAAAATGCTAAAATGTTAACGAGATTTGTTGTCTGTCTGGATTTTGAAGAAGTTCAAAAGTTTTAAGGAACATTTTACAAAATGAAAATAAATGAGCTCTTTGGTGAAAAGAGTCCAAAGTTAGGACTTTGCAAGCTGAATGCATGCCCATCAGTAGAACATTTAGTGATGATTAATTGAGTTGATTAATGAAGAGGTCATAATTGGAGGGTTGGATGTATAAAGCTGGAGAAGATTAGAGACAGGGAAGAGTAAAGTCCCAAAGGCATTTCAAATTAGGAAGAGTCAATCAAAGTTGATGCATTCTTTTATTAGGAGCCTCTAGATCAGACATAATGGGTAAATATGATCTGGTACAAGTTACAACAAAGGAATTGTGTATGTAATTATGAAAGTAATAGCATGTCTAAGTGATGGTGTTTCTAAGTGGTCCAGATCTCCTGTTGGCATCAAGCTTTTGAACATGCTGGTTCTACTTTCGATGTTTACCAAGGAAGCAATGAATGGAACAAATGTTGATGGGAATAACTTTGATCTCAATATTTATTTGAAGGAACTTATTGCTTAAGCAATATTGTATGATGGAGAAGCTTAGAGGTTTAGAGGTAATAGAGGAGTCAAAAAAGATCATGATGAAGTGAAGCCACCAATATAGATGAGAATTACAGTAAATGTGTTAGTGGTGTCAAAGTGCAGAATGGGGATAATAATTATGGGGGCCTATGGATGCAACTCAGGGAACACCTGAGGGAATGTCACAGGAGTCAAACAAGAAACCATTGGAGGCCATAGACTCCTGATGAAGGGTCTCAGCCATTGTCAGTTGCTTACTCTTTTTTATAGATGGTGCCTGACCTGCTGAGTTCCTCCAGCATTTTGAGTGTGTGTGTTGCTTGGAGGCCATAGATTGACAGTTTTCTATAATGTTGCAGATTTCTGAGCAGATCATTATACTTCTACATATACTATCTGTGGGGGAGGGGATGTTTTTCAGGAATCAGAAAAGCAAGAGAGGTGAATTCTAAATAGTTACAGAGAGATGTAATAATGATAATATTTGTTAAATAGCTACCTTAAGAGCATGGGGCTAAACTTCAAATACCATTATCTAATGACCAGATGCATGGGAAAAATTGTTAACTATATACCCAGTCAGTTTATTATTCTGATGATAATGGTTTCACAGGTAGGAAACAAATGCAAAATTAAAGGTGCGGCTCGCAGAATTTAAAGTACAAAAATATTTGAAAGAACTTTAGAGTTGATCTTTTTAAGGCGGCATTTTGGAAAAAGAATAGCAGTAGATGTTTGAAGAATTGTTGTTTTCACTTGTATCCATGTAAGGAATCATAAGGACTTTACCTCAAATTAGGAGCAGACAAATTAGCACCTAAAATTTACCCAGTTATTCACAAAGATTACAGCTAACTTGATTTTAACCCAGCCCTGGTAATATTCCTGTACCTTTTCTCAACAAGAATTTGTTTGTTTCAAATTTCAAAGGTCAAAGTAAATTTATTATCAAAGTGTATATATATGTCACCATATACAACCCTAAGATTAATTTTCTTGCAGGCATTCACAGTAAATAAAAGAAAAGCAATAGAATCAATGAAAGGCTGGACAAACAATCAATATCCAAAGACAACAAACTGCAAATACAAATAAAACGATAATTATTATGAACAAATATTAGGAGTATGAGATGAAGAGTCCTTGTAAGGGAGTCCAGAGGTTGTGGGAAAAGTTTAGTGATGGGGGGAATTAAGCGAAGGAAAGTTATCACCTCTGATCTAAGAGCCTGATGGTTAAGGGGTAATAAATTCCTGAACCTGGTGGTGTGGTCCTAAGGCTCCTGTACCATTTTCCTGATGGCAGCAGCAAGAAGAGGGAATGGCCTGGATGGTAAGGCTCCTTGATGATAGAAGGTGGTTTGTTGCGACAGCACTCAGTGTAGATATGCTCAGAGCTGGGCCAGCCTTTACCTGTGATGAACAGGGCCATATCCACTACTTTTTTTTTAAAGCTTTTCTATTCAAGGGTTTCCATACCAGGCCATATTGGAACCAGTCAATATACTTACTCTCTACCACACATCTATAGAGGTTTGTCAAAGTTCTAGATGACATACAAAATCTTCAGAAGTTCTAAGAAAGTAGAGGCACTACGTGCTTTTTTTTTTGTAATAGCACTTACATGCTGCAGCCAGGATAGATCCTCTGAACTGATAACAGTGAGGAATTTAAAACTGCTGACCCTTTCTGCCTCTGATATCCTGATGAGAACTGCCTCATGGTCCTCTGGTTTCCTATTCCTGAAGTCAATAATCATTTCCTTGGTCTTGCTGACATTGAGTGAGAGGTGGTTGTTGTAGCACCATTCAGCCAGATGTTCAATCTTAAATGTAGCATTCAGTCTTAAATGTGGTACAAGTCTCTGCTTCCACACGCTTCAAGGAAGAAATTTCCAAAGACCTACAGCGGTATGAGGGAAAATATTTCCTTCATCTCTAAGTTGAATAGTTGACCCATAATTTGTAAACAATGGCTCCTAGTTCTAAATTGATCACTTTCTTCCATAGTCCAGTGTCCTCACCTATTGGTCTCCTTATTTTTGCCTTTAGCTCTTCCACCTATCCCTTCCCAATTTCTTACTTCATCTCCCACACCTCCAACTTACCCCGCACCTGGTCTCACCTATCCCCTACTAGCTTGTAATTCTTCCCCTCTCCCCACCTTATTCTGGCTCTTCCCACTTCCTTTCCAGTTCTGATGAAAGATCTTGGGTGAAATGTCAAATGTTCATTCCCCTTTATAGATCCTGCCTGACCTGCTAAGTTCCTCTAGCATCTTCTGTGAATTGCTCAGGATGAAAAGTTTCTCTATATACGCCCTGTTATGTTGCTTTTCTATGGCAGCTTTAGAAATGCCTCTTCTGTTTTCGTTGTGATAGATTTAGTGCTCACTTTCCCATAGTTTCTTGCTTTCTGCTTCCCTCTATTTTTGAATAACGGAGGTACTGTAAAGCTATTCTCTGATCTCATGGAACTTTTCCAAAAACATTCCATGTCACTGCTCAAGCCAGAAGGCTATTTTCCCCCACCATATTAGGTCTATGCTTACCTCTTGAAACGATCATAGTTTCAGCGTTATTTGTGAGACCTTGATTTGCACAGAGTGGCATAGACATTTCTATTTAAAGATTTAGCATGAGGTCCATCAGGATCAAAGGGCTTGTCAGCTCACAGTTCCAATGTTCAGCTCAGTCCCACTTTGCTGGTGATTGGAATTTCCCAAAACCCATTCTCTCGATTTCTGAAAGATATTATAAGTATTTTCTATAGTGAAGATGAAGCAAAATACTCATTTAATTCATCTGTCATGTCCTTGATTTTCATTTCACTTTGTTTTTGAAAATATCATTACATCACATCAATGCATGGACAAAATACTGCAAAATCACTTCTTAAAACCTAAGTAATAGTTTTAATTTTGCAGAAGTGCTTTGGTTCAAAGTGGAATTTTCAAGAATATGTTGTGAACTGCTGTAAAGTAAATTGCTTTGTATATTATGTGGATACCTGTAATCTGTGTTGAATGAACAGAAAATAGTTTGTTATATCACCTGCCTTTAACAATACTGCATAACAATGAATAGTAATTTATTCCCTATGTCTTTGGAGATACAAATCTGTGCACATATGCATGACGATTTTAAATAAATTGGCTGCAATATGAAATCTTTCCCTTAGCATTTTAGTCAGTTTTAACAGCTTGTCCATTGATATTTGCATGCTCTGCTGGAATTGGGAAAGAATTGTAAAGCTCAAACGTATTTTAATTGCAAGTTATTGGCACATTTTGGGAGTTATGTGCATATTGAATATTATATTTGCCCCATTTCACATTATTATTACAAACGTTAAGGAAGTTGCATAGAGTGAGAGATCATACTGACATGATTTGTTCTGTGCAGGATACCACAGGGAGGAGCCCAGAGAAGCGTTCAGCTTTGCCGAGACCTTCTTCAATCTTGACTGCTCGCCGAGCTCCGCCAGAAGAAAGGGATCCACATTTTGTGACAGCTACAAGCCCAGTTTATTCAGCACCGAGGCGACCAACAAGTTTGTTTTTGTATTTCTCGCTAAAACCTCAATATTGACTGACTGACTTAAGCATTTTATATCATTTTGAGTTTTCAATCATGTGAGATATATGCATGATGGTAGAAGGGCATACAAGTGCTTACACTGCTTTTTCTATATGTTTACACCACTCTAACCCAGCACTTTAAAATTGCGTAATTTAGTAAATAATATAGAAGAAAGCCAAAAATGGCAGTTTTTTTTTGGAAGATCTAGCTAACAGAGACAAATATGACAAATATGTTCTTTTTATCCTGTTTCCAAGAATGTCATTCTGTTTAATATAGCTATATATAATAACATAAGAATATAAGAAACAGGAAGAGGAGTAGCTGAGCTTTCCTCTGCCATGCAATAAGATCATGGCTGATCTGGCTGTAGACTCAGCTCCACCTTCCTGCCTTTTCCCCATAACCCTTCCTGCATGCAAAAATCCATATCTGTATCTTAAATATATTTAATGGGGTAGTCCCTACTGCTTCCCGGGAAAAGAATTCCACAAATACACTACAGTATGGGAAAAGCACTTTGTCCTCATCTCTATCCTAATTCTATTCCCCTGACTCCTATCTATCTCTCCTAGTTCTAGTCTCACTTACCAGTATAAATAGCTTTCTTGCCTCTGTATCTATTCCTTAATTTTATACGTTTCAATAAAATCTGCTTGCATTCTTTTCTAAATTCCATCAAGTATAGTCCCAGGCGACTTGATCTCTCCTCGTAGATTAACCCCCTTTTCTCTGGACCTCCTCTACACTGCCTCTAAAGCCAGTATGTCTCTCCTCAAACCATTCAGTACTCCAACGGCAATTTCAGCAGTACTCTACACAGTTGCAGCATAACCTCTCTGCTCTGAAATTCAATCCCTCCAGCACTGAAGGCCTACATTTTATTTGCCTTCTTGGAACCTATTGCACCTGCAAACCATTCTATTGCAATTCATATTCAAGCATTCCCAAGTTCCTCTGCAAAATAGCATGCTGTAATCTTTCACCATTTAAATAATAATCTGATCTATTTTTCCTTCCAAGTGGATGCCATCACATTTACCAGCATTTTACTTCATCTGCAAGATGCTTCCTCACCCACTTAATCTATCTATTTCTCTTTGCAGGCTCTCTGCATCCTCTGCACATTTTGTCATTCCACTCAATTTAATGGCATCAGCAAAATTAGATATGCTGCACACTGTCTCTGAATCATTAATGTATACTCTGAATATCAGCACCGATCCCCATGGCACTCCACTCTCCACTGACTGCCGATCAAAGAAAAACCCATTTATCCTAACTGCCTCCTTTTAGTTAATCAATTCTCTATTCATGCTAATACATTACCACCAACTCCATGTATTCTTATAGCTGTCCTTTTTTTGACACTAGCCATCACCATCTGGAAATCCAAGTATTCACTGTCCACCTGTTCCCCTCTATCCACTGTGCTCATTATATCCTCAAAAAGCAACAGTAACTTTGTCAAAAAGGACCTACCCATCATGAATTCATGCTGAGTCTACTAGATGGAACCACTTCTGTCCACATATCGCAGTATTTCTTCCCTGGGAAATTCATCATCAGCAATAACTTTTAAATTGGGCTTTGAATTTGACAGTGGGAAGTCAAATTAACCATTTGAACAAGGAGTTCCTGCTCAATTATGGGACACTCTGTGCCATGCCCTATAATGAGAAAAGATTACATTTTGGGCATTTACTGGTTTAATCACAGACCTACCCTTATCCTTTTCGTAGGGGAAGAGATCAAGTAAGTATCTCGTTGGTTAGGCTAAGCTGTTGGTATATAGGAATCTCTTTTACTGAATATATTTATTAAAACAAGTTTCCATTGTTATATTTTGACTTCAGTTACTAACATAATGCACCTCGTTGACAAAACATTGGCACTTTGTAGATCTGAGAACTGTCCATTAGGATTTTTTAGAGGAATCACAGTCTAAATTGTTTGCAAAATGGTCTCTTTTATTTATATTGCAATTATATTTAATTGTATTTTCTAAGTAGCCTGTTGTAATTTGCACTTTCAGTTCCAGTTACCCTAGTGCTATTCTGTTTAAATAGAAAAGTAGAATAATTTCAATGGACACAATAAATGCACTAAAGAGCCATAACTAAAAGTGCAAGGATGTCAAACCACTCTCTTTTCAGAACCTGTGCATGTGTTCTTGAGATATCAGAGAAGCCAGTCTCTTTAATAGTGCTTGAAAAAAAATGTAAATTAATATCTGGCATGCAAATTACAAACATAATGATCATTAACCATTTCTCTCTACTAATTTCTTTGCAAAAATTCATATTTTCATACCTTGTCTGTTTTCTACCTTGTAGCTATAAGGACTGAACCAAGAAGTGACCAGAGGGGTCATGGGATGACCAGATCACGAGCACAAGCGAGTGCAGGTACCCTGTAGTTGGTGCTGGCTCTGCCGCGATGAATATTTTGTAAAAGTTACTTATTTTCAGCGAGACAGACTCGGTGTAGCTCACTTGGAACATTCAAAACCGTGGTTGGACGGATGTGACGGGGTTTTGGTTTTTTGTTGTACAGATCACTAACAGGTTTCCAGAATTAACTTGCAGGCTAAGAAATAAAAATACCAGAAATCCAGTTTCAAATCTTTTCTTTCCTAATCCAATTATTAAATTGTGCTTCAGAGGTGAACATGCTTACTTAACCTATTCATAATTATTCCTTAAATTCTATTTAAAGATGTGATCATTACCTAAGTAGTCTGAGTGATAATGTTTCTAGGCATGTACAAAGGCTATGTTGTTTTAAACAAATATCAATATAAACGACGTGTATTTTTTCAAGGCTCCGAATCAGCGCGCTCCAAGTCAGCAAGAAGTGGCACGGTCACACCATCCACTCCTGGATCCACCGCAGTCACGCCGGGCACGCCGCCCAGTTATTCTCGTACGCCAGGAAGCCGGACGCCTCGCACTCCCAGCACACCTGGCACACACAAATCCCCCATTCTGGTACCCACAGAAAGGAAGGTGGCCATTATCCGCACTCCTCCAAAATCTCCCCTTACTCCAAAGCAGTTCCGCGTTATCAACCAACCAATGCCAGATCTGAAAAATATCAAATCCAAAATTGGATCAATTGACAACCTAAAGCATCAACCCAGAGGAGGGCAGGTATGAGATTAGAATACATAGACTTACATAAAGTATGCTATGTGATTTGATGGCAATCGTGATAATTTTTACTTTTGGGAAAGAAAAATCAGAGCTTGAACTTTAACAATACTGTGTTTTTATCTCTATGACTGTCTCCTTTGATTTCAGATATTATACTGAACTTGCTGTTGCTCATCTGGTAAAAGGGGATGCAATGTCTGATCTAAAGGAGCAATGGCAATAGGTTTTCTCATGTTTCCTACTTAAAGGAAAAGATTTGCAAAAAGCATTTTTGTGACTAGTGGGAAGAAATTAAATGGAATGAAGAACCTATGCTTAGGAAAAAAGGCAATAATTTTGCAGCTGAGTCTATCTTAAACCTCATTGTTAAGTAAAGTGTAAGGTTTTGCAGTTACTTCTGGTTCTGTTAAGTGTTGCAGTAATATCAGTTTATAATTGTGATGATTAATTAACGATGAAGCTTTTGTAGTTTAATCAATATTATTAATACTGTACTTACAACCTGTGAATAACAGTTTGACAGATGGTTTCATATAAAGGGGGACATTTGATATATACATTAAGACGTTTTTGCCCTACCTCATCTCACCTGTATTGTATCATTCATGGATTCCTTTGTTACAATTTGACTGTTGTGTTGTCTCCCCTGTTTTGCCCTCTGTAAACCTGAGGTGATTCAAAACTCTGCTGCCCATGCCCTGGCTTACATCTTGCCATTCACCAGGACATAACCCTGTAAGCAATACTTGAATGTTGAAACACACTCTTATTTTCACCCTTGACCATATAGTTTTCTGTCTCTAGTTTTCTCCATCCTGTAACCTTTTCTTTGATTCTGGCCTCTTGTAATGCCCAGATTTAATTATTCCATCACTGGATCCAATGTCTTTAGTTGTCTAGGGCCCAAAGTTCTGAAATTCCTTTCTGAGGCTTCCCAACTTCACTTCTCTTCTTTACAGTGGTACTTGAAAGCTTGTCAGGAAAGTAAATGTTAGTTCTCTGCCTATCAATTTTTAATAGTACCTGTGTTATGAGTTTTCTGCCCAAATTATCTTAGAAAAAAAAAGCCTGATGACTGTCTTGAACCACAGCAACCTTGAGGTGAAAATATTGCCAGGCCAACAGGTAGGGTTGGCCTGGCAATAGGTGCAGTCTACTGATGCCTATTTAGTTTAGGGGGAATGGGGATGGCCACTGATGATAATGAAGGAATAACTAGTACAATAGATTCGATATACGTATGTTGGGGGTGAAAGGAATGAAAGATGGTGGTGCTTGGGGTGCAAGCCAGACACTTGCTTCCACACTGCTGTATTTGTAATCTTTGGCCATATTAAGAAAGGATGCATATGCATGCATGCATGTTTGACATGCATTTGGTCAAATTTTCAACCATGCACATGTCACTGGCTATTATCCCAGTGGGCTGCTTTCTCTTGAAGTTTCTAGAAACCCCACTCAATCATACAAATGGAGAGAGTCACATCTTGCTGCTTAATCTTTATGCCATCTGATTTGCAAGTGGGAAATTCAGCATTGGGAATGTGATGGTAATGTCACTGAATCTCCCTTTGGTTGGTTCTCTAACTCATTTGATCGTGTTCCCGTGAGGCATTTGCTGAAGATTGTGCTGTGTTATAGGTAATAGACAAGTTATTTGAAGTGCATCCAAGTAAATATCCATTGTGTAGTCAAACTTTACAAGCTAAATGTTGTATGACTTCAGGACTTGTCTCTAGATCTTATATCTAGATGCTTCATCACAATTCTTGCTACTATGAAAATTAGTTTTGTTATGCTGAAGCCCCATATAGATGGTGCATTTCAGTGAAAAATTTTTTTTAAACCTGCAGTAAGTCCACAATCCCTGAACTTGTTTCTCTGTCCTTCTGGTCCACATAGGTCTTCCCAGTATCTTCCCTATCACTCAGTTTCATTCTCTCCCCCATCTGGGTCCTTCTGCCCAATTAGCCAAACACTATAGCTATTGAGTCTCCTATCCCCTCCCCCAACAAGTTCCATCTGCCCATTGTCTCTCTCCTTGTATGGTCCCAATAATCACCTCCCTTACTTACTAGGTTCCAGCACCTTCAGCCTCTTGTATCTCCACTTATCACATTTCCAACCTTTGCCTATACTTCTACCCATCTCCATTTGCCCTTTTTATTTCTTCTTTCCCTATATGTCTTTACTTATCACCCAACAGCCATTGTCTCCTATTCCACCCCTCTCCCTCTAGCACCTGTCTCCATCATACCTTTTCTCATCTCATTCCATCTGACACCTTTTAGCCCTGTCTTACCCCTCCCATCTCCCCTCACCTTTTTATATTGGCTATCTCCCCACTACACTGTCAGACTCAATGTGGAGCATTGATCTAAAATGATACCCTCTTTGAGTTCATTCAGTAGTCTTTTTTTTTGCTTTGGATTACAGCATCTGCAGTCTCTTAAGTCTCCATTCACAAATTAATTGCTGGGGAAATGGACAGTTAATTGGTTTATTCCTTCAGTTCTATAAGGATTTCCAAGGGGATGCTTCATTTACAAACAAGCTTTCTTTAACAATTTTGATAACTAATTTTTTGTTGTTTCCATTTCTGAGAGACTAGTGTTAATTACTATGTATTTTCCCCCTATTTTACACAAACTTTACATCTGTTTGTTTCATTTCATGGTGACTTTGAAGCATGTTTATTATAATGAAGTACATGGTAAGATTATTTCAGGACTTCAACATTTATGACAAATGAATCTCACAGGTACACAGTTATTTTAGTGACAGGATTCTACAGGGAAACAGATCGTTATCACTTTGATGCCATAGAAATTATTCAATTGATTGAACAGATTGAACTTCATCTAGTAGATGCTACCACGTTTAAAATGTCTTGATTTCTTGTCTGTTTTCAAAATTTGTTTTTAAAGCCAATTTGTTATGAACAAGAAGTTGTAAATATTTTGGCTTCATAAAGCTATTAGCTTATTCCAGTTAATAATCTTTTTGTTAGTCATGATGACCCAAGTATATTTTTGATGATTGGTTTCACTTGTGGGCATGCCAAAATGAATAACAGCATGAGATCCTTATCTTGCAGTTCTGCAAATTAACTGAATGTTCTTTGCAATGAGAAATATCTTTGTAATTCTATTGTTTTATTAAAGTTTGTGATAGTGATGAGGGAACAAAGAGATCAGGCTAATGAAAATATGTATTTCTTTGTTTAACCTCAGTTTCCCCATGAATATGTTTTGTCAGTCTTTCTTGGGTTGTTGTAAGGCAAGAAGAAATGACCAAGGACGGTGCTTACCCTAAACTTTCTATTGAGTCATTCAGTAGATATTCATGAAATGTTACAAGCCCTCAGTGGTCAATTTTGCACAATTAAACAGTCAGCATTTGTAATTTTGTCATCCTTTAGTCTATTACTAATAACATATGCTGCACATCAGTAAGGTGATGGCCTAAGAAACGCAGTCTGGCCTGGGTTTAATGTGTTTAAGTTTGTGTGTGTGTGTGTGTGTGTGTGTGTGTATGTGTGTGTGCGTGTGTGTATGTGTGTGTGTGTGTATGTGTGTGTGTATGTGTGTGTGTGTGTGTGTGCGTGTGTGTGTATGTGTGTGTGTGTATGTGTGCGTGTGTGTGTGTGTATGTGTGTGTGTGCGTGTATGTGTGTGTGTGTGTGTGTGTGCGTGTATGTGTGTGTGTGTATGTGTGTGTGTGCGTGTATGTGTGTGTGTGTGTGTGTGTGTATGTGTGTGTATGTGTGTGTGTGTGTGTGTGTGTGTGTATGTGTGTGTATGTGTATGTGCGCACGTGCCTGTATAGCTTAGCTGCTATTTGCACATGGAGCTTTTTTATGCAGCATTTTTTATTATTTTTTTAATTTTGGTTTTGCTGCATTGTTGAACAAAGCTTATGTAGGCTTAAGTATGGCTAAAACTAAATACTTGCAGAAGTGTATATTTAAAATCAAGTACGAAAAATTTAAAATCTATACTGTTTAATATATCATTTGTGAGATAGTTAATTGCAGTATAACTGTGAACAGATAAAATAATTTTGTGTAGTTTTTTTAAACAGGAATTTTAACCAAAACCATTTCGGAAGAATTATAATTTTAATAGAAGTTTGAATTTAAACTGCAGGAACCATCTTTCAAAGGCACTTGTCATTTACGACTGGCTTTTGATAACATGGAACATTTTCTCAGTCCAATTGGAATTAACACTCTCTATAGAAAATTGGAAATAAAATTCCTCTTTATAAGCAGAAAATGTGTGACAGTATGTTTCTAATATTATTGACAGTGGGCATCTTCTCACTGAATGACTAGTGTGTAGATATTGATTGGTAAAGTCCCTGTCATTTCCAGGTACATATAGCAAATGTAAAACCTGATTTTAGCCATATTCAGCCAAAATGTGGCTCGCTGGACAACGTGCGTTATGCTCCCCCGATTGGAAACGTGAGTCACTTCTTACTTTGAAAACTGAGAATTTATTTGAAAGAAAAATTCTGTAATTATTGAGTAAAACTCTTAAAAAGACATGAATAGTATTGCTTGCTTGCTTATCAATTAAAAAGAAATGTTTGTTTTCTTTGCATCATTTCATATGAGATGCTACTGCAAAGTATTGTTTGAAATTTTAAAAATAATACATGGGTGATTATGTATCTTCATGTGTGCATTGAATGTAATATTATTTATTTTCCATATTTTAGGAGACAATAGCAAAGTTTACCATATGATCAACATTTACAGAGGCAATAACTCACAACCTTTATATGATTTTGTATTCTCATCATAATTAACATCCATTATTAATGCAGTTAATAACTTTGATTTATTTCTTTGCCACAACACATTTGCTTTAAATATTTACATTAATTATATTCATAAAGCAAATGTATCAGCTCAAATGATTTGATTAGATAGCATATACCCCAATATATTGTTTTGGAGTTTTTATTTATTTCTAATTTCTTTTTCCCGTGATACTATTTTGAAGAACAGCAGTGGAGTTCTTTCCAGAGCTCTTGTCAACATTTACTTTGAACAACATATTTAAAAATAGATTATCTGATCACTCACTTATGTGTCTGTTGGAGCTTGCTATATGCAAATTGCTATGGTGTTATCTATAATATAAAAGTGAATGCAGAACAGTTAACTTGGCTGTAAAGTTGTTAGGGAGATCCTGAGATCATAAGTAAGTAAATTACTGCAAGACTTTTTTTCACTTCTCCTAACTCTTCTGGAAATAATATGCAATAGATATTTATTTAAATTCTAGAATTGACAATGTTTACTAAAGTTTTATTCTCTCTTAACTTGTTCCATAAGGCTGTTGTGCAGATGATGTAAATATTCCTCAGAAGAATACTTGGTTCCTGTCTGGTTTTGGAGACCTTTATGGATTTCCCTTTGATATCTTTTGTCATCTGCACGTTTAATCTTGATAATTACAATTCAATAATTTCAATGCTCCCAATCCTCCTGCCACCAACTCCAAATGCTAAGACATTCAGAACCTCCTTAGCGTCAAAATTTAATTTTCTGATATTTTGCACCTTTGTAAAGACCATTATACCCTTTAATTTTTCCCATCACTAAATGACCATAAAACCACATTTCATTTAAGGAAGGAGTCTTTCAAATGACTGACAGAGCTACAATGGAAAAGAGTAAACAGTTGACATTTTGGGCCAAGAAGTGTCAACTGTTCACTCTTTTTCATAAATGCTGCTTGGCCTCCTCCAGCATTTTATGTGTATTACTTTGATTTCCAACATCTGCAGATTTCCTCTTGTTTGTGACAGAACCACAATAGTTTTATTTTCATTTTTACTATTATTACTGAACTAATTTAAAATAATTATATTCTTACAAACCATCTCAACCAGCACTAGTAATATTACATTTGTACACAATCCCTGTTTATGACAGTATTTCCTGATAATGTGCTGGACCAATCATCTACAATAGTAAATCCATTCAGTCCATTGAAATGGCAGTTACTGTATTTCACACTTGATTCTAGATCTACAACTGGACATAAATGCATAAAGAGTGTAAATCAAATAAAAGCGACAGCTAGCTTTGAAGTAAAGGAAGTTGAAAGGTAAAAACCTGAAATCTAAGAATATATTTGTATCGACTAAGACAGAAGAAGAAAGGATGCATTTTGTTGCAGAATCCTGCTCTTTTGTACCCCGGAACTATTTCCTCTCGTAAGAGCAAGATCCAAGATTATAACCCCTCACAAAAAGGAATACAATTTTCCTTTCACAGAAGTGCTGGATACCACATATTTATCTCCAACCAGTATCAGGTAATAAACTTCAAAAATAAAAAGATGTAATAATTCAATGTAGAGTGATAATGAAAATAAAATTCAACATTTTAGAATTTGAACGAGAAAGGAATAAATAAAATGGAAATCCCAAAATACCTTGTAATAAAATATAACCTAATCAATTAATTAATTATTCTAATTATACCCCTCATGGAACTGACTCTCTACTGTGTCACAAGAGAGCTGTCATCTGACTTGGACAACATCAATCGGGATCAGTTCGATACATTATTCTTATATTGTGTACATCTCAATCTTTATAGTGCAAGCAGAAATCATGCAAGTAATTCAAAATTTAAATCTAATATATTTTTATATTAACTCTAATGACTTTAATAGTTAATGGCTGTCAGTTTTGTTCTTTTTGTATCAAAATGTCTCTTTTTTGACTTTCCAATTAATAACTTTCTTCATTATGGTACTCATCAAACATTTAACTTTTCATTTTCTTTCTGATTACATTTTTTTTCAGACATCTTACCACAGTATTAAAATCCATTAACCTCAGCTACCCACTATTCTCACTTTAGAACTAAATTTACAACTATTTTCTCCTATTGTTGGTCTTGCACAACTGTCTCCTTTCTCGCTCATGCCTTTTGAATCTGTTCACTTGCTTGATTTTCCTCTTATTCATAGTCTGTTAATTTAAATTAATGCTTACCTGCCTTTGATAGATGACAATAAAGATTTGCTTGGTCCCAATTACTAGGATAAGGTATGCATGTGTGAGGAAGAATGGTTGGGTTGTCTTTTAAGGAAAACTCAGGAAGAACTGAACATTTTGAAGTTTTAAAGTAAGAGAGAAAATCTTATTTAAACACAAAATTTTAATGGATTTAATAAGATAGATGTTGGACAATGCATCTCCTATCTCGTTGGCTCAAAGTCAGCACAAAGTATTGGTCATTAAAGATTAAATTGAAAAATTTTAGTACTCAGAGGCTTACCAGTCTTTGGAGTTCTCTGGATGGGGTCAGTGTGTGCTCAGAGATTGATAGATTCTTAAGTTGCAAAGTAATAAGGCATAAGGAGAGAGTGTTAATTAAGTGTTGAGATAGATCAGCCATGGCATAACCAAGGAGTTAAGTGTGCTTTAAGGATGAGTAGCTTAGTCTCTTTCCTATTTCTAATAACTTATTCACTGTGGAGAATAAAGGAAATTAATGTACTCTTTTGTAGCATGTTATTCAAACTATATTGAACATAATGCCCACTGTGTTGGGCCACTTTGTTGACAATGGCCATCTGAAATCAAATGAGGAAAATTACCGCAACCTTTCATGACAGCTGCTGAAGTCTTTCACCCAGTCATCACAGAAGTAGTTATTTTACTACAACAAAATATAAAAGACAACTCTCTTTGACTGCATGCCTGTGCCATCTTGTAATAAAACTGAGACCTTCCCTATGAAGCCCAGAACTGTCACTTTGTTGCAGCTGCATCAACTTACATGTTTAAATGTGATGTTCCGCTTTCTTATGTGCTATGAGTAAATGTTCCACTGCTACCCCAGTTACAGCATTTGGCAAAATAACTTTTAAATGTAAGTACTAAACAAATGGAAACACTTCAGGGAGAAAATGCACAGGGCATAAACTCTGCATCTGAAGATAATAAAATAAATGCATTATTTGAGAACAAATAGTGGAAAAAAAACCTTGCATTGAGCACTGAAGAAGGGGAAATGGGAGAGACTCTCTTAAGGGCCATTTAAGTTATGTTGGGAACAGAACAGTTCTTTGTTGCACTTCGAAGTGCAACACATCTTGTAACTCAATGAAATCAAAGACCTTTTAGATGTTATCGATTTAATGAATTTTCTTTGCCATTTTGGACAAGTTGTTATTCTCGTTATAATATCACAAATGCCTCTCACAGTAGCTACATACAAGTTAAACAAATCCAACCAGTTACTAGACCTGATTTTGAATGCATTTGCCATAAAAATTATGACTTCCAGTTTGAAGAAAAGGAATGACTAGCATGTTGAAGTTACCTGAATCTGGTTTCCTAGTAATCGTAAGTGTTACCAATATTAGTTTTTCAATATATTCAATTCCTTATTACCAATTGAAAGACATCTGTGGTTCAGCAGGTATAATATAATCAGCCTGGTTGAAGAGCTAATCATTATTAACGAATCTCACAATTAGCAAAGCAGGATTAGTAGGGAATTTTAAGAATTGTATTAAAATTCAAGGTTCAAGGTACATTTATTAAGGTATGATTGCAGTATACAACTCCAAGATTCATCTTCTCCAAACAGCCAGGAAATAAAGAAAACCATGGAAGTCCTTGATACTGTTGGAGGATGATACCAAAGTTTTGGGTTTGCAATTTATGGATTGGACTGTGGTTTTTTGCACAAGGGGTTTTGGGGTTTGATGTTTTTGTTGCCATTTGTGTCATTTGTTTTTTGTGCATAGTGGAGTTTGATGTTCTGGTTATCTTGTTTTTTGTGCATGGGTTGCTGCTTTTTTTTTTGAACAACTTCCATGGTTTTCTTTGTTTCATGGCTGTCTGGAGAAGACTAATCTCAGAGTTGTATACAGCATACATACTTCGAGAATAAATGTACCTTTAATCTTTAAAATGCTCACATGAAGGAATTACAATATATAGTAGTTTGTTCAGTAACTTGGCCTAATATATAAAAGGTCTCTGAAGGCATTGTTCACATACAGATCCTGTATCTGATCTGTACAGGACTTTCAGAGTACTTAAAATCGGAGTACATTGTACATAGTGTACACTGACATTAATTCAAGTGATTTTCTTTGGGGGTGGAGAAGGCTACGAATATCATTGCCAGGGAGGTGTACTGAATCATTTCAGACAAATTTGGAATTTTCACGTTAAGCTGGGCATGTTTGGAGATCTCAAAGTGCTGTCTGTTTCATGGAGTAATGATGGCAAAAGTTGGAAAAAAAATTGCCAAAATATCTGGGCAAGTAACTATAAAATATGAATAGTTCCTCCAAACTTACCCTCTCTATCTAATTACATATTATAAAAATAAATAGCACTCCTGCTTATTGGTTTCTATAACGTTTGTCCTTCACACCAAGCCTAAGTGTATCTGGCATGGCAACATGTGGAAGCATGCTTTGCAACAGCAGCAAGTCATTGTAATGGTGCAGGTAGTTCCTTGTTTCAACATTCTACCATCGGGGATGTTACTTCCTCCATTTCTCATATTTCTGTGATTACACAGTTGCCAGCTTTCTTTGAAAATGCTCATCAGTTGACTTGGTTAACTAACAGCTACTCTATTTAACTGATTAATCTACCATCAAAGATTTTTTAATTTATTGAGATAAAATACAACATTAAATCCAAACTTTCTATATAAATTACCAAGTAAATTTAGAATATAAAAAGGCCACGGAATTAGTAATTTTTGAATAATTATTAAAAATTGGTTAAATCTATAAAGACAAAATAATATCAGCAAGGCAAACCTTTTAAACTAACAATGAGCTTTTGTTTAAGGCAGTATTTCCTTTGATTTTGGCAGAAATCCAGAGCAATAATGAAGAGCTTGTCATTAAAATACCAGTTACATGTTATGAGTCAAGATTTGTTCTTTCCAAATTTACTCACCAGATTTAATTGAATTGACAAATGTATTACCATGAAAATAAAAACCATTGTTGTTAGGTTCTGTCTATTTGTCTTGGGCTAAGTGTAAAGAACTCAAGAATAAAATAGGAATATAATGCCAGGGAAAGATTGATTCTTTTTGGTACTGTACTAGGACTTAAGGCATTTATACTTCCTGCATGTTTCGGAAATGAGCCAAATTGTAAAATTAAAGCCATCCCACACATCCATAAAGCTTGTGATCTGCTCTTTTATGATTTCTTTTATCTCTTCATCATTGTCCATACATATATAAGACATATACAAGAGACGTTACCTCATCTTGTGCTTTTCTGTACTGCGATCTAATTCTGAACTCCTTCTTGTATCTTTTAATTGTTTTTGGCATTGTAAACTGGTAATCTGCCTGAAATATCAAAGTACATTAAAAGACATTTATTTAGATTAGTTACTGTTTTACTTTGCATATCTGAGCTAAATTCAATTAAGCAGAAAAGTCAATTATTCTGTACTATTACCAGAAAGTGAGCTTTAGCCATCAATCTGCCCTGAAGGGCATTTTTTTTTTTAATTAAATGTGACACAAAAGAAGCCCAGAATTGATTTTGTTTATAATGCAATTTTTTCTTTCAATAAAATAAGATATTAATTTGAATTCTAGCTTTTCTCAGAGATGATCTCCTGCACTTTCCAACTGTGTTATTTCACCCTAATCTAATTTAGAAATGCTGTCTTAAGGAAAGTAAGCATGGTGCAAAATGTGCTTTATGCTCATTGCTTTAAGCAAGTAGATTGCATTGGAATCTCACAACAAGTCTTTTAAGTACTATATGTCTTTCAAAAGGTATAGTAGTAAAAAATATGTAAATTTCCCAACATGAATACATGATTTACCAACTTAAATAGAATAAAAACTACAGAACTGTTAATGATGTCCATCCAAAAGGATTTGAATTGTATTTTTCAAATATTTTGCTGCAGTGCTTGGATGCAATGAGTGACTTGCTATTTTGTGTTGAAAGGTTGTTTCATGTTCCTCAGGTACAAATTGTTACCAAGAAAATAGATGTGAGTCACATCACATCAAAGTGTGGCTCTTTCAGCAACATACACTATCGACCAGGTACGGTGTACTCTTAACTTATTATGAGCCTGGTTTTTGAAAAGAGTATTGTTATATTGTTTATTGTGTCATTCAAAATGTGATCTATTATTGTGTGTAGGCGGAGGACATGTTAAAATTGAAAGTCAGAAACTGGATTTTAAGGAAAAGGCACAGTCCAAGGTTGGCTCCCTTGAAAATACACATCATACACCTGGAGGTGGAAATGTAAAGGTAGGAATGAAAATGGGCAGCAAAGTTCACAGCTAAGTCAAGTCACTATTTGATTAAACTGCTCTTTAGTAAAAACATCAACACAGGACTCTAATTATCAGGTCCAACCGTCTTTTGTTTATTCCTATTCTATGTCTTGTGATACCCTGGGCAATGTATTACATTATTACCTTCTGTTCACAAGTATCTACCTCTAATACATGCTTGCAGTAAAATTGTGTGTCACATCAAGTAAGCAGCCAACATGGTCAATAGGTTGTTCCACCACTCTTCTAGCTGCATTTTGGCACCTTGCAGTGCTCTAAAGGAAAGCTGGAAATCAATATATCCATTTACCGTGTTATATAGTGGAAAAATGAAATCATAGTATTATATCATGAAGTATTACTGCAGATGTACTGTGGAGAGCATTCCAACTGGTTGCATCAGTGTCTGTTATGGGGAGGGGAGGGCGGTTGGCATGGCACAGAAATAAATAAGCTGCAGGAAGTTGTAAACTCAGTCATCTCAATCATGAGCACTAGCCTCCCCAGCATCCAAGACATAGACAAGGAGCGATGCCTTAAAAGGGCTGCATTCATCATTAGGGACCTCCATCACACAGGACATGCTCTCTTCTCACTGCTACCATCAGAGAGGAAGTACAGGAGCATGAAGATGCACACTCAATGATTCGGGAATAGATTCTTCCTCTCTGCCATCAGATTTCTGAATGGACATTGAACCCATGCATACTATCTCACTACTTTTTTTTCTCTTTTTGCCCTACTTATTTAATAAATATATACACACTTTAATTTAGTTTTTATTATTATATATTGCAATGTACTGCTGCCACATAACAAATTTCATGACGTATGACTGTGATATTAAACCTGATTCTGATTACCTGTTACAATTTAAGTCTTGTTATCTGCTGTTGTTTCCACCAGTAATATGAATATTCCTTTGACTTTCTGAATAGATTGAAAGCCACAAGCTTAGCTTCCGTGAGAATGCCAGGGCTCGTGTGGACCATGGAGCAGATATTGTCACTCAGTCCCCAGGACGATCTGGTGCCACAACTCCTCACAGACTCAGCAATGTCTCTTCTTCTGGAAGCATCAATTTAATGGAATCACCACAACTTGCCACACTTGCTGATGATGTTACTGCTGCACTAGCCAAGCAAGGATTGTGATTTTGCTCAACAGAATTGTTATTGTTTGTTTGTAGCATGTGCTTTGAGCCTTCACGGGTTCAAAGTGGGATTGTGTTTATTCCTTTCAATTAACTATTGATCATGTCCTCAGACTGTAGCGAATAAAAATAAAATCTTGTTCCCATTCATGCCAGGGGTTTCTGGCTTTAAATGGCAACAACTGCTGTACATCACACTTAGCAATGTTGTTCTCAGCTCTGCTTGCATGGACTGATGACAAATGCATTTGTAATGTTTCATGCCTGAAGGCAGTGTTGAAATGGATCAGTACTCAGAAAGCAGCTGACATGCTTTATTCCCAGCTCCTCATTCGATGTTGAATGAATTCTTCCTTGGACATGAGGGAGGGTACCTATTAATATTTATTGCAGGATAAATTAATACATACAGTAATCATGTTTTAAGGGAATAAAGGAGCAAACCCAGAAACTAGTAATATGTGTAAAGTACCCCTGAATTGCATTCTGTTCAGGAAAGTAAAGCAGTTTGTTATGTTGAGAATTGGAAGTATTAATGCCAAAACATGATGTGACCACACATTATTGTGTTCATCCACAAAAAGGTAGTGTTTTGCATTTTTATAATACAAATTGTAACAAAAATGGGAATTAAGTTGTTCAGAAATATTATGTAGCTACTTCACGTAAGTAGGATGCAAATCCAATGTTGTGGATCTGTATCTAACTAGAATGTCAGTTCAGTGCTAGATTTCTCTATATGCTGATTTTTCATATTTTGTTTGATCAGTTGTTTGATATATAGTACATATATATGCAGTTTATACTGTATATATTATATATATATACGGTATAATAGATATCCTCTGTGGCCAGTGTGTTATCCCTTATATACTTGGAAGTTATGCTTTTATTCACAGTATCTGTGTTTCTGCACCTTTTGGTGTTACTGTTTAGGATAAGGTAGCCATTAGCAGTTATACTTGTTAGATTTAACTCTCAAAAAAAAATAGCATGAAGTGCTTACTGTAACAACCAAAAGTTATGACCTTAGTGCCAGATGAGTTTGTTGATGTATTGCTAGCTAAAAGATTCAAGCAATTGCTTTGTAGAGTTTTGATGTACTGAGGGGGTCACATAGCATTTGGTGTGTGCTGTCTTTTGCTTATTTCACTTTGCAAGACGGTTTAGGTAGTGAAGGCCAATTAAAAAGAAAGGGTGTTTTTTTTAATACATATGCTATGGTATCAGGATATTGAGCATTTTGTTCCAAATGTGTTGGCCTCAGCTCAAAGTTACTGAAGCTACATTCACAAGACTTTTCTTGGAATTGTAACAAAATACTTTATTTTCAATGTTCAGTTAAAATTAAGATTTAGAAATTAATTGGTAACTACAAGAATGAAATCATAAGTTCATAATGCATTTTCAAAGGTTGTTGAGAGACCGTATCTCATTTCAGGATGAATAGACGGGAAGTCAAAACTGATTTTAAAAAATTGAAGATAAGTTTTGTAATTGCTACAGCCTGCTATCAAGGGTAATTGTAGATATTAATGTAATCAACAACTACATCTTTAACAATATTAATCAAATTAATACCTTGTTTTTCACTAGCCTGTAAAAAAATGCTTTGGAAATTAAATTAACCTTTTGTAAAAGAAAACAACAATGTATTTTAAGATTATCTGAAAAGGTTGAAAGCAATGCTGCATATTTCCATTAAGATACAGCTTGTAATGAAGAATACAGGATACTGTAGCAGGAAGTGATGGAAAGGATCATTGTTGAGGTGTTGTTGCATTTTAAATGAAAGTGTTACTGATATTATCTTGCCAAATCACTCCAACAAAATTTGAAAACAAAAATACTGAAACGTTTTAGAAGAGGTGAAAAAAAATAGGGCAAAATAAAGATACTTTGTCCTGGTATAGGCTGTGGGATTTTAATGTGCTTTAGAGAATGTGTTTTATATCCAATCATTCCAGAATCTGCTAAAATAGAAAATTCCGGGATTGGCCAGTGTTAGCTTGTATGTTTTAAGTAAAATTTGCACTTGTGTTTGTTGCTGTAGAGTGATTTGCAGAATAAATTGCTTCTCATCTGACACTAGTTAAAGTTCTGTGCTGTTTATTTTTGAAACTGGGCAATATAGAAACTGCCCGAGATTAAGGCAAGCTGCTGAAAAGGTCTAAGCCTAGACAATGCTAGGTCATTAAAACTATGAAATACTTTCCTGACACAGTTGCCACTGTTAGTTTTTAAGGAACGATTCAGTTACAAGTTAAATAGGTCAAATTTGCACCATACACATATGGATGACTTTGTGATGAAATTTCACTTCATTTTCCCTTATGGCCTTCTGCTAGGCATTGGATTGAATTTAGTTGCATTTTGGATGTACATTTTTACATTTATAACTGTATGGTTTTTTAGACAGGATAAAGTACCGATGTAATATGCTATTTGTGTTCTGAGTATATATTCAATTGTACCCTTACATTATCTCTGAATCAAGTATTACGGATTGCAAAGAAGAAAGTGCTGGAAATACTCAGCAGATCAAGCAGCATCTTTGGAGAAGAAAAAGTCCTAAGACAAACATCATTCATCAGAACTCTTAAGTGAAGAAATATATATATAAATCAAAGATGTTTCAATGTAAAAGAAATGGATAGGACAAAAGGAATGCTTGTGATTAAGTGGAGACCAAGAGTATGAATGATTGCAGTGATGTTGAGCTAGCTGAGAGAGGTGTTTGAAGGTTATCAATTAGTGATCTCTCTAGAGGAGCTGGAAATAAAAGGAGACTCCTGGACAGACCAAAAACAATAGCGATCTAGATACGTTAACCACAGCAGCTGCTGGACATATGAAATAAAGGAGAATGATGGAAATACTCAGAAGATTAGGCAACATGTGAGGGAGGAGTGAGAGAGAAAAACTGAATTAACATTAGCTCAAAGAACAGAACAACTTCTACTGACTAGGCATGTACTGGCCCACAGGGCAACATCGAATTAAACTATTTCAAATAATCAACTTTGTTAAAGGATGAGCTAATTCTGATAGAAGTCATTAGTGTTATGATGTTCAATTTTTCTTACAAGTTTTTCAGCTTCTTCAATCATTTACTAATAAACTTCCAATTTATTAATCATAAATATTATTCATGTTGTATGCTTTCATTGCATGTAGATTTCCCAGTGGTTAATATATAGTTTCTCAAAATTCTTCTGATATTATAAGAGATCTGAACCCTTTCTAAATATTAAAAATTAATTGAAAAATCTATTTAATGTTTCTGTTCAGGTAGTATTAATTTCTAAGCTTTTTAGTGTCTCAATTGCAAGTAGAGGACGAAACTTCCTCCAGTTTTTGCTAACTCCAGTCTTAAGTCACTTGTTGATGTTCACAACCTAGAAGTCTTTCCAGACCCAGCATCAAACACAGAAATTCACGTGGGTAAAATTTCCACATTTTCACTCCACTTCTTGATTTCCTAGCTGATTTGAACTCTCTCAGCCTTTACTGTCGCCACCATCATCTCCACAGTTCTCGTTTCCATGAAGTTTGAAAGACTTACACCAGTGAGAATACATTATTTTTGAACTTGGTTTTAAATGTGTACTCAGTTTCAAAGCTTAAATGTGCTTTTATATCCAAATATGCTTGTCTAAAATTCAATAGCACAGGGATCAATTTCTTTCCTTGGCTGCAAAAGCAGTCTGGTTTATGAGACTCAGGACATCTCCAAGAAGTAAAAACAGAACTGATGCACCCATTTTCTGTTGTCCACTTTGTGCTAGTTTTAGTATATACATTTTCTGTATTTGATACTAACTGATATTTCCTACTAATTAAAAGGGACAAGTCACAACTGGAAAAAAAAATCTTCTAGTCATCAAGTAGCATACATACAACTAAAATCTGTTACTTGATAATCCTTCCACATGTTACCTTTCTGAGGTGTATAGTATTAGTGAGGGTGCTTATAACAGAACTATTAAGTAATGCAATAATGTATCATCATATAGCTTTACAAGCTGCTATCAAACAGCTAACTTCATTACATTAATGGTATGAGTTTTACCAATCAGTCTATCTCTCAGTGGTGAAGGAATGAGCTGTTCCTTTACCTTGTATAGGTACCCGGATCCTGCATGGATTTAGCAGTACTGGTTTCTACTTATCTGCCATCTTTTCTAGCACGGTGCATCAGTGACCAGGTCAAGAAGCAGTGAGGCTCAAAAGTCAGTCAAACTATAGTATCCTAATTCTTACAATTAGACTGCAAACCAAGAAATGTGGAAGCAGAAAATAATAATTACAGATGTAACTAAGAATTAGTAAGAATTTTTATGTCTTCATTTTAGTTCTTAAAATTGAGTCATTGGTAAAGTTAATAATTTAGGACCTACACCCACTGATCAATAATCACCGATTCAGTAACTATCAATAACTGACTTTTGAACAATTTCACCTATTTGCAGTGTGAATATCAGGCTTATGTTGTTACATTGTATTAAGGCTATCATTGATCACTGCAAGAGTACATGCTCTTAAAGTGATCTCTGTCTTTAAATGCATGTATGTGAATACCAGAAGTTGCCATTGGGTTTACCCTGTAATAACAGGTGTGCTGATAACTTTGCTTTTGCTGTTTCAACAAACTCAGTCCATTCACTTTTATATTTGAAATACTTTGTTATACTGATGACTTCAAAGGACTAAAGCATAAATACTGACAAAATGCAAGATTAGCACATGCTCATGTTGGCAAGAAAGAAAATCACAATTTGGAAAAATGTAAGATGGTTCTTTAATTTTGTGCTGCATCACTCTGTGGTATGGGGTTGGGGGTGGAGGCTATTGCACAGCACCAAAAGAAGCTACAGAAAGTCGTAAAATTAGTCAGCTGCATCTTGGATATGAGCTGCCTTATTACCCAAGACATCTTCAAGGAGTGGTGCCTCAGAAAGGTTATTAAGGACAACTATCATCCAGGGCATACGCTCTTCTCATTGTTGCCATCAGGAAGGAGGTACAGAAGCCTGAAAACACACGCTCAGCGATTCAGGAACATTTTCTGCCCCTCTGCCATATAATTCCTAAATGGATTTGAGCCCATGAACACTACCTCATTTTTTTATATATATTTCGGTTTATGCATTATTTTTATTCTGTTCAATACACAATGTAATTTATTAATTTATTTTTTCCTTTCTATATTATGTATTGCATTGAATTGTTGCTGCTAAGTTCACAAATTTAATGACGCATGCCAGTGATAATAAACCTGATTCTGATTCCTATCACTAGATATTATACACGAGTGTAAAATTGAATTGTACATAAAACAAGATTTTTAATAATTATTTGTACAAAGATTCTTCCACTGGAAACATCATCAATAATCATCTGCTACTTCATTGAGATTGGTAAAAACCATAATGCATACTATATTGCAACAAAAATCCCACAATTGGATCTGATCTTCACTTATGTATGGGTAATCTGCCCTTGTGTTATTCCCTTGCAAAACGTCAAACCAGCCTCTAAATGAAATCAGCTAATACTTTTTATGATTTCCCATGGTCTTCTGTGTTTCTGAGATTGCTATGTCCAGATAGAAAAGGAGACCAGATATTGTTTCACTATTTCCTTCTTGGGTAGTCCCTTGAGATTGAAGGTGATTTGCTTTTGTTCCAGTTCTGAAATAGCTGATGAGGCCAATATTGTTCCTTCCTTCTCCGCCAGTGGAGCATTTGGTGCTTGATAGGACCAGTAGGAAAGATGCTGGGGAGGTACTGTGCACTTCCATTACTTAAACAGATTTTGGCCCAAAATGGGGACAGCTCGTTTCTTCCTGCAATTAAGTCTTGGCTCGTGGAGTGTTTATACAGAGTTCTGTGTACGCCCAACAGGTGACTCCGGTTTCCAGTGTAGTTCCATTTCCCCTTTGAACAGTTATGGTCAGAGATTCTCATGAGTTCATGCAGGTTACATGTTTGAGAACATTATTAAGTCATTTGCTATTCACCTTGTAATCTATTGACATAACAGCTCAAAATAGTGTTTGCTTCAGGACTGCAGTGGAGGCCAAATGAATGATTTAAGGACTCAAAAGCAAATTGGGGTCTCTCATTTAAAGCATATTGTTTTTCCATTTAGTTCTCCTAGGACTGAGATTTCTTAATGGTAGCGAGCTCCGTGGTGATAGCTGGCATAGAGGAATGATTGGGTTGCCAAGCAGAGGTGAGAAGATACAGTAGCAATTTCCATATCCACTACGAGGTGATGATGAGAGGGACTTTGACATCCTGATAGTCTGTCAATATGGAGCAGCTACTGTCAGTCCCCAGCAGTAGTTTGAAAGTCACTATGCCCCACATCTCAGTGCTGAACAGATGTACCATTCACCCTGGCCCTTGTAGGCAGCCTCTGCAACATTGGTTGGTGGTCAGAGATTCAATGTTGCAAAACTGCCGTTAGATGAATGAGCCCTCAACCAGGGATGTGACACAGCAGTGGGATGGGTAAGTATTTCTGTCAGGTTACAGGTACAGCAGTGCAATCAGTAAAACATCTCCCTAAATAAGGAAAATCTCAAACATCAGCAGATGCTGATAATCTGCAATAAAGACCCCTACACAGATGGACAGCATCTGTGGTAAAAGAAGAATTAAGTTTTCAGGTCAAAGACCCTTTACCAGCATAGGCTTCAACCTGCGATACTAACTCCTGTTTCTCTCTGGATGGATGTGCCCTGTGACTGTGTTTCAGCATTTTGTTTCTTATTGTCCCTATATAAGGCTGTGATGATCTTTTCCCATTGCCAATTCCTTTTGTGCTCTGGGTTCTGGGAATGCAGTTTCAATTCTAAATGAGTTGGGATATTCCTCTTTGTGTTGGTATGAGAAGATGGAATTAAGATAGATCAGGGACGTTCTGAAGGATTTGGTCTGACTCTTGTTTGGAAAGTATTTTCCCCACTTTAGAACTACCTACATTGGGGTAGCTTTCCTGGGGAAGTGAGATGAAGAGCCTAGCAGGACACTTTATGCCACCTTTGCACAAAAAATTCAGGTACACCTGTCGGATAATGATCCCCAGCATATGTGGCTGGGCATCAAGGACAAAACTAACGATGGAAGGAAAAGCAGCAGACTGTACCAGTGACACCTCCCTCCCTAATGCTCTGACCAGCTTGTATGAATGCTTCAAGGCATGCAATACAATACCAGCCATGAAAGCTGGCCCCTTTCCAGGTGAGCAGCCACTATCTGTAAGAGCAGCAGATGTGAGAAGGACTCTGCAGAGAGTCAATTCCCATAAGGCAGCCAGCCCAGACAACATTTCAGGACGAGTACTTGGAGTATGCACACCAGCTCACAGATGTCTTTGTAGACATCTTCAACACTTCACTCATCCAGACTGCTGTCCACACACACTCAGATCAGCCACCATCATCCATATATCAAAGAACTCTACACCTTCATAAATAAATGTCTATCGCCCAATCGCACTAACACCAACCATCATGGATTGCTTTGAATGGCTGTTAATGACACTTATCAAAAACTCAAATATTGCAACGTTGGACACTCACCAACATGCTTACCGACAGAACTGCTATGCACATGGCCCAGACACACCTAGAAAACAAGGACACTTCTTTCAGAATGTTGTTCCTGGATTTCAGTTGGGCATTTGACACTATTGTCCCACAGACCTGGGTGAACAAACCCCTGCTCCTCAGCCTAAATACACCACTGTGCAACCGGCTGTTGGACTTCCTAACAAACAAACCTCAGACGGTCAGGATGCATGACCGTTCTTCCCTCCCCATCACCCTCAACACGGAGTCTCCCCAGGGCTGTGTGCTGATCCCATTGCTCTGCTCACACGCAACTGCACAGACAAACGCCCCAGCAATCAAGTCAGCAAGTTTGCCAATGACGTGACAGTGGTGGGGACCATCAGCACAGATGATGAGACAACAACAGGAGGTGGAAGAACTCAGGGCCCGGTGCCAAGCAAATAACCTCTTCCTTCAGTCAACAAGACAAAGGAGATGGTAATTGACTTAAGAACTCCGCCCCCTTTATATCAACGGCACAGCAGTGGAACCTGCAAGCAGTTTCAACCTCCTGGGAGTGCAGATCACACACAACCTGTCATGCTCCCAGAACACATCTGACTCAGCCAGGTAAGCTCTACATTCTGAGGATACTGAAGAGAGCTGGACTTTGCACATCTGTACTCACGTCATTCTAAAGGTGCACAGGAAAAGGCATCCTAATGATCTGCATTACTGTTTGGAATGGAAACTGCACTGCAAGGAACGCTCTACAATGGGTAGTCAAAACAGCCCAATGCATTACTGGCACTAGTGTACCTGCCATCAAGGACATGTATACAGAAAAAGGCCAGTAACATCATAAAAGCTACCCCCCACCCTGCTTATGGATGTTTGTCTCATTCCCATCGGGGAGGAGCCCATGCAGCAAACACACCAGGCTCAATAACAGTTACTTTCCCCAAGCAGTAAAGCTGATCAACACCTCCATCACCACTTTATTATTTCCCATCAGTCGCCTTATGTATAGCCTAGTGTTACTTATGGACATACATTTTATCGATGTATATAATCTATCTTACGTATTTATATTTTTATGTTCGCTGCCTTTTTATTTGGTGCTGTATCGGATCCGGAGTAACAAGTTTTTCGTTCTCCTTACACTTGTGTACAGGAAATGACATTGGGCAATCTTTGCATCCCTGCAGGTTGCAGAAAACGAGACTCTTGGTTGAAGAGCGGAGGGACGCTGCACAGCATTGAGACGAGTACAGTATCGCGCTGGATGCAGAGCAACGCCTCTACCATCACTTACTTGCAGAGCGCCGCAGCGCTGCCGGGTGCAGCCGAGCGGGGTGGGGGGGGTGGGGGGAGGAGTGATTGACAGGCGGACAGTGAGGGGGGGGTGCTGTCCGCGCGCAGGTGCTGACGCTGGAGCCTCGGCCAGCAGGCGGTTCGGAGCTGCGGCCATGGTGAAGCGCAAAAGCTCGGAGGACGTGGACCGGGAGTGCGGCCGCGGCATCCCTCTGCCCATCCAGACCTTCTTGTGGCGGCAGACCAGGTAAATCTCGGGATATCTCGACTCTACCCGAAACCTGGCGTGGGCTGGCGCTGGGAAACGGGAATGGGGAGGGGATTGCATCGCGTGATACGGGGAGGGGGGGGTGAACAGGGCCATTCGGACCATCTGACCCCTGCCAGCCTTCTCGTTAAGGTTCTCCGCGACTCTTGCCAGTTGCTCATTTCCCAGCATGTAGTAAAAATGGACAAAAATAGTAACTAATTAATACTATATGAATTATTATTACTATCGAATGGCCGTCATCCTTTCCAGCAGAGCATTGCAGAGCCTAACACCTGCTGCATAAATTGTTGCAAATGTTGATCTCCCCGAAATACGTCAACAAGTACTGCGGTCATCTGACATGTCTGGTTTTCTTTGAGCTAGGGCCCTTGATTTGAAATTCTGTTTATGATGCATTTTATAATTTGTTTTGGTTTTATTATCAGATATAATTAAAGCTGAACCGCATTGGGGAGCCGTTCGCAACTGCTGAAAGCTCGTTGAATTATTGTTAGTGCGGTCTGCGGGAGGAGTTCAGGGGAGGAGCGAGGAATGGTTGAGAATTCTTCCCCTGCCCGCTTCTCCCAGATGCTGCTCGACCGCTGAGATCCTCCAGCAGATCCTGCTGTTCCAGATTTAGTATCTGCAGTTTCCCGTGTCTCCGCTAGTTCCCAGGCCGATGAAAAACACTTGTGAGGGCTACCAATCTTTCTCAACAGGTGGGGTGGCAGGGAGCAAAAGAAACTGAGGACGATGAAGTGCAGAGAGAAACACAAACTTTAAGGAGGGTAGAGGGGAGGGGGAGAGAGTGAAAGGAAAACAAACTGGAGAAGGGAGAAACATGAAAAGCAGATATTACACACGTATAAAAACATGGGGGTAAGGAGCACCATGAAAGAGTAATAAAGTAGCATTGAGGTCAAAGTTGAATCAGCCGTTTTTTTTAAATTGACGTGGGTTCTAAGGCCTGATTGGGCTACTCCTGTTTCTTGTGAAGGAGGGCATGAAACAGAATGAAGCAGTCTGTACTCATAGAAACATAGAAAACCTACAGCACACAGGCCTTTCGGCCCACTAAGTTGTGCTGAACATGTCCCTACCTTAGAAGTTACTAGGCTTACCTATAGCCCTCTATTTTTCTAAGCTCCGTGTACCTATCCAAAAGTTTCCCAAAAGACCCCATCCACCACCGTTGCCGGCAGCCCATTCCACGCACCCACCACCCTCCGCACAAAAAACCTACCCCTGATATCTCCTTTGTACCTACTCACAAGCACCCTAAATCTGTGCCCTCCTGTGACAGCCATTTGAGTCCTGGAAAAAAGCCTCTAACTATCCACATGATCACTCAATAGAGTTTAGAAGATTGAGAAGGGATTTCATTGAAACCTATTTAATATTACAGTATAAGGCCTAGATAGAGTGGATGTGGAGAGAATGTTCCCTATAGCAGGGGAGTCAGAAACCAGAGAGCACAGCTCAGGATAGAGGGACATCCTTTGAGAATGAAGATGAATTTCTTTAGCCAGAGAGTGGTGAATCTGTGGAATTCGTTGCCACAGATAGTGGTAGAGGCCAAGTCATTGGGTTTATTTACAGCAGAGGTTGAGAGGTTCTTGATTAGTAAGTGTGTCAAAGGTTATGGGGAGAAGGAAGGAAAATGGAATTGAGAGAGATAATAAATCAACATGATAGAATGACGGAACAGAGACGATGGGCCCAGTGGCCTAATTCTGCCCCTATGTCTCACAGTCATACGGTCTAATGGAAGAGTTTGCTCTGGCCTGTAACATATGTTATCCATGTGGCATTGGAATGGCGCTTGCCTTACTCCCAAAGTTCATCCAAAGTTTTGGTTTCTATCCACAATGCTTTAGAAATGTCTAAAGGATAAACATCCTTTTTCTTTAAATGAAACTTAGAATTTGCAGTCTTCCATATGAAGCTGTGATCTTGGGAGCAGGAGAGTCAGTGTTCTGTCTCTAGAGGCGCTGTTTATTTTGTACAAATATCACTTCCTGTTCATAAGCTTCTTTTAACATCTTAACATGGATTTCAACTTGGAACAAACACGGTAGAAAAAACATCCATCTCCATCTACACTTTATTTGCCCTGGAAACAGCAATATCCTTTCAAAAAGTTTTCTCATTAAAATCCCTGAAGAAAGCTTCTGGCTCAGGTGATTTTTGAGAAGGTGTTTAACTCCCTGCCTATCTCTGCGCACAATACACTACAAGGGCAATAGAGTGAGAAGGTAACTCGTCTTCAAAGGCATCACTGTGGACTGTAGAAGCCTCTGAATGTCATATACTATACTACAATGTCAGCTCCCAACCCCAGCAACGTTGATCACCAAGCCCTGAAAGTGAGGTCAGAATGTGACGCATCGATTGTGACTTCACAACGCTTAAGCAAATTAGTGCTTAGCATATCTGTAGCACGAGCTCACGCCAGTGCTGAAGCGGCAAGGATAAGAACAGCGAATGCTAAGTGCAAAGCTGAACTGCTAATTGAAAAAGCTTGTGGAAATATGGAGAAAGCTCTCAATGAATGCTATGAGTTACAAAGAGTGCACTCAAGGAGGAGTATGAAGCTGAGGCCGCTTTAGCAGAGGCAAAGCTGTATGCATGAAGCAGCAGCTGATTTAGACAGTGGTGGTTGTCTCTCTGAGAAGGTGACTGAAGAACTGGCCACTGGTGCAATCCCTCTATTACAATATGGTTGCTCAGCAGAGGATGAAATCAAAGCAGCAGACAATGATAGGAGCCAGCTTCCTATCGTGCCTCACACTAAATTTTTACCCAGTCCTCCTCCTAAACTCGCATCCTCTGCTCCAGATTCAAACCCAAGCAAAGGTGCACTCTGATTTAAGGTACAAATTGAGAAGTGCCCAAAGTCACCCAACTTGTGAATACATGGGTGTTCACCACTCAACAAGAGCACACAAAGGCTGAGCAGAGCACCGAGTGCATCAGTGGCTCACCTTTCAACAGAAGCTACTACAGATCCAGCTGCGCAGCCCTCACCCGCTGCACCAGGCGTGGTGACAAACCACCACTGGACAATCGCCTGAGTGAGGCGCCGAAGCTGGCCAGACGAGCCCTGAGGCAGAACCAGTCCAAATGTGGACAAGTCCGTCATTTGGAGAGTAGTGGAGGATCTGGTGGGGGGGGGGGCGGATAGCAAGGAGAACTGGAAAAACACTAGCAATATATTGCAGAACACAGATGGTCATACCGTGCAGCAAGCACCAGTGGTCTCAAGGAAACTGAGCCAAAAACCTATTGACACCCCAGAAGAATTAGACCCAGATGCAGCTGTAAATTCAGGGTCAGCGCCTTGGCCTACTTCTTCCAGCACGCCCGCAGCAGAGAATGATATGGAGCCAGATGGACATCCATCAGATGTAGCTACTTCCCTGTATATTCTAGAGAAATGTCCGGAACATCAGATGATACCGGAAGCAGAGCCGGTGAATTTGTCACCGAGTCAATAGAAGGGAGGTCTGCTTACCCTTGGAACTCTCGTTGACTGTGATCATATTCCCAACAACAGGGATGAAATCCCAACTCCTGAAGCAGCACACGGTTGTTCTCATCTTAAGGACATAGCTCACAAGATCCCCCCCCCCCCAACTCGACTCTTCTGCTGAGATTCTCCTGTTGCTTAGCAGAGACACCATCTGTGCAGAGCATCACAATGCAGGATACTCTTCCTATCCAAAGTTACCCTCGTGAACTCTGTCCTTTTCTTTACTATGATGGGTTACAGTGAGTTGGAGGGCATATTAAGAAGGCACAGCTCACTTCAGAGATACCTTACCCAGTCGCCAATCTGAGTGAGTACCATGCCAGAGATCTGCTCATCAGATATTACCATGAGCAAGTATGTCATTAAGGGCAACATTTTCAAACCGAGAATAGTTAAAGACTGTGCAGTAAGACTGTTTCCAAGACTGGTCTCTGACTGTCCGTTCTTTTGCCAAAGACATAATGAAATTATCATTTGGCTTTTAGTTTCAGTAGTCAAGTTTGACATGGTGGATGTCAGGTAGGGAGTGTTCTGCCTTTAGAGGCGCTGTTTGTTCTGTATGCAGTTTGTTTTGTACAAACATCACTTCCTGCTCATAAGCAAAACCCACAAAATGCTGGAGAACTCAGTGGATCAGGCAGCATCTGTGGAAAAGAGTTAACAGTGGACATTTCAGGCTGAGATCCTTCCTCAGGTCTGAGAAGGAAGGGAGGAGGTGCCTGAATAAAAGGGTTGGGGGAGGGGAACGAGGCTAACTGGAAGGTGATAGCTGAAGCCAGGTGGGTGGGAAAGGGCAAGGGCTGGAGAAGAAAAAATCTGATAGGAGAGCAGAGACGACAATAGGAAAAATGGGAAGGAGGAAGGGACCCCGGGGAAGTAAAAGGGAAGTCCCGCTTGTGGCCTGTTCTTAAACAGCTTTTTACATCTTTTCCTACATGGGTTAATTTGGAATTTGACTTGAAGCACACACGGTAGAAAGACATCCATCTCCATCCACTCTTTATTTGCCCTTGAAACAGCAATATCTTTTCAAAAAGTTTTCTCATTTAAAAACCTTGAAGAAAGCTTCCGACTCAGGTAATTTTTGAGAAGATGTTGAACTCCCTGCGTATCTTTATACACGGTACACTGTGAGGGCAGTAGAGCAGAAATCAGCACTGATTAATCTTTATTGGGTAAAACAGGAAAGGTTTTTGTCATAAAGTGTAGCCAAAGGGTACTTGCAGTGTTGCCTGCTCTGGGTCACATACTGGCCCAAGGGTTGCTTATGTGTCACCCTGCCCCATCCTCTGACTCTCTGGTTCAGGATGGTTTGGTGATGATATTTAGATAAAAATAGATTTTATTGATTTTGTAAACTTAACTTAATCTTGAATATTTTTAGTATTTAAAAGTTTTAACTTTTATTCGCAGTTTAAAAAATATTTATATACTGTAATCTTAATTTTGAATTTTCTTAAATTCAGAAACAAAAAATCTATTGCATGGTTTTTTAAATTAATTTATTGGATGTAGCTGACTCTGGCAAGGCCAGGATTTATTGACTGTGCATAATTGCCTGAAATGAGGTTGCAGTTAAGAGCCAACCACATTGGGGAAGGGAAAGGGAACGTCGACTGAGACCATGAGAGGCTTGCGTCGGGCATTTTCATGCCTTACAAGGCGCAGATTGGAAGTCTGTGGGGGGTGCCACTCCTCGCACAGACTAGGGCAATGTGTGATGAAGTGCCTTGCTCAAGGACACAAACACACTGCCACAGCTGAGGCTTGAACTGGCAACCTTCAGATCACTAGACGAATGCCTTAACCACTTGGCCACGTGCCCAACACAGTTGGTAGATCTTTAGTTGCCTAAAGCCCCTGGCTCTTCAATTCCAGATTTGTTTATTTGTGCGATTTCCCCAGTTCCATTGTTGACATTCAGACTCCTGTCTTTGGATCAGTAGTCCAGGCCTCTAGATGCTAGTGTAGTAACTTCTCTCTTCCCTATCCACAGCTTTGCCTTTTTGCCCCCATTTTTTGTCTTCTGTGAAAGGAACTAGGATGTTTGAGGCTTGGGTAGAGAGGAAGGATGAAGTGTTGGGATTCACCAGAATACTGCTTAATGCAACACACATTTTTTTCCCAGGATGAAGGGATTACTCTGACCAACTCTACACATCTGGGCTACATACTGTATGTGCAGCCAGACATCTGGCTAAATCCAGTTTAATTTGGTCCATTAATTACAATTAAATCACAGTAAAAAAAGTGAAATAAGGACTGGAATATACAGGTACGAAGGAGTATTGTGAATGGCAAAGATTAAAACACGTTATTCTAAAATCTGCAACATTTTTGATTTCTTCTGAGGGAATTGTATTAATAATCTTTCTAAGTTAGGGAAGTTATTCAGCAATAATGCTGACACAGCTTCATTAAAAATTTGATAATCAACCAATGATATTTATGGGCTTGTAATGTATTTATAAGTGGATAGATAGGTTCTAGACACATTGCATCAGCATAGATCATCACTAATAGTAACTCTGGGATTTTCAAGTTTTGAGTACATTTAAGCTTCAGTCACAAATTGCATTTAGTTTTGTCCAGTAACAATCAGTGCTATAAATATGGAAAATTGCTTTGCCTTCATTTTATTACAAGAATCAGGCAGCTTTGACATTTCACCACAGAAAAGGAACCTCTCATTCCTTAAACTGAGCTGCAGCAAAGTGGTGCGGTTGTCCATGACTTATATTCAATTTGTTTTCACTTTTATTTTTATAAATGCTATATATTGTTAAAAATAATAATGTACAAAAATTGGATTTGGATGTTGGTTATATCAATATAATTTTTCTTGAATTGATTGTAATTGGCGTTTTTCACTGTAGTTTATAGTGTTCAAGCATCAAAGATTTTTGTCTCAAAGATGATTGATGTTGACAGTACAGAAATATGGATCTTATTTTTATTTAAACATTGTGTGTTCTCAGATCTTAGAGTTATTTCTTGTTCTTGATTTGTAAATATTTTAGACATCCCACCGTAAACAAAGCCAAATATTTTTCCAAGACTTGATGTTACGGAGAATCTCGACTGAGAGAAGATAAATCGGAAAATGGCATGTGTTTGTGTGCCCTTTGGTTGAGCAACATACGACCACTGTGATTGAAAGTTACATAAACATTGCATAACATTTCCAGGAATATGTCTAGTTTTACTAAAAAATAATTCAGAAGTGTGATGGGAAGCTCAGGAAAATGTGTAATTTGAGATTGGATGAACCAAACGCAGGCCTTGTATTACACTTGATTAAGGTGGTATGTTTATGGGTGTACCTCGTGCTTTGGACTATTTCACTTTGGGGTTGATGGAGTTTTCTGTCACAAAGCCAATTTTGGCTCAGAATATTAGGTGTCTGTTTTTGTAGATAAAAGAATGCTCCCTGACATTTATAGTTTTTCATTTAATAAAGTACCCATGATAGTTAGAATGACCATTTTCCAGTAGCCTAGAGAATGGAAGAGTAGATCCTAAGACGTGGTGTGGGAAGTACGTACTTCTCCACCTGAATCACAAGCTATGATTCTGTTCCTCGTAATTCAACTGATGCATGGTGAAACAAATAAAGCTGTCCGAATGACTGGAATTCCAAGCAAATAATTTGTCTTTTAGTTTAGTTTATCTGCCAATAACCTGTCAGTAATCGAGTGCCCACTGAGTCATGCTATCTCAAAGGGCAGAATAAGTATTGTACCTGGCTCCTCGGTTTTGTACCATTGTGATCCCGTTCATTTGAATGGAGTTGCAGACTTAGATTAAAATGAAAAATGTATTGAACAGGAACTGGTCCTTTGGCCCACGGTGTCTGTGCCAAGCATGATGCCAAATTAAACTATTTCCCTCCATTCCCGGCGTGCCCACATGCATATCTAAAACCCAATGAATTTTGTTAGTATATCCGGTTCCACCACCGTGCTTGGCAGTGCATCCCAGACACCTGCCATTCTCTGTGTTTTTAAGTAGACAATAGACAATAGGTGCAGGAGTAGGCCATTCAGCCCTTCGAGTCAGCACCACCATTCACTGTGATCATGGCTGATCATCCACAATCAGTACCCTTTTCCTGCCTTCTCCCCATATCCCTTCACTCCACTATCTTTAAGAGCTCTGTCTAACTCTTTCTTGAAAGAATCCAGAAAATTGGCTTCCGCTGCCTTCTGGGGCAGAGCATTCCACAGACCCACAACCCTCTGTGTGAAAAAGTTTTTCCTCAACTCCGTTCTAAATTGTCTACCCCTTATTCGTAAACTGTGGCCTCTGGTTCTGGACTACCCCAACATTGGGAACATGTTTCCTGCCTCTAGCGTGTCTAATCCCTTAATAATCTTTTATGTTTCAATCAGATCCCCTCTCATCCTTCTAAATTCCAGTCTATACAAGCCCAGTCGCTCCAATCTTTCAACATATGACAGTCCCGCCATCCCGGGAATTAACCTTGTGAACCTACGCTGCACTCCCTCAATAGCTAGAATGTCCTTCCTCAAATTTGGAGACCAAAACTGTACACAATATTCCAGCTGTGGTCTCACCAGGGCCCTGTACAACTGCAGAAGGATCTATTTGCTCCTATACTCAACTCCCCTTGTTATGAAGGCCACATGCCATTAGCTTTCTTCACTGCCTGCTGTACCTGCATGCTTACTTTCAGTGACTGATGAACAAGGACACCGAGATCTCGCTGTACTTCCCCTTTTCCTAACGACACCATTCAGATAGTAATCTGCCTTCCTGTTCTTGCCACCAAAGTGGATAACCTCACATTTATCCACATTAAACTGCATCTGCCCACTCACCCAACCTGTCCAAGTCACCCTGCATTCTCATAACATCCTCCTCACATTTCACACATTTTCACATTTCAAATAAAAGCTTACTCTGCACATCCCCTTTAAACTTCCCCCCCCACCTCTCTCATGTTAAGACTATGCCCTCTAAAATATGATATTTCTACCCTGTGAAAATTATTCTGGTTGTTTACCATATCTATGCTTCTCAGAACGTCATTAACTTTTATCAGATGTTCCCTCAGTCTCTGACTCTTCGGAGGAAATAAATCAAGTTTGTCCAAGCTCTCTTTGTAGTTCATAGCCTCTAATCTAGGCAGCATCCTTCTAAACCTCTTGGTGCCCTTACCAGAGCCTTCTCATTCCCCGGTAATGGGGTGATCATTACTGTATGCAGTACTCCAATGTGGTTTGTACAACTATAACTTGACTTTCTGACTCGTGTTAGCGATGAAGGCAAGCATGTCATATACTGTTTCATAGCCACTCTATCTATTTGCATTGCCACTTCCAGGTAGATATGAACTTGGACCCCAAGATCTCTCTGTACATCAATTCTATGAGAGACCCTTCACTTAGCTGTATACTTGTCCCTTACATTTGATCTCCCAAGATGCAATATATCACACTTGTCTGGTTTAAATTCCATCTGTCATGTTTCTGCCTGTAACTGTAACTGATCTACATTATACCCTGTTGTATCTTTTGCCCTTCGCTGTCCACAACTCTGTCAATTTTTGTGTCACCGATAAACTTGCTAATCGACCTATCTACGCTTTGTCCTAACAGAGGTCTCAGCACTCTTTCCTGTGGAACTCCGCTGGTCACAGACCTCCAGCCAGAATAACAACGTTCCACTACTACCCTCTGTTTTCAAAGGGTATACCAATTTTACTTTTTAGTTTCACTTTTATTTTGAGATACAGTGGCCTCATGGCCCTCTGAGTCATGTTACCCCAGCAACCCCGAACAACCCCGATTTGACACTCACCTAATCACGGGACAAACTACAATGATCATTTAACACAAGCCCAGCTATTTCCTCTCTTTGTCTCTGATGGCAGCCTTAGACAAATCCTATCAAGACCCAGTTTTATCGACCTTAATGCTTTTCAGGAGACCTAACCATCTCCTTGCTCTCAAAATGCCTAGCATGTTAGAATACTCCAGACTCATCTCACTATCCTCCATTTTTGGAAGATATTGGTGTAATGTACACCTTTGTACTGATGCGAAGTACTTATTTAGTACCTTGCTGGCTTCCTCTGACTCCAAGCATAAATCCCCTCTTTTATACTTGAGTGGTCCTTTCATATGCCTGGTTATCTTTTTGTTATTGTTGATTGTAAAAAAATGTCTTGGGATTCTCTTTAATCCTTCTTGCCAAGGGCATATAATATCTCCTTTTGGCCCTCCTTGCTTGAGTTGTTTCTAACTTTCTTTATATTCCTCAAATACAGGCTTGTTTTTATTTAATATTAATGTTTTAATTAATTTAAGTCCCTTAACTGTACACTTAATTCAATTTTCAAAAAATACTTCTATTATTTGAATTCTTTTAAACTTTTCCTTGAAATCTAAATTATTGTTAAACACAAAAACTCTGCTAGTTACTTCAGATTAGGGATCGAGATTTTTCCAAAAACAGTAAGTACAGATGGGTTTACTTGACCACTGTTCTTAGAAGATATTAAACATGATTGAAGTTGCAAAAGAGATGGCAGATTTTGAAATTAGACGTGGGCACTTACTAGCCCTTGCTGAATGTTGTCCAAGGCTTCAGCATTAGCATAGACTATGACATTATTTAATGGATAACAGATAGAACTGAATATCGTGCAGTAAATGGCAAATATCCTCCCTGATTTTGATGAAGGGAAGGTTATTAATGGAAGAGAGTGCATATTGAGATGGTGAGCTAGTGGCACCATTCTGAGGATCTCCTTTTGTTGTGTCTTTGGTTGAGATTTGCAATGCTTCAGTTCCCTTTTTTTTCCCAAGTCCTTTATTAAAGGGAGAATTTTGCCATTTCCTCCTTTACTCTTTGATCCAGGTCTGTTTCTTCTTCCATTTTACTCATTTTGCTGCTGGAATATAATTGGAAAAATCAGCAAGAGAAATAATCAGCAAATCTCTTCTGCTGGCTTGACTCAACATGTGTGCTTCGACTGGCCTAAGGAAGTAATGATTCTCAAAATGAACAGGAACCGGATTTTGTAGAGCATTAAATGGTGGTAGAAAAAAGTGAATACGTTTATGGTGACATTATTTTCCTGACCTTTTACACTTATCTGTTAAATATGTCACTACTAAATTAACACCTCGACTCACTCACTGCAGCTATTGTGTGAAAAATGGAGAATAATTTCATTGAAACTTTTAATTTTTAATGTACTAAATACTTTATTACTTTACAAGCAGTAAAATGTTCAACAACAAAAATAGAATCATATTTGAAAATATTTAGGTTTTACTCCATAAAGTATTGTAAAGCTTTATCCACTATTTTGCACAATTTATTTTTCTTTTGCACTGCTTGTTTGTTTTGTAACTTACTGTAATGTTTATGTCTTGCACTGTACTCCTGTTGCAAAGCAACAAATTTCATGATATATATATCAGTAAAAATAAACCTGATTCTAATTCTGAAAATTGGTCTCACTTCATACATTACTGTTTTCTTTTATTCATCTTGCAGCGCATTTCTGAGACCAAAGCTGGGAAAACAGTATGAAGCCTCCTGTGTGGTATGCAAACTTATTTAAACATGTGTTCTTTGATTATTAAGTTCTGATATTAAATGAGACACAAATTGAAGTGAAAACTTGTCAGCTTTTTGACACAAAAACATGACATTGATACCAAGATTACTACTGAGTTCAGTTGTCATCTTCCATATTTGGGATACACTCCAGGACCTTACAACAATTTTGCCACAGTTCCATAGACTCTGTGTTGTATCCTGAGTTAAGGTAGATGCAAAAAAAAATTAAGATCTCCTCAACTTTTTTGGCTCCATAGATGACCACATTAATCTGTAAGAGGACCAATTTTGTCCCTTATTGTCCTTTTGCTCTTAATATTTCTGTAGAAACCCTTGGTATCCTCTTTTACCTTGTTTGCCAGAGCAACATCATGTCTTCTTTTAGCCCTGCTGTCTTGAGTGTTCCCTTGCATTTCTTATACTCTTCAAGAGCCTCATTTGATGCTAACTGCCTATACCTGATATGAACATCCTTTTTCTTTATCAGGACCTCAATATCCCTCAATAACCAAGATTCCATAAACCTAGCTGTTTATTATAACAGGAATACACAGATTCTGTACTCTCAATAATTCCCTTGTGAAAGCTTCTCGCTTACTAAGCATTGGCAAACAAAATTGGCTCAGTGATAGGAAGTAAGAATGCAGAGGTCATAGGGTGAAAGTCTCACTGAAAGTCTGTAACCACTACAGTCCTATAGGGACTGGTTTGTTGTTTGTCATATATAAATAGCAGGTGGGATTCAATCTGGATAATTGTGAGGTAATACATTTAAGATAGCAATTACTGACAGGATGTATATAATAAATAGCAGAGTCCTCAATAATGTGGATGTACAGAGGAATCTGGGGGTGCAAGTTCAGAGCTTTCTGAAAATAGCAACACAGACAAAGATGACAGTGAAGCAGGCATTTGGCAAGCTTGCCTTCATAGGCTGAGACATTGAGTATAAGATTTGGGATGTCCTACTACAACAGTATAAAATACTGATTTGTCTGTACTCGGAGTATTGTGTACAGTGCTGGTTGCCACACTAGAAGAAAGATGTGGTAATATTAGAAAGCCTGCAGAAGAAACTGAGGACTCCATTGCTTGGAATGAAGTGCTTTACTTATCACAAGAGATTAGATTGGCAGCGTTTATTCTCACTGTACGTGGGAGGCAGAGGAGTGGCCTTATAGATGGGATAAGATTTTTTTTCCCCAGGGCATGTAGAACTAAATGGCACAGGTTTAAGGTAAGGGAGAGAAATTTGAAGGAGATGTGGGAAGCAGGTTTTTTCACACAGGGGGCTGTGGTTGTTTTGGATGAGCAGCTGGAGGATGTGATAAATGCAGATAAAGTTACAGTGTAAAAATTATGTTTGAATAGGCAGTTGGATAGGAAACATGTAGAGGGACATGGACCTTGTTTTATCTTTGATTCCCATTGAGCAGTGTGAGTGGTGAAATTTGGCCATGGAGAGCATGGCTGTTGTGTTTCTTATTGAGCAGAAGTACATTACTCATAATGACAAAACATGAATTATAAATGAATTAGTGTCCATTTTGGTAGAGTCTTTTGCCTACTCTCCTCTCCTCCCGGCATTCGGTTCCATTGGTTTGAATGTTTTAGTCCACTTTAGTACTAGCAATGAAAGGCAAATTTCCTGGTGTCCCTTGTGTACAGTAAGAGCAGAAAAATTATAATCTACTTGTTTAGACTAGTAGATTATAATGTGGGAAAGGTAGTTTTGGAGTCTATTAATCTTGAGTCATCGTCCTAGCTTGTCAAAGAGTACACGTGAACATGTGAAGTTGAATGGCCCTATTTTGGTGTGGTGCATTGGTGGTCAGCAAAGACTTTAGTATTGGTTATTACTGTCTCATGTAACAAGATAAGGTGAGAGTAATTTTGTTCAGATTCAGTAGAATATGAAGATCAAGATACTGAATTTTATGGAATAGGCCTCACGCAACAAAGGTTATTAGATATTTTTGGGTCGAAGCTGTGGGGAGGTCTTTTGCATGGTAAAGATTCCAGGGATTGGGAGAACATCTGGGTCAGTAGTGAGAATCGAATGGATAGTGCCATTTGGAGATCATTGGTCATCACAAGGTCAGAGTTGAGTTTATAGTCATAAGCACAAAGATAAGTATGGACAAATGCAATGTAAGAAAACTAGCTTGCAGCAGCTTCACAAGCACATACCATTAGAAAGTTGGCATTCATAAGAACAACATAAGTTAGACGTAAATTATTTAAGAAAGTACACAATTAGAACACAAAAAAATCAAAAGTCCATTGTGTGAAAAGTGGTCATCATGAGGAAGTGATTAGGGTTACTAAAAGATCAAAGGGGGAAATTCTCCACAAGGAGGGCTGGACAGATATCAGAGGGAAGATTGACTAAAGAAGTTGTGATGGCTGGCACAAGAAAGATGATGATAGATGTATTAGCCTCTTAAAAGCCCTTGTATTTCAAATTTTAATCTCTGAATATAGTTTACATAACAAATTCCTAACCTCAGCATTGTGATGTGAGCATAGAAAAAAATAATAGGTTTACTTGTGAGAAGGATGCATTGATTTATTCTAACTATGCTTTGTTGGTTTCTAGTCTTTTGAGCGTGTGCTGGTGGAAAGTAAGTTGCATGGTCTCTCACCTGCACTCTCGGAAGCCATCCAGAGCATTACACGTTGGGAACTGATACAGGCTGCCCTTCCACATGTGCTCCACTGCACTGCCACACTACTGTCAAACCGGAATAAACTTGGTGAGCTCCTTTGCATTCATCACTGACTATTCATTTTTCTAGCTTTCAATATATTTTGGATACTTAATATTTAAAATCAGATTATTTTTCATATATATGAAGTACAGTGTGTGTGCCTTCGAGAGCTTACTGAGTTTTTCCAAACCAGAAGCCCATGATTGATCAGGAGATTTGCAGTCTGTTGCAGCTAGATCTGTGGCTTTCAAGTCAGGAGATCCAGAATTCCACAGAAGTCCAGGTACGGCCTACGGGAGTGTAAAGGCAATTCTGTGTGAAGTTACAGACACCTTCGAATGCACACCACCTGTAGCAGGGTTTGCATGTTATTATGTCCTGTAAGACGAACCCTAACAACATAAATGGCAGTGAAGCTTCACTCCCTGATGAGCTCTATTTTTTTTATATACAAGCTTTGAAAGGGAAAATAATGCTTATAGAACATAGATAGAAACATAGAAAACCTATAGCACAATACAGGCCCTTCAGCCCACAATGCTGTGCCAAACATGTACTTACTTTAGAAATTACTTAGGATTACTCAGAGCCCTCTATTTTTCTAAGCTTCATGTACCTATCCAAGAGTCTCTTAAAATACCCTATTGTATCCGCCTCCACCACCATCACTGGTAGCCCATTCCACGTACTCACCACTGTCTGCATAAGAATCTTACCCCTGACAATTTATACCTGTGCAAATTCCCACAACATATGACAGCCCTGTGATCTCTGTCTCCGAGGCCGGTGTCAGAACGTCCTTGAAGAAGATGAACTCTCAGAAGGCGTCAGGCCCCAACAGTGTGTCTAGTTACTGAAAGCAGGTGCTGACCAGCTGGCTGGAGTGTTCAGTGACATCTTCAGCCTCTCACTACTGAGGTTCCACCTTAGAAGGGCATCAATCTTACTGTGCTCAAAAAGAGCAGGGGGTGAGCTTCCTCAACAGCTATTGATCGCTAGTACTCATATGTACAATAATGAAGTGCTTTGAGAGGTCCATCATAGCTGGAATGAACTCCTGCCTGAGCAAGGCCGTGGACCTGCTGCAATTGTGTGTATCACCACAGTAGCTCCACATGGACAATCTCACTGGTTCTTCATCCTGCACCTAGACAATAGTAAGATCTAGATAACGACAAGTAATACAGTATGTCAGGCTGTTGTTAATCAAATCAGTTATAAGTCAGTGTTTCAAACCATCATCTCCTCAGTACTAATCACACAGCTTTTAAACCTGAGCTTCTATACCTCCCTCTGCAATTGGATTCACGGCTTCCTCATATGGAGACCACATTCAGTATAAACATCTCCCCCTTGCTGACTATCAGCGCAGGCACACCTCAAGGAAGTGTGCTTAGCCCTCTGCTCTACTCCCTACACATATTACTGTATGACTAAGCTCAGCTTAAAACCCTATGTATAAATTGACAGGGGATACCACAGTTGTTGGTAAAATCTCAGATGGCAATGAGGAGGCATACAGGAGTGAGATAGTGGGGCTGGTTGAGTGGTGTGACAAGAAGAACCTCACACTCAGCTTCAGCAAGACTAAGGAATTCTTTGTGGGCTTCAGGAAGAGGAAGTCGGGAGAACATGCTCTGGTCCTCACTGAGGAATCAAAGGTGGAAAGAGTAAGCAACTTTAAGTTCCTACATTGTCAACATCTCCAAGGATCTGTCTTTGGCCCAATACTTTGATGCTCAATAGCAGCTCTACTTTATTAGAGTTTGAGGAGATTTGGCTTGTCGCCACAGACACTTGCAAATTTCTGCAAGTGTACATTGAATAGCATCATGAGTGGTTCCATCACAGTGTAGTGTGGGGGCTACAATGTACAGGATCGCTAGAGGCTTCTCGGGTTGTCGTCTCACCTGGCTCCATCGTGAGCACGACCCTCCCCACCATCGAGGACATTTTGAAGATGCGGTGCCTCAAGAAGGTGGCATCCATCATTAAGGATCCCCACTGTTTGTGGGAAGTGCCCGTTTCTCATTTCTACTATCAGGGAGGAAATACAGCAGGCTGAAGACCCACACTCAACCATTCAGTAGCAGCTCTTTCTCCTCTATCATCAGATTTCTGAACAGTCCATGAACTCCTCAATATTGATTAATTTTTGCGCTATTTATTTACTTTGTAATTTACAGTAATTTTAGTCTGTGCTGCCAATTGCACGTTTCATTTCATACAGCACAGTGAAAACCTGATTCTGATCACCTAGCATCTATAGCTCAATTTATACTAACAATATTTGGCAGTATGTGTATGAAGATCCTCAGAAACACAATAAAAGAGGTCAGTAAATACTGATTTTTTTTTGGTGGAATAAATAAAGCCATGTAGGCCATGCCAGTGGTGGTATTCATAGACATGTAGCCATCTTGAAGGGTCATCTCTGTGGTAACTTAGATACCCTTTCACTGTAGCCAGACAGAATAAAGTAGCAATTACTATGCTTTCACAGAACATTTGGCAGGGAGACTGTTGGTAGATATTTTGAGTACTCCATTTTAGTTAATAAAGTGTTAAATACATAATTTCAAATTCCTCTACAATTGTTTTTTAATTTTCATACGGCTGTTTTTAAAAAGTTGTAGTCAGAGTTGCAATGTATTTTGAAAGGACAGAAACAATTAGAAACAATGCTAGTTGAGCTTCAGTTCATCAAGTATTGATTCAAGATCGTTTAATGTCATCTCCAGTACACAAGTGTAAAGGGCAAAGAAATAATTGTTACCCTAGATCCGATGCAGTACAAAACACAAGAAGATAAAGAACACAATAATAATTAAAAACCTACAATAAATATATGAATTTATAAATACAGGGGTGTCTGTACATAAGGTGATTGTCAGGAAGTGATGAAATAGTGGAGTGCAGATGGGTGGGTTAGTGGGTGGAGGTGTTGATGAGCCTTTCTGCTTGGGGAAAGTAACTGTTTTTGAGTCTGGTGGTCCTGGCATGGATGCTACGTGGCCTCCTCCCTGATGGGATTGGGACAAAGAGTCCATAAGCAGGGTGTGTGGGATCCTTCCTGATGCTACTGGCTGGCACCTTTCTGAATATACGTCCTTGAGGGTAGGTAGGCTAGTGCCAGTGATGTATTGAGCAGTGTTGACTACTCGTTGTAGAGCCCTCCTGTCCACCACAGTGCAGTTTCCGTACCGTACAACAATGCAACTTGTTAGGATGCTCTCTACTGCACATCTGTAGGATGACCTGAGTATAGATGTGCACTGTCCAGCTCTTTTTCAGCCTCCTCAGAAAGTAGAGGCATTGGTGAGCATTCCTGGCTGTGCATAATAAGTGGCATTGTTGAGAAATGGAATGTACCAATGTGAGTATGATTAATGTTATTTGAAATACAGTTACTGAAACCAAAACACCAGTTAGGAATTGAATCAGCATACATTTTGGCTTTTGTCCCAGACATTGATTCTGTCACTATCAATCATTGATATTTGCCTTAAAAGTTTATCTTAATGTTTGAGTATAAATTTTGAAATGTTACATGTTCAAAAACAAATAAGCCTGTGCACCCTTTCTGTTCTAACACTAGTTAACTAAGAACTAGAAATAGAGAAGTGGAGTAAAAGAGATGTACTCTGTATTCTTGTTGCTATAGGCGGCTGCAGGTAAAAAGGATGCATTTTAAATTCTTAGTTTATTGTAAAAGTGGTTCCTTTTCTTCATGTATCTGTAGATGTTCTCATGTGTTCCATTGCTTCAGATATTTACCTACTTAAACAATATTATTTTGTGTCGCTCAAGTATGTCTCGCCCAAAACGAAAGTTCAAAGTAAAGTTATTATCAAGGTACATATATGACACCATATGCAACCCTGAATTCCATTTTCTTTCGGGCAATCACAGTAATTACAAGAAACACAATGGGATCAATGAAAAGCCACACCCAACGGGATGCACAACAACCAGTGTGCAAAAAAACCAACAGCTGTGCAAATACAAAACAAAAAAAGAAATAATAAATAAATAAGCAAAAAATACCGAGAACATGAGAAGAAGAGACCTTGATTGAGTTCAGTTTTCAGTAGGGCAGTTCACTGATGGGTCAATTGAAGTTATCCACTCTGGTTCAAGAGCCTGATGGTTGAGGGGTAATAACTGTTTCTGAACCTGGTGGTGCGGGTCCTGAGGCTCCTGTACCTTCTTCCTGATGGCAACAGTGAGAAGAGAGCATGGCCTGGATGGAGGGAGTCCTTGATGATGGATGCTGCTTTCCTGCGACAGCGCTCTGTGTAGATGTGTTCAATGATGGGGAGGGTTTTACTCGTGATGGACTGGGCTGCATCCTCTACTTTTTGTAGGCTTTTCTGTACAAGGGCATTGATGTTTCCATTCCAGGCCATGATGCAACAAGTCACTTCTGATCTCCTGATGAGGGAAATTTCTCTTTGATTGCTGAGTGTCAGTTGTTAAGCATGGATTTTTTTTACACTAGTTTCCAGCAACAAAACATTACCTAATAATCTTGTACAAATGTTTTGTACCTTCAAAAATCAATTTGAACCTTTCTGGTCAAGTGGACACATTTACAGTCAACCTCAAATCACCGATAGAGGTCTGAGCATTGTAGTAACCTGAGCCATTGTAAGTATTCCATCATATGAAATGAAAGAAAATTAAATATTTGCAGATGTTGGAAGTCTGAAATAAATAAAAGTAACTGCTGGAAACACCCACCAGGTCGGCCAGCATCTGTGGAAAGAGAAACAGGCCTGAAACCTTTAGGCATAATTTTTTAACTTACAGTTCAAAGAACAGGGTCTTTTAACTGGAATGTTACCACTGACTCTCTTTCCAAATATTGAGCATTTCCATCATTTTCTATTTTTGATGCATTATGAAAGAGCAGAGTAACCAGCTTTACAATGTTAAGAATATTTAAAAAAATCTTAATCAGAATCTAGCATAACCCACAAGGTCTTTTGAACCACATTTGCTATTCAGTATCCTGTTACATTCCACACTTAAAGTTCATCTGTTAGCTCAATTCGCATTCTTTAATGTACGAAAATCTCACCCTTAAATATATTCAACAATTTAGGCACCCTTTCGCTGTAACCAGACAGAATAGAATAACAATTAGCATGTTCTGTGAAAGCAAGGTCGGATAGGGCAAAGAGTTCTTAAGAAACCTTAATACTGTGAATCAAGGCATTTCTCACCCCAATCATTATTCGTTATCCTGAGACTCTGCACTCTTAAGGCTGATTTATACTTGGGCGTACTAGCTCCCGCCGTAGCCTATGCAAGTGGCCTGTGCCGTTGTGAGCATTTATACTTGTGCGTTGGTGTGTCTGTATCGCTCTGCAATTCACTGCCAAAACACTCATTGACGGTGGAGTTTCTATGCCACTGTGTTGAGTTTCTTCGTGTTGAAACTCAACACGAAGAAACTCAAACTTCAAACAATGGCGACTGAAACTGAAGGAGGGTGAATTTTCTGTGCTTGTCCGGCCACTGAGAGACATGGATGAGGAAATGCATTTCAAATATTTTCGGATGTTGGCAGGTAGATTTGACGATTTGGTTCATCGTCTCCAACCATTTATTTTGCATCAGTGTACGTACAGTATACTCGGAGACTGGCAATCACCATTCGAGTTTTAGCTTCAGGTGGAAGTCAACAGGCTGTAGCAGCTAGCTACAAACTGGCATCAAGCACAGGGTCCTCCATAATTTCGGAGGTCTGTAAAGCTTTATGGAAAGTATTGCAGCCAGAGTTCCTTCCCTACCTTTTAGTCGCCCAATGGGAAGCTATTGCAGCGCAGGAGGAAATGCGATGCTACCAAGCGGACCAATCACAGTTGTTTCGGTCTGCGTCGCCGTGGCACGTAGTTACATTTAGGGAGAGGTGCACGTTAGGCTACGGCGTAGGGTTTGGCGTAGATAAGCTACGCAGTACCTACAGCGCACATTTGACGCACAAGTATAAATCAGGCTTTAATCTGAGCATCTCCTGTCTGAGGTCACGCATTTTTAATTCTAACATCTCCAACCACTCTCACTGAATGTAGCCTGTTTATCCTTTTTTAGAATCGTATGTAAAGAGCTCTCCTAATGCTTGCATTTGTAAAACATCGTTCATTTAGTTTACACCTTTTTGTTTGTATGTTCTTTTCAAATGAATATTGATCCCTGTCAGATATATGCTCCAAAAGTAAGAAAAAACTGAGAGCAGTAGAGGCTTGAGAACAGACTGTGATGTCAAATAGCTACATAAACTTAAGTGTTCTGTTCGCTCTAATCATGTTTCCCTCTCTTTCTGCTTCTGAAAAAGAATGGATAGGATTCTCTCAGTATTCTTGCATAACCTTGGTAATGAAATCCTGAATGCCCTGGCACACTACAATTTTGTACAAATGGTACATGGTATCCTTTCAAAGAGACAGTATTTTCTGGTGTCTGGCAGGCATTTATCTTTGTAAACGTTAACCAAAGTGAAGTATTAACTGGGTATTTATCAATTTCTGTCTGGTTGTTACAAATTCTGTAAATTCAGTGCCATGTATGATATGTTTATAAATACTGTTTTCATATGTAAGGAGATGTATTATGGGAATACAGAGCTTGAGAATATGCTAAAGTGATTTATAAATGCAGATTCTTAGCTTTGCCTTCTCTGTTTTTATAGTATTGTACTAATTAAAAATTACATTTTGTCAATCTAAATTCTAAAAATTTACTTTTACAGTCTCTGGTTTACATGTGTACAGAGTTAGAGATAGTTTATTTAATCAGGCTTTTCTTGTCCACTGGTTAATATTAAAGTCAGTAATATTTAAGATCAAATTTGTAAATTATTTCTTTGTCGATTACTTTGTGTTTGTGGTAAACCATATGTATGTTGTAACTGGGTTAACTGTCTGGACACGCCCCTCTGCTGACTGCCCCTGTGCCTCCTCCCACAGAATCCTGAATAAAGGTGATTTTACCTTGCCCCTCCCCCTCAGTCCGCGGGCAGACGCTCAGCATGGAGGTCGTATTGTACAGCGAATAAAAGCCTTTCAGTATTTTACCCAACTTCAGTCTTTTGGAGTTATTGAAGGTGCTTCAGTGTTAAATTTCAAATTGAAACTAATAATTTCCCTCAAAATCTTAACCATTAAACTTTATTATCAACAGCCCTTGTAGACTATTAATAAAGAATAGATTTGGTAAAATCACTGTGGGTGAAAGGTTGTTACCAGCAAGTGAACTGTGATAAATGTTTATCTGAACGTAGTCTAGATGGATGGATGGGTTGATCTACTAATCAGTGAAGAAAATATAAGGGGCTTAATCAAAGAATGTTTGTGCTATTGAAAGGTGGCTTGGGATTTGGATCTTACATGAATGAGTGTTTGGAGAAGAACCTCCTTCAGTTGATGTTTTCTACATTGTTTCCTTATGAAGAGGTACAAGAACTACTCCCGAGAGCAGAGTCCAGGAGAAATTTGTGTCAAGTTTGTACTTCATAAGTTATGTTTTCTTTAGGGGTCTTCTGGTAGAGGTGGCCTTTTCCAGGAATACATTAGTCATTCCCTGCTTAACCTTGGGCACTCCATGTCTTAATATTGGGCACTTTTACGTACTGCTAAGAGGACATGTCGATGGGAGTTACATCCAATGTCAAATCATGGCAGACCAGACTTTGTTTGTAAATGGCAAAATTGAGCAACCTCCTTCAATTATGGAAGCTTATGTTTCAGTTTTCCTAGCTACTATTTTCTCGTTCGTACTGAAAGCACCTACAACATCCGGGCAAAATTTAAGAGAGTGGACATCAGGTCTATTAATGATGACAACTGATAACACCTGATTTAACACTGCTTCCCACGTTGCTTCGAGCCATTCATATGATTGCATGAACTGGAAAGTGCTTAACTTCACCCAAGAGGTTTTATATAAACTATTAAACATATTGCACCTTATTTTGTTGAAGGCCACCAAGATAAGCTGGGTGTCGCAGAGACCAAGCTTCTTCATACGTTGCACTGGATGCTGTTGGATGCTCCTTATGAATGCAGTAATGAAACTACAGCTGCTTTCAGTACTGGTGGAGGTGGATCCAGTTGGTCCGGGAGCAGTAGTGCTTTTATTCATCAAGTGGAGAATCAGGGATCTCCAGGCCAACCCAGGCATTACAATGTCACAGAGGATGAAGAGCACCCCAGACCCAAGTTATTCACAAATTCAATGGCCACTGTAGAACTCTTTGTCTTCTTGTTTGCACCTCTTGTTCACAGAATCAAGGTAAGTTAATGATTTAATAATTTTCTTAAAACATGATTCTTTCTGGGTATTTGAATACAACATGAATTATGAGCTATTTCTTATTGCTACTGTACTGGCAACTCAACTGCTTACAGAATGATGGTTATGTAGTTAGCTATGAACTGTGTAGTATGTTTCAGTCCTCAGTATCATGGTAAATATTTAATGATCGCCATTTTGGTTGTTAAGCTAAATCTTTATGAATCTCTAGTAGGGCCTTAACTCAATATTGTGTACCATATTTCAGGAAGGATATAAGAGCTTTGGGAAGAGCACAGAAACAATTTATTGCAACATTATTAGTGATTAGGTAGTTACCAGCAGTTACACAGAGATTAGAACAGTAGGGAGTTTTTCCTTAGACTAGGAAAGTTGATGGAGTTTTGATTGGTTTTGGTTGAGTCATAAACAGAAATTGTTAAACACGGCAGGGTGAAAAATAATCAAAAGTCACAATTATTGTCAAAAAGTGAGAGGTTTGATAGAATTTCCTTCCTAATTTTTTAAGGTTTGAAATATATTGCCACAAAGGTTGTAGAATTTTTTAAAATAATTTAGGTATGAAATTGAACAGTAAAACTTTCCCAGGTTAAGGGACAGAAGAGAGAACAGGAAGTAGTTATATGTTTTCACAAGAAAGGCGCAGGTAAAGTTAGATTAATGGCCACCTTTGCTGCCTTTAGGCAAATGTATTTAGGCCTTTTAATCATGTAGTAATTTGACTTCTATTGATCATGATTGTGGGCCCTTTATAATCTTAGGTCTATTGTAAAATATTTCTGAACAGATTTGTGTATAATGCATTACTAAAATAATCTAGAATGATTAAGATGTTATAAAATGATCTAGCTTTATTCTAAAGTAGACACAAAAAAGGACAGTGATATAACAAACACGTGAAAATCTGCAGATGCTGGAAATTCAAGCAACACACACAAAAAATGCTGGTGAACGCAGCGGGCCAGGCAGCATCTATAGGAAGAGGTACAGTCGATGTTTCGAAACATGGACTGTACCTCTTCCTATAGATGCTTTCTGGCCTGCTGTGTTCAGCAGCATTTTTTGAGTGATATAACAAATTTGCCATATTAAACTGAATTTTGAAAGCAACATTGCACAAAATCACTTAATAAATTACTTTATAAGCAACTATCATAATATTACACATTTAGTAGAAGTGTCAGAGGATAACTTTCAGTCGTATGAGCTGGACTAAAATAATGATTGAACCATTTTCAATTTTCTGATAACTTATAGATGATTAACAGAACCAGAATCAGTTGTATGAAAGCAACTTCTTTGTCCTCAAATTCAATGATGTATTGCATTCAATGCTAGGAATCTGATCTTATGTTTCGCCTGGCTAGTGGCCTTGTGATTTGGCAACCTATGTGGGAGCACAAACATCCAGAAGCACCAGCATTTACTGCTCTTGTAAAGCCTGTTAGAAGTATTGTCACAGGTAAGAAAATATTGACATTTTTGCTTTAAATATATGCTTCCTAAATATTACTGAGCATTTTCATGGTTATTTGCATAAAATCCCTGAATTCGCTGCTTTAAGAAAGACAAAATAAATAAAAGCATTAATGCACCAATGGAGTTCAGTTTACTGATATTTATAGGATCATGTCCTTGTTTTAAAAAGGATGCTGGTATCTGTTGTTACGCCTTTATTAATAAGCAAGACAATATGATATTTCTCATATCCTGCTGTATATTTTGAACTATGGACATAGTTGAAACCAAGTGTTTGGTGAGTTTTAGAATCAATCAAAATTGTCGTTTGTTTGCAGTTTTCAGTGTTACTCTATATTTGAGTGGGGTTGGAGCAGAATTCGCAGATTTGGGGAATGAAAATATGCTTGTGAGTTTTTAAAATCTGTGAGTAAAGAATTCATTTGAAAAAGACTGATAGAACAAAGATTCTGAAACTTCCCAGCCCCTTACTGAACTAGTTAAGATTGATGGCAAAAGACTTACAAGGTGTAGGTATATATCTGCAGGTGAGTGATGAGGCATCCAGCTCCTGATCTTTCTTTGATGCTGCTGAAGTAGTGGTTCTGCTTGATGAGATTTTTGTAAGGAGGACTGGCCTTTACAGTAGACAATTAAACCATGGTTTGATCAGTACGACAAGAGGTTCTAGTCATTTGATCAAGTTTTCAATAAAATGAATATTTGGCATAGATGAACAAACTCAACTGACGTCAAGGAAAATATACCCTGAAAAGTTCAAAAGCGACTTAAATTTGCAGCATCTGCATTGCTCCTTATTGCAGAAAGTTCCTAAGTGATATTAGTTGTCCATTTAAGAGGAATATTTGACTGTCAGAAAATATGGACTATCAGAACTCCAGGTGAACGTTCCTTTGAAGAATTTGCTTACTTATTGCCATTCCTACCCCATCTCTGCCCTCATGAAGACTTTCCACAGGACAGAAGTCCTGCTCAATATAAGCTGCTAAAATAGGGAGCCTAGAGTAGCAAATCTAATGTTGCTTATGTTGATGATTTTTCTTTCCAGCCAAGAGAACATCACCCTTAAACAACAGAGGAATATCTTGCAATTTGGATAAAGCAGAAACAACAGTGAGTATTTTGTTATTTAGCTCATGTACTTTCCTGTACTTGTGTCATAAACACAAAATGATCTGCAGATGCTGGGGTCAAAGCAACACTCACGACACGCTGGAGAAACTCAGCAGGTCTGGCAGCATCCGTGGAAAAGATCGGTCGATGTTTCGGGCCGCAACCCTTCGTCAGGACTGTAGGGGGAAGGGGCAGAGGCCCTATAAAGAAGGTGGGGGGAGGGTGGGAAGGAGAAGGCTGGTAGGTTCCAGGTGAAAAACCAGTAAGGGGAAAGATAAAGGGGAGGGGGAGGGGAGGCAGGGAGGTGATAGGCAGGAAGAGTGAAGAAGGAATAGGGGAAAACACAATGGGTCATAGAAGGAGGTGGAACCATGAGGGAGGTGATAGGCAGCTGGGGGAGTGGGCAGAGTGACATAGGGATAGGGGAAGGGAGGGGGAGGGAATTACCAGAAGTTGGAGAATTCTATGTTCATACCAAGGGGCTGGAGACTACCTAGACAGTATATGAGGTGTTACTCCTCCAACCTGAGTTTAGCCTCATCATGGCAGTAGAGGAGGCCATGTATGGACATTTCTGAATGGGAGTGGGAAGCAGAGTTGAAGTGGGTGGCTACTGGGAGATCCTGTCTGTTTTGGCAGATGGAGCGGAGGTGCTGGACGAAGTGGTCCCCCAATGTGTCATTTTGTTATTTAGCTCATGTACTTGTGTCATTTTGAATAAGATTAGTCCATTCAACTTCTTCAGCCAGTACTGCGATTTGATAACATTGTGATACTCTATGATACTCCCTATCTCAATAGCATTTATTCGCAATTGTTATGTGTGTCTGTATCTAACAAATGTCTCTTAATCCTTGCAATTTCTAACTGATAATACCCCCTGAAACTGCTGAAAGTGAGTTCTAAATTTGCAGTGCCCTTATGGGGAAAATGTGTTTCCTGGCATTAGCTTGAAATTCCCAGTTTGGGTTTGAAGTTGGGCTCCCTTTTGTATATTCCCACCTTGCCATCTCTAATCTCATGTCATGCAGTACTAGTGTGTTAGGGGAATGTGTATGATGAGGTACAGATTAATGTTGTCTAGATAACAATTATTTAAATTAGCTGTTGGAGGCAGAATAAGTTGAAACAGAACAGTACAGTCTCTTCTCTCCAAAGATGAAGGGCAAGATTGGTTATCTGAAACTTTATTGGGTCCAGAGAGCTTCAATGTGCTAAGATGAGGCAGTTCATTGAAGTCATGTAGGGCATCATTGAAGTAATGACTGAAGCTGGCATCAATGATCTGCATTCTGTCATGCTCATCCCCTGTGTTCTGTCCATCTATTCCCCTCTGTACAGCTGAAACCACGTTCGTCTTCCCACTTTTCCAGTTCCATCGATGGTCCCTGATCTCAAGCATTGACTTTATTCTCTTCTCCACATACGCTGCTTAAGTTGCTGAATATTTCCAGCTCTTTTATTTTTATTAATGGCATTTCTACTTGAGAATATGGTGTGCGGGGCTTGCACAATGCAGGATATTGCTGGTGACAGAAAAAACTTAATCCCTAAAATGCATCAATTATCAGAAATAATCTTGCACAGATTTCTTTGTAGAGCAAGTGTTAACAAATAACTTATTTCAACATGTCACCTACTCAACAACTCATTTGGGATCCAAGTTCATAGCTAGCTGAAAGTGGCTACGCAGGTTGATAGGGTAGTTTAGAAGGCATATGCTGTACTTGCCTTTATTAGTTGAGGCGCTGAGTTCAAAAGTCAGGAAGTTTTGTTGTAAGCAGAAGAGCCATTTGGTTACTGATTTAGTTGGTACAGTACAACATTGTGGGCCAAAGGGCCTGTTCCTAAGTTGTACTGTTCTATGTTCTATTTCAAGAAAACATTATAAATCTCTATTTTGGAAAGTATGAACAGTATTTTGGTCCACTATTTTGCTTTTTATTTAATGGAATGAAGGTGAAAAAAAATGTTTCATATCTCCTTTCATAGCTCTGTAAGTTGCCTGAATAATATGTTTGAATTATTCATTAACATTTAAATTGTATTGGTATGTTTTGGCAATTAAAATATTGTATAATCTCACTGCTTTGAGTTAGGTAACAGAATGACAATTTAATCAACTGAGTCTTAATTTATTAACTCCGATGATACATAGGGTTTTCAGGTGGTTTGTGAAACCAGTCAGTTGGAATCTATAGCTCCAGAAGTCAGGACACAGAGCTCACAACTAAAAAATTCACCTGAAGCTGCGGGTGCTTCCAAGGACAAAAGAGCCTCTAACTCCAGGTATCTCTTTCTCTTTTAAGTATCAATAAGTAATTGTATTATCTTACCAGTTTGTTGGTACTACTAAGTATTCCTGCTAAGGATATAATAGAGGTTTATTTCTTGGTGGTGAAGCCATGTTTCAATACACATTGCCAAATAAAGGGTAAAAGAGAGGTAAGTGGAAAATGATGCTGGAGAAGTAATAATGGGAAACACAGCAATGGTGAACAAACTAAATAAATATTTGGCATTTGTCTTCATTGTGGACGCCAACAACATGCCCAAAATAAAATAAAGGTTGGCCAGAAATGAGTGTAGTCTGTATCAAGAAGAAGGTGCTTGAAAAGCTGAATGGTCTAAAGTTGGATAAGTCACCTGGATGACTACACACCAAGGTTCTGAAAGAGGCAGCTGAAGAGGTTGTAAAGGCAGGAGTAGTGATCTTTCAAGACTCACTAGTGTCAGAAATGGTTTCAGAAAATCCCAAATGTCACTCCTCCATTTAAGAAGGGAGGAAGGCAAAAGAGCAGAAGTTATAAGCTCAACCAACAGGAATTCTGCAGATGCTGGAAATTCAAGCAACATACATCAAAATTGCTGGTGAACGCAGCAGGCCAAGCAGCATCTATAGGAAGAGGCGCAGTCGACGTTTCCTATAAATGCTGCTTGGCCTGCTATGTTAACCAGCAACTTTGATGTATGTTGCTAGAAGTTATAAGCTGATTGACCTACTATTAAGGATGAGGTGTCAGGATGCTTGGAAACTCTTGATAAAATAAACTGAAGTCAGCGTGGTTTCCTTAAGAAGAAATCTTTCCTGAGAAATCTGTTAGAAAATTTTGAGGAAGTATCAAGCAAGGTAGATAAAGGAGAGTCAGTGGAGGTTACTTACTTGGATTTTCAAAAGACCTTTGATGACATGCAGTAAAAGATACAAGCCCATCTTGTTACTGGAAAGGTACTAGATGCTACTGTAGAAGACTGACTGACTGGCACAAGGCAAAGAATAGAAAAAGGGGGCATTTTCTGGTTAGCTGCCCATGCCTAGCGGAGTTGCGTCCACTACGTTTCACATTATATGTTAATGATCTGCATGAAAGAATTGATAGCTCCATGGCCAAGTTTGTGGATGATACAAAGATCTTTTGTAGGGCAGGTAGTGTTGAGGAAGCAAGGAGTTAGCAGAAGGAATTGGACATGCTGGGAGAGTGGGAAGGAAGTGGCAGATGGAGTACAGTGTAGGGAAGTGCATGGTCATGCACTTTAGTAGAAGGCATAAAGACATTAGACTATTTTCTAAATTAGAGAATTCAAAAATCAGAGGCATAAAGGGACTAGGGATTTCTCGTGCAGGATTCCGCAAAAGTTAACTTGTAGGTTGAGTCGGTAGTAAAGAAGATAAATACAATATTAACATTCATTTTGGAGGACAAGAATATAAGAGCAAGGACGTAATGCTGAGGCGTTATAGACCATTGTTCAGACTGCATTTGTGACCAGCTTTGGGCCCCTTATCTAAGAAAAGATGTGATGGCATTGGATAGCGTCCAGTGGAGGTTTATTGCAATGACCCTGGGGATGGTAAGATTAATATATAGATGTTTGATGTCTCTGGGGCTGCACTTGAGTTTAGAAGGATGAAGGAGGATATTCTTGAAAACCATTAAATATTGAAAGACGTGGATATAGTGGATGTGAAGAGGATGCTTCATATATTGGGATGGTCTATGACCAGAGGGCATAGCCTCCAAATAAAAGGATGTTCCTTTAGAACAGAGATGAGTAGAACTTTGTTTAGCCAGAGGGTGGTGAATCTGTGGAATTCATTGTGGTGTGGAGGCAAGTCATTGGGTATATTTAAAGGGGAGGATGATAGTTTCTTGGTTAGTAAGAGTGTCAAATGTTACAGGGAAAAGGCAGTAGAGTGGGGTTAAGAGGGAATTATAAATCAACCATAATCAAGTGGTGGAGCAGAATTGAAGGGCGGATAGCTTGTGTTTCTCTGTTTCTAATGGTGTTATCTGTGCAGAAAGTGGTGCAGAGGTGAAAGATCTTAGTGAATGGTAGGTATAAGGGGGCCGAATGGCTGCCTCTTGCTTCTATTTTGTATATTTTTTTGACAGTTTTATTCTTTTCACTTTTAAGTTTGGCTTTCTAAAATTTTATTTCTCTCAGAAATTTTTAATTTGAATTATTTATTATAATTTTGACAACAGAACCTTGTCTAATGAATTTTAAATAACTTCAGTGGAAATACTTAATAATTCAAATCAACTCCCCTGGTAACTGCATCCATGTTGCATTATCACTGCTTGCTTTCTCATTGGTCCTCTGCAGTTTTTATTCCCAAGTGTCCCTAATATTCCTCTAACACCCTTTACTTTGAACATTCCTGCGGAGATGTGGTGGTGGGGGGGGTATTTGCATTCACCTTTGTTAAGCCCAGTCTATTCGCATCCTGTCTCTTTCCTCATTTTCCTATGTGCTTCTTCTCTGTGTTTTTTATACTCAGCCTGATTCATTTGCATGGCTCGCTCTTTTTCTGCTTCATCCCACTATCACTTAGTCACTCTCCCTTTCTACCCGTGTTGGAATGCAGGATGGATTATATCTATAGCAGCCCCTTTTCAAATGTTTTACAGTGTTGTCATCTTCTCCAGTTTGCTGAAAAGCCCTTCCTTCCTGTCAAAGACTGTTACGTGAGTTTACTCCTTATTCTTTACCGTTCCTATTCTAAGGCCTTGATTCAGCTGTTCCTGTATCTGAGATGCATCACCAGTGTGGCATTATCCTCTTAACCCAGTCTTTGACAAAGTGATTGATCTTGTACTGTCATCCTCATTGTTGGACTTGGTACACAATTTTCAGCTGAAGTTTCTGATCTTAACACAATATTTGTCACATTCATTATTATGGTGAACTCCCCCATTTTCACTGTTCTACATTCCATATTCCCCTCAGTAATTCCCCCGCATTGATCTCCTTCCTATGTCATTTATAAAGTATACCAACTGGCATTTTGTTTTCCATTACTTCTACACATCAACAAAATTAATTTCTCCTTTGATCTGTCAAACATATTTTCTCATATACTACAACATTTTCTTTGGTCACAATTCCTAATATTGTACACTAGGAAGTTCTGTATTCAGTCCTTGTATTTTTTATGAACAATGTTTAACATTATCACGTTTTGTTGTGTTTCCAAATGGCTGTTAGCCCTTGAACATAATAATACTGTTTTTTACATATAGAACCACAGGCTCCAGGGATTTGTTATTTTCTCTGTTCCCATACAGTGTTTTATAATTTTCTAATTCTGTCTTTTCTCATCCTGTGTGCATTTTATTTCTGTTTTCTCTTTGTTATATCTTGTTGCACATATGTACGAAAGGGACAGCTGAGTTTTCAGCAGCATATAGTACAACTCCAATAATCTGTCATATTCGAGATTCATACCAGTATTTCCAAATTGTTATTCCCTATTAATATCCAACCTATTTTTATTCACTTTTATATTATATTATGATTTCCAATTGAATGGGGTAAGTTTAAGGAGAGAACAGGAAACGGTCTGATTAAGTAGAGCGAAGAAATCAAAGCTCCAAGAAGTCCGAAGGAAGCAGGCTGCTGGTGAGCCGGAAGGGAGAGCAGGAACTGGAGTCTCAGCGAGTCAGGAGGGAGCACAGCAGGAACTACATTATAAGGCAGATGCTATTGCTATACCATTGGGATTTCACAGATGGTTAGATAGCAGATTAATGGAAATGTATTATAACAAGTAATGGATCTGGTGTTTGAGTTGAGATGAAAGGTTGAAAGATTTGTACATTTGTATCCATTTAATGAGAATTCTGTTAATTTTGAATATGATTTTAAACTTTTCTCTTGCTTCTAATGCAGCATAAACTACATCTGTTACAGAACTTCATTAACCGTTCCACTGAGTCAAAGGTCTCGGTACGCCACCTATTTTGACATTGCTGTATTGCGTTGTCTGCTGCAACCCCACTGGTCAGAGGAAGGTATCCACTGGGCATTGATGTATTATTTGCAAAGACTTCGACGGATTTTGGAGGAGAAACCTGATAGGCCGACTGAACCAGAGATAAGCCATTTGCCCAGACCACGCAGTAGCTCCATGGTAGCAGCAGCTCCCTCTCTGGTTAATACCCATAAAACACAGGTAAGAAAATTACAAGATCACATCTGTCAATGCAAAAAGTGATTAGTTTTCTAAAACAAGGTGCGTGAAATAAATAACACAGGCCTGATTTATTTTTTTTTTAAACTGGTGAACATTTCTGGCTAGCAGTTAAATAGTTAACATACCCCACTAAAGTTGAATTAAAGATTTGCAAGCTTAACCTTGATTTTCATAGCAAGGTAGTAATAATTAATATCTTGTGCAACTTGCTGTATTTATGCTTGGCAAGAAGTGATGTGTAATACAAGTTTAAATTTCACTTAACTCTTTTCAAAATGGTGCTCATTTTCCTTTTTTGAATCAGACCTAGTGATGTTTGTGGATCACCTTGCAAGAATATTTGCTAATAAAGAAGGGACCCAGTAGTGTACATACAAGAAACGTATTTTCATTTTGCAGGGCAATTGCACCATTATAGTACACTGAGAGAACTTAGAGGTTCCACTTCTAAGAGGTGATGGATGTGAATGTTTCTTGTATTTTTCCTCAGAAACTTAATTCATTTTTGATTCTCTATTCATTTGTGGAACTGGCAATTTCTGCTGTAAAGTTATCCGTTTGTAATATTAATTTTGCTTTTCTCTTTCCATCAAGAATGACTCACTTTCTGGGCACTTCCAGTATTTTCATTTTGATTTCAGTTGTCTACTGATGTGATGGTTTTATAATCAGCTTATGACCACTGGCAACCTTAACCTTACCTATCAGAGATTCCCTTTGGTCTATCCTTTCTTCTCTCCCTCCCTCCCACATCCTCGAATTGGAATTGGTTTATTACTGTACTCTCACATGTACTCAGGTATAGTGAACAGCTTGCCTTGCATATTGTTTACACAGTTCAATTTGTTGTACAGTGAACTGAGGTAGTACAAGCTAAAACAGTAACAGAATGCGGAATAAAGTGTACAGAATAAATGCAGTGTAGGTAGAAAATAAGGTGCAAGGTCACAAAGTGGTAGACTGCGAGGTTAAGAGTCCACCTTATCGTACGAGGTAAGCACTAAATAGAGTGATATAAGCTGTCCTTGAGTCTTCTGCCAGACGGGAGAGGGGAGAAGAGAGAATGCCCAGACTGTATGCTATCTTTAATCATGGTAGCTGCTTACATAAGCACTCATACTACGTAAACATTCAGTAGTCTTATTACAGAGTGATAGAAGCTGTCCTTGCGTCCAGTGGTATGTACTGTACTTTCAGGCTTTCGTACCTTCTGCGAGATGGGAGAAGAGAGAATGCCCAGACTGTGTGGTACTGTATATTTAATTATGCTTACATAGGCAGCAAGAAGTATACACAGAATTCATGGAGGGGAAGCTGGTTTCTGTGATATACTGAGCTGTGTACAGAATTCTCTGAAATGTCCACAAGCTGAATGGTTTCCATGCTAAGCCATAGTATATCCAGATAGTGTACTTTGAATGATCCATCGATTTAAAAATTGGTACAGGTCGACAGATAGTTGCTGAATTTCAGATACTTGCTGATACTTACAGATACTTTCTGAATTGGTACATGTTGACAGATACTTGCTGAATTTCTATACCCTTCTGTTGTATTGGTGAGCTTTCTTGGCTGTGGTATCTACATGGTTGGACTAGGACAGGCTGGTGATGTTTAGTCCCAGGAACTTGAAGCTCTCAACCCTCTCAACCTCATCACTATTGATATAGAGAGGAGCATGTCCACTACCCGTTCTCAAGTCAATGACTAGCTCTGCTGTTTTGCTGACGTCAAGGGAAAAGTTGTTGGCATGACATCGTGCTACCAAGCCATCTGTCTCCTTCCTGAACTCTGACTCATCGTTATTTAAGATACGGCTCGCTATGGTGGTATCATCTCCCTATTTGTAGATGGAGCCAGAGCAGAATCCTAGGGGCTAACATTTTTAATATCTCCCTGCTTCAATCTGAGGCAGTAAGATCTCCATGATTATTCTCAACACTGGCACCCCACAGGCCTTTGTCCTTAGCCCTCTACTGTACTCCCTTATACAGTCACCACGGTGTGGCCAGATTCTGTTCTAACAAATGATACCACCATAGTGGGCAGTAGCTCAAATAATGATGAGTTGGCATACAAGAAGGAGTTGGCATGGTGACGTGGTGCCATAACAACAGCCTTTCCCTCAGTGTCATTAAAACAACAGAGCTGGTCATTGCCTTCAGGAAGGGTGTGTTCATTGATAGTGATGAAGTTGAGAATTTCAGCTTCCTGGGAGTGAACGCTGGCAGCCTGCCCTAGTCCAGTGCCATGACTAAGCTCACAAGCTCTTCTACATCCTTGAGTCTTGAGGTAAGTTTAACATGTGGTACCTGATCAAATGTTGTTAGAGAATCTAGATACAGCAAATCAACGGTCCCTCAATGGTGTCTCATTAAAGAACCTTATTGGGTCAATCCAACAGGGGAGTTTCTTTCATCAGGCTTATTTGCTGGCCCGAGAGCAAAGCGCAGAAACAAATTTACGTATTTTGAGGTACAGCGCAGAACAGGCCTTTTCAGCCCAATGTTCTGCAGTGCCCAGCAACCCACTTATTTAACCACAGCCTAATCACAGGACAATTTACAATGACCAATTAACCTACCAACCGGTACGTCTTTGGAATGTGGGAAGAAACTGGAGCACACGGAGGAAACCCACACGCTCATGGGAACAACATACAAACCTGTTGCAGACGGTGTCAGTACTGAACTCTGAACTCCAATGTCTCAAGCTGTAATAGTGTCGCACTAACCACTATGCTACCTTGGCATCCAGTGGTCACAGCAATTTGGAGTGAAGAGGAGAGGACGCAAAAAGTCTACATATCTGGTGATTTTGTCTGGAAGAAGCTTGCAAAATACATTTGTAAGTGGTATCAAAGAGATAGTTAATATTAGACTGAAGAAGTTTGCTTTAGATTGCTATGCCTCTAATAGGCTCAAATAATTCTTTAATGTAATGATTGATGTGAGCTGCTTATCAGGATGGGGTACCAAGTAAGGAAATAAATAGAACAACTGGGGGACCTTTTCAGGGCGTAAGCTTTGTCTTGAAATGTTGAGCAGCTCAAGAAGACTCTTAATAAAACCTCATTCTGCATGTAAAGTGTGATCAGAAGTTGTGACAATTAGGAAGATTGGAAATCTATTAGAGTGGTGCCGTAACAAAATCCTCTCACTCAACTTCAGCAACATCAAAAACCAGGAGGAAGAAGCTGGAGGTCCGTGAGCCAGGTCTTCATTAGGGGATTGGAGGTGGAGAGGGTCAGTAGCTCTAAAGTCCTTGGCATTAACGTATCAGAGGATCTGTCCTGGAACCAGCATGTTAAGTGCCACCACAAGGAAGGCATGACAGCACCTCTACTTTCTTAAAACAATAGCATAGTTTTGGCATGTCACCAAGAACCCTCAAATTTCTATAGATGCACAGAGATGAATATCCGAACCAGTTGCAGCATAGCCTGTTATGGAAACATCAATGCCCAGGAATGGAAAGTGGTGGATACAACCCAGTCCATCACAGGCAGAGCCCTCCCCACCATCGTACATTTACATGGAGCGCTGCCACAAGAAAGCATCATCCATCATCAAAGGCCCCCATCCACCAGGCCATGTGCACTTCTCGATATGCCCATCAGGCAGCTGGTACAGAGGCCTTGGGTCCCACAGCACCAGGTTCAGGAGCAGTTATGACCCTACAACTATCAGGCCTCTGAACCGGCATGAATAGCTTCACTCTCCACAGCTTTGAACTGATTCTATGCCCTACACACTCACTTTCAATGACTCTTCATAACTCATGTTCTCAGTTTTTTTTGTTTATACAGTTTGCCTTCTTTTGTACATGGTTTGTTTGTGTTGGTTTATGTCTTTACTATCATTCTATTTCTGAACGGTCCATGAACACCACCTCACTATTTTGCTTTCTTTTTGCACAACTTATTTATTTTCTTTTATATTTCTTATTGCAACTTGGTTTTTTGTGTATTACACTGTATTCCTGACGCTTAACATCAAATTTCATGACATCAGCACAGAATGTTGCTGATGATAAACCTGACTCTAATGTATTATTTGTTGTGGATTCTATTGTATTTCTCTGTTTTTCCTGTAAATGCCTGAAAGAAAACAAATCTCAATATAGTACAGTATATGGTAACATATGCAGCATGTACTTGGATAATAAATTTACTTTGAACTTCAACTTTCACCACAGCTTCTAATTGAGGTCTATAAGCTATTTCGTTTACTTATTGCAGTTAAAATATCTATTGTAATAATCTAATGTTGCGCATTTCTCAAGAAGGCAGTAAAACAAGACCCGCAGAGCCTGGAAACACTTGAGAAAAGTTAAAATGTTATATTTGTCTTTTTAAGGATCTTACTTTGAAATGTAATGAAGAGGAGAAGTCACTGAGTTCTGAAACATTTGCAAAGTTGTCGGTGACAAATCTCAGAAGGCAGGCTGTTCCAGACCTTTCTACTGATCTTGGAATGAACATCTTTAAAAAGGTGAAGAATAACTTCAGAGATATTTATTTCCCCTAATCAAAAAAATTAAAAATTATATTGCTGGTGTAGTTAATATTGTATTTAAGTATTATTATTAACCTGTATGTATCAAGTGTCAGTTGTGGATAAAGTTATTGTGTATTAGTAATAACTATCAGTCCTGCTAAGTGTCTTTTGTTTTCCCATTTAGGTATGTGCAAGGGCAAATGTATATTAAAACAAAAAACATAAGAAATAGAAGCATGAGTGGGTCATTTGTTCTGCTATTCAACAAATCTTGGCTGATCTTTTGTCCTAACACCATTTTCCTTCCATATAATCAAATCTTTGATTTTTATTTAGTGTCCAGAAATCTGTTATTCTGCTTTGAAGCCATTGATGACTTGGCTTCCCCAGCCCTCTTGGGTAGAAAATTCCAAAGATTAATCTCCCTCTGAATGAGGAAGTGTTTTCTCATTTCAGTCCTAAATGTCCTATTCTAAGACTGTGTCACCTAGTTTTAGATTTCCTAGGCCAGGGGAAACATCCTTCCAGGTCCTTAAATATTTTTTATGTCTCAGTAAACTCACCTCTCATTCTTATAAATTATAAAGAATAGAAACCTTGCTTGCTTGATTTTTCCTTCCATAAGATTCATTATATCATGATGCAGATAATGATGCTTTGCTGCGTACCCTCTATAGTAAGCATTTTGATCCCACCAAGGACCCATGAAATTGAAAAACGATATACAGGGATATACAGGTATATCCCTTTGAAGCCTTGCATTTTCATCACTACCCATATTCCTGGGTTCCCAAGTAGTTTTGCAGATGGTTTTCCAGACTGATGGCTTAGATGTAATGGCTGCTGCAGATCTGCAGGTATCTTCTCTGTGTGGGAACTTAGTTTGTGGGCACATTTTCAGTTTGCAAACTGTTTAGGTTCACAGTTTGCAGGAACGGTGCCCTGTCATAACCTGTGGATGATTTGTATAAATTCCAGTAGTTTCCCAATTACCAATGTCAGGTTGACAGGTTGGTAGCTCCCTGTTATTCTGTACCACCTTCAGAGTCACAGAAATGTTCAGCACAGAAATTATGTGCCTTTTGGGCCACCACACCCATACTGACCTTTATTCTCATCTCTACTTATCCTACTTGCTTGCATTAGGACTGTATCCTCCTATGCCTTGCTTATTTAACTGTCTGCATAAGTACCTGTTACACAGTAATTTTATCTGATTCCATCACTTCTCTGGCAGTGTACTCCTGCTTTTAAAAAATCCTCTCAAGTTCCCTTTAAAATTTAATTTCTCCTTCTGGTTATTCTCTTTTGTGTTTGATATCTCCACCAGGAGAAAATGATTTGACTATCCATGCCCCTCATAATCTTACATACTTATGAGCACCCTTCATCTTCCTTTGCTCCATGGAAAATAAGCCCAGCCTATCCAGTCTTTCGGAACAAACAGTCTGCCGGAGAATGTACTGAGCAGCGTCTGTGAGAGGAAGGGGATTTTTGACATTTCTGGTCATTTCTTGTGTTTCTATCCAGTCTCTCCCTCTAACAAAAGGCCTTCATCCCGGCAAACTTTCTCTGCCCCCTCTCCAGTACAAGCACAATCTTCCTGGAGTGTGCTGATCAGATTCTAAGTGGGGTCATGTTTGCTTCCCTCCAATTTACAGAAGCCGTTTTGATTTTGTAGAACTTTGAAAGACAATAACCAGAGATTTTATTATCTCCAGGAATGTATCTTTCAAAGCTCTGGGATATAGATTCTCAGTACTTGGAGTTCAGCAGTTTTTGGTCTAATTTACTTTTTAGTTTGCAGGCTAATTATTAAAGTACCATATATATTTTTTGGTTTCATTTTTTTTAGAAGCTTTAATTTAGATCGTTTTATTGTAGCTATTTTAATACCAGCAATAACTAATCATGTAAATGTGTTAATGTTGGTTTTGAAGAAATATGGAGTATTTCAAAAAATCAAAAACATTCTGAATATTAATAGTCATAGAGGCAGAGGCATAAAGCACTGTCGAAGAGAAACAAGCCCTTCAGCCCATCTCGTCTATGCTATAATATTTATCTGCCTAGTCCCATTGACCTGCAGCTGAACCATAGCCCACAATACTCCTCTCATCCATGTAACTATCCACATTTCTGTTAAATGTTGAAATTTAATCTGCACCCACCACTTCTGCTGGCAGCATGTTCCACACTCTCACCACACTCTGTGAAGAAATTCCCGTTCATGTTGCCCTTAAGCATTTCACCTTTCACTTTTAACCCATGATGTCTAGTTCTAGTCTCACCCAACCTCAGTGGAAAAAGCCTACTTGCATTTGCTGCCCTCTCTATACCCCTCATAATGTTGTATTCCACCATCAAATCTCCCCTCAGTCTTCAATGCTTTAGGGAATAAATTTCTAACCTGTTTAATTTTTCCTTGTATCTCAGGTCCTCAAGTCATGGCAACATCCTTCTAAATTTTCTGTACACTCTTTCAGTCTTATTGGCAACTTCCAAGCAATTGTGGATCTGTATTCCCAGTTTCTTCTGTTCTACCGCACTCCACAGTGCCTTACAGCTCACTGTGCAAGTCTTACCCTGGTTTGTCCTCCCAAAGTGCAGCACCTCACACTTGTCTGCCTTAAATTCCATTTGCCATTTTTCAGTCCATCAACTTCCCTGGTAACTTCCTGGACAAACTCTGTAAGATTGGTTAGACATGACCTACCATGCACGAAGCCATGTTGACTATCCCTAATCAGTCCCTGTCTTTCCAAATAATCATATGTTCAGTCTCTTAGGATATCTTCCAATAACTTACTCACTACTGATGTCAGGCTCACTGGCCTAAAATTTCCTGGCTTATCCTTAGAGCCTTTTTTAAACAATGGAACAACATTAGCTATTCTCCAGTCTTCTGGCATCTCACCTGTGGCTAAGGATATTTTAACTATCTCTGCTATGACCACTGCAATTTCTGCATTGGACTCACACAGGGTCCGAGGGAAGACCTTGTCAGTCACTGGGGATTTATCTATCCTTATTTGCCTCAAGACAGTAAACACCTGCTCCTTTGTAATCTATAGAGTGTCCATGACCTCCCTGCTGCTTTGCCTTACCTCTACAGACTGTGTCCATCTCCCAGGTGAATACAGATGCAAATTGAAGATCTTCCTCATCTCTTGCAGCTCCATGTGTAGATGACCACTCCAGTTTTCCACGAAGATCAATTTTATCCCCTGCTATCCTTTTGTTCCTAGCTGTAGAAGCCCTTGGGATTCTCCTTCATGTTGCTTATTTGAGCAACCTCACTCCTTCCTTTAGCCCTCCTCATTTCTTTGTTTTCTCTTGCATTTCTTATACTTCATAAGTACTGTACCTCATTTGTTACTACCTGCCTATACCTTCTTTTTTTCTGAATCAGGGCCTCAATATCTCTTCAAAACCCTGGTTGTCTAAACCTGTTATCCATCATTTATTCTGACAGGGACATACAAGCTTTGTACTCTCAAAATTTCACTTTTGACGGCCTTCCACTTAGGAAGTACACCTTTGCCAGAAAACAGCCCGTCCCAATCCACACTTACCAGATCCTTTCTGATACCATCAAAATTAGCCTTCCTCCAATTTAGAATCTCAACCCGAGGAACAAACCTATCCTTCGCCATAATTATCTTGGCATTATGATCACAAGATGTCAAGTGTTCCCCTACACATACTTCTGTCACTTGCCCTGTCTCATTCCTTAATAGGAAATCTAATATCACACTCTAGTTGGGACCTCTATGTACTGATTAAGAAAACCTTCCTGAACCCATATAACAAGCTCTAACCCATCCAGCCCTGGGAGTCCCAGTCAATATGTGGAAAGTTAAAATCACTTTCAGTACTATAACAACCTTGCGTTTCGTACAATAGCGTGTGATCTCTCTGCAAATTTCCTCCTCCAAATCCCATGAACTGTTGAGTGGTCTATAATATAATCCCACTAATATGGTCATCCCTTTCTTATTCCTCAGTTCTAACCATCTAGCCTCAATGGACAAGCTCTCCAGTTTGTCCTGTCTGAGCTCTACCGTAAACACTTTCCCTAACTAGTAATGCCACCCCTTCCTGTTTAATCTGTCTTACTCTATCACATCTAAAGTAATGGAACCATGGAACATTGAGCTGCCTGCGCTGCCCCGCCTGCAACCAAGTCTCACTAATGGGTACAATGTCATGATTCCATGTGCTGATCCATGCCCTAAGCTCATCTGCCTTTCCTACAATACTCCTTGCATTGAAATGTACACAACTTAAAACATTAGTCCCACCAAACTCAACCTTTCGACTCCTGCCTTTTTATATAGGCTTAGCAACATCTTTCCCTGCAACCACCGCACCATCTGCTCTGGCTCCCTCCCCCCTGCAACCCTATCTTAACCAGCTCCCCCCCCCCGGCAACCCTATCTTAACCAGCAACCCCCCCCCCCATGCAGCACAAGCAAACCTTCCTGCAAGGATATTAGTTCCCCTGCAGTTCAGATGCAGATCGTCCCTCCTGGCAGTTCCTATCTTCCCTGGAAGAGAGCCCAATGATCCAAAAACCTGAAGTTTTCCCGCTTGCATGATCTCTTTAGGCACATATTAAACTGTATGATCTTCATATTTCTGGCCTCACTAGTACATGGCACAGGTGGCAATCCTAAGATCATAACCCCAGAGATCCTGTCCTTTAATTTAGCATCTAATCCCCTGAACTCACTTCACAGGACCTCATCATCCTTCCTACCCATGTCTTGGTACTGACATGGACCATGATGTCTGGCTGCTCACCATCCCACTTAAGAGTGCTGTGGATTCGATCCAATGTGTCCCTGACCCTGGCACCTGGGAGGCAATATGACATCTGGGAATCTCATTCTTATCCACAGAACTTCCTGTCCTTTCCCCTAACCACTGAATCTTCTATCACTACAGCTCACCTGTCCTCCTCCCTTCTCTTCTGAACCATGCCAGCCTGGTTTTCTGCCTAATCCCATCTATGTGCACATAATCCCCATACCCCTTTAATTCACGAACCTGTCCAAACTTCTCTTATACGTAGCCATTGATCCTTCATCTACCACTTCTGCTGCGGTTCATTCCACACTCGCACCACCCTCTGACTGAAGTAGTTCCCCTTCAGATTCCCCTTAAATATTTCACTTTCACTCAACTAACCTGAGTGGTTAAAGCCTGAATGCATTCACCTTATCTATACCCCTCAGAAATTCGTATACTTCTATATGTTTTCCTCATTCTCCTGTGCTCCAGAGAATAAAGTCCTATCTGACAGTGTTCAGCCTATCTCTGTAACTCAGATCCTATATCCCTACAAGATCCATATAAAAAAAACTCTTTCAATCTTGTTGATATCTTTCCTGTAGATAGGTGACTAAAACTGCAAGTCAGGTCTCACCAGTGTCTTACACAACTTCAACACAACATCCTAACTCCTGTACTCAGTACTCAGATTTATGAAGGCCTGTGTGCCAAAAGCTCTCTTTACGACTATCAGTGATGCCACATTCAAGGAATTATGGATCTGTATTCCCAGATCCCTTTGATCTATTGCATACCACTGTGCCCTACTGTTCAATGGTCAAGTCTTACCTTGGTTTATCCTTCCTAAGTGCAGCACCTCACACCTCTCTGCATTATCTTCTATCTGCCATCTTTCAGCCCTTTTTTCCAGCTGGTCCAGAATATTTTGCAAACTTTGATAGCTTTCTTCACTGCGCACTGTGCCCACAATTTTGGTGTCATCTGCAGATTTAACAAAGTTCATGACATATGCCGATGATATTAAACGTGATTCTCATTCTGAAATACTACATGCTGGTCTACTTTACCGTAGTATCATCTGAATCATTACTATGGATGGTAAATAACCATGCACCCAACATCAGCCTCTGTGGAACACTGCTAGTCACAGGCCTCCAATTCACGAGACAGCCATCTACTACCAGTCTTTGGCTTTCTTGCTGAACCACTGTTGAATCCAATTGACAATTTCATCTTCAGACCAGGTTCCCATGTGGGACCTTGTCAGTGGCCTTGATAAAGATGATTTCAACAAATTCATCAGCTTTCTTGATGAAAGCTCTTTAAAAAGCTCTATAAAATTGGTTAGACGTGACCTGCCACACACAAAGCCATGCTATCCCTAATCAGGCCCTGTCTATCCAAATACTTATATATCATGTCCCTTAAATACCTTCCAATAATTTACCCACTACTGATGTCAGGCTCACTGGCCTATGATTTCCTGACGTGTACAAATTGTCTTAAACAACTGAACAACATTAGCTATCCTTCAGACCTCCAGCTTGCCACCCATGCCTAAGGACTTTTTAATCATCTCTGCCAGAGCCCCTGTAATTTCTTCCGTCACTTTCTAAGGTGTACAAGATAACACCTCGTTACGCCCTGGAGTGTCATCCACCCTAGTTTTTCTCAAGACAGCAAGCACTTCCTTTTCCATACTCCAGATACTGCCCATGGCCTCACTACTCTGTTTCCTCAGTTCTATAGACTCTCCCAAGTGAATACAGACGCAGAAAGTTCATTTAATATTGCCTCTGTCTCTTTTGGCTCCTTGTATACTTGCTGATCTTCAGGAGGACCAGTTTTGTCCCTTGCAATCCTTTTGCTCTTAATATAGCAATAGAAGCTGTTGGGATTTACTTTCACCTTATCTGCCAGACCAACCTCATAAACAAAAGAAAATCTGCAGATGCTAGAAATATTTTGTTTCAGCCCTCCTAATTTCTCTCTTAGATGTTCTCTTGCAATTCTTATATTCAAGGGCCTCATTTGATCCCAAATGCCTACACCTGATATGCAGCTCCTTTTTGTTTTAACTTGGGCCTCAATATCTCTCAAGAGCCCAAGTTCCCTAAACCTGTTGTCCTTGCCTTTTATTCTGACAGGATCATACAAATTCTGTACTCTCAATATTTCACTTTTGAAGGTTTCCCACATGTCAAGCACCTCTTTACCAGAAAATATCTTATCCCAAATTCATTCCTGCCAGATCCCATCTGATGCCATCAAAATTGCCCTTCCTCCAGTTGAGAATCTTAACCTGAAGACCAGCCCTAACCTTCTCCATAATTATCTTGAAACTAATGGAATATGCAAGATTCAGTTGTGAACCACATCAAACACTGTTTATTAATAAAAATTATTACCTTTGTGCATTAGTTCAAGAGTCGTAAAGAGGACCGTGAACGCAAAGGCTCTATCCCATTCCATCACCCAGGTAAAAAGAGGCAACGGCGAATGGGAATGCCTTTCCTCCTACATGAGGATCATTTAGATGTATCACCAACACGAAGTACTTTCTCATTTGGGAGCTTTTCTGGAACTGGAGAGGAAAGACGTTTGGACAGAGGAGGCTGGCAAGCTACAATACTGGGTTAGCCAAATAACCTTGATGTCATATAATAGTTCTTCCTCAATTATGTTTCCTCCGATGAAATCACAAATGTATTTTATAACCTGTCACCCTTGAAATAAAGATAATTCCATTATCTTTCCTGATTACTAACTGTACCCTGAATGATACCTTTTATTTCATAAGCTGCAACCCAGCTCCCTTTGTGTCATAACTTTGTGTAGTCTTGCTCAATGTTAATAATGTTTTTTTTTTCATTCTTGTTTTTGAAGTGGACAACCCTCCATTTTTAAACATTACACTCCATTTGCCAGCTTCTTGCCCCCTAACTTAACCAAGGTTCACGGTTCAAAATTTGCATATATAAATCAACTCTGATGCTCATCTTCTCCAGACAGCCACAAAATACGGAAAAACCATGGCTATTGTTGAAAGAAACTACACTATCCCCCCCCCCACAAAAAAGAAAAAGAAACCAAACTCGCAAAACCCAAATGCCCACCCCCTCCCTCGCAGAAAAACTAATAGATCTCCCACACAGGAAATGGCAGCTAGAACATCAAAAACCCCAAACCCCCAACCTTCTCCCTCGCAAAAAGACAGTGACAATAACATCAAAACGCCAACTACCTCCCTCACAAAAAAGGCCAGCGACAATAGCATCAACCCCCAACCTCCCCATACACAAAAACTAACAGATCACCCCACAGAAGAACACCAACAAGAGCACCATACCCCAAATCCCCAACCCCTCCCTCACACAAAAGTAACAGTCAGCAACAAGAAAAAATGCACAGAACATTGATGGAGACCAATGTAAACTACAGTCCAATAATCACATAGATCTCAGAATTTCAAAAACATCCTCCTGTCGGTATTGATGAGAGCGGCTGCACAATCTCCAGCCTTCCGTAAAGAGTGACCTCCATGCCGGGTCCGAAGCCTATCTATATTGTTGCAAGTTTCTTGCATCTGCCTCGCAACTTGCAAACATATCCAGCTTTATATCATCAGCAAATTTAGTCCCTTCATCCAAAACTGCCTGTTAGTGATTGCTAATTGAAGTTGACCTATTCAGCCCTATTTTCTTTTTTTTTGTGTGTTTAGCCATTCATGCTGATATATTATCCCCAAGTGTGTGTGTTCTCATCTTGTGTCATTACCTTTAATGTGGTGCCTTACTGAATGACTTGCATGTTTGTGGCCACTGCTGCTGTAGCCCATCCATTTTAGTATTCTACTTTGAAGACAGATCCAAAATAATTATTTAGAAACTACGCCATTTCTGTATCCCATTATTAATTCCCCAGTCTCGTTGAATAAGGGACCAATCTTTACTTGAGCTACTCTTTCCCTGTTTTTTAGTCTTACAAACTGTTTTTTCTCTACTTTGTTAATTTCTCTTTTTACTCTCGTCTCCTCTCTCCATTATTTTGTGTCATCTGTTTTTGGTTCATAAGAAAACCCAAATCTTCTGCCCTAGCATTGCCACATTTTCTGCTTTTCAATTTAATAACCCCCTAAACTTCAATAGGCCTAGATCCTCACTGCAAAGCTACCTTCTCACCAGAGTACACCTTTGCTGAGATTTATGAATTATCTCTTTAAATGCCTACCACTGCTGATCTACTATTTTACCCTTTAACTTATTTTCCCAGTTTGTAGCTAATGTCTAGGACACGAGTCTCAGACACAAATTTCTCATCCTGTAACTGAATTTGAAATTCTACCATGTTAAGATGACTTCCTAAGGGATCTCTCACTGTTTGACCATAGAACTAATCCAATGTCATCATACAGTAACAAATTTCAAAGAACTTCTCCTTGGTTGGTTCCTCAACATTACACTTTAAGAAACTACTATGTATACATTCTATGAACTCGTCGTCAAGGTTGCTGTTGCCAATTTAACTTCAATATCATAATAATTAATTTGCTTACGATTCTTGCAATCTTCATTACAAGCTCCTATTATTTCTTGATTTATACCGTATTCTATAGTAAAGCTATTATTAGGGAGCCAACCTATTACTGCTACCAATGACTACTTTTTATTTACTTGGAGGTGCAGTGTGGGACAGACCCTTGGAGGTGCAGTGTGGGATGGGCCCTTTGAGGCGCGGTGTGGATCGGGCCCTTAGAGGCACAGTGTGGGACGGGCCCTTAGAGGGACGGTGTGGGACGGGGCCTTAGAGGGGCGGTGTGGGACGGGCCCTTAGAGGGGCGGTGTGGGATGGGCCCTTAGAGGGGCGGTGTGGGACGGGGCCTTAGAGGGGCGGTGTGGGACGGGCCCTTTGAGGCGCGGTGTGGGATGGGCCCTTTGAGGCGCGGTGTGGGACGGGCCCTTAGAGGGGCGGTGTGGGATGGGGCCTTAGAGGGGCGGTGTGGGACGGGCCCTTAGAGGCGCGGTGTGGGACGGGCCCTTAGAGGGGCGGTGTGGGACGGGGCCTTAGAGGGGCGGTGTGGGACGGGCCCTTAGAGGCGCGGTGTGGGACGGGCCCTTAGAGGGGCGGTGTGGAATGGGCCCTTAGAGGGGCAGTGTGGGACGGGCCCTTAGAGGGGCGGTGTGGGATGGGGCCTTAGAGGGGCAGTGTGGGACGGGGGCTTAGAGAGGCAGTGTGGGCCCTTAGAGGGGTAGTGTGGGACGGGCCCTTAGAGGGGCGGTGTGGAATGGGCCCTTAGAGGGGCAGTGTGGGACGGGCCTTTAGAGGGGCGGTGTGGGATGGGCCCTTAGAGGGGTAGTGTGGGACGGGCCCTTAGAGGGGTAGTGTGGGACGGGCCCTTAGAGGGGTAGTGTGGGACGGGCCCTTAGAGGTGCGGTGTGGAACAGGCCCTTCCAGCCCAATGAGCTGCACTGCCCAGCAATGCACTTATTTAACCCTATCCTAATCACAGGATAATTTACAATGACCAATTAACCTATTAACTGGTACTTCTTTGGACTGTGGGAGGAAACTGGAATACCTGGAGGAAGCCATGCAGCTCACATGGAGAATGTATAAACTCCTTACAGACAGCACAGGAATTGAACTCTGAACTCCAGAACCCTCTGAACTGTAATAGTGTTGTGCTAGACACTATGCTGCCATGGGCCCACCCTTCTTACCTTTACTATAATTTATCTGTACACACAATGCATCTTGAGCTTCTGAATCAATATCAGTTCCTACCACTGTAATAATATTTCTTTATTAACAAATCTACCCTACTTTTTTGCCCTCTTCCTATACTACTGAAATGTTAAATGTTCCTTCACATTCACGTAGAACACTGAGTATACAGCCCACATTGTCTGTGCTGAGCCTGAAGGTACATCTGCCTGCATGTGGTGTATAACACTCAATTGTCTGCCTGTTCATGTGTCTGTCTAAATGTCTCTTAAACTTAGCCACCATAGTTGCTTCCACCATTTCCCCAGCAGCGCATTCCAGGCACCAGCACTCTATGTTTGAAAAAGCTGCCTTGTAAATCTCTTTTAAGCTTCTTTTAAATGTTCTGCTTCTCACTGTAAACCGTTTACTATTTGACATCTCACCTGGGAAAACGATTCTGATTATCTACCTTGCTCATGCTTCTCATAATGTAAAAAATTTCTATCCGATCCCCCTCAGCCTTGATGCTCCAAGTTTGTCCAACCTCTGCCTGTAGCTGATACTCTCTAGTCCAGCCAGTATCCTGGTGAACCTCTTCTGCACTCTCCCCAAAGCCTCCACATCTCTCCTGAACTGTGACATCAGAACTGCAAGCAGTACTCCAAACTACAGTTTTATATGGCTGTAATGTAGATTCTACATCGCATTGATGACGTCAAACCTGTCGTACAGCTTCTTTACCACCCTGTCTACTTGTCTTGCCACTTCCACTGAGTTATGGACCTGCGTGCCTAGAGCCATTTGTACCTCATGGCTCTGAAGGGTCCTGCGATTTACTGTTTACTTTCCTCTTACGTTTGACCTCACACTTGTCCAGATTAAACTCCATCCACCATTCCTCTGCCTCATCTATGACCTGCTGAATCATTTGTCAACCTCACTCACTACTGAAAACGTCCAATTTTTGTGTCAGCCACAAACCGGCTAATCAGCTCACCTGTTTTCTTCCTCTCCCCCACCACCAGTCTGGTTCAGCTTACTGCTACAACTCTTAAATACCGGACCATACCTATTTAAATTAAATTACTTGCAATCAGTAGAAGTGTTAATGGTGTACATAGTTTAATCTATCTTGTTTTAGTTGTTATTTGCATGTGAAAGTATGTGTCTGTGTACATCATTCAATGCAATCTGGTTAATCAATTTTTATGGATGCTGTTTTGAAAAATATTCTAATGCAGGAAAATTCACTCGGCGAGGCAGTTCAGATACGGCAACAGAAATGGAAAGCATGAGTACTAAACATTCTCATTCCCATCACACCTTGCTGAGTGACATACCTGATCACTCTAACAGTCATGGAGATAACACGGTTAAAGAAGGTAAGGTGTAAGTTCCTTGGAGTGGAAATTTTCCACTAGACACTATTGATCTAGGGCAGGGGTCCCCAACTTTTTTTGCACCGCAGACTGGTTTAATATTGACAATATTCTCGTGGACCGGCCGACTGGGGGGGGGGGGTTGTTCAAGTAGGGTTAAACTCACCTCAACATGCCTTTTACAGTTAGGGTTGCCAACTTTCTCACTCCCAAATAAGGGACAAAAGTAGCAGTCAAATCCCGGGACACTTTACCCCAGGAAAGACTATCATGACCATGAAGCCTTGCGCGGGCACCTGTGGGCGCATGTGATGTGCGCATGCACGTACGTGCCGATATTTTTCCCACAAATCCGTTTTCGCTTAATCTTCCCGACTATACTGTACATAGATGAGTTCTACTTTATATAGGCTGTCTATTTATCATATCATTCCTGCTTTTACTATATGTTAGTGTTATTTATTTTTGGTTTTATGTGTTAATTGGTGTGATTTGTTAGGTTATTTTTTGGGTCGGGAACGCTCAGAAATTTTTCCCATATAAATTAATGGTAATTGCTTCTTTGCTTCACGCCATTTTGGCAAGCAAGGTTTCATAGGAACGCTCTACCTTAGTGGGGCAAATACGGGACAAACCAATTTAGCCCAATATATGGGATGTCCCGGCAAATAAGGGACAGTTGGCAACCCTATGTTCAAGTTCAACAGTGCGTGACAGGGAATGAGGAAAGGTGCAGCTGACTCATATCGTTTTCTCGTAGCCCGGTAGCACATGCTTTGCAACCCAGTACTAGTCTGCGGCCTGGTGGTTGGGGACTGCTGATCTAGGGTGTAAATTGCTTTAGAGTTATTGTGCCCCTGCCCCTCCCACCACCAAATCTCTACTCAGAATCATTTACATCCTGTACGGTGAAACTACATTAAACCGACATGCTTGGTGCCAGATTAGTAGATTTTCCAGACAAATGTGCTCTTAATTGACATTTTAAACTGTTAAACAGTGTAGTAGTATAATCAATTTAGCAGTGAATTTTGAGGGTGTGTGGGACTGGGTCCCTGTGTGATTGAGGAAGTATAGGAGCCAGGAGTCAATGTGCTTTAGGTTAATGCAGAAGCCAGAACACTGTGTGCAATAGGGAGCACAGTCATCTGCACTCATGAATAGATACCAAATCATCAGCACTTTTGAAAAATTGAAAAATAGTTATTTGAGTTTCACTTTATTGCCAAGCGCAAGATCTGCCGTGAATTAGTGCAATAAACTCTGAATGTTTTAAAACATATAATTGTTAAAAATGAAACTGCTTGATGTATTTAAAAAAGAATATTTGACGCAGTTTGATCATTACAACCCCAAATAAAGTTTTAGAAACAGCACTTTAATCAATCTGCCAATACACAAAATTTTAAACAATCTAATTTGAAAATGTACCAAAACAACAATAATTTGTTGTATAATATTTGATAGAGGAGGAAGATTTTTATTAAATTGAAAGAAAAATTATGTCACAGGACATTTCAGCCAAGATCATTTGTACCCAAAAGTGCCCTTTGATTTTTGGAGCTGTGAACAGAAATTATTAGAAGCTTCCAGTGCAGATTATGTCAGTTCAAGGGTCTTTCTTTGATCCTACTTAATACAGAAGGATTTGGAAACTTTAGTTGCCCGAAATCTAATTTGTGTTTGAAACCACTCTTAGCCCCCCCCCACCACACTCCACAATTTATCTGTTGAATAAAGTTATTCAACTTGGAAAAAGTATTGAGATATGTTTTACACAAAAAAATTCCCTTGTTAATGAGAGTGAGATATTGAGCAGTCTCATCAACAAATCAATCAGCATCCAAAATAATCACATGGGATGGTGAAACTCAATTCTGTCCATGGTCATTAAGGCACCACTGAAGTATACTAGGTGTGTTTTTTCTGGTGACCTCAGGGTTGAGTGAGCCCAGAGTGTCCTTGAAACAGCTTAAGAGGGACAATGGTAGAGACTTTTAAGTAACATATCTGCCTTTTTCATGGAGAGTTGTGTATTGTTGCATGGTCTACTGCAAGATAAAATTTTAACATAAGCAGAAAAATCTTTATTATAATTGGAAAAATGATTGAATGCTATGTTATTTACACCACGCTGTATCTTTGAGTTTATGCACCCTCTGTCAGTGCATTTGCCAAAATCATGGATCTCATAGTTGGGGGTAATAACGTTGTAAATGATTTATACTGTTTTTTTCACTTGAGAATAATATGAGTGAATTGAAGGAATTCATGAGTTTAAAGTAAATCAAAATTTCCTTGTATAATGCATTTAGTCTTCAGTTAATATCCTTGACAATACTGCTTGTTCATCATTGTGTGTTATGTTTAATGCATATTGCAACAATGCTTAAATTCCTACACACAAAAGTGACCATGGGGTAAAAATAAACTCAGATCTATTTTGGGGGTGTTTATATTCTCCGCCATGTGACGATCCCAGATAATCACCTAAATTTGCTTCTTGTTTGTGTGAGAAGTTGCAGTTGGTTGTCCCTGTGATGTTGCCTGCTGCATTTTTCTAGATCGGTGTGAGTTGGCTGTGAGATATTTTCCTATGGAGTTTGATCCTTATCTTCCATTCACTCCAGGTATCAAAGATAGACAGAATTAATTTCAAAAGGAGGGGAAGGGAAATAACTGCAGATGCTGGAAATCTAATATCAAAACAAACAATGCTGGAAATCTAATATCAAAACAAACAATGCTGGAAATACTCAGTAGGTCAGGGCAGATGTGTGGACAGAGAAGAAACATTTCAGGTTGAAAACCTTTTATCAGAATTGGAAAGGAGAAGCAAGAAGCTTGTTAAGCTGTAGGTAAAATGAGTGAGGGAGAGAGAGCATGTCTCTGATAGAGTAAAAATAGATTAACCATGGTGATAAACTGTAAAAGGTTTGTTGAACGCCTTCACTCCATCCAAAACATGCAAGATTTCACAGTGGCCAACAACTTTAATTCCAATTCCCAGTCCCTTTCTGACATGTCAGTCCATGGCCGCCTCTACTGCCGTGATGAGGCCACTTTCAGGTTGGAGGAGAAACACCTCAATATTCCATCTGGGTAGCCTCCAAACTGATGGCATGAACATCAAATTCTCTAACTTGCAGTAATATTTCCCTTTCCCCCTTCCCTCTTCTATTCTTCACTCTGGTTCCCCTTTACCTCTTCTCTTTTACTTGTCTGCCTTGCCTGCCCCTGGTGCCCCACCTCCTTCCCTTTCCTCCATGCTCCACTCTCTTCACCTATCAGATCCCTTCTTTTCCAGCCTTTATCTTTTCCACCTATCACTTACCACTTACTACTTGAAACCCCTCCCCCACCCATAGGGTTCACCTATTACCTTCGAGCTCATACTCCTTCTCTGCCCTACTTTCTTATTCTGACTTCTTCCCTTTTCCTTTCCAGTCCTCGTGAAAGGCCTCAGCCTGAAACATAGGCTGTTCATTCATTTCCATAGATGCTGCCTGAGCTGCTGAATTCCTCCAGTATTTTGTATGTGCTACTCTGGATTGCCAGCGTCTGCAGAATCTCTTGGATTAGCTGTAAACAGTTGTCTGGTTACTGTGAATAGGAGCATTTAGAGAGTGAGAATATGGACAAAGTATCATAGACATAAGATTATAGGAATTGTGCAATGCAGAGCAAGAAGATGTGCTGGGCAGGTTTGGCAAGGCATGATGACTTCCAATGAAATATAATGAAAATAAAAGGGGAAATAACAAAGCTGAGCCAATATGGATGACTGAAATTGTTAAACTAATTTTGTAGAATTCATACTGAGTGCAGAAGGATGTAGTGAACCCAGACAGAATATAGGCTGTTGATCTTCAAGCTCGTGTTGGGCCTTTTTAACAGACCAGGGTGCCACATACTGTTTGAGTTGGGATGGAGAATTAAAGTGGCCAGTTTAAATCCAGTTTAGCTTGATTACTTGATACATCTGTGGGTAAAATAAACTTAATTTTATAATTAAATTATAAAATTATAATTGACAGAACTATAATTTGGGATGAAAATTCATATATCAAATTGGTGTGTCACCATCTTGAATTATTTCATGTATGTAATCTGAAAATCAGAATTCTGTAATTCATGTTCTGCCAATATTGCATAAAATGATTGAAATTGCAACACATGAAATTAGTGGCATAATGTAATTCATGAAATTCTAAGTGGTTATGCTACATTTTACTTTTGCATTTGAAGTTAAAGCAACAAAAAATAATTAATTTTATATTTTACAGTGAGATCACAGATTTCCACAATTACAGTAGCAACTTTCAACACCACTGTAGCCTCGTTCAATGTGGGATATTCGGATTTCTTCAGTGAACACATGCGAAAACTATATAACCAAGTGGCTATACCGGAATTGCCCCATGAGCCACTGGCATGTGCCAACTTGCCCCGCAGTCTGACTGATTCCTGTATAAACTATACCTGCCTTGAAGAAACAGAAAACATGGAAGGAACTAACAACTTTGTCAAGAAAAATGGAATGCTTGATCTAATGGTAAAGTTTTATGATAAAACAATCACTTTGGCTTTGGAAAGTATTAAGTGAGTCCGAAGAATTAAGATTTTAGTTATTTTATATTTAAATCTTTTACAGAAAAAAGTGATTTTTAAAGCATCCATTAGTATTTTGTGAATGCTTACAGTCTTAATTTGAAATTGTTCATTTCAAATCCTGTATTACTTTAAGTATGAAATAATAGAGTAACAACTTTGATTTATTGAAGCAACACACACAAAATGCTGGCGGAACTCAGCAGGCAGGCAGCATCAATGGAAAAAAGTACAGTTGATGTTTCGGGCTGAGACCCTTCAGCAGGACTGGAAAAAAAAAGATGAGGTCTAGAAGCACAAGGTGATATGTGAAAGCGGGGTGGGCGGATGAAGTAAAGAGCTGGGAAGTTGGTGAAAGAGATACAGGGCTGGAGAAGGGCGGATCTAATAGGAGAAAACAGAAGACCATGGAAGAAAGAAAAGGGCGGAGGAGCACCAGAGGGAGGCGATGGGCAGGCCAGGAGATACATACGGTGAGAGAGGGGAATAGTGGGGGAGGGGGGGTGACATTTCCAGAAGTTCAAGAAATTGATGTTCATGCCATCAGGTTGGAGACTTCCCAGATGGAATATAATGTTTTATTCCTCCAACCCGAGTGTGGTCTCATCTTAACAGTGGAGGAGACCGCAAGTTGACATATTGGGATGGGAATGGGAAGTGGAATTAAAATGGGTGGCCACTGGGAGATCCCGCTTTTTCTAGCAGAAGGAGCATGGGTCCTTGGCAAAGCAGTCTCCCAATCTACGTCGGGTCTCACCAACATACAGGAGGCCACACCAAGAGCACCGGACCCAGTATATGACCCCAGCAGACTCACAAACATTGCCTCACCGGGAACGAGTGTTTGCAACCCTGAATGATAGTGAGGGAGGAGGTGAAAGGGCAGGTGCAGCACCTTTGCTTGCAAGGACAAGTACCAGGAGGGAGATCAGTGGGGAGGGATAAATAGACAAGGGAGTTGCATAGTGAGCGATCCCTGTGGAAAGCAGAAAGTGGGGGGAAGGGAAAGATGTGCTTGGTGGTGGGATGGTGGTGGTGGAAATGGAAGGGTCTTGGCCTGAAACGTCGACTGTTTATTCATTTCCATAGATGCTGCATGATCTGCTGAATTGCTCCAGCATTTTGTGTGTATTGTTCTGGATTTCCAGCATCTGCCGAATCTCTTGTGTTTTCTGTTTTGCAAATATTCTATACTTTTTCAGACGTTTATATTTTACCAGAAATTTCTAATTACAATTTATATACTGTTGCCACAAGTTTGTGCACTTGCACATAGTACATTGAACATCAGAATTCCAATCAGTTATAAGGAACAAAACTGAAGTTGTAATTATTAATGCTCATCTTGGCCATCTCTGTGAATCAGTGAATTGTAGTAAAATACAAGCTGGTTTAATGACACATGGAAACTACTCAGGTTTTTGGATAATGAAATATCAAAGGAATGGGATTAAATCAGGAAAGCAGCTGTGAGATAGAAGAGCAAGCATGAGCTTATGGAATGGTGGACCAGTTTTTGAGGTACTGAATGTCTTCTACTTCCATTTCTTATGCTTTTCAATGAGCAGTGATGTTTCCATTTCCTTTTCTGCTATGGAGAAGGTGTGGTGATATCAGACCTATAGCAGCTGTATGCAATGCCAAATTAACAAAAGACATAGCTGAGACCATAACTAAAGTTGTATATTGTAGGTATTTTAAAAACTTCACAAATTTGCCCATGATGCTCAATATAAATTTTCTTTCCAGAAACTGTAAGTTCTTGAAATCTTGACTTGCACCTCTAGAGTATGGTGCAGATGACCAAAGGAAAATGGTAATGAAAGTATTTGTATGTTTAACTCATTTATTTATTGATCAGCTAAGGGTATTAGAACTTGGTGCTCAAAACTCACCTCCGGTACAGAAATGCTGTTGTATTCTTGCCGGTGGTTAAGAGTGAAAGTGTAAGTTAGTGCTTCATGGGATTGAGACGACAGAGATCTGAGGGCTACTACATGCAACACAACAGGTTGGCATGCAGAAACAGTGAGTATCAGGAAGGCTGGCAGGAGGGTGATTTACATTGCATGGGGTATGGAGGCTAAAAGACAGGCAATTTATAATGGAATGGAAGTGTTGTTGAGGCCAAGGTGGAATTATATTCATAGAGTCATACAGCATTTAAAAAGGCCCTTTTACCAACCTTGTTCATGCTGATCAAAATACCCATATAAACTAGTTCCACCCACTTGCATAAATAGGCCACAATTTTATCAAACAGCAGAGCAGGCTCAGGAGGACAATTAGCCTCTAGGTCCTGTTTGTTTGTCTACAATACAGGGTTATCCTGAAAAAGAGTAAGTTGAAGAAATAGTTATTTATCTGTTATGTCGATTGTGCTGCTGAACCACAGGATCAGCTTGATTTTGATATCTGCACCAGTGCTTTGCAAGCATATAAATTAAGTATATGTATTAAGAATATTCAAAGCCACTGTCCATTGTTCTCATGAGAGAGAGTTCCAAAGATTCAAGACACTCTAAAAGAAAAACTTTTGCCTCATTTTTATTTTACATGTGCAGCCCTTTAGTTTTAAACTGTGTTTCTTTTTCTAAATCCTTTCAAAAGAGAAAATATCTTGTCCACATTGACTGAATTAAACCACTCAGTATCTTACTGGATTCAATTCATCTCCTTGCTTTTCTGAACGCTTGTGGAGATGAGTATAGTCTGGTAAGCCTTTGCTCATAAGGTAATCTGCCAATTCCAGGTATCAATCTAGTAGGCCTTATCTATTCTGCTAAAGCATTTATACCCTTCTTTAAATAAGGAGACCAATAGTGAAAGAGTATTCCACTTCGCCCCCTTAAGATTCTTAGTAAGAATCTAGAAGAGCACTTGAATTGTCTAAGCTGTGGACTAAGTACTGGAAAATGGGACAAATACATGCTGTATGAGTCTACTCTGGTCAGCGTGGAGATGGTGAGCTGAATAGCATGTTTCTGTACTCTGTCTCTATATAGTTTCATTAATACCCTATAAAACTGAACCAAACTCACTAATTTTAGTATTTAATTTCAGTTGCAATAAACACATGTTTTATCAGCTTTCCTAATTGATCACTGTTCTTTTATGAATCATACATTTGGATACTCATCTACCATATTCATATTTTCCCATTATTATTTCTCCAGAATTACTCTGTATCTCTCTTTTTACATTATTATAGAAACTCTTTCTATTTGCTCTCTTATTTCTGTTTTTATTGTGCACGCTAACTTTTACAGAATTAGTATTTTAAGCTTTATTTTAGCCAGTCTTTGCCTGGTTTTAACATTCTTTCCAATATTCTGGCCTGCCTCTTGCCTTTGCAGATTTAAGCATTTGTTTCTTTCTTTAAGCTTGATGATATCATTGACTTCTTGTAATCATGGATGATGGGTATTTTTCTTTGCAATTTTCTTTATTAATTGGAATGTATTTATTCTCTGCCACCAAACCGCAGTTAAGTACTCGCTTAGTCTAATTTGCCAGTTCACTGTATTTGCTCTGCTTTTTGTACCTTCATAATTGTCATTTAACTTTCAGGTCATCAATTTTATTTCATTGCCCTCTTACTAAGTCTTGTGCAGTTTGCTTTCTGATTGGCTCGAGAAGGAACTATTCTAAGAAACTATGTTTTCTGAGCTGTTGTTGTTCATCTTACGTTTCTGGACTTTATGTAACTTTCTGAAGTTCCCATTTTTTCTTTCCTTGCATTCTCTCCTTCTGTGGAGTTGCTATTAGAAGACCTGTATATCACATCAACTAATAATTTATTGCCATGATTATTCTTATCTCCATGCAAACTTCTTCAAAATCCTGGATTCCTGATCTTCTCTTGGGTTATCCCTACCTTTTACACTGTCTTTAATTAATGGAGTTGTTCCTTCACCTTTTCCTAGCTTCTTGTCTTTCCTAAATGTCACGTATCCTTCAACATAGAAGGTGCAGACGATGTCTTAAATTAATACCTTTGGTATTCACAGAGGAAACAGACATTGTGGTTTGGAGAAGTAAGTAAAGGGGTAGGTGAAAGTCTAGTTTCCATAAATAAAGAGGAGCTACTCAATGAGTAAGCTTAGAGATGGACCAGGTAGAAATTTTCCCAGTTAGTTAGAAGAGGCAAGGAAAAAGATTGCTGGAGCTCTTGCTGAGATTTGTAATCTTTGATGGCCACAGGTGAGGTAGCAGATGATAGGATGACAGCAAATGTGGTCATATTTACCTGCTAACACGGCAGCTAAGAGCCTGGTAAATACAGGCTTGTGAATCTAATGTGAGGGAAAATGCTGAGAAAAAATCTGCAGGAGAAAATTAATGATCGCTTGGAAAGATGGGAACTAATCAGTGTCAGCCAAGATGGCTTTGTAAGGGATAGATTCTGCCTGATCAATTTGGTTAACCTATTCTCAAAGAGGAAACTAGAATGTTTTGGTGAGAGCAGGACAGAGGATGTGGAAGCAAGATTATTAAATTTATGGATGTCAAGAAAACTGGCAAAATATTGATAGTATGGAAGGCCCCTATAATGCAGAGAGGTATTGGTGAAATGAGCTGATGGTGTTTAATCCAGACAAACATGAAAAGATGCACTTTGGGAGTACTAGTGAAGCTAGGGCATACAGCAAATCATGAATGATAAGTTCTTTCATAGTACAGAAGAGCAGGAGGTCCTTGGGGACAAATCCATCGATCCTTGCAGGTGGTAACACAGAGAGGTTCGGAAGACACACGTGATGCTGTCCTTCATTATGCCAGAATGCTGTTTCTGGATTTAATTACGACATTCAACCCTATTCTAGAGACATTGATGAAGGAACTGTTACTTCTCAATCTAAACACACCACTGTGCAACCAGGTGTTAGGCATCCTAACCAACAGACCTCAGATAGTCAGCATGTACAACTGCTTCTCCCTCCCCATCATCCTCAACATGGGTGCCCCCCAGGGCTGTGTACTGAGCCCACCGCTGTACACACTGATCACAAGACTGAGTGGCCAGTCATCAGGTTCATCACATTGTCAGGTTTGCTGATTACACCACAGTAGTTGGGCTTACTACAAGCAACAATAAGACTGCCAACAGAGAGGAGATGGAAGCTGTTTAGGCCTGGTGCCAGGCAAATGACCACTTTCTCAATACCAGCAAGTCGAAGGAGATGGTTATCGACTTCAGGAAAACTCGCACCATTCACATCGATGGCACAGCAGTGGAAACTGCGAGCGGTTTCAAACACTGAGAGTGCACATTTCGCATAACCTGTCACGGTCCCTGAACACGTTTCCCACCGTCAAGAAAGCCACTAGTGCCTCTACTTTCTGAGGAGGTTGAAAATAACTCTGCACATCAGAACTCACGACCTGCTGCGTAGTTGAGAACATCTTAACATGTGTGGAATGGAAGCTGCGGCTGACAGGAAAGCTTTACAATGGGTAGTTAAAACTGCCGAACTCATCACCAGCACCAACCGACCTGCTATCAAGGGCATATATACAGAAAGATGCCAGAAGAAGGATAGCAATATCATGAATGATACCACCCACTCTGCTCCTGGCCTGTTTGTCCCGCACACATTAGGGAAGAGGCTATGTAGCTTCCTCACCAGTCACTAGACTCAAAATCAGTCACTTGCTCAAGCCCTCAGACCTCTACCATTAAAACCCACGATACTTCTATGTACAGATACTCCTGTATATAGCGTTACTTTTTGTACCTGCAATCAGTCTATGTATAGAAGCTAATTTTATGTATTTATATTTATTATAATTTTGGGTGCCAAGTCTTTATGTATATTTAAGGCAGTGGTTGATAGATTCTTGATTGGTCAGGGCATGAATGGATACAGGGAGATGGCAGGAGATTGGGGCTGAGAGGGATATTGGATCAGCCATGATGAAATGGCGGAGCAGACTCGATGGGCCAAGTGGCCTAATTCTGCTCCTATATCTTATGGCAGATGGAATTCAATCCCCAAAAGTGTGAAATGATGCACTTTGGAAAATCAAACTTGAAGGCAGAGCACAAGATCAAAGGCAGGATTCTTAGCAGTGTGGTGGAACAGAGGGATCTTGGGGTCCAAGTACATAGATCCCTCATAGTTGCTGCACAAATTGTTGGGGGGGTTTAAGAGAGCATGTAGTGTGCTGGCCTTTGTTAGTCAGGGGATTGTGTACAAGACCAGTGAGGTAATGTTGCAGTTCTATCAAACTCTGCTTAGACCACAATTAGAGTATTGTGTTCATTTCTGGTCACTTCATTATAGGAAAGATGTAGAAGCTTTAGAGTGGGTGCAGAGGAAATTTATCAGGATGCTGCCTAAATTAGAGATGACAGACATAGAGTATTAGAAAACAGCCACAGAAACAAGTACTTTAGGCCATATACTCTATGCCAAGCTATTAATCTGCTGATTTCTATTGACCTGCACCCTGACCATAACCCTCCATACCCCTGTCGTTCGTGTACCTATCCAAATTTCTCTTAAGTGTTGATTTGGAACCCGCATCCACCACTTGCACTAACAGCTCGTTCCACACTCTCACCACCCTGAGTTCCCTCTCATTTTCCCCCTTAAACATTTCACCTTTCACCCTTAACCCATGACCTCTAATCATAGTCTCACCTAGCCTCAGTGGAAAAAGCCTGCTTGCGTTTGCCTTATCTATACCCCTCATAGTTTTGTGTACCTCCCTCAATCTTTTGAATTCCAGGGAATAAAGTACAAATCTAATCAACATTTCCCTATAACTCAAGTCCTGAAGTCCCCACAACATCCTTGCAAATTTTCTCTGCACTCTTTCAGTCTTATTTACATCTTTCATGTAGGTAGGTAATGAAAACTGCACACAATTCTCCAAATCAGGCCTTGAAAACGTTTCATAAAATTTCAACATAACATCCCAACTCCTGCAATCAGTACATTGATTTATGAAGGCCAATGTGCCAAAAGTTTTCTTTACAATCTTATCCACCTGTGATACCATTTTCAAGGAATAATGGATCTGTATCTCCTGTTCTGTCAGTTCTACCACACTCCTCAGTGCCCTACTGCTCACTGTGTCCTACCCTGGTTTGTCCTCACAAAGTGCAACATCTCAGACTTGTCTGTATTAAATTCCATCTGCCATTTTCAGCCCATTTCACCAGCTGGTCCAGATCCTGCTGCAAGCTTTGATAGCCATCCTTGCTATCCACAGCACCCCCAATCTCGGTGTCGTCCATAAATTTGCTAATCCAGTTTACCACATCATCATCCAGATTGTTGATATAAGTGACAAACAACAATGGACCCAGCACTCCACTGGGCCTCCAGTCAAAGAGTAACTGTCTGCAACCACTCTCTGGCTTCTTCTGCGAAGCCAATGTCTAATCTAATTTGCCACCTCATCTCTAATACCAAGCGACTGAACCTTCTTCCAGCCTCCCACGACTGACCTTGTCAAAGGCTTTGCTAAAGTCCATGTAGAGAAAATCCATCAACTTTCCTGGTAACTACCTCAAAAAAACTCTATAAGATTTGGTTAGACATGACTTAGCACACACAAATCCATGTTGAGTATCCTTAAATAGTCCCAGTCTAGCCAAATACTGATTTGTCTGGTCTCTTAGAATACCTTCCAATAATGTTTTTCCTTGGAGCGACGTAGGATGAGAGGTGACCTGATAGAGGTGTATAAGATGATATGAGAGGCATTGATTGTGGAATTGTGGATAGTCAGAGGCTTTTTCCCAGGGCTGGAATGGCTAACACAGGTGGGTACAGTTTTAAGGTGTTTGGAAGTAGGTACAGAGGAGATGTCCGGGGCAAGTTTTTTACACAGAGAGTGGTGAGTGCCTGGAATGGGCTGCCGGCGACGGTGGTAGAGGTGGATACAATAGGGTCTTTTAAGATACTCCTGGACAGGTACATGGAGCTCAGAAAAATAGAGGACTATGGGTAACCCTAGGTAATTTCTAAGGTAAGGACATGTTCGGCACAACTTTGTGGGCCAAAGGGCCTGTATTGTGCTGTAGGTTTTCTATGTTTCTATGTAACTTGCTCATTTACTGGCCTGTAATTTCCTGGATTATTCCTAGAACCTTTCTTAAACAATGGAACAACATTAGCTATCCCCCAATCCTCTGGCACCTCGACCATGGCTGAAGATGTTTTAAATATCTTTGTTAGGGCCTCTGCAATTTCTACACCAGCTTCCCACAGAGTATGAGGGAACACCTTGTCAGACTCTGGGGATTTATTGACCCTTATTTGCCTGAAGGCAGCAAACACCTCCTCCTTTGTGATCGATATACGGTCCATGACCTCACTGCTGCTTTGCCTCATTTCTATAGACTGTGTGTCCACCTCTTGAGTAAAGGCAGATGCAAAAATTTCATTTAAGATCTCCTCCATCTCTTTCAGCTCCATGCATAGAATACACTCTCATCTTCCAATTTTGTCCCTTGCTATCATTTTGCTCTTAATATATCTGTGAAAGCCCTTAGGCTTCTTCTTCTCCCTGTCTGCCAGAGAAATCTTATGCCATGTTTTAACCCTCCTGATTTCCTTGTGTTCTTTTGCATTTCCTATACTCCTCAAGTACTTCATTTGTTCATTTCTGCCTATATTTGCTATGCACCTCCTTTTTCTTAACCAGGGCCTTAATAGCACTCAAAAACTAAGGTTCCATAAACCTGTTATCCTTGCCTTTTCTGATAGGAACATACAAACTCTCTCAAAATTTCACTTTTGAAGGTCTCCCACTTACCAAATACACTTTTGCTGGAAAACAACCTGTCCCAATCCACACATGCCAGATCCTTTCTGATACCATCAAAATTGACCTTTCCCTAATTTAGAATCTCAGCCTGAGGACCAGACCTAACCTTTTCCATAATTATCTTGAAACTATTTGGCATTATGATCACCAGTTGCAAAGTGTTCCTCTACACAAACTCCTGTCAGCTGCCTGTCTCATTCCCTGAGATCTAGGGAGATCTAGTATCGCATTCTCTCCAGCTGGGAATTCTAGGTACTGATTGAGGAAACTTCCCTGAACACATTTGACAAACTCTTTTCCCATCCAGCTCTTTTACAGTATGGGATTCCCAGTTAATATATGGAAAGTTAAAATCACCTACAATATACTATCAGAACCTTATGTTTTGTGCAGCAGCATGTGATCTCTCTATAAATTTGCTCCTCTATAACCCAAGGACTGTTGGGTGGTCTATAATATAATCCCGTTAGCATGGTCATCCATTTCTTATTCCTCAGTTCCAGCCATATAGCTCAATAGATGAGCTCTCCAGTTAGCCCTAACTGAGCACTGCCTTGACATTTTCCCTGACTAGTAATGCCACCCCACCCCCTTTTCCCTCACAGTCTGTCATACCTAAAACAATAGAAACCCAGAACATTGAGCTGCTAGTCCTGTCCTGCCACCCCCTTGCAGCAGCAGCAAATCTTCCCGTTATCATATTAGTTCTCTTCAGTTCAGGTACATAATGTCCCTTCTGTACAGGTGCCACCTTCCCTGGAAGAGAGCCTAATGCTCCAAAAAGCTGAAGCCCTCCTTCCCTGCACCACCTCCTTGGCTGTGTATATGATCTTCCTATTATGGTCTCTTTTTCACATGGCATGGTTAACGATCCCGAGTTCACAACCCTGGAGGGCCTGTCCTTTAACTTAGCACCTGAGTCCCTGAACTCACTTTGCAGGACCTCATCACCCATCCTACCAATGACGTGGACCACGGCGTCCAGCTGCTTATCCTCCCACTTAAGAATTTTGTGGACTTGGTCCGAGATGTCCATCACCCAGAATGCAACACCATTCAGGAATCTCATAATCATCCTCAGAACCTCCTTTCTGTTCCCCTAACCAATGAGCCCCCCATATCTACAGTTCACCCTTTCTTTCCCCCTTCCCTTCTGAGCCACAGAGCCAGACTCACTGCCAGAGACCTGACTGCTGTGGCTTTCCCCTGCTAGGTCATTCTCCCCCTTCCCTCCCCCCCCCCACAGTATCCAAAGTGTTGAGGGAAATGGCCACAGGGATACTCAGCACTAGGTGCCTATCCCCTTTTGCCCTCTTCCCAGTCACCCAGGTACCTGTGTCCTGCATTTTGACTGTAATTACCTCCCTTCGAGTCCTGTCTATCAGCTTCTGAAATGATCCAGTGTTCATTCAGTTCCAGTTCCGATTCCTTAACACAATCTGTCAGAAGCTGCAGCTGGATGCACTTCTTGCAGGTGTAGTCATCAGGCATACTGGCAGCCTCCCGGCCTTACCACATCCCATAACAGGAGCATTCCACTATCCTGGCTGGCATCACCACTACTCTAAGTGTGCAATAAGAAAGAAAGAATAACAAAAAAAAATCCACTTAGAGCCTATGGCTCTCTTCGCCGAAGTCTCAGTGAGCCAACTCCCCACTCTAACACTGACCCATTCACACAATGGCTGCTCTGCTTAAACCTGACTTCTTTTTATTGGTCCTTGCCAAGTGTCTTAATTATGCACAATCCATTGTCTCCTCAGAAACTATGGTGTGCAAAGTGTGCTGAATGCTCCCGATCCCTTCTTTTAAACTCTGTCTCCTCGGGAGCTGTGGCATACAAAAGAATAGGTTTTCTGAAGAAAGGTTGAGTGAGTTAGAGCTTTTCTCTTTGGAGACAAGGCAGAGGAGAGGTGATTTTTATAGAGACATGTAAGATTATGAGAGGCACAAACAGAGTGGACAGCCAGCGCCTTTTTCCCAGGACAACACTGGCCAATACCAGAGGATATCCATTTAAAGCAAGTGAAGGAATGTTTAGGGGAGATGTCAGAGGTAGCCTTTTTTACACAGAGAGTGGTAAGTGCCTGGAATGCAATGCTGGGGTTGTTGGCAGAGGCTGATATAAAAGGGACACTTAAGAGATTCATAGATAGGTACATGGATATAAGGAGGGCTCTGGCTCTGTCGGAGGGAAGGATTCGACTGATTGTGGAATAGGTTTATATCAATTCGCATAACATCATGGGCTGGAAGGCCTGTACTGTGCTGTACTGTTATATGCTCTATGCCATAGGAAGGGTAGCACTGGAGAGAGTGCAGAGCAGATTCACTAGAATGTTGCCTGGCATGGAGCCATTCAGTTATGGGGAGAGACTGGAGAAGCAAGATCTGTTTGGAGGTATGGAGGGAAGACTGGTGCAGGGTTCTGAGTTGGATGATCAGCCATGATCATACTGAATGGCGGTGCAGGCTCGAAGGGCCAGATGGCGTACTACTGCACCTACTTTCTATGTTTCTATGTTTTTCCTGGACAGTAGCAGATTAAGGAGGGACATGATTGGATTGTATAGAGCTGTGAAGAGGTATAGATCGGGTAGACTTCAGGCAACTTTTTCCTCTATCAGACACAGATAAAACTGGAAGATACAGATTTTCGTTAAAGGGGGAGAGATATAGAGGGGATGTAAGAGTCAACCACCTTCATCCGGAGAGTGGCAAGTGCCTGAAATGCACTGCCAGAAAATACTTGAGGCTGAGCTGCTGACTGTATTTAAACAGTGTCTTGATGACCAGGGGCAGTGGACCATGTGCTGCTGGAATATAGAATGAATATGGAAGGGTGCCCACTGTTCAGTATGAAAACAGGCAATTCAACGTGAATGAGTTGGGCTGAATAGCCGATTTCCATGCTGTGAGATTCGATAATACATGTTCAATATTCAGATCACCCTGTACATCATCTTGCAGTCTTGGTAATGGCTATCAGATCGCTGTGATTTTTCTTTGAACTTTGTTAAGTGCTGTTAAGGCATTGATTTTTTTTTTCTTAATGTTATTTAATTTTAGTACGTCAAAGTAAGTATAATGTTTAATATTTTTAGAGTATATATCTTTTTGAATTGTTTGTAAAGTTCAGTATTTGTCACAAAATAAGTGTATGACAACTGGAAGCTTTTTAAAAGTGATTAGAGCAGCTTCAGGATCCACTCTCAGAAATTTAATTTGGCAGGGAGATGAGAACCGGAGTGATAGGGCTGAGGATGGGGCAGTTGGTTTACAAGTAGATGCAGTGTGTCGTGAGACTGTGAGGAAGGACAAGCAGATGAAGGGGCAAAATTGCAGTCAGTGGGGTGAGTTGAAGGGCGAAATCGAAGAGGGTAATGCATACAGGACTGAAGGTGGTCTATTTGAATGTATGCGGTATACAGAGTAAGGTAGATGGTCTTGTAGTGCAGTTAGAGACTGGCAGGTATTATGTCGGCATCACTGAGTTGTGTCTTTAAGAAGGTCATAATTGGGAGTTTAACATCCAAGGATACACATTGTATCAAAAAGGACAGGCAGGTCAGCAGAGGGTGTGAGATGGCTCTGTTGGAAAAAAATTAAATCAAATTCTTAATTCTTAAAACAGGTGAAGTAGGATTCAAAGGTGTAGACTCCTTGTGGGTAGAGTTAAGAAACTGCAAGAGTAAAAAAAAAACCCCGATGGGAGTTATATACAGACCTCTGAACCGTAGCCAGGATGTGGGATATAAATTACAATGGGAGATAGAAAAGGCATTTAAAAAGGGTAATTTATGATAGTCATGGAGGATTTCAATACGCAGATGTATTGGGAAAATCAGGTCAGTGCTGGATCCCAAGAGAGAGAATTTATTAAATATCTACAAGAAGCCTTTTTAGAACAGTTTGCAGTTGAGCCCACTAGGTGAAGTGCAAATCTGGATTGGGTGTTGTGTAATAAACCAGATTGATTAGTGAGCTTAGTAAAAGATCTGTTGGGCTGCATGATCATAATATGATAGAATGCACCTTGCAGTTTGAGAGAAAGATAAAGTCAGATATATCAGTATCAGAGCGAAGTAAAGGGAATTACATGAGAGAGGAACTGGCTAAAATTGATTGCAAGGGGACTATAGCAGGGATGATGGCACAACTGCAATGGCTGGAGTTTCTGGGAACAATTCGGAAAACTCAGGATAGATAGATCGCAAAAATGAAGAAGTATTCTAAAGGGAGGATGAGGCAACCATAAATGACAAGGGAAGTCAAAGACAACATAAAAGGAAAAAGAGAGGGCATAAAATTTAGCAAAAATTAGAGAGAAGTTAGAGGTTTGGGGAGATTTTAAAAACCAACAAAGGCAACTAAAAAGATGTGAACATTTGAAATATGAAGGTAAGCTAGCCAATAATATGAAAGAGGATACCAAAAGTACTTCCAGATATATAAAGAGTAAAAGTGAGGTGAGAGTGTACAGTATAGGTATCGGACAACTGGAAAATGGCACTGGAGAGTAATGGGAGCAAAGAAATGGCAGATAAACTTAATAAGCATTTTGTGTCAGTTTTCACTGTGGAAGACAGCTAGCAGTATACCAGAAATTTGAATGTTAGGGCAGAGGTGAGTGTAGTTGCTTTTACTAAGGAGAAGGTGCTTGGGAATCTGAAAGGTCTGAAAGTAGTCAAGCAACCTGGACCAGATGGACTTTACCCCAGGGTTCTGAAAGTGATACCTGAAGAGATTGTGGAGATATTTGTAATGATCTTTCAAGAATCACTGGATTCTAGAATGGAACTGGAAAGCTGGAAAATTGCAAATGCCACACCACTATTTAAGAAAGGGGTTGGGATGCAGAAGGAAGGAAATTATAGGCCAGTTAGTCAGACATCAGTGGTTGGGAAGACATGGGAATCCATTATTAAGGATGTAATTTCAGTGTACTCGGAATCCAAAGTCAGCATGGTTTCCATGAGGGGAGATCTTGCTGACAAATTTGTTGAAATTTTTTTGAAGAATTAACCGGCAGGATAGACAAAGAAGAGTCAGTGGATGTTGTTTATTTGGATTTTCAGAAGGCTTTTGACAAGGTGTTTCAAATGAGACTGCTTAACAAGCAAGAGTCCATGATATTATAGGAAAGATACTGGCATGGATAGAAGATTGGCTGATTGCAAGTGACAAAGAGTGGGAATAAAGGGGGCCTTTTCTGGTTGGCTGCCAGTGACTGGTGGTGTTCCGCATGGGTCAGTATTGGGACCGCCTCTTTTCACGTTATATGTCAATGATTTGGATGACAGAAAATCATAGCCCTGTGGCCAGTTTTGCAGATGATAGGAGGATAGGTGGTGGGGCAGGTAGTGTTGAGAATGGTATGAAGATCAGTTTCTCATTCTGGTTAAAAAAAAACTATTTTGCTCCCCCTCCACTTCCCCTCTTAGTCTATTCCCCACTCTGACCTCTTACTTTTTCTCACCTACCTATCATCTCTACCTGGATCTCTCCCCCCGCCCCGCCCCCGTTCCATTTCTGCTATGGTCCGCTCTCCTCTTCTATTGGATTCCAGCCGTGTATCTTTCCTATCCACCTGGCTTCACCTATCACCTTCTAGCTAGCCACCTTCCCCCCCCCCCCACCTTTTTATTTCATTGTCTTCCCCCTTCCTTTCCAGTCCTGCAGGAGGGTCTCGGCCTGAAGCTTCAGCTGTTTATGCATTTCCATAGATGCTGCCTGACCTGCTGAGTTTCTCCAGCATTTTGTGTGTGTGGCTTTGGTATGTAGGATGTAGGGAGTCTGCAGAAGGACATGGACAAATTGGGAGAATGGGCAAAGAGGTGGCAGATGGAATATAGTGTGGGGAAGTGTATGGTTATACACATTAGTCGAAAGAATATATGTGTAGACTCTTTTCTAAATGGAGAAAAATACAGAAATCTGAGGTGCAAAGGGACTTGGGAGTCCTTGTGGAAGATTCCCTAGACATTAATTTCAAGATTGAAAGTACGTTTATTTTTGAAGTATGTATGTAGTATACAACCCTGATATTTGTCTTCCCCTTGCGGGTTGTGTCAATGGTAAGGAAGGCAAATGCAATGTTAGCATTCATTTTGAGGGGACTAGAACATAAGAGCAAGGATGTAATGCTGTGGCTTTATCAGGCATTGGTCAGACCATACGGAGTATTATGAGCAGATTTGGGGCTCTTATCTACAAAAAAATGTGCTGGCTTTGGAGACATTCTAGAAGAGAGGTACACAAGACTGATTCTGGGTAATGAAAGGATTAACGTTTGAGGAGCTTTTGATAGCTCTGGGCTTATACCGGCTGGACTTTAGAAGAATAAGAGGCGGGATCTCATTGAAATCTGATGAATGTTGAAAGAGTGGATGTGAAGAGAATGTTTCCTATAGTGGTTGAATCTTTGACCATAGGGCACAGCCTCAGAATAGAGGGATGTCCATATAGGACACAGATGAGAAGGAACTTATTTAGCGAGAGAGTGGTGAATCTGTGGAATCATTGCCTCAGATGGCTTTGGAGGTCAAGTCTTTGAGTATATTCAAAGTGGAGTTTGATAGATTCTTGATTATTCAGGGCATCAATGTTAACAGGAAGAAGGGATTTAAGAGGGATAATAAATCAGCCATGATGGAATAGCAGAGCAGACTCAATGGGTCGAATGGCCTAATTCTGCTCTATATTTTATGATCTTATTTAGTTGCTGCTCCTTGACATTTAGCTTTGTAGGATAATTGTGGTAATGAGGCTTTGAGTTTAATTACAGTTGTATGGTAACAAAGATTAAATGAGTCTGTCAAAATCACAAGCCAAATGGAGCATGATTCAAGCTGTTTTTGACTGTTCAAATGTATGAACTGTGACAATTTCTGGCAATGAAATTTGTAAATGGATATTTTTTGTATCTTTTAGGTCATTCTGAAAGCTTTATTCATGGTGCTTAACCATGATATTAGTTCTCGGATATGTGATGTTGGGCTAAACATTATAGACTGCTTGCTGCAATTGGATGTGGTTCAAATAGTGGATAAGAATTACAAAACTGCAGAAAACAAGGAGAATAATGTAGGTGACAAGTGGCAGAAAGATGCAGCCAATCATCAGCGAGGAGCACCAGGAGGGTCATCCAGTGCATTTCCAGCTGCACCAGAGGAAGGAGTTGGAAGTGCGGCTGCAAGTGGAGGCAGAGGAGGTGGTGGAGGAGGAGACGATGGAAACAAAAAAAGCGGAAGTCTAGAGGTTTGTTGTTATTTACAATGTTCAGAGTATAAAAGTTTCAAACTTGTGAAATATAGCATTTCATTCTTAAGCTAATCAGAAATGAGGTACTTTGAATTGTTAATTTGTAGTTATTGTTAAATGGGGTCTATGATTTGACATTACAGTGCAAGTGTAGTGGTCCTGCAAAGATATTGGAGAAATATTCATGTTTTAAGCTGCTTTCAAATACAAAAAAAGGTCAAATGAAGATCCTTTTGGATAATGTTTTTGTTTAAGCAGATGTACTAAAATGCCATTCACCAGTATATCTTCTAATGAAAGTAATAACCTGTAATTTAGAAACTTTAAACTGCTTTTAGTTCTTGTGATAAGATATTTCAAAACTAGTTGGATTTCCCACTGGCACAATGTTTCTTTCAATATTTCAGAACATGTTGAAGTAGATCTGATGACCTAAAATGATTGACCACTTGCCCTTGGACCATGTTTTTTCTCCCCCAGTGTGAACTTTGTCACAACCTTAGAGCTCTGAGCTCAATGTTGTAGCACTGGGGAAGGTAGGGACCATTTCAATGCAAGTCGCTGGCTACATTTGCAGCAAGACTTTGACAGTTGGTGAGGCCCTATTCCCCAGACTCTCTGGATCTCAAAGCTGAAATTGAAATTGAACGTGAATGTCAAAGACATTTGAAAATATTTGTGTACCTTGCAAAAAGATGATATTTGATATGTAAAAGATCATATAAAATGTAGAAAAATTAACTTTATAAAACATGAAGACTCATGCCTAAAAAAATTGACCAATATTTCAATAAACTTAATTAAAAAAAGGACACAACCCAAAGGGTTGACTGTCTATTTCTTCCATAGATGCTTCTTGATCCACTTAGTTCCTCCAGCAGCCTGGTTTTTTTTCGGTAAAATAAAGGATTCTGAATATCCATTTTGCCAGTTTACTGATTTATCCCAGTTGCTTTAGTACTTCAGCAGGTAGATTCCTCAGGCTGGGAGCAATGAAGTCTGTAGAAGCCCAGCTTTCCTGCTGAGTCCACTGTCAAAAGACAAGGAAATGCGGCAGAACATTCTCATAAAGTCAATTGATCTATTTCAGTTCAACTTCTCACTGATGAGAATTTGAAATAAATGGGTTCATGAGAAGTTAAGTAGTAAAACCAATAACTCTAATCTAAACAACAGGAATTCTGCAGATGCTGGAAATTCAAGCAACACACATCAAAGTTGCTGGTGAACCAAGCAGGCCAAGCAGCATCTGTAGGAAGAGGTGCAGTCGACGTTTCAGGCCGAGACCCTTCGTCAGGACTAACTCTTCCTTCAGTTAGTCCTGACGAAGGGTCTCGGCCTGAAACGTCGACTGCACCTCTTCCTACAGATGCTGCTTGGCCTGCTGCGTTCACCAGCAACTTTGATGTGTGTAACTCTAATCTAAAGTAGTTAACTCAACATTATCATTTTTGAGACATGTGACTCCTACTGGTTAGTAAGTATATATGAATACAAGTATATGGACTTCAGTAAGGCCTTTGACAAGGTTCCACATGGAAGATTAGTTAGGAAGGTTCAATCTTTAGGTATTAATATCGAAGTAGTAAACTGGATTCAGCAGTGGTTGGATGGGAAACGCCAGAGAGTAGTGGTGGATAACTGTTTGTCAGGTTGGAGGACAGTGTCTAGTGGTGTGCCGCAGGGATCTGTACAGGGTCCAATGTTGTTTGTCATTTATATTAATGATCTGGATGATGGGGTGGTAAATTGGATTAGTAAGTATGCAGATGATACTAAGATAGGTGGAGTTATGGATAATGAAGTAGGTTTTCAAAGCTTGCAGAGAGATTTAGACCACTTAGAAGAGTGGGCTGAAAGATGGCAGATGGAGTTTAATGCTGATAAATGTGAGGTGCTACATTTTGGAAGGACTAATCAAAATAGAACATATATGGTAAATGGTAGGGCATTGAAGAATGCAGTAGAACAGAGGGATCTAGGAATAATGGTGCATAGTTCCCTGAAGGTGGAATCTCATGTGGATAGGGTGGTGAAGAAAGCTTTTGGTATGTTGGCCTTTATAAATCAGAGCATTGAGTATAGGAGTTGGGATGTAATATTGAAATTGTATAAGGCATTGGTACGGCCAAATTTGGAGTATTGTGTACAGTTCTGGTCACCAAATTATAGGAAAGATGTCAACAAAATAGAGAGAGTACAGAGAAGATTTACTAGAATGTTACCTGGGTTTCAGCACCTAAGTTACAGAGAAAGGTTGAACAAGTTGGGTCTTTATTCTTTGGAACATAGAAGGTTGAGGGGGGACTTGACAGAGGTATTTAAAATTATGAGGGGGATAGACAGAGTTGACGTGGATAGGCTTTTTCCATTGAGAGTGGGGGAGATTCAAACAAGAGGACATGAGTTGAGAGTTAAAGGGCAAAAGTTTAGGGGTAACATGAGGGGGAACTTCTTTACTCAGAGAGTGGTAGCTGTGTGGAATGAGCTTCTAGCAGAAGTGGTTGAGGCAGGTTCGATGTTGTTGTTTAAAGTTAAATTGGACAGCTATATGGATAGGAATGGAGGGTTATGGGCTGAGTGCAGGTCACATTTATTGAAGACGTATCTTTAAAGAGCATCCAACATTGGTGAACTAAAATTCAGTAAAAGCAACAACCATCAAGAGCAGAATTAGAAAAAGAGAGGAAGAGAATATTTCAGACTTTTAATGGTCAAAATTATTTGAAGGTTCTTTGCCAAATGCTTAACCAGATACAGTTTTATTAACAAAAATATCATTTCTATGTGGAAGTACAAAAAACTTGTTACTATGTGAACTTTTAGAATATTTTACTCCAATTGTTTTCTATGAGGAAGTCAATTTGCAAAACAACATATTTGTGTTCCTTTGCATTAGTTTCTTTCATTGAAGCACTAAGTTGTACATATATTTACTTAGGAGGAAGATGTCCCAGGGAACATTCATAAACTTACATTAACAATGCTTATCAAAATTGTAAAATCGTTGGGATGTGCATACGGTTGTGGTGAGGGCCACCGTGGTCTGTCGGGAGATCGTCTCCGCCTTCAGGTATGTGAATTCTGTTTATGAGTGCAAATAACAAATTATATTGCTGTATATGTTGCCAAAAATGTATCTTTATTGATAGAAGTGAAGATAGTAATGGGTAGGGTTTTCACCACTGTTGAATTAACCTCGTGATAAGGTAAATTATAATTAGGGCTACTTTTCAGATTCATTCAAGTTTAAACACACTGATTTTGTGTCTTGTTTTAAAATGAATTGAAGATGTTAACATCAGTCCTGCCACTGAACTGAGCGTAAAATGCTATTTTTAAAGAGCAATGTGAAAATTCATTCATAATGGAATTCAGATCTGGTAATAATTTTACCTTTAAGTCAATCATTGTTTATTCAGTGGAATAAATTACATTGTTCTGTTAATCTTTCAGTGCAGCATGACACTTCTACGATGAATTTTTAAATAAAGATCATTTATATTGAAATGTATTAATTATTTTAGGCTCAGAACTGCCTTACAAGATTGTACAAACTTAGCAAAGTACAGTTTCGACAAACTCTACGGGAGTATGTAAACAAGGATTCATTGAATAACGTAGTGGATTTTTTGCATGCTTTGCTTGGGTTTTGTATGGAACCAGTTACTGACAGTAAGTACCCTTGAGATATTATGTTGTCTTTTCTTTATTTTTTAAAAAAATTACAAGGTGTATATATAATTTGATTATTTTTTAAAAAGTGCTAGAAATAATCAGCAGCTCAGGCATCATATATGGAGAGAGGAACAGTTGATGTCTCAGGTCCTTGACTAGCTCTTTCTACAGATGCTCCCTGACCTGCTGAATATTGCTATTACTTTTTTTTAATATTTTAGATTTCCAGTAGCTTTTTCTTTGCTTTTCAGATATCCGATCGGGTTTGGTTATATGCCGTTGTTTGCAAGGTAGCTACTTCCTCTGTCTGTTTTTTAAATTGTGATGAAATCCACTGTTCCTTTTAAATTTTTGCTTCTTTCTCTTCTTCACTGTATTCTTTAAGCTTGAAATGATAGAAGCATATGTTTATAAAGTTTCAAGCTAAGTTATTCACTATTTCATTCCAATTTATTCACTGATTCAGTGAAATAGGTGAGGAATCAAAAAGAAACATGGATTTATTCATGCATCAGGTTGTTGTATCTTCAACATTTGGGAAATTGAGAAGAAAGCTTGATGGCATGTTTCTGTAAACCTGACAATTGATGTGTGACTCCGAATTCTTTTTCTCTGAATTTTAATCAATTTCTGCTTCTTGAAGATGAGTAAATAACATTTATTTCCTAAGATCTGTAACGATCATTTTTCCTGTTATAAAGAAGGGAACTACTTAGAATTCCCATATGACTTTTAAATAAAATATGATAATCTTCCCTGAAGCTTAACAGCATGAAGGACCTAAAACTTCTGATATTAAAAATATGCCTGCATTACTTTATTAATGAATTCCCAGGAAATGGATCTCCTCTCCTCAAGTAAATTTCTTAAAGTTTATTTGACATCTATACATTTCCCAAAAAATTAGGGTATTCAGGTTTGATCAGCTGGGAGTTGCATGATGCTTTGGTTACTCCCGCCACTGGCGTGGTTCTAATGAGAAGCGTACTATAGGAGAGAATTTTTTATTTAACCCTTTCACTAAATGTAGGAAGTAATGAGAAAGATATTGCCAGGGTCAGCTTATGATTTCAAGGCATTATTCAGGAATGCTGCAATGAATTTATTTCTTATTATTTCAGAGATGGTCAAACTGAATTGGTGAAATGCCTTCCTATTTTGTGCTCGGGCATAAATGATTAAAAGGGTTTAATCAATTAAAAATAAATAAATATTTTCTTGAAATACCTGAAACTACTTTAAATTATTACAAATATGAACAACAAAAAACTGAAAAATTTAACCTGAATTTACCTTTCTCAATTAAGTTTGGCAATCCCATTCAAATGAAAGCAATGGTGCCAGTTTTGGCTAGGCTAAAACTGAGAGGCCAAATGTGATTGCAGTTAGCTACTCACTTCAGGTTAGCAGTTGAGCAGGAGGTCTGATTCCCAGTTCGTTTACGAATGTTGTAGTTCACAAGTAAAATTCCAAGATGCACTGAGCATAGGAACGTTTACATGGAACTGCTATGCATGGGGCCAGTCCTCTTTTGGCATATTTCTGCCTTTTTGCATCGGTTTAGATTGCTTTGTACATTTGAAAGGTTTGGCAGTAATTAAATTCTTTCTTTACTGTCTGTGTTAAATGCACAAAGTAGAAGTGTAGGTGCCTTGTACTCCAGTGTTTGGTTTGATTGGTATCAATAAAGCTAAATTTCAGAACCAGTTTACAGCAAATGTATGCTATGTGGTAGGTTTACTGTATACATACAGTAGAAAATCAGTTTCTAGTGTCTTGCATGTTTTAGCTTTTCTTATGATACCCTTATTCACTAATTTTCAAATTCTGTTAGACTTTCAGACCCTTGTTGACATCTTCATCAATGGAGTTTCACATGTATTTTTCACTCAGGTCTTAAATATCATTAAGGCCTACAGCTGTCTCATTCAGAAATTAATCCATTGGGACACATTGGGACCAATATATTTTGGCTCAATTAAGTGGCTGTCCCCAGTTAGCCAAAGTTTCATGGAAATAGTTAAAAAGATATTAAAAAAACAAACTACTGTTTAACTGAATAACAAATTATGTATTTAAATGAAATACAGAACAAATTAGAACACTATCAATACTAGTGCAGTACTATAAAACAGTAGTAGTTCCTAATTGTTCATCCAGTGTACGCTACCATGTTCTTTTGATTAACTGAAAATGAACAAAATCAATGCAGACACTAGTGTAGACAATGAACTGCACTCATACAATGCTATCGACAATTGCATCCTTCAAATGTTCACTTTCATTGTGACATTCAAGATGATTGTTAAGACCTTCAAATTCTTCATAGTTCCTAACTTGTTGAAGTAGTGAAATTATTTCATTTTCACTCTGGCCATTTCTGGCATCGCCAAGCCTGAATGCTTGAAACTGCAGTGAGCAAAGCAGTTCTGAATCATCTTACTGCTTATTTCTCCACAGCTACCAGTGACAGAAATCACTGCTTTTTAAACACAAGTGCACACAAATGACACTACTTAAAAACTGATTGCTCTAAGCACAGTGTAGTATCTAACAACCCTACGCGTGCATGCATCTGACTCTGGTTAAAAACTATTCAGCAACAGTCTCCTGTCTCAATTAATCATCATGGTGTTCCAAATAAACAAAATAAGTCCCAGCTATTTTCTTGATTAGATTCTGTTCTTTAAGAGTTGACCCAAATAAGTGACTGCCCCAATTAACCAATGGCCTAATTAACTGGAATCCACTGTAAGTTATTTGCTGACCAGTGGGAATGAGTAAGGGAGATTTATGAACATTAAACCTGGGTTATAATATGTCAGAAAGATGTGAAACAGGATTCTGGAGATAAAACATTCATTTGTATTTTCTGTATGTTTAGATAAGGCTGGGTTTGGAAATAATTTTACAACTGGCGACAGTAAATCAGCTACACGGAATATGGAAGCAATTATTGTGAGCTGCATGTTCAAACCTCTAATCACCCGATGTGCATCAACTACACATGAACTGCATAGTGCCGAGAATCTGGTGAGCATCTCCTTTGGGACCAATTTGTTGCAGCTCTGACACTATCATTATAACCAATCACTTCACAATAACTTACTTGTGAATTATTTTCCACAAGGGCCTTGTAGATTAAAGAAATACCTTAATCACTTTTGTGGTTTATTGAAAATCAAGATGTTCTAAAAATGATAATGAATGGTAAAGGAAGTGCTCATTTGCAACATAATCCCACCTTTGACCAATTTTTTGATAATCTTCTTTAATATTCCTTATTTGCCGGTGCCTGTTTTGCTTTTTATGTTCCTGGGAATTATCTTAGTCTTACTACATTATAACTTGTACACAAACACAAGTTGTTGCTGTTTTTGCTGCAGGGTCTTTATTGTGACATTCGTCAGCTTGTTCAATTCATCAAAGAAGCTCATGGGAATGTTTTTCGAAGAGTGACACTCAGTGCTCTCCTAGATAGTGCAGAAAAAGTAACACCTGGTAAGAAACCTGAAGAAACTGAGGAAAAGAAAGTGTCTGTCAGCAAAAGGTATTCAGCTCTTACATCTTCCAAAGAATTTAATTTTTATTTGTGGCTGTAAATTTCTAACAACTGATGTAGTCTTAATCTGAAAGTGTGGTGTGTAATTAATGAGTTTAACGATTTTTGTCCTTATAAGGAAAGAAGTATATTCATATTACGCAGTGTTATCATGACAGTAATCAAGTGAACAATTCATTTACATTATCCCCTATTGGTTAAAAGTTTAATTTAATATTGTCCAGTTTATTACCCAAAAATGAATGTGGCTTCATCCTATATGGGGAGGGAACGTCGACTCAGACCATGAGAGGCTTGCGTCGGGCATTTTCATGCCTTACATCCTATATGGCATGCGGTACATTCCTGACCTCATTCTCAGGATTTGATCGTATGACATGTGCTCTGCCTGGGGAGCTTGTCTGAAATTAATGTTATGTGCATTCAGAAATAAATCCAGGATTCGGTGAAATAATGATGGCACATCTTTGAAATAAATGTTCCTGGAAATTATAATGTCATTGTCATTGGAAATTCATTATTGTTTGGGACTTGCTCTATACTTCAAACTTAATTACAATTTCAAATGGCTGCAATATAATAGTGTCCATATTCTCGCCACTTAAACTGAAAAATAAAGATGCTGGAAATCTGGCAGGAGGCTGATTTATTAATTGATCTCGGGCAAATGCCTTTGATTAGACATTATTCACATGTTACAGGCAATTAATCTGAAGAGAATCCTCAGGCATACTTTTGTGAATCGTATCAAAGTGTTGAGTGACCAGAATGGAATCACTTTAACAAATATTTACAGAAGCATTGAGTTCAGATTGGCAACCAAATGCTTCGCCAATCAAATCATTCTCCCTGAGATATATCACTTGACATTGCACTTCTTCCCATCAAAATAATTACCACTAAGAAACACTAAAATACTGAAAGAATTCCTGTTTCATTACCATAACTAGAATTAGAGTTATCACAAAGAGATATCATATAAATGTAATTGCAAAGAAAGCACAACAGCACCTCTGCTTACTTAGGAGTCTGCAAAGATTCGGCATGTCATCAAAAACCTTAACAAACTTCTATAGATACATAAGAAAGTGTATTGACTGGCTGCATTACAGCCCAGTATGGGAACACAAATGCCTTAAAGTGGATAATCCTACAAAAGGTGGCAGGTTTGGCTCAGTGCATCACACGTAAAACCCTCCCAACATTGAGCACATCTACATGAAACACTTTTGTAGAAAAGCAGCATTCATCATCAAAGATCCTCACCACCCAGGCCAAGCTCTTTTTTCATTGCTGCCATCAAGTAGAAGGTGTAAATGCCTCAGGATTCGCACCACCAGGTTCAAGAACCCTTACTACCCCTCAACCGTCAGGCTCTTGAACAAAAGAGGATAACTACACTCATCTATTGAGATGTCCCCACACTCAATGGTTTCATTTTAAGGATTCTTTATCTTGTTATCTCATGCTCTCATAATTTATTGCTATTTATTTATATTTGCATTTGCACAGTTTGTTGTCTTCTATGCTCTTGCTTTTCCTTTGATCCTGTTACAGTTACTGTTCTATAGATTTCCTGAGTATGCTTGCAGGAAAAAGAATCTCAGGGTTGTATGCAATGACATGTATGTACTCTGATAATAAATTTTACTTTGACCTTTGAGATTGTAACATTGGTTGACTTTAAGAAATTGTTATTGCATATGATAATTATTCTTGTGCTAATATCACAAAATAAATCATGGGGGAATAGACTTTATACTTACATTTCTATTTTTGAATTATTGTATGCTAGAATAAGTGATCAGTCAATCTGGTTCACATTATGTCATTATAATACTGTGCCTTCAGAAACAAAATAATGACCTCAGTAAGGAAATAGAGAATAAAAATTATAGCACAAAGCAGTAGTTGTTTTATATATCCATTTAATATGATTCAGTAAGAAGTGATTATGAGTGCAAAAACAAGTTGTAGGCCAACTGGCCCATTAAGCCAACCCTGCCATTCACTATGATCATAGCTGATATATTCTGACCAGTTTCCTCTTGTTGTCAATTTCTTGATCTTTCAAAAAGTAATCTGTCTCCACTTAAATATTTCCCATGATCCAGCTTCTCAACTCTAGGGTGTAGAATTCAAGTGATTCAGCACCTTCTGCAGGAAGAAATTTCTTCTCACCTCTGTGTTAAATAATCCACCCCTTATTTTGTAACTAACTCCCCTTGTTCGAAGTTCCCCTGATGCTAAATCATATTGATATTTACCCAAGTAACCCACACAAATTGCTGGAGGAACTCAGCAGGCCAGGCAGCATCTATGGAAAAAAGTACAGTCGACATTTTAGGCTGAAACCCTTCGGCAGGACCGGAGAAAAAAAGCTGAGGAGTAGATTTGAAATGTGAGGGGAGGGGAGAGAGAAACACCAGGCGATAGCTGAAACCTGGAGGGGAGGGATGAAGTGAAAAGCTAGGAAGTTGATTGGTGAAAGAGACAAGGCCATGGAAGAAAGAAAAAAGGGGGGGAAAGAAGCACCAGAGGGAGGTGAGGCGGGCAAGGAGATAACATGAGAGAGGAACAAGGGAATGGGAAATGGTGAAGTCAGAAGGGAGCATTACTTGGAGTTTGAGAAATCAATGTTCATGCCATCAGGTTGGAGGCTACCCAAATGGAATATAAGGTGTTGTTCCTCCAACTGAAGTTTGGCCTTATCCCAACAGTGGAGGAGGTCATGGATGGACATAACGGAATGGGAGTGGGACTGGGACTGGGAAGTGGAATTAAAATCAGTGGCCACTGTCTCCCTTGGGTACCCCTGTCTCCCCTTCCCCCACCACCACTCCACAATCCTGTCTCTCTCAGGTCCTACCACCAGCTCCTGGGTCCTTGGACACTCCACTTTCCTCTCACTCCACCATCCCTGCACACTCCAAACCTCCCTTCTCCTCAGACACCACCAATCCCCTTCCCCCCCACCGATCCTAGCTCTCATCCATGCCGTGTATTCACCTTTCCCTCCGACTTTCCCCTCTCTGAGACAGAACATTCTGTCCTCAGTAAGGCCTCACCTTGTTCCCCTGCACCTATACCTCAGTGAGTTCTGCGCTCGCCATGATACTGAGTTGTGCTGTAGTAGTCTGGCGATCTGACGTCTACCTTGTTGAGGCCCAGCACCAACTCTCAGACACCAGGCCATTATCTCCCACAACATCACCAACTTTATTGACTCTGGGATTTCCCATCCACTGTCACCAACCTCATAGTTCCCGCACCCCCCTCCTCCTGTTTCTACCTCCTACCCAAGATCCACAAACCTGCTTGTCCAGGTAGACACATTGTTTCAGCTTGTTCCTGCCCCACTGAACTCATATCTGCATACCTCAACTCTGTTTTATCCCCCTAGTTCAGTCCCTTCCCACCTACATCCGGGACACCTCACACGCTCTTGATCGTTTCAAGGATTTCAGGTTCTCTGGCCCCCATCATCTTATTTTTACTATGGATATCTCTCTGTACACCTCCATCCCTCACCAGGAAGGCCTCAAAGCTCTCCATTTCTTCCCTCCCCACTCATCTCCCTCCTGGCATTTATCCTTACAAGCGGAATAAGTGCTTCACCTGCCCCTAAACCCCCTTCCTCACTACCATTCAGGGCCCGAAATGGTCCTTCCAGGTGAGGCGACACTTCACGTGTGAGTCTCTTTGGGTCATGTACTGTGTTCAGTGCTCCTGGTATGGCCTCTTGTATATCAGTGAGACCTGACATAGATTGGGAGACTGCTTCGCCAAGCATCTACACTCCATCTGTCAGAACAAGTGGGATCTCCCACTGGCCACCCATTTTAATTCCACTTCCCATTCCCATTCCAATGTCTCCATCCATGGCCTCCTCCACTGTTGGGATAAGGCCACGCTTAGGTTGGAGGAACAATACCTTATATTCCGTTTGGGTAGCCTCCAACCTGATGGCATGAACATCGATTTCTCAAATTTCCAGTAATGCCTCTCCCCACCCTCCCCCACCATTTCCCATCCCCTTGTCCCTCTTTCATGTTATCTCCTTGCCCGCCATTACCTCCCTCTGGTGCTCCAACCCCACCCCCCACCACCTTCCTTCTTTCTTCCATGGCCTTCTGTCTCCTTCACCAATCAACTTCCCAGCTCTTTGCTTCATCCCTCCCCTCCAAGCTTCACCTATTGCCTGGTGTTTCTCTCTCCCCTCCCCCCACCTTTCAAATCTACTCCTCAGCTTTTATTCTCCAGTCCTACCAAAGGGTTTTGGTCTGAACTGTCGACTGTACTTTTTTCCCGTAGATGCTACCTGGCCTTCTGAGTTCCTCCAGCATTTTGTGTGTGTGGCTCAGATTTTCAGCACCTGCAAATTTTCTCTTGCTTCTGATTTGATATTTACCCAGTCATTATCCCTCAGCGCGTTATGTCTCAATAATATCATCCCTTATTCTTCTAAACTCCGAAGAATAGGAGTGAGAGGAAGGGATTTTAAAGGAGATCTGAGGGATAAGTTTTTACACAGACTGGTTAATGTCTGTGAAGTGCTAGTGGAATCTGATACAATTACATTTTAGAGGCATTTGGACAGACACGTAATAGGCAAGGCATTGAAGGATGCTGTCCTGAGGTAAGACCAAAAGACATAGGACAGGAATTGGGTAATTCAGCCCATCTCATCTGGTCCCCCATTCCATCATGGTCAACGGGCTTCCCTCTCAACCCCATTCTCCTGCTTTCTTCCCGTAACCTTTGATGCCCTGACTAATCAAGAACCTCTCAACCTCTGCTTTAAATATACTCAATGTCCATAGATGTACATGGCAATGAATTGCACAAATTCACCACCCCATGGCTAAAGAGATTCCTCCTCATCTCTGTTCTAAATGGACGTTCTTCTATTCTGAGGCTGTGCCCTCTGGTCCTAGACTCACCCACTATCGGAAACATCCCCTCCACATCCATGTACTGATTTAGAGCTTTCAATATTCATTAGGTTTCAATGAGATCCCTCCCTCTTCCTGCTAAACTCCAGCAAGTACAGGCCCAGAGCCATCAAACACTCATCATCCATTAGCCGTTTCATACCCGGGCTCATTCTCCTGAACCTGCTCTGTAACTTCTCCAATGTCAGCACATCTCTTCATAGGTAAGAGGCCCAAGCTCCTCACAATACCCTGTGCAGTCTAACCAACGCCATATAAAGCTTCAGCATTACATCCTTGCTCTTGTATTCTAGTCCTCTCGAAATGAATGCTGCCATTGCATTTGCCTTTCTTACCACCGACTCAACCTGCAAGGTAACTTGCAGGGAATTCCGCACATGGACTCCCAAGTCCCTTTGGTCTCTGATTTCTGAATTTTTCCCCCATTTAGAAAATAGTCTGCACTTTATTCCTTCTGTCCCTAGACTATGTTCCATCTGCCACTTCTTTGCCCATTCTCCCAATCCGTCTATGTCCTTCTGCAGACTTGCTGCTTCCTCAAAACTTCCTGCCCCTCCACCTTTCTTTGTATCGTCTGCAAACTTGGCCACAGAGCCATCAGTTCTATTATGCAAATCATTGACATATAACATGAAAAGAAGTGGTCCCAATAGTGACTCCTGTTGAACACCACTAGTCACCAGCAGCCAACCAGAATTAGACCTCCTTTATTCCCACTCTTTGCCTCCTGCCGGTAAGCCCATCTTCACTATACTAATGTGGCACCTTGTCAAAGCCCTCTGAAAATCCAAGTAAACAACTTCCACTGACTCTCCTTTGTCTATCCTGTCTGTTATTTCCTCAAAGAATTCCAACAGATTTGTTAGGCAAGATTTCCTTGAAATCTTGAAAGAAATCATGCTAACTTTGGCCTACTTAATCATGTGCTTCCAAGTACCCTGAAACATCATCCTTACTGACTCTACATCTTCAGAATCATCGGTGTCTGGCTTACTGGCCTATAATTTCTTTCTTCTGCCTCCCTCCCCCCTTAAAGAATGGAGTGACATTTGCCATTTTTCAGTCCTCTGGAACCATGTTATTCTTGAAAGAATGCCTCCACAATTTCTTCAGCTACCTCCTTCACATCCTGGGGTGCATTCTGTCTTGTCCTGATAACTTACGTACCTTAATACCTTGCAGCTTCTCAAGCACTTTCTCCTTCGTAATAGTACTTACACTCACTTCTGCCACTTGCCACTCTGGAATTTCTGGTATACTAGTGGTGTCTTCCAACATGAAGACTGATGCGAAACACTTAAGTTCATCTGCATTTCTTTGTCACCCATTAATACCTCTTGAGCAACATTTTCTTGCGGTCCAAAATTCACTCTTGTCTCTGTTTTGCTCGTTATATATCTGAGGAAACTTTTTGACATTAATGGCATTAGTATAGATGACCTGAAAGGCTGGCTTGGAAGTGTCTGTAATAACATCTGAATTTGGTTGATTGCAGGACTGATGGAGGGTCAGCTACTGAGAAAGCACAAGCCTCAGCAGCACCAGACGAATGTCGCAGTGTTATCTCCAGTCGTCCTCCTCAGACCCCAGAACAGTAAGTGACACGAAGTTGTTTAAAACTTATCCTTCAGTATCCTTTACACATAAAAGTGGTGTGCCAGAAAAAATCACAAGGCAAAAATGGGTCTTTAAATATATTGATGATTTTAGTTGTTTAAATATTCTATTGTTTTCTCCTGTTGTGGATGGCAGAGCCGCACTAAAATTAAATCTTGATTTATTAGTGTTTTTGTGTTTGACTTGTGTTAATGGATGCTTGGTTCAATAGTTTTATGATAAATTTGGTGGTTGTTGTTGCTATTGTTATAATTGTATTTTTATTTCTTCCTAGCTCATGCTGGTAAAGCTTGAGGTATGGGCATAGTCAAGCACACTCATTTCTCAATTGCTAGGAATTTTCAGACTATTCTAGTGGTATTTAGTGTTGTAGCTTTTTGGAGATTTATATAAATATTGCTGTGTAGGTCTAATTCTTTAATGTTATTGCATAGTGACTTAGGGATGATACCAGATGTAGAGATTACTACTGGGACAATGTATAACCTGTTCATGTTCCATAGCCTTTCCATGTCCTCATTTGATTCTGCATATTTCTGGTGTTTTTCACTTATTGATTTCTGTATGTTATGAGTGCTTGGAGTGGCCGTATCTATTAAGTAAGTTGTTCTTGTTTGTTTATCCTATAATATTATATATTAATAATAATATTATTGAATAAAATAATCCCAAGGGTCGGTGCTTGGTAGAATTCAAGCCCAGCTGTGTACTAGTTCATTGTGTTGCAAATGCAACTATGTCCCAGTACAATTCTGGTTTGTTTTCAGCCTGCAAGTAAATAGTTTGTCTCTCTTGAAAGGCATGCTGATAAGTTTGTTAGGCAGGCAGCCAGGATAAAGTGAGGGAGAGAAGTGTACTCTGCTCCTATATCGTATAGTCATTTAGAATGGAGCCTCCAATTGCCAGAGCAAACTCGAGAAAAGAAACTGTAGAATTAAATTGCATCAGAGGCCTTATGATCTAGAAATTATAGTTATCAGTTGATTTTATTTTATTGTGGGAGTGGCATCAGCCAGAATTGCAAAATTGGTCAGAGACTGTACACCACAAGAATGTTAAGATAAGTGACTGTGAGAAAAGAGCCTCTGCGGAGGTCACAAAGGTATGGCACGCATGCCCAAGGTGACACGTGCAAAGTTTTTATTGCGTAGCATGCAGTGCCTCCTCTCAATTCTTTAAACCCCACCCATAACTGAAAGATACATAATGATTATCTTTACTGCCAAATGAATCAGTGAATTATTGTTTACAACCGGAGAACAGTGAGACGTTTTCACAGGAAATTCCTCACGCTGGCTAGCTTGATGGTGGCTAAGCATTTGCGAGCACACTTGATGTTGGATGGTACATTTTGAAATCCTCGCAGACCTGATGCACACATCATGATTTGGTTCATAAATGGTTACAATAATCTACTATTTAGAAATGGTATGTTTCAGTTGCTTTTTGAAGATGTATATTAATAATTTTGGATAGGTTTTTAAAAATTCTTTATTTCAATTTGTCTCCATTATATTTTTATTAGTAGTAAAGCAATAAATAAATAAGCAATAGGGCTCATCCTTTTTGCTTAAAATATCCATAATTATTGTTACTAATTCATTAATTAATAATAATCTCTATTCAAAATTACTATGCCACAGGAGAGAATTTTTTAGTTGATTGCTAATTTGGGCATACACTTTCAAAAAGATTCACAAGAGTCCTATCTGATTTGTTAGTAACCTCGTCCTGAAATTTGGACTTTTTTTAATAGGCTAACCACTATCTTCTCCAAGCATCTAGGAACTGTGCGGTTGTGTGAGCATCTCCAACATTCTAATAGATAAAAATGTTTATCTGCTTTGTATTTTTATTCATTCACAATTTCCAGGCTTGTGTTTTATGGTTTACTGGTATGATTTGGTCTGGACTAAGAAACTATCATATGGCTAAGGCAGACCATTAGTTCATTATGGAACCAATGGGCTGCTGATGGACCTTCCTGGGATCCTGTAAGCTCAAAGGAATTATTATTTTGTGGTGCCTGAACATTTAGTAAAATGAACCAGCTGTATATATTTCTGTTATCATTTGAGTGGTCTGTACGTTTGGAATGATAGCTTTGGGTTCAGAGTAAGGTTTTCAGAATTGTATTTGATGGGGTATGGCCAGACCATATTGCTGGTTGAATGTATGGGCAGGGCTTCTTGTGGCAGGACCACCATAAATCCATCCCCGTAGCAGCAGGTCCTCAGCAGCAAAGATACAGTCCACCAAACTCACTTGTAATTTGTGGATACTGTGTGAAAGTATAAAAAGGACAGAAGAGAAAGAAAATGCAATATCAGATCTGCCTTAAACCCAATTCTGAAATCTGGCCAGTCTTTATAAAGCACTGTAGTCCTCAAAATATGAGCTATTTCATTTAGAGATAAAACTCTCATGGCAGTGCTATGTGCCCTTAGGAAAAAAATACATAAAAACATTTGTTGAGGTTCTCTTCTAGGGCAAGCATTTCCAATTATTGTAAGCAAGAAAGTTCCTTTCCTATCCACTCTCAGTAACTACTGTGTTTGCAGTTGGGAAACTGGACTATGGAGAAATTTCTTCTCAAAGGGGGTATTGAATCTCTACCCTTGAGAATTGTGGAGGGGAGATCACTAAACATTTTTCAAGTGGAGGTAGATAAATTTTTCAACCATTGGGGAACTGAGTGTCATGGCTATCTGTACAAAGGAGGAGTTGAGGCGTGGGGTAGTCAGTTATCATCATGTTGAATGGCAGAGCTGGATTTAGAGATGAAGTGGTCTACGCCTACTCCTATCTTATAATCTTTTTGTTAACAAATATTTTTTTTTAAATTAACAGTGAGGAACAAATTCCAGGAGCTCTTTTGGGTCGAAAGGACTTTTGGCGCAAAATGTTTAAATCACAGAGTGCTGCAAGTGATACAAGCAGCCAGTCTGAGCAAGACACTTCAGAATGCACAACTGCTCATTCTGGAACCACCACAGACAGGCGCTCGCGCTCACGATCCAGAAGAATTTCCCTGAGGAAGAAGCTCAAACTCCCTATAGGTAAATTTTGTTAAGGTAATATTTAATCTTGTTGCAGTTATATCGAAGGCATTTTTAGACCTCCCTATCCAAAAACCTCACCCCTTCACTTTGGTTACCCGATCCTCCCCTCCCCTCTATGCCATTCTCGCCCCCAGTTGCTCTGAGTTCTAACACCTCATGCTTCATGCACTGTACCGCCCCTTTGACTCCTTGTTCCCCTGTGTTTGAGCACACATGCCCCATATTCCCAATCACTTTGTGGTTCCCAGCTCTGGGTCCATGCCTCAATCCTAGTCATGTTCCAACCACCTGCCTAGCCCCATTGCTGTGCAGGCTTGCTCACCCATTGCAACTGACTGGCAACTGAAAGCCAATCTTGGCAAGCAATTAAGGTTTCATGACTTCATCACATCATCATCCTTGAGGCCTGCCGCGGTCATTCTGTCAGAAACCTCGAAGCAGGTGGTCATGGTAGAACTGACAGTTACTTGGGAAGACTGGATTGAGGAGGCATCCAAACACAAGTAAGCCAAATACCAGGAGCCAGTAGAGCAGTGCTAGAGAGAGGGGGGGGAGGGCATGATGTGAGCCTGTAGAGGTCGGATGCTGAGGTTTTGCTGGCTGCTCGCTCTGCAGAAACTAGTCTCTCCTTGGCATTACAGGGGCTGCAAAGAAAAGAGCTATCAGAACTGTCACGGGGGCCGCTAAGCGAGCCTCTAGGTGATTATGGATCACAAGGTGTGATCTGGTGACCAATGCTGCTGGGACACAAGCCACAGCCTGATCAACCCTGGCTGAGTCACCTGGGCAAGGGTGTCTGATTTTGAAGGATCCAGAACACCCAATGATCCCAGGTTACATCACTGATGATGTGTCCCAGCGCATCCTAGGATATATCTCAGGATCACGTTCCCAGTCCCACACCTGCCTCTGCTCCTGAACACATTCCTGCAATATTTCCACTGTTAGAGATGTGGGGTGTTTCCAGTCACTTGCTGAGGATGGATGGCTAAAGCAGAAGATGAGCATAGCTAGTTATTGAATTGGGTTCAGCCAAATAAATGTGTGGTTACTCAGTGCAATCACTATTATCACTGTACATTGTAAAACTGTGAGGCCAAAAATATTGCTGAGATCCTTCTTGCTCTTGTACAACATGAATTTTGTTTCATGAACGTGGTCATTTGGCAAAATCCATTTATGCTTTATTATGAAGTCAACAACAATTGAATGTGAATCAATTTGTCCTGCATGAAGAAGTTGAGACACCAATGTTAAGGCTTAAAACTGAGATACCTGTTCATCCTACTCATGGGGAAGATTAAAATCTGCAACCCTGATGTGCCAGTGTATGTTGAAGTGAATGTTGAAGATGACAAGCAGTGTGGTGATCAAACCTGCTATGACTTTTTTGATGATGGAGGGCTTTCTGAGCATCATCGAAGTGTGCTTTATAGATGGAGCATAGGCTTTAGGGGGTCAACAGTCAAATCATTGTAGCTACTGTCATTTGCTATTGTAGACAATGTGATTGATCCATTTAAGCTTTTGGCCATTGATGTAAAAACTGGGTGAACAAATGATTAGACTCATTCTAATTAAACTTGTTTTTTGTCTGACATTTGTAAGGTATAAATGTCACATACTACTTAGATCAGGTTTTAGTGTTAATCTGGGACTTGCTGCATTCAGGTGTGCACTGTTATAACAGGTAGGTTGTAAAAGCGCATTATTTTGCAGGATAGTGTGAGAGTTGTATTGACAATTTTGTTGAGGATGTGGGTACCAGTCTCCGTAGTATCTAAGACATCTTCAAGGAATGGTACCTTAGGAAGGCAGTGTCCATTATTAATTATCCCCACCACCCAGGACATGCCTCTTCACACTGTAACCATTGTGAACCACTGTAACTTTAGCACTCTTGTTTGGGTGGATGCTACGTGTCGTGTCCCCTGTGTAACATCAGTACAGTACCCCGAGATAACATTCAGTCCACAACTTGCAGTTAAACGATTAAGATTTTATATTTAAGTATGGGGTTAGTAGAGAAACAAAAGAAAAGGAAAACAAGTAAAAGGTGCCAGTAATCTCATAAGCATGTCCAGTGCACAAACGTTGGAGCTCAGGGCTTCCCTTTCGCTGATCGTCCTTCGCTAATTGGCCCCTAGACTCCCACCTCGAGCCTAGACCCAGCAGGTCCGGCAACCATCTCCTCAAGCCGCGTCTTCTCTCTTCATCCTCCTCGCGCCTTCTCCCCCAAGCCCGCGCAAACTAATGGCTTTCACACAGGCAGAAAGAATAACAACTATCCCAATTGGTTAGCAAATGAATTAAAGTCCCGTTATCACTAATTATAACCCAAACATGCTGCTACAGAGAACTACCTCATCAGTTAACACTACAGAGAAGCCACTTCATTATTAGCCATAGCAAGTAACATGAAAGAAGAAACCCTTACACTCCCCCCCCCCCACTGAATTTAGTCATGTCCCCATGACTTCTAAATTACTCGCCAACCCTTCCTGCAGACACAAAAACCCAATCCAGGTACAAACAGTGACATTGCTCCCCAAACAGTAGACATTATGCCTTGTTCCCCAGATGCTACATATGCCAACCTATCTGGGAGTTTCCTAATCCTGCGAGACCGCCGTACCCCCTCACCTAAACCCTTCAGGCTTGGACTCTACTGGGGATACCTTGGGTCTCCTTGCCAAATCCTCTATCAATCTCTCACTCATGCCCCCACTGCAACTCGGAGCCTCCTGTCCTGTGTCCAGGCACCCCTGTCTCTCCTTCAGGGTCCTGCAGTAACCCAGGCTGCCCACAGCTAGCTCTCCCCACTACACCTGACTCAGTGGGAGAGGGGCCAGGAGTCTCTTCATCCAACAAGGGGAAGTTAGCGAAAGGCAGCATGTACCACATCTCCATTTCATCATCTGTCAAATCCGTATTCTTCCCCTTTTCTTCGATTTGTAGCTGCTGGTTGGTTCTCTCCACGCTGGAGCACTTGGCCTGGACTGCTTCTGCAGCCTCTTCAGTCTCCTGTAATCGAGACGACAGCTTCTCTTGGACTCCTCCAGCTCTCGTCACAGTCTCAGCAGTTCTGACTCCCACTTCTTGGTCATCTCAATCTGGGACGCAGTTACTCCACCAGCTTCTTCCAACCCGACCTGAAAAAGTTTTTTCACTTCACTTAAACTGTCGATGGTTATCTTCAAGTTCCCTTCAAGCGTCCGCTTCTCTCTTCGGAGATCTGTCTGCAATTGCTTCACCTCCTCGGAAGTGTAATCAAACTCCCCTCTCTGGACTCTCGGTTTTCTGTTGGCCTTAGTCAGACAACTTTCTTTGTCTTCCTCAACTTGCAAGTCTTCCAACTGGTTCTAGATCGCTTTCTCCAGTCTCTGCTGGGAATTCTGTCTGTCTGTCTTCACTTAAAACTTGATCCCTTAGAGACAGTCACTTATGAGCTGCGGCCTTTGCCAGACCTGGCACGTGTCCAGAGAAAGCTTTAACTCTTTAGTTCTCAGCCGCTCCTGCAACAGCCTCGCTTCATATTCTTCTGAGGCAGATCCAAATACTAGGAGATCATCCAAATACACCAAAACTCCAAACAATTCCACATCCCCCACCATCTTCCTCATGCCCCGCTGGAAAGTTGCAAGGGCTCCGGATATGCCCTGGGGCATCTTTTCGGACTGGAAGAATCCTAGGGGACTTATAACGGCTGTCTTCTCCTTGTCGGCCTCACTCATCGGGATCTGGCAACATCCACTCCTCAGATCCAGCACATTAAACCACTTCACACCACTCAGACAAACCAGCGCGTCTTCACCCCTGGGGACTGCATACTGGTCAGGTACAGTGCGCCTGTTCAGGGTCCTATAACGCACACACATGCTGCCTGCGTCCTCCACGTCTACAGGGACCAGTTGCCGCAACCTCTCTCTCACCGAGGTGTCTTTAGCGGTCACCTTCCCCCCTCATGGTACATTGGAGCATCCACTAAGAGGGTCTCACCCTCAGATACCTCCCCCGGGCCGTACTACCATCGGCTCTCGTTTAAATTGAGTACCGGACCAATGCTGCTACACACGTCCTCAGAAGCAGCTCGAAACACTGGGTGCACAGACAATGCCCCCAGTCAGCTCTCACTCGCATCCTCCTGGCAGGCCCCCATGCACCTCCTCACCAGCGGGGTGTTGGTCCCCTCCAGAACTGAAACACTGCCCGTCTCAACAGTGTCCGGACACATCAACACTAACGATTCACAAACCTCAGACACCCCCACCTTAGTCTCCGAGAACTCCAGTTTCACTGACCCATAATCGTCTTCTGGATAATCCCCAGCACTGATATTCGGACTTTCCAGTGCCCGGAATGGTGTCAAGGGTTAATGCTTCAAATACCAGTTGTAAAATGAACTGTACAACAACTTGACCTGCGCCCCAGTGTTCAGGATGGCCTTAGTATAGCTTCCCTCCATCCGTAATGACACACTGAAGCGTGATCCCACTAATCACTCAGGAATAGGGTTTTTTTCTTTCTGGAATTCCTTGGTACATTGCTGGGAACATGCTCCCCCAGAGACCCCAAGCCGTTCCCCCACTGGGCCTCCACTAAGTTTCCCGACACCTCTCTGATCAGCTGAACAACTGAGGGAGGGGCTGATCCCCCTGGCACCGCAAGCAATTTATCTGGCCCCCCCAACCAGAGAAGATACCCTGAAAACTTTCCCCCAATCTCCTGACACAGGTATGGAAAGCCCCCCAAGGTGTTGCATTTTACTTCCAGTCAAACCAGACGCATTTTCCCCCCACTTTCAGATAACTGGCCTCTGTCACTACGGGGTAATTGACCCTGACAGTTCTAACGCCGTCACCAACCCGCCTACTCAAACTTTCAACCAATCCCTGCCACTCTCCCTCAACTGAGCACTGCCACTTACCTAACAACTGAGAGCTCCGCTTCGCCCATGTCTCCGCCCCCTCCCTCCTGACAGTATGGACAGCCCCTGGCCACGCCTCACCTGGGGCACCAATAAACACTGGCAATCCCACCTCCGTGACATCAGCACTAGCCCGCGCTGAAGCAAGGTCTGAGCCCACCATTTTATCAACTTTTCGCTTTATGATTTCAACCGCGCCATCAGTTTTAACCATACTCAAAAATCGAATTAGCAATTCATCCAAGGTACGAATATCCACCCCACTCAGCCTGTTACTAAACCCAATCCCACAGAGGCACACATGTCTAACCGCAATCCCACAGAGACACACCAGCACTGATTTAAACAGGGCAAACACACAGCACCCTACAAAAATCCATATTCTGGACGAGCAACCCCACATTTTAAGACTGTTGCATCTAGTGGCACGATCTCAAGGTTGGCACCCCCTCCTGACCAATCTTTAACCCTCTTGTTTGGGTGAATGCTGCGTATTGTGTCCCCTGTGTAACATCAGTGCCACGAAATAACATTCAATCCACAATGTGCGGTTATACGATTAAGATTTTATATTTAAATATGGGGTTAGTAGAGAAACAAAAGGAAAGGAAAACAAATAAAAGGTGCCAATAGGCTCATAAACATGTCCAGTGCACAAACGTTGGAGCTCACGGATTCCCTTTCGCTGATCTTCCTCCGCTCATCATCGACCCCTGGGCTCCCGCCCCAAGCCCAGGCCCAGCGAGTCTGGCAACCATCCCCTCAAGCCACGTCTTCTCTCTTCATCCTCCTCGCGCCTTCTTCCCCAAGCCCACACAAACTAACAGCTTTCACACAGACAGAATGAATAACATCTATTCCAATTGGTTAGCAAATGAATACAAGTCCCATTGTCACTAAATATAACCCAAACATGCTAGAGAACATTACCTCATCAGTTAACATTACAAAAAAGCCATTTCATTATTAGCCTTAGCAAGTAACATGAAAGAAGAAACGCTTACACACTTAATGCAATTTATTTTTTCATTTTTTCTCTATTTATTTATCATGTATTTCATTGTACTGCTGCCGTGAACAAATTTCACGACATATGCCAGTGATATTGATTCTGAGTCTGATTGTAAAAGCTATTCTGCTCTTCCATTTTAATTAAATAAGTTGGACAGTTGGTGACACGATGCATTTTCAGGAAAATTTTGAAGAATAGCAGCTTTTGCATATACTTGTATAGCATTTTAACATTTCAGATTGGTTGTAATTACAAAATAAAGATGTGCTTCAAAGGAAAATCATTATGGAAATAACTGTGAATTATGTTTGTCATCATAGGAAACTGGTTGAAACGGTCTTCATTATCAGGGCTAACAGATGGTGTTGAAGACCTTTTGGACATAAGCTCGGTGGATAGACTTTCATTTATACGCCAGAATTCAAAGGTGCAGAGACTGATTTTTGTTTATATTGAATTAGCACTATCGGAAACAACATTTTATTTATACTTTATGTCACATGGAAAGTGTTTTTCCCTTATAAATTTGTGTTTTCAGGACGTCAAAGAGCTCTACAATTAATTGATTGCTTTGGATGTCCAGTTTCTAATGTGTAATCAAATATATGTTTGTAATTCATATCAGTTGGTGCTAAACTGTTTGCCCATAAGTACTTTGAAGTTAGCTTCTTGCTGGAGTATCTCTACTTTAAGTGTATGCTAGAATTGCATGTAATCAATCTAAGGAGAATTTTCTTAATCAATTATAAATCCTAGCTCTCAAAATATACGTTATATGTAACTTGTTTTAATGTTACAAAAATAATGGGTACATTTTAAAAAGTTTATTTCAATGCAGGCTCTGTACTCTCAGTTTCAATGTGTTATTCTCATCAAAAAAACATTTCATCATAATAGACTGTTATGATTTATGGGTTTACTTATTGGCAGTTGGAGTTTCGGTATTGCCAGCATTTAGCAGTCCAAAGTTATAAAATCTATTCCAAACAAAATGTGTTTAACATCTGTTTTAATTTTAATTTTCATGCAAGGTGTAGGTGTGTTAGAATTATGTGCCCCGGTTCTCAGCTCGTGCTGCTGTCTAAAACACTATTAAGTGACAAAGCATGAGCATAACATTTACCTCTTGAATAAGCATTTAAGTAAAATAAAACAAAATGTTACTTGTGATTCCATTTTACCATACAACATGTGCATCTCATATGGTTATATTTTAAATTCTTATTTTATTTCCTGATGTAAATAAGGAAATGATGAGTGAAATTACCCCAAACTGCCCCATGATCCATTAAGTAAATGAGTTATGCGGTAAGAAATACTGACATGAAAATCCAGCATTTCATTCCTGACAATATTAGTTCAGTTGTACTTTAAGATGCAAACCTTTAAATAGCTGCATCAGCATGTCCAAATCAATCGTTCAATAGGCATCCATTAGTCTCATGAGACCGTGGATTTGTGCCTTGCAAAGTTTCCAGGGCGCAGGCCCGGGCAAGGTTGTATGGACGACCAGCAGTTGCCCATGCTGCAAGTCTCCCCTCTCCACGACACCAATGCTTGGCACCGGTGTCATCGCAGAGCAATGTGTGGTTAAGTGCCTTGCTGGAGGACAGACACGCTGCCTCAGGCAAGGCTCGAACTAGTGACCTTCAAATCACTAGATGAATGCCTTAACCACTTGGCCATGCACCAACACAAATACTAATCATGCATACTACACCCAGGCCCTGCCAATAGTAATGATGGGAATTTTGTATCCCTACCAAAATTGCAGTCACACATGCAAGCATGTATGCATTAGAATTCAGGAGAATACTTTTCAATCATTTCTTCATTTTAATCCGTCTAGGTTATTGAAATAATTAGAATATTATCCCTTTTATTTTGATACTGTTGATTAATCTCCATTTGACCATACACTTGAGTTGACATTCTTTGGTTGCGGAGGGGGTAAGTGGGAATTGGATTTGTATCCTTTTATTATTTTCAACAAGAAAGTCCTATGAGAACAATATTAGCAATATATAGTATTTTGTCACAAGTGTCCGAATCAATTATTGATTTTAAAATTCTGCAAATGAGCAAATTATAATTTATTCTTTTATAATGTTGTTGTACACAGGTGAAATTTAATAGTGCAGTAAAGCTGTCTGAAGGTGAGGGCCTAGAAGATGGGCGAGATGAAGAGGAGAACTTCTTCAAGCGACTTGGTAAATGGCGTTCTGGCCGAAGGAATCCATCAAAGCTTCATCATCCAGAAGAGAAAGATGGTACTTGCCCTACCGTTCCAGAGTTGTACCTTATTTGTGTTCAGTGGATTGAGTTTCAATTATTTTTTCCCTGCTTTAGTCATAGTCATAATCATACTTTATTGATCCCGGGGGAAATTGGTTTTCGTTACAGTTGCACCATAAATGATAAATAGTAATAGAACCATAAATAGTTAAATAGTAATATGTAAATTATGCCAGTAAATTATGAAATAAGTCCAGGACCAGCCTATTGGCTCAGGATGTCTGACCCTCCGAGGGAGGAGTTGTAAAGTTTGATGGCCACAGGCAGGAATGACTTCCTATGACGCTCTGTGCTGCATCTTGGAGGAATGAGTCTCTGGCTGAATGTACTCCTGTGCCCACCCAATACATTATGTAGTGGATGGGAGACATTGACCAAGATGGCATGCAACTTAGGCAGCATCCTCTTTTCAGACACCACCGTGAAAGAGTCCAGCTCCATCCCCACAACATCACTGGCCTTACGAATCAGGTTGTTGATTCTGTTGGTGTCTGTTACCCTCAGCCTGCTGCCCCAGCACACAACAGAAAACATGATAGCACTGGCCACCACAGACTCATAGAACATCCTCAGCATCGTCCGGCCGATGTTAAAGGACCTCAGTCTCCTCAGGAAATAGAGACGGCTCTGACCCTTCTTGTAGACAGCCTCAGTGTTCTTTGACCAATCCAGTTTATTATCAATTTGTATCCCCAGGTACTTGTAATCCTCCACTATGTCCACACTGACCCCCTGGATGGAAACAGGGGTCACCAGTACCTTCGCTCTCCTCAGGTCTACCACCAGCTCCTTAGTCTTTTTCACATTAAGCTGCAGATAATTCTGCTCACACCATGTGACAAAGTTTCCTACCGTAGCCCTGTACTCAACCTCATCTCCCTTGCTGATACATCCAACTATGGCAGAGTCATCCGAAAACTTCTGAAGCAGTAGTTGAAGTCCGAGGTGTAAATGGTGAAGAGAAGGGGAGACAAGACAGTCCCCCATCTGTCGGACACACAGTGTTGCAAGCACACGTACTGTGGTCTGCCGGTCAGGTAAACAAGAATCCATGATACCAGGGAAGCAGCCACCTGCATCACTGTCAGCTTCTCCCCCAGCAGAGCAGGGCGGATGGTGTTGAACGCACTGGAGAAGTCAAAAAACATGACCCTCACAGTGCTCGCTGGCTTGTCCAGGTGGGCGTAGACACGGTACAGCAGGGAGACGATGGCATCCTCAACTCCTAGTCGGGGCTGGTAGGCGAACTGCAGGGGATCTAAGTGTGGCCTGAGCATAGACCGGAGCAGCTCCAGAACAAATCTCTCCAGGGTCTTCATGATGTGGGCGGTCTATCCCATCGGTCTGTAGTCATTGAGGCCGCTGGGGCGCGGCGTCTTCAGCACAGGGACGAGGCAGGATGTCTTCCACAGTACAGGAACCCTCCGGAGCCTCAGGCTCAGGTTGAATATGTGGTGAAGTACTCCACATAGCTGAGGGGCACAGGCTTAGAGCACCCTGGTACTGACACCATCCGGTCCTGCAGCCTTGCTTCGGTTGAGACGTTTCAGCTGACTTCTCACCTGTTCAGCTGTGAAGCCCACCGTGGTGGTTTCGTGTGGGGAGGGGGTATAGTCATGAGAGCAGGGTGGGGAACTGTGAGGAGGGGTAGGAGGGGAGAGTGGAATATGTGTTGGTTGGGGGCCGACAACAGATGGCTCATGTGGGGGATGGGCAGGGGCCACAATGTCAAGTCTGTTAAAGAACAGGTTAAGTTCATTGGCCCTGTCCACACTGCCTTCCGCTCCTCTGTTGCAAGTTTACCGGAACCCAGTGATGGTCCTCATCCCCCTCCAGACCTCTGTCATGTTGTTCTGCTGGAGTTTCCACTCAAGCTTCCTCCTGTACCTGTCTTTAGCCTCCCTGATCCTGGCTTTCAGGTCCCTCTGTATTGCCCTCAGCTCCTCCCTATTTCCATCTCTAAACGCCCTCTTTTTAGCATTCAGGATGTCCTTAATGTCCTTTGTCACCCACGGCTTGTTATTTGAATAACAACAGACAGTTCTTGTCGGAACATTGCAGTCCACACAGAAGTTGATGTAGTCAGTGATGCACTCTGTGAGCTCATCAGTATCCTCTCCATGTGGCTCACAGAGTGCCTGCCAGTCTGTTACCTCAAAACAACCCTGGAGCGCTTCATAAGCCTCCTCCGACCATTTTCTCACTGTCCTCGAGGTTGCAGGTTTACTCTTCACCAGAGGCACGTAGCAGGGTTTTAGATGCACCAGGTTGTGATCTGACCTTCCCAGTGGGGGGAGGGGAGAGGAGCTGTATGCATCCTTAACGTTAGCGTACATCAAATCCAGAGTCCTCTCCCCTCTGGTTGTACAGCTCACATACTGCGTGAAGTTGGGCAGTGTTCTAGCCATAGTAACCTGGTTGAAATCACCCGAGATGGTAATGAGGGCACTCGGGTGCTGGGTTTGTAATCTGGCTATGACAGTGTAAATGCTGTTACACGCCGACGTCGGGTTGGCAGAGGGAGGGATGTACACAACAACCACAATTGCATGTGAGATTTCCCTTGGCAAATAATATGGCCGGAGTCCAACAGCAAAAAGATCAATATCCGGGCTACAGACACGTTCCTTGATCGTAATATGCCCAGGATTGCCCCATCTGTTATTTACCAGAACCGCCAGCCCCCCTCCTTTACGCTTACCGCTCTCAGTGCAATTCCGGTCAGCTCGAACGGTCTGGAAGCCCTCTATGGAAACGCTTTGATCGGGTATGTCCTCCTGCAGCCACGTCTCAGTGAAGCACGTGACACTGCTCTCCCGAAATGTTCTCTGACTCCTGACAAGCGCAGTCAGTTCGTCCATTTTATTCCCCAGCGATCTCACATTTCCCATGATGAGAGAGGGAAGACACGGCTTATAACTTCTCTTCTCCATAAGCCTCTGTTGTCTCGACCCGGTCCTCTTCCCTCGCCTTTTTGATCCCCCTCTGCATCCTCTGTGTGTTTTCCTCCAGATTTCAGCCGGTATGTCCGCTGCTCTGTTCACTAAGCCGGCGGGCATGAGCGTAATCAGTTGGTCCCTGGAATACACAATGCGGCCATCCTGCTGCCACGCTAACAAGACGCGTCCGAATGTAACTAATTCCAGCGCTAAAAAAACAAGTAAAACTCTCTCCACCAGCATGTTGGAGAGGGTGCAGCTTCAATGTGTTACCGTGAGAAAAAAAATACAACAAATAACTAAGTTAAGTTTAGAAGTAAGAAACTACGGAGCAACTGTAACTGGCTGCATGCAGGACCGGCGCATGCGCACAATGTCATACTTTGTAAGAGGACAGCTGGTTTACAGAGCCTAGTGAAGCCATTCCTTGTTTGGATGTGACTATTTTGCTTTTGTAACTTTACAATGGTTTTGAGCATTTTAGGATTCCTAAGTGTCTGTCAAAACACCTCTTAAATGCAGTGATTATATCTGATTCCATCACTTCCACTTCTCAGATTAAACTTTGTTTTTGATACTCCTGCCACGGGAATAAAATTCTGACTGACCAACCTATCTATGCATCTCCTTATTGTATATATAAGATCACTTCTCAGTCTCCCTTTCTCCGAGGAGAAAAAGTCCAAATAACCAATCTCTCCCGAGACCAGGCTGCATCCTGGTGAATCTCCTCTACATTCTCTCCAGTGAAATATTATTCTTTCTATAATGTGGGAAACTAGAACTGCACAAAATACTCTAATGTTTTATAATTTTGCAACTTGACCTCCCAACTCTTATATTTTATGCAGTAAACTATGAGGCAGGCATACAGTATGCCTTCACACACTATCTACCTACGTGGCCACTTACAGGGAATGTCAGTGCTGTAGTCTTGGAGAACTTTCTTTGCTATCCATACACCACCATTTTTTGTGTTATCTTCAAACTGAATAATAGTACATTTGTATCCAACATTCTGTAAATTACAGCAACAAATGTTTTGGTACTGATCCCTGTGGCACACCACTGACCAATGTGAGTGAGAGCCGGCAGTGAGTAGCGGTGGAAAGATGCTTTTCTGACTTGAAAACTGTGACCGGTGGTACACTGCAGGAATGGTGTTGGTACCCTACTTAATGATACAGATTTGGATATGAATGTAGAAGTTAACTATGGATAACATGAAAATTGTTGCTGTTGTGGGTAGTGAAGAATATTGTCTATGGCTACAGCTGATCAGATGGAACACCCACAAAATGCTGGAGGAACTTACCAGGCTGAGCATCTGGACATTTTGGGCTGAGAACCTTTGTGACGAAGGGTCTCGGCCAGAAGTGTCGACTGTTTACTCTTTTCCATAGATGCTGCCTGGGCTGCTGAGTTCCTCCAGCATTTTGTGTGTGTTGCTCTAGATTTCCAACATCTGCATTGTCATGAAAGGGGCTAAATTCTATAGTTCATTTCATGTATGCCTATCACTACGTATGATATTTAACACTTAAAGCAGATAAATTTTAAATAAGTACTTTAGTTCCCAGAGGAATAAAGTCAGTTACTCAATAATATCGTTCACCATTGGGATTGTATGCCAATGCAGACTTTTTAACCAAAGCTGACATTTTGCCATGTATAATCAATTCAATAGTAGATCATTTACCAGTAATTCTACAAATGTTTGTATGATTGTGATATTTAAAATTAATATTATGACATAAAATAGCTGATATCAGGATTTCATTACCCCTCAAGTTAAGAGCACAGTGGTTAAGTCACCACTACCTGACAAAAATAAGTTATCATTAATGGAGAAGGATTTTGGATTTATGCCTGGTATAATGTAAAGTACTATTCACAGTGATTGGTGATTGATTTGTAGGTGTCACATGTCAGAACCCTTTTAAAAGAGCAGTTGTTTATATGACCACCACATGTACTCATGTATGGAAAGATGTTGTATATTACCATTGAACTAAATAATTATACTTTTAACTTATCCAATCAAAACTTACCTGTAGAGTTTCCAGCTTAGTGTATTAACTTCTAAGAAGTGTGTTTTAGGCACATAATTACCATTCATTGTGGAAGATGGTCTGGTGAAGAGCATTCCCTTCAGTTTGTATAGGAAATGAGAGAGAGGAGATCATCACTTGGGTAAAAGGCAACTTAATAGTTTTTTTTCTCAAATAAAGTAGAAATGGCCAAGATAATAGACAATAGACAATAGGTGCAGGAGTAGGCCATTTGGCCCTTCGAGCCAGCACCGCCATTCCCTGTGATCATGGCTGATCATCCACAATCAGTATCCAGTTCCTGCCTTATCCCCATAACCTTTGATTCCGCTATCTTTAAGAGCTCTATCCATCTCTTTCTTGAAAGCATCCAGAGACTTGGCCTCCACAGCCTTCTGGGGCAGAGCATTCCATATATCCACCACTCTCTGGGTGAAAAAGGTTTTGCACAAGATCACAAGACAAAGGAGCAGAAGTAGGCCATTCGGCCCATCGAGTCTGCTCCGCAGCTCCCCCATGAGCTAAACTATTCACCCATCTAGTTCCAATTTCTGGCTTTTTCCCCATATCCCTTGATACCCTGACTAATTAGATACCTGTCAATCTCCTCCTTAAACACCCTCAGTGATCGGGCCTCCACAGCTGTATGTGGCAATGAATTCCACAAATCCACGACCCTCTGGCTAAAAAAATTTCTCCTCATCCCTGTTTTAACTGGGTGCCCTCTAATTCTAAGACTATGGCCTCTTGTCCTGGACTCACCCACCAAAGGAAACAACCTTTCCACATCTACTCTGTCCAACCCTTTCAACATTTGAAATGTTTCTACGAGATCCCCTCTCATTCTTCTATACTCTAATGAATACAGTCCAAGAGCCAACAAACGCTCCTCATATGTTAGCCCCTGCATTCCAGGAATCATCCTCGTAAATCTTCTCTGAACTCTCTCCAACGTCAGTACATCCTTTCTAAAATAGGGGGCCCAAAACTGCACACAGTATTCCAGATGAGGTCTCACTAATGCCCCATAGAGCCTCATCAACACCTCCTTACTCTTAGACACTATTCCTCTTGAAATGAATATCAACATAGCATTCGCCTTCCTTACCGCCGATCCAGCTTGGTGGTTAACCTTTAGGGTATTCTGCACGAGGACCCCCAAGTCCCTTTGCACTTCTGATTTTTGAATTTTCTCCCCATCTAAATAATAATCTGCCCGATTATTTCTTCTTCCAAAACGTACAACGGTACATTTTTCAACGTTGTATCTCATCTGCCATTTCTTTGCCCACTCTCCTGAACTGACTAAGTCTCTCTGCAACCTTTCTGTTTCTTCAACATTTCCTGCTCCTCCACCTATCTTTGTATCATCCGCAAACTTATTTAAACTTATTCCAAAACCATTTAATCCATAATCCAAATCATCAATATACATCGTAAAAAGAAGCGGCCCCAACACCGACCCCTGCAGAACACCACTAGTAACCGGCAACCAATCAGAATAGGATCCCTTTATTCCCACCCTTTGCTTTCTGCCTATCAGCCAATGCTCCACCCATTTCAATATCTTTCCTATAATTCCATGGGCTCTCATCTTATTAAGCAGCCTCATATGCGGCACCTTATCGAAGGCCTTTTGAAAATCCAAATACACAACATCCACAGCCTCTCCCTTGTCAATCTTGTTCGAGATTACCTCAAATAGTTCCAATATGTTGGTGAGGCAGCATCTTCCCTTTATGAAACCATGTTGGCTTCGGTCTATCTTGTCATGCACCTCGAGGTATTTCATAAACTCGTCCTTGAGGATTGACTCCAATATCTTTCCAACTACTGATGTCAGACTAATAGGTCTGTAATTTTCTTTTTGCTGCCTCCTTCCTTTCTTAAATAGCGGAACTACATTTGCGACCTTCCAGTCCTCCGGAACCATGCCAGAGTCTATAGATTCCTGGAAGATCATTTCCAATGCTTCCACAATCTCCAAAGCCACCTCCTTCAGAACCCTTGGGTGCACCTCATCTGGACCGGGAGACTTATCTATTCTTAGTCCAATTAGCTTCCCAAGCACTTTCTCTCTAGTAATCTTGACTGTACCTAATTCTAATCCCTGATACCTCTGGCTATCAGGTATATTGCTCATGTCTTCCACTGTGAAGTCTGATGCAAAATACTCATTCAGTTCCTCTGCCATCTCTTTGTTATCCATTATAATTTCTCCAGCATCATTTTCAATCGGTCCCTTATCTACCCTTGTCACTCTTTTACTCTTCATATATTTAAAAAAACTCTTAGTATCCTTTTTTATGTTAATCGCCACCTTCCTTTCATAATTCATCTTTTCTTTCCTAATAACTTCCTTAGTTTCCTTCTGTAAGTTTTTAAAAGTCTTCCAGTCCTAATTTTTCTCACTAATTTTTGCTTCCTTGTATGCCGTTTCTTTTGCTTTTATTTTTGCCTTAACCTCTCTCGTTAGCCACATTTGTGCCACTTTTCCATTCATGATTTTCTTTTTTCTTGGAATATATTTTTCCTGCATTTTCCTTATGTCTTGTAGGAATTTCATCCAATTCTGCTCTGCCGATCCTCCATTTAGCTTACTTTTCCAATCGACCTGGGCCAGTTCCTCTCTCATACCACTGTAATTTCCCCTGTTCCACTGAAATATCGATACACCTGATACCAGCTTCTCCTTTTCAATTTGAAACTGAACTCAATCATATTATGATCACTACTTCCAAGAGGTTCCTTTACCTCCAGCGCCCTAATCGCCTCAGGTTCATTACACAGCACCCAATCCAAAACAACTGGTCCCCTGGTGGGCTTCTGGACAAGCTGCTCCAAAAAGCCATCCTGTAGGCATTCTACAAACTCCCTCTCCTGAGATCCATTACCTTCCTGATTTTCCCAATCCACTTTCATATTAAAATCCCCCATAATTATCTTGACATTTTCCTTCTGACCCGCTTTTTCTATCTCCAGCTGCAACTTGTAGTCCACATCCCGGCTGCTGTTTGGAGGCCTGTATATAACTGGCTATTAGTGTCTTTTTACCCTTGCCATTTCTTAATTCTACCCATAAGGATTCTACCTCTTCTGATCCTATGTCCTTTCTTTCTATTGATTTGATATCATTACTTACCATCAGGGCCACGCCACTCCCTTTACCTACCTTCCTATCTTTCCTATACACTGTGTATCCTTGGATATTCAGCTCCCAATCACATCCGTCATTTAGCCATGACTCGGTGATGGCCACAATGTCATATCTTTTAACCTGCAGCTGTGCACTAAGGTCATCCACTTTATTTCTAATGCTGCGTGCATTTAAGTACAGTACATTTAGATCAGTATCTGTTGCCGATTTTGCTATATTTCTATTTTGCAGCAAATTATCCTGTATATTCACCGGCCTGTCCTTCTTGCCATCTTTGCTGCACAGTATTTTTGACTTATTTCTATTTTCCTCTTCCTCGACCCTAACACCTTGGTTTCCTTCCCCTTGCCAACTTAGTTTAAACCCTCCCTAACAGCTGTATTAAACAATCCCACTAGGATATTAGTACCTTTTGAGTTCAGGTGTAATCCATCTTTTTTGTATAAGTCATACCTTCCCCAAAATAGATCCCAATGATTAAAGAATTTGAAGCCCTGCCCCCTGCACCAGTTACTTAGCCACACATTCATCTGCTTAATTCTGCTATTCTTACGATCATTAGCGCGCAGCTCAGGCAGCAATCCTGATATTATTACTCTGGAGGTCCGGCTTTTCAATTTTCTTCCTAGCTCCCAGTAATCTTTCTTCAGGATCTCCTCTCTTTTTCTGTCTATGTCATTGGTACCAACATGTACCAAGACTTCCGGCTGCTCGCCCTCTCTCCTCAGAATACTCTGGACTCAATCTGAGACATCCCGTACCTTGGCACCAGGGAGGCAACGCACCATCCGGGTATCCTTGTCCGGCTCGCAGAATCTCTTGTCCGTCCCCCTTACGATGGAGTCCCCTATAACTACCGCATTTCTTCTTGCTCTCTTGATTTTGGCACTGTCCAAAACAACTGGTCCCCTGGTGGGCTTCTGGACAAGCTGCTCCAAAAAGCCATCCTGTAGGCATTCTACAAACTCCCTCTCCTGAGATCCATTACCTTCCTGATTTTCCCAATCCACTTTCATATTAAAATCCCCCATAATTATCTTGACATTTTCCTTCTGACCCGCTTTTTCTATCTCCAGCTGCAACTTGTAGTCCACATCCCGGCTGCTGTTTGGAGGCCTGTATATAACTGGCTATTAGTGTCTTTTTACCCTTGCCATTTCTTAATTCTACCCATAAGGATTCTACCTCTTCTGATCCTATGTCCTTTCTTTCTATTGATTTGATATCATTACTTACCATCAGGGCCACGCCACCCCCTTTACCTACCTTCCTATCTTTCCTATACACTGTGTATCCTTGGATATTCAGCTCCCAATCACATCCGTCATTTAGCCATGACTCGGTGATGGCCACAATGTCATATCTTTTAACCTGCAGCTGTGCACTAAGGTCATCCACTTTATTTCTAATGCTGCGTGCATTTTAGTACAGTACATTTAGATCAGTATCTGTTGCCGATTTTGCTATATTTCTATTTTGCAGCAAATTATCCTGTATATTCACCGGCCTGTCCTTCTTGCCATCTTTGCTGCACAGTATTTTTGACTTATTTCTATTTTCCTCTTCCTCGACCCTAACACCTTGGTTTCCTTCCCCTTGCCAACTTAGTTTAAACCCTCCCTAACAGCTATATTAAACAATCCCACTAGGATATTAGTACCTTTTGAGTTCAGGTGTAATCCATCTTTTTTGTATAAGTCATACCTTCCCCAAAATAGATCCCAATGATTAAAGAATTTGAAGCCCTGCCCCCTGCACCAGTTACTTAGCCACACATTCATCTGCTTAATTCTGCTATTCTTACGATCATTAGCACGCAGCTCAGGCAGCAATCCTGATATTATTACTCTGGAGGTCCGGCTTTTCAATTTTCTTCCTAGCTCCCAGTAATCTTTCTTCAGGATCTCCTCTCTTTTTCTGTCTATGTCATTGGTACCAACATGTACCAAGACTTCCGGCTGCTCGCCCTCTCTCCTCAGAATACTCTGGACTCAATCTGAGACATCCCGTACCTTGGCACCAGGGAGGCAACGCACCATCCGGGTATCCTTGTCCGGCTCGCAGAATCTCTTGTCCGTCCCCCTTACGATGGAGTCCCCTATAACTACCGCATTTCTTCTTGCTCTCTTGATTTTGGCACTGGGCAGAATGCTGGAGTCTCGTTCACTGTGGTCCTCCTCTGTCAGGTCTGCCTCTTCAACAGTATCCAAAACAATATATCGATTTCTGAGGGGGACTGTCACAGGGGTGCTATCCATTACCTCTCTATAGGTAGTATCTATCACCTCACTTTCCCTAATTAGCCGAAGGTCATCAATTTCCATCTCCAGCTCCTTAACACGGTCCTTCAGGAGCCTCATCTCAGTGCACCTGGTGCAGATGTAATCCTTGGGGAGGCTGGGAGCCTCCCAGGGTCCCCACATCTGGCACTCCAAGCACAACACTAATCCTAGATTCATACCTCTAATGCTATTGTTTGTACTAAATACCAAAAAACTGTAACTTACTCCGTTACTATGAAACTCAACGGTCGCAGGAAGCCTCTTCCCGTCTCCGCCGAAGCTCGTTGAGCCAAAGCCCTTTCACTCTGCATCCTCTCACTCCGCAGCCCGCTCCAACGCTGCCTGCTGGATATGGTGGTTTTCTTTTTAAACCGTTTGTGCTCAACTGGCTGACATCACGCGCCTGCGCAGTCTGGCCTCTCTCTTACTCCGAGAAATAAAATGTCTTCTCGCTGGAAATCCTTAGCCTGTTACCGCTGTCTTCTTGATCTGAAGAGAAAAAGTCTGTGACTTCCTTCCTCTTTTTAAACTGTTCGCGCTCAACTGGCTGACGTCACGTGCCTGCGCAGTCTGGTCTCTCTCCTACTCCGAGAAATAAAATGTCTTTTCGCTGGAAATCCTTAGCTTCTTACCGCTGTCTTCTTGATCTTTTTCCTCAACTCTGTTCTAAATGGCCTACCCCTTATTCTTAAACTGTGGCCTCTGGCTCTGGACTCACCCATCAGTGGGAACATGCTTCCTGCCTCCAGCATGTCCAATCCCTTAATAATCTTATATGTTTCAATAAGATCCCCTCTCAGCCTTCCAAATTCCAGAGTATACAAGCCCAGTTGCTCCGATCTTTCGACATATGACAGTCCTGCCATCCCGGGAATATACCTTGTGAACCTGCGCTGCACTCCCTCAATAGCAAGAATGTCCTTCCTCAAATTTGCAGACCAAAACTGCACGCAGTACTCCAGGTGTGGTCTCACCAGGACCCTGTACAGCTGCAGAAGGACCTCTTTGCTCTTATACTCAATTCCCCTTGTTATGAAGGCCAGCATGCCATTAGCTTTCTTCACTGCCTGCTGTGCAATTGTTCACTGGTACTTTGCACAAGAAAACATTTACTGCAGAGAACTCTGAGATAGGTTTTCAAACAGTGATAGATATGAGTTTGAAACAAGAATATCACATGGTACCTATAGTAACAAATTACTTTTTTCATAAAAAAGAGCAGTATTTTTTTCAATAAATATTAATTGTCTTTTATTATATCTGCCCAGTACTGATCAGTTAAACATCAATCCAATTAATTGTTGGTTTAAAAAAAAAAGCAGGAGAAAAGCAAATTATCCTGTGGCATAATTATTTGAACATAAATTTCACATTAAGTTTAATATGTGTGAATTCTACTGAGCCAAATTTGCACCGTAAATGTCTCTGTTGCTACAGTGTAACTCAATTCAAATTGATTGCAATTAGATTTTTCTGGCAGGTGAATTAAATCATTTTGTTTTTCTTAGTTTAAGCATAAGTATTTTTCAGGATAGTAAGGTCAAATCCAAGATATTTTCAGAAATTTACTTTAGAAATGGTTCTGCGGGACTATGATTAAGTGTGAGTTATAATGAAAAACACTATTAAAGAGCATTTTAATAAATGGCATTTTCTTCAAAGATATTCTCAAAAAAATTATAATTATTACTCAACAATTTTTTTATCGTTGCATTATATGTTTGCCAGAATGTTAGAAGTGTAATTAAGTGGATCATTAACTGTTCTTTTTGGAGTTTCATATACTTGAATAAAAATTGATCTGTCAGGCAGTTTTTAGCTATACCTAATAGAATGATCTCTTAACAAAGGCACAATCACATATAACTTTGTATAATTTGATGCCTTACATTTCGTTAGGTTGTCGTAGTTTTGAGGAGCACTTGGAAGCTAGTCAGGAAGGAAGCAAGAGTAAGAATATCTTGAACCTTGGGGCCATTAGACAAGGCATGAAACGATTCCAATTTCTTCTAAACTGCTGTGAACCTGGAACAATCCCTGATGCTTCAATACTGGCTGCAGCTCTTGACCTGGTAAAAAAAGCTTACAAAAGTCTATTTGTCTACAAGCTTTTGTTTCAGTGTATATGGTAATGCAGCTTTTTCCTAGAGGTCAGTGGAAGAAAATATCCAGTGTTATATGTTGAAAATTGTCCAGTTCTTCCTTAAACAGAATGTGAAAAATATAACCGTACTGGCAGTTGAGCAAATTGCATAGATGCATGCAAGGAAAAACTATATAAGAACATGTAGGAAAAAGAATGGAGAATACAGTGCAGGTGAAATGTATTCAAGAAATAGCTTTTGCAGAACATCAATTGGCAGATTTCTGTGATGTAAATTCTTCTGTCTTGTTCTGGCTGTTTCTAGCATCATAGTTGGAAGGTTGGATCACATGGGATTCAGTGTGCACTAGTCAGTTGGAAACAAAAACTCATTGCTCATTGCTGGGGTGTCATAAGAGCCGGTTGGCGGTTCAGAGAAGGTGAATTAGCCCGTTGGGCCAGGCGTCTCAAATCAAGGTATCAGGCTGGGGATGTCGAATTGGGCCGTCGAGTTTGGGATATTGAATCGGGCCATCAGACCGGGGATATCGAGTTGTGCCGTCAGGCCTGTGGATGTCAAATAGGGCCATCGGGCATGAGTATTCAAGCTGAGCCGTCAAGCCGGGGGATTCAAACTGGGCCATCAGGTGTGGGGATTCGAGCGGGTGAGATGGATTGGGTCTAAAAGAGCTGACCCAGGTGGAGACCGTGCTACCGGGGTTGGTGCCTTCAAGTTGGCCATGAAACCGTGAGTGACTGTCTTAAACGTTTCTTTTGTGATCACAAGACCCTGTTGGACATTGATCGCCGCAGGCCTGCTGCCCTTGTTTGGTGGGGAGACAGATGGTGAGGCAGATGGTGAGGCAGCTGTGTTGCCTCAGTCGTAAGTAGGATTAGGCCTCAGTCCTCAGGCTTGCATTGTGGCATGGCATCTGGGTTTGGTTGGATGTGGCCTCTCCTGTTGGTGCCGGCCTGCAGTGTTGGACCGGTGGAGTTCAGAATCAGAATCAGTTTATTATTACCAGCATGTGTCATGAAATTTGTTAACTTAACAGCAGCAGTTCAATGCAATGCATAATAAAGAAGAAAAAAATAATAATGATGATAAATAAATCAATTACAACATATGTATATTGAATAAATTAAAAATCATGCAAAAAACAGAAATAATATATAGCAAAAAAGTGAGGTAGTGTTCATGGGTTCAATGTCCATTGAGGAATCGGATGGCAGAGGGAAAGAAGCTGTTCCTGAATCACTGTGTGTGTGCCTTCAGGCTTCTGTACCTCCTACCTGATGGTAACAATGAGAAAAGGGCATGCTCTGGGTGCTGGAGGGCCTTAATAATGGGCACTACCTTTCTGAGACACCACTTCTTGAAGATGTCCTGGGTACTTTGTAGGCTGGTATCCAAAATGGAGCCAACTAAATTCACAACCCTCTGCAGCAGCTCCCCCGCCACCCCCATACCAGACAGTGATGCAGCCTGTCAGAACGCTCTCCATGGTACATCTATAGAGGTTTTTGAGTGTATTTGTTGACATACCAAATCTCTTCAAACTCCTAGTGAAGTATAGTCACTGTCTTGCCGTATGGATATGTTGGGACCAGGTTACTTCCTCAGAGATCTTGACACCCAGGGACTTGAAACTGCTCACTCTGTCCACTTCTGATCCCTCTATGAGGATTGGTATGTTTTCCTTCATCTTACCCCTCCTGAAATCCACAATCAGCTCTCTCATCTTACTGATGTTGAGTGCAAGGTTTTTGCTGTAACACCACTCCACTAGTTGGCATATCTCACTCCTGTACACCCTCTCATCACCACCTGAGATTCTACCAACAATGGTTGTATTGTCAGTAAATTTATAGACAGTATTTGAGCTATGCCTAGCCACACAGTCATGGGTATAGAGAGATTAGAGCAGTGGGCTAAGCACACACCCCTGGGGTTGATCGTCAGTTTGGAGGAGATGTTATCACCAATCCGCACAGATTGTAGTCTTCCGATTAGGAAGTCGAGGATTCAATTATAGAGGGAGGTACAGAGGCCCAGGTTCTGCATCTTCTCAATCGGGATTGTGGGAATGATGGTATTAAATGCTGAGCTATAGTCGATGAACAGCATCCTGACATAGGTGTTTGTATTGTCCGGGTGGTCTAAGGCCGTGTGAAGAGCCATTGAGATTACATCTGCCATTGACCTATTGTGGCGATAGCCAAATTGCAATGGTTCTAGGTCCTTGCTAGACTGCCAGGAACCATAAGTTTGTGGGACTTGTCGTTGAGGAAGTTGAACTTGGTCTAAAAATTTGTTTTTTTATGTGACTATGTTCTTTTTTTCCTTCCTCATTATTTTGAATGTGCATGTATGTTTTTGCACCTTGGCCCCAGAAGTACACTGTCTCATTCAGCCGTATGGTTTGAATGACAATCAAACTCTAATTGATTTGAAAACATACTGCGGATTCTGGAAATCCAGAGTAACACAAAATACTGGGGGAGGTCAGGCAGCATATATGGAAAGGAATAAACAGCAGTCCCGATAAGAGGTCTCGGCCTGAAACATCAACTTTTTATTCAATGCATGCTGCCTGACCTGCTAAGTCCAGCATTTTGTATGTGTTTGGCTTGGTGGCAGTTGGCAAGGGCTGATACTGGAAAGTAGTTTTTCAGATTTAAACCTGTCACTACTGGTATGCCACAAGGATTTGCGCTGGATCCCCTGGTGTTTGTTATCTATATTAGTGTTTTGAATAAGAATATAGGTGGCAAGTTTGCGGGTAACACCAAAACTGGTGGTATAGGCACTGAACGAGGTTTTCTAAGATTACAGAAGGATCTAGATGAACTGGGTTAGTGGACCAGATAATGGAAGAAGGAATTTAACTCAGACAAGTGATCTACTTGGGGAAGTTAAACCTGGGCTGAAATTGTGTGGTAATTGGCAGGGCCCTGGAAAGTGTTGTAGAACAGGAGACCTAGGTGTACAGTTGCCTAGAAAATAGTGACACAGGGTGATGAAGAAGATATTTGCCATGCTTGCATTCATTGGTCAGGGCATTGAGTATAAGAGGTCGGATCTCATATTATAACTGTGAAAGAGTTGTGTGCATTCTGGTCGCTTAACTATAGGAAGGATAATATTAAACTGAAAAAGCTGAAGAAAAGATTCACCAGGATGTATCTAGGATTGAAGGTCTTGAGATATAAGGTGAGGCTCGATAGGGGTCCTGTTTTCCCTGCAGCATAGGAGACTGAGGGGTGACCTTAGAGAAGTATATAAAATGATGAGAAGTGTAGATAAGGAGGATGGACACAGTCTTTTTCCAGGGTAAAGAAATCTAAAACTAGAGGGCATAGGTTTAAAGTGAGAAGCAATAATTTCAAAGGGGATCCAAGGGGCAACTTTTTCTGCTGAGAGGGTATCAGATATACGGAACAAGCTGGTGGAGCTGGTAGAGACAGGTTCAATTGCAACTTTAAAAAAAACACTTAACAGGCGCATAGATAGAGTAGGTTTAGAGTGGTAAAGGCCAAATGCAAGCAAAGGCAAGTTAGGCCAAAAGGCCTGGGGGTTTCCATGCTCTATTACTCTGGGACTCTAGCTGAATACATTAAAGCCTTTTCACAATTTAATCCAAATAACAAATATCAAACAGTAAAACATCTACAAAGATGCAAAGGAAAAGGAAGAATTGGTAAAGTAAGCACCAAGTCCATCCCACATACCCACAAGATGAGCTATGGGATTCTAGATTACTTAACTCGTGTCAGTTGCAGAAAATATTGCTGCCTTGTGATCTCAGTTAGCATTTCCACATTCCTTTATTTAATTCCTCAACAAAAGTCAAACCTCTTTTTTAAAATGAACTGCATGAGTTGCCTTTGGCAGAACAGGACTTCATCATCCTTCTCTTAGCAAGGATCTAATGCAGTCTCAGGCTGGATTCTTGGATTCCCCATTTCAGAAAGTGACTAAAATTATGGATTTCAAAATTGCAGAGAATGGGCTCCTAGCTTCTGTAATTATTGCTTGTGCTGCTTCACTGCAAAGCCAAGAGCATCAAAATTATTATTTTCACATATTTATTCCTAACACAAGGGGGTATAATTTGAAAGTGATTGGAGGAAAGTAAGTTTTATATACAGAGAGTGATGGATGCATGGAACCTGCTGCCAGACTGGCAGTAGAGGCCGATGCACTAGGGGCTCTTAAAAGACTCTTTGATTGGCACTTGGATGAAAGGGAAATGGAGAGCTATGTAGGAGGGAAGGGTTGGATTGATCTTAGAGTAGGTTAAATGGTGAGCACAAAGTCATGGACAGAACGGCCTCTATTGTACTTTCCTGTTCGATGTTCTTAGCGTCCACTAAATTTCACTTTGAAATTTCCTCAGAAAAGCAGAATAAAATTTTAGAAAATAACTTATTGTTCATCGAGGAAGCATAAACCAGAGTGTAATTACTTTCAGTGTACACAGGGCTATACAATAAAGGCAAATACAAAGAGCTAGAGCTAGGATACAGACATTCAGGTGAGCCTTTACATAACTGAGTGGAGGAGTTGGTTTGAAGGCTTATTGTTGTTTTTATGTTCTAATCAGGAAATTGTTAGTCTCTTAAGAGTTTGTCTGCACACCAAACCAACTCTATATCTTGTTCCATGCATCCATTAAACTCAGGAGTAAGAAAAAGTCTTCAGTCTTACTGCGATTTATATTGTTGGTGCATGTTCTTTAATCATTCCAAAAAAATTGCATTCAATCCCTTTGAAAGTCTGTTACGCTTTTTCTCAAATAACAGCCATTTAAGTCTTCCCACCTAACCAAGCATCTCTATGCTTGAAAGTCACCTTTGTAATTCTCCAGAGCAGTTTGTTCAAAAAGTCTAACTGCCATCATATAACAGGACATCTTTCAACATGTTGAACCTTTGCAAGGCTTCAGGCCCTGATGGTGTACCTAGTGGGGCTCTGAAAACCTGTGCCAACCAACTGGCAGGAGTGTTCAAGAGCATCTTCCATCTCTTACTATGCAGTCAGAGGTTCCCACTTGCTTCATAAAGGTGACAATCATACCAATGCCCAAGAAGAGTAGAGTGTGCTGCTTCGGTGACTATTGCCCAGTTGCACTAATATCTACGGTACTGTGATGAAGTACTTTGAGAAGTTGATCATGGCTAGAGTGAACTCCTGCCTAAGCAAGGACCTGGACCAGCTGCAATTTGCCTATCGCCACAATGGGTCTACGGCGGATGCAATCTCACTGGTTCTCCACTCGACCTAGGACCACCTGCTATTTATTGATTACAGCTCAGCGTTCAACACAATCATACCATCAGTTCTAATCAACAAGCTCCAAAACATGAGCCTCTGCCTCCCTTGACCTCCTCATCAGGAGACCACAGTCTGTGTGGATCAGAAATAAAATCTCTTCCTTGCTGACCACCGGCATTGGCACACCTCAAGGATGCATGCTTAACCAACTGCTCTATGCTCTCTACACCCACAACTGTGTGGCTCGGCACAGCTCAGAGCCATCTGTAAATTTGCTGATGACTTGATGGTTGTTGGCAGAATTTCACATGGTGATGAGAAGACATACAGGAGCATGTCACAGCAACAACCTTGCACTCAACGGCAGTGAGACCAAGGAATTGATTGTTGACTTCAGAAAGAGGAAGTCGAGGAAACACACCCCAGTTCTCACTGAGAGATCAGAAGTGGAAAAGGTGAACAGTTTCAAGTTCCTAGGTGTCAGCATCTCAGAGGATCTATCCTTGGCCTTGATGCAAGTACAAAGAAGGCATGACAGTAACTATAGTTCATGAGGAGTTTGAGGAGATTTGGTATGTCACCAAAATCACTCGCAGATTTCTACAGATGGACCATGGAAAGCATTCTAACTAGTTGCATTGCTGTCTAGTATGAAGGTGCCACTGCACAGGATTGGAAAAAGCTACAGAAAGCTGTAAACTCTACCAGTTTCTTCGTAGGCACTAGCCTCCCCAGCACACAGAACATCTTCAAAAGGTAGCATCCATCATTAAGGACCCACCCTCCCCCATCACCCAGGCCATGCCATCTCCTCATTGCTACCATCAAGGAGGAGATACAGGAGCCGGAAAATGTACGATCAAGGTTTCAAGAACAGCTTCTTGCTCTCTGCCATCAGATTTCTAATGGACACTACCTCACTGTTATTTCCCCAAATCCCAACATGTACCAGTGATGTTAAACCAGATTCTGATTCTGACCAAAATCTGATGAGCATTCCAAATGTGCTTTGTAATGGATTCTTACAGACACACATGTACTTTGTTTGGTACTAAGCAGTTCTGCTCATGGAACCGAACAACTGGTTTGCTTTGGCCACAAATACTTGACAATAATCCTTCCTAGAGCTTTAGTTTTTGCAATATGTGATACGTAAGTGCATTTGGTATTAGGCTTGTCCAACTCCATTACACTGACATTTAATCAAGCTAGAAAACATCTGAAATCTGGCCCTTTCTCTAGAGTAACAAGATTTATTCATATTTGTATTCATATCAATAGGATTTAAGAATTCTAATATTTTTTTCATCTCAGCTATCCCAATAACCAGATCTATGTAATTTATAAAGTTATTTTTAAAATTAACAGTTTCAAGACTAACATTTGTGTGATAGAATAAATTCATTCACATCCTTGAGTTATAAATTTCTACCAGTGAGCCAGTAACTAAATTCCTAGTCTATAGTTAGGTACTTAATCTAGCAGTTACTAGTTTGTTTGACAAATTTTCTGTCTTCTCAACAAATAATTTGTGGTTACCTTGTCAGAATTTTTGGAAAGTTTAGATAGTTATTTTCCTCAAATGATTCCAATAGATTATACCTACAGAGCCACCAAGCCTTCATGAATGGGACTGAAAAGGGATAGGGAAAAATACAAAATTACATTCAGAAACTGAAGTGGTTTAGATGTGAAGGATGCTCTATAAGTTGATTTTTTATTAGTATTTTAATAAATTTATCATTTTCAATCAATTTGCTTCCATACTGAATATATATTTTCTTGTCTGAATAGGCTGGCCAGCCTGTGTTTTCCAGTCTTTTGTAAATACTACTCTTGATCTGATTGCAAGAGCAGAAGTGAATGGTGGAAGGTGGCATTAGGTAAAAAATTAAAAGGAGATTCAGATTAAGGCAATAAAAAGTTGGACATGTCTCCTGCCTTTAGTTCTGTGCTTCTTCTGGCTCTTCTATGTTCTATGCCATTTCTACAGTTCATATTTTAGATGAAAATAGCCAATGTTGGATATTGGCCTGGGATGGAAGTCAGGTTATGTAAAACGATTGGAAAAGTTTTGTTCGGTTTTGTGTCTTATGACATTATTAGGTAACACTCAACCTCAATGTAAAAAGGGAATGTAATAAATGAAAAAACTATTAACATTGGACATTTGATATTAATGAAATCTTAATTATTAGTTCTTTTTAAATTTCAACAGTGACTTTGTGATTCAAAATTGGATGATTAAAATTTTTGTCCTTCATTTCTTGAGAAAAGAAACAAAAATCAATAACCTGATTAGCAATTGGGTCCACAGTGTAATGTACTTTTTAAAATGTATTTTTATTTCCATATCTCCCTTTGAATGATTATCTCAGGAAGCTCCAGTAGTAGCAAGGGCAGCACTATTCATAGAGTGTGCCCGGTTTGTGCATCGATGCAACCGTGGAAACTGGCCGGAGTGGATGAAAGGACACCATGTTAGTATAACTAAAAAGGGTTTGTCGCGAGGAAGGTCGCCCATTGTTGGAAATAAGCGTAATCAGAAATTACAGTGGAAAGCAGCAAAGCTCTTCTGTCAGTGGGGTGAGGTAAGCAAAGAACCTCTGGCAATTAGTAACATGACTGTCTTTGAAAAACAGTTCAGTGCCCAGCTAAGTATGTCTGTGAAGTATTCGTGAACTATAACATGAAGAGTACAAATAGATTCCATGTCTTTGGTATCATTCAAAGACATTGAAAGCATTCAATAGTGGGAATTGAAAGATTTTAAAAAAAACATCAAAGACTATAATACAAAATAATCACACCAAACGACTCAGGCAAAATCTGTGGAAGTAGAAGCAGAGTTAAAATTTCAGACTCTTTTTCCATCCTGAGTAATGGGTGTTTCCAGTGGTTTTTGTTTTTATTTCCAATTACCTGCAACTTATTTGATTTTCAGTCATATGGAATCTCAAGTGAAAGAGATTTACCATCAAAGAAATTAATGGCAGAAGTTGGTAAACCTCTGTAATTGTCTACTCCAAAGGGTTGTGAAGGTTCGATTGTTGTGGGCATTTAATAATAAGGTAGTTAACTTTTTGAAAGATCGGGGAATTGAAGTCCATGGGGATCTGGCATAACGGGGGAGTTTGTACTTATGATGGAATAGCAATGATCATAGCGAGTGGCAGGGCAGGTTTTGAAGGAACAGCTGACCTACTCCTACACATATTTTCATAGGTTCTTGAAGAAAAACTGATGTAGATACCTTTGTAACATGGAAGTGCTTTCCCAGAATATCCATATCGCAAAGCCATGTCATCTGTGTCAAGAAATGCAAGTTCTCAATGTGTTCATTTCTAAACATTTTTCCCATAACTGTGCGAGAATGAATTTTATTCTTATGTAGTGATCTCTGAATTCAGTAAAAATAAATTTCCATTGCCAAGGTGGTCATAACATGGGGATTGCCTGTACTCACTGGGCTGTGCAAATTCTTATGGGTAGGAAATGAGCATTTTCAAAAATTACAGTTTTGGAAGGAAGCAGAAGTTAAGATGATTGTGAATTTAATGGAACTGATCAGAATAATAATATGTAAAGGAAGTGAATATAGCTTTTCTACCCACTGGTAGATAAGTTGAAGATGCACGAATCTTTCTAAGGCAAGCAAGAAGTGTTGTGTTGAAACTTTAGTACAAAGGTATCTAAACGTATAACAACCAAAGAGCACTAAGCTAGGAAGCAATGTTTTGGCCAGGGGTTTGTCTTGATTTTTTTTTGTCCAACAGTGAAGTGTTGCTGTGAAGAAAATTATCTTGAATTTTAAGCACTCACTGGGAGGTTTATGTAAATAGGGAAATAAGGGGGGGGGGGGGGAAGCCTGGGTTGACAGAAGTGTGTGTGCGCATGTTAGAGAGATTTAATGTAAGTTATTTTAAAACAGCTTTATTGCATCCATGTGTCCTTACTTACATGCGGATGCATACATCGATGCTCTAACGTTAAGATGCTGTCTTCTGACAGGCTATTGGAACCAGGCTAAATGAGCTGTGCCATACGGAGAGTGAGAGCCCAGCAAACATACTCAGTTTCATTTATGATGATGAGACTAAGCGACGTTTGAGGAAAGAAGACGAAGAAGAGGATTTCCTTGATGACAGTATGTCTACTGAACTTTGATGCTTTTATGCCATGTGGGGAATATTTCCTCTGGACTAGCTACAATGAAATTGCAGTTCCTTTGGTAATGATTTAAATGGAAACTAAAAAGGAAAAGAAAAAGCTGGGAGCTTCGGGCACTTCATGCAAAGTCTGTAAGTGGAAACAGAATTGTCCATTCAGTCCAAGGTTCTATTGAAAAATCCTTGATCCAAAAAGTAAAACTCTTTCTCTCCTCACAGATTTTGTTTCACTTACTGAGTCCTTCTGATGGTTTCAATTTTTGTTTTAGATTGCCAGCATCTGCGGATCTTTTCTGCAGTTATGACTTAAGTAGATCAAGTGAGTGAGGAAATAGTTACTTATTTGTTGTCATGCATAAATGCCCAAGATTGGTTTCAGCAGTCTGTTAAGGAATGTACTGCTGAAGTGGAGACAGAGCAACCGAAGGGAGACACACTTCCACTCCTGTGCTGACAGAACTGCCTGCCAGCTGGCTAATTTGGCTCACTGATTATGCTTTTAGTTGTATATAAACTACATAGTTATCACCAAACTGCTTGCATAAGATTTGGTTTTCTGTTTGAGAGCTTTAGGTGTAGAATTTATGGTCCCCTACTTAATTTGCAATCTTTTCAAATTAGAAGAGTTGGCTGGCTCACACCAGCTTATTGCCATATTTTCTTGCTCTGAATGCGCCACTTCTTACTGTGTGCTACAAATCCTTCATCAATCATTGGGTCATTTATTCCTGAGAGCCCCACAAAGCCTGAAGAATTTAGTCAATTCTCACTATTAATTGAATGACATACAGTACATCAAACAGCTTTGCAAGCTTTACATGCGACGAATGATACCTTGTCACTTTGAATGGTTAGGAATGGACTGCAGTTTTTGAGCTGGGTGCAGATTTAATGCTGGATTTACTAGTAATGGGAATTTGATGAATAAACTAAGGAGAAAAATATTGTAGGGTTATTGGGAAAGAACCGTTTACTGCACCCATTTAGGGAGGGTCTCTGTGTTAATAATAAATCTCACAAGTTTATTTTAAGTCAATAATACTTAAGCTTTGATCATGCCAACGTTTCACACAGGTACTGTTAATCCCACCAAGTGCGGCTGTCCATTTGCACTGAAGATGGCAGCCTGCCAGCTTCTGCTAGAGATCACAACATTCCTTCGAGAAACGTTTCCTTGCTTGCCTCGACCACGTACTGAGCCTCTTGTTGTAAGTACAGCCAGCCACAGTTTAATATTATTAGTATATCTTTGTGTTAGAGAAAAGTATTTTGCAGAACGAGAAAAAGTAGTTGGGGTACCACGGAGGCACAGTCTTAGCACGATGCTACTACAGTGCAGAGTGTCAGAGTTTGGAGATCAATTCCGATGTACTCTGTAAGAGAGTTTGTACATCCTTCACATGAAGCGCATAGGTATCCTCCAGATGCTCCAGTTTCCTCCCACAGTCCAAAGACGTACCAGTTAGTGGGCTGATTGGTCATTGTCAGTTTTCCTGTGTTTAGGCTAGGGTTAAATTGGTGTGTTGCCAGGCAGCGTGGCTCGATGGGCTGGAAGGGCTTGTTCTGTGCTGTGTCTCTAAATAAATAAATAAAGTGATCAATAATCTTGCATATAAAAGTCTAAATGCAAGGGACACTTCACATAGCTTATACGCTGTACACTTCAGATGTGTGCTTTCCGGTTTAATTATAAGTACAGGATTTGTTGTCAAGCTTCATTCCAACACAGGAATGCCAGTGGATCAGACGCCTCCTCAGTAACGATAAATGGCTATTCCCCAGCTTTGTCTTTGAGGTGCACTACTTTTTCCTCTGGAATTTCGGTAGTTTGATATCTGACATGCAACAACAAGGCTTTGGAGTAACATACACAAAATGCTGTACTGGAGGAACTCAGCAGGTCAGGCAGCATCTATGGAAAGGAATAAAGAGTCGACGTTTAGGGCCAAAGAAGGGAGTAAATGACACTCTCTTTTCTCTGTTCTTCAGTCTCCACTGCATTTAGTCTCAGGACGAGGTTTTCCTTTCGTGAACATCTGAAATGTCATCCTTTTCCAACAAACAGGGTTTTATCTTCTTCTACTCTTGACGCTGCCCTCACCCACATTCCCTCCATTTCCCAAGCACCAAACTCACCCCATCTTCCTGTCACCTTTACAGGAATAGAATTCCCCTTGTCCTTACCTACGACCTCATGAACTTCACATCCAGCACATATCCAGCAAATAACTCTCCCCAGCTTCCACCATCTTCAATAGGATCCTACCACTAAACATATATTTACCTCCCCCTCCCACACTCTCTGCTTTCTACAGGGATCTCTCTCTCCATGATTCCTTTGTCCCTTCACCCCTCGCCACTAACTTCCACTTGGCACTTATCCTTGGAAGCAGGATCTGTCCCTTCAGTACCTCCCTCACCACCATTCAGAGCCCTAAACAGTCTTTCCAGATGAGACAAGTCTGTCAGGGTCATCTACTGTACCCAGTGTTCTCTTTGCAGCCTCTTCTACATTGGTGAGATTCAATGTAGATTGAGGGAAACTGCTTGTCTAGCACCTTTGCTCTGTCCATAACAGGGAGGATTTCCCAATGGCCAATGCCCATTCCCAATCCAAAATGTTGGTCCATGGCCTCCTCTACTGCCACCATGAGGCCACTGTCAGGTTGGAGGAGCAATACCTCATTCCATTGGGTAGCCTCCAACTGGACAGAATGAACATTGATTTCTTCAATATCAGGTAATTTCTCCCCACTTCCCATTCCCCTTTCTGGCTCCCCTCTTATCCTTTCTGGTGCCTATCACCCCTCTCTGCTGCCCCTCATCCTTCCCTTTCTCCCATGGTCCACTCTCCTCTCCTATCAGATTCCTTCTTCTCCAGCCCTTTACCTTTTCTATTTGCCACCTCCAAGCTTCTCATTTAATCTTCCCTCCCCCACCCACTCACCTGGCTTCACCTATCACCTTCCATCTTGTACTTCCCCTCCCCCCACCTTCTTATTCAGGCTTCTTCCTCCTTCCTGCCCACTCCTGAAGAAGGGTCTTGTCCTGAACCATCGACTCTTTATTCCTCTCCATAAATGCTGCCTGAACTGCTGAGTTACTCCAGCATCTTTGTGTCATACTCTGGATTTCCAGAATCTGCAGATTCTCTTGTGTTAACAAGGCTTCGGAACTATTTTCTTTCTTAAGATGTTAGTCCATATAATGTCTAACTTTTTTTTGTAATTTATTTTCTATTGAAGTTCATCATCAAACAAAACTTTCCGTAAGATGTATTTCAGATACTATACATATATATGATACAGTCATATTTGTCACAAATCTCCACATAATATTTATCTGAGGTATACACTTATAGAAAGGAGAGGAAAGAAAGAACAATCAGAAGAAGAAAACTATGTACAAGTAGGGAGTGATCTTTTTTGTTTACAACATATTCATTGACTTGTGAGAATAAAATCAGGCCTATGAGGTGTTATGTAGTTAAACCATTTTTCCCAGTCTGAATCAAATTGTTCCAACTTATGATTTACAGATGCTGTTATCTCCATTTTGTAAATGTCCATTGTAATTTCCATCCATACATTTAAAGTTGGGCTCTCCTGTGATAACTGTTTCCTGGTAAGGGTCTTTTTACCAGCCACCAGCAGTACATTCATTAAATACTTATCTCTTTTCAACCATTCTTGAGGTATTTAGGCATCCGTTAATCTTGCGAGACCATGGATCTGCGCCTGGAAAGTCTTCACTCTCCAGGGCACAGGCCTGGGCAAGGTTGTATGGAAGACCAGCAGTTGCCCATGCTGCAAGTCTCCCCTCTCCACGACACTAATGTTGTCCAAGGGAAGGGCATTAGGACCCATACAGCTTGGCACCAGTGTCATCGCAAAGCAGTGTGTGATTAAGTGCCTTGCTCAAGGACACAACACATTCCCTCAGCTGGGGCGCGAACTCACGACCTTCAGGTAGCTAGTCCACTTGGCCACGTGCCCACACCTTGAGGTATATACCCAAAATATATGGTCTTACTTTCTAAGGGTATTTCACATATAAAGATGTCTTGTAGGGCATTGTGTATCCCATTCCAATAGTCTTTGATAATGGGGCATTCCCAGAAAATATGATAATGGTTTGCATTTTGATTTCCGCAATTTCTCCAGCAAACAGGGAGGTTACTATCATAATGGGATTTGTGAGAGGGTGTATCAAGTTTTTCCACCCGAACTCTATCCATTTCTGTAAACTGGTACACTTCCATTGGTACCTCCATAGTATTGTCCATACTTCCTGAGATATTATTATCCTTCCTTCTTTCTCCCATTTTGTTTTAATGTATGAAGTCGAATGTGTTTAAAAATTTGACAAACCATTATACACGCTTGAAATTATTTGACTACCGTTGTCTGAATTATATGCTTTTCTAAATAGCTCTATCAGACATGTACTTGCATTGGTTACATTTTTAACCGTCCTGTTAACATAACGTTTAACTCTTTTCACCAGGATTTGGAAAGCTGCAGACTTCGTCTTGATCCTGAATTAGATCGACATAGATATGAACGCAAAATCAGTTTTGCAGGAATTATTGATGATGAGCAAGATTCAAAGGATTCACCTCACAGCAGCAGTCACACTCTTAAATCAGATACAGCCTGTGATGAGAAGAAAGGTTTGAAAGGAATTTTAAAAACTTCTTAATTAGCTATATATACACATAATCAATCATTTATAAACACAATTTACATTGCAAATCAGTAAAGCTGCCCCACCTTAGAAAATGGACAAGCTGTTGTCCCTGAGGCAGTAGTCATTAGAAAATTAATTTATTTCCTGTAATTCCCAACTCAGATTTTGATGGTGATAGAATGCAAAAATCAACTGGCTTCCTCTCAACACTTCATAATTAATGTATAAGAATGGGTAATAAATACCGGCCTTCCAGTGGTGACCAGATCTGAAAAATTAAATTAAAAATTAAAAATTGAAATGGTAAACCTGCATACACACTGTGTAGAGTTTCTCAATATCTGAATCCTTTCTGTGTACATACATCTATTGATGCTTCTGGACACATCTTCAGTGATGTTCCTGGAATCATCGGGTGTTTCGGGTCTTTCAACATCATACAACCTCCTCTAGGTGACCCAGCCGGGGCTGATCAGACCCCAGCTTGTGTCCAGATGGCTAGCTACTTATGACTTTTGAGCCACAGTCATCTTGAGGCCCTCTCTGCCGCATCGGTGGTACTGTGGATGGCTCTCCTCTTCCTCTCTCCCTCGATGCCCAAAATGCTGAAGGTTCTAACTAAAGAACGGGCTACGAATCCCCTACAACCAGCCTCCACTGGGAGACACCTTGCTCTCCATCCAGCCTGCTGACAGTTGCTGACCAGTCCTGCGTACTTGGAGAGCTTCCTTTCAAAGGCCTCTTCCAAGCTATCTTCCCATGGGACTGTCAGCTCCAGCAGCACCACTTGCTTAGTCGACTCAGACACTGGGACAATGTCTGGTTGCAGGGTGGTGGCTGCGATATGGTTGGGGAACTTCAGCTGCCCTTCGAGGTCCACCAACAGCTGCCAGTCGTTTCAATTTAATTTGAATTAAGAAGTTTTGTTTCAGTATGAATCCAGTGTAATATTTTCCTGATGCAGATAATTACCCTTGGCAGATCATGTGCAGCTCCCCTTACAGCTCTTCTAAATACATCAGGTCGTTTAAGTGGGAGTAATCGTATATATTTACTGATATGTTCAAAGTTAATATTATATTATTTACATGTAATAATTTTCTAATTTGAAATAAAAGACTAATTTTTCACTCATTTCATCATTGAGGTGATACTTAAAAGCAATGTCACATTCAGCTGCAAATCTTCAGTGCTAGTAGTTCTGCAGCCTGATGAATATAACACTTACTAGGTTTCTATTGTACATTCAGCGGCGCACTGCTGTGTTCCAGGAATCCTGCAGACATTTATCTGCTTTTGCAGGTGGAGTTAGAGCTATTAAACTGTACTGTACGGAATAACTGCGGTATTACAGACAAAAAGAAAAAATAGACACCAGTAGATGATGCTTTTGCATACATTAAAATCTAGATATATAAAGCTTTTGATCATTGAATTGCAACTGATATTGCATCTATTATTTAATCAGGTATAGCTTTAAATGGAAGATAAAACATAATAAAATCAGTTTAGATTTTGTATTGTCAAGATTTGAAGTCACTTTTTAAATGTTGAGTTTGTCCCCCCTTCAGATCTTTTTACAAGATTGTTTTGCAAAATAACTTCCTCATCCCAAGCAAATTCAGTTGTTGATCACCAGTGGGAGAAGACATCCAAACTGGCGCTTCATAGTGTTTCCTGCTCTCTCCCTTCTTTCTTCCCCTTTTCCCAACCATGATTCCCCTCTCCCTGCCCTCTCCCCACTCTCATTCCCCAATAGAGACCCATATTAGAATTAGGTTTATCGTCACTTACATATGTCATGAATTTTTTTTGAAGCAGCAGTACAGTGTAATACATAAAATTACTACAGTACTGTGCAAAAGTCTTGGGCACATATACATAGCTAGGGTGCTTAAGACTTTTGCACACTACTGTATAAGATACTCTAGTGCTGATATCAACATTTTTGATGTGTAACCTTCATTTTTTTAAAGGGCCTGTTAGAAAAGCAAGGCCAGGAGGTTCCCGTCTACTTCAGATAAAGGGGGCACGAAGTTTTCGAGTAAAGAAAGGTGGATCTTTGTCAAGTATACGTCGAGCAGGGAGTTTGAAGAGCACAAAACTTTCACGACAAGACTCTGAGTCAGAAAATGAAGAGCTTCTATTGTCTCAAAGCCATGACACTGTTACTGATATAGGTAATTCTTTTAATGGACACTTTGTTCAAGCAAGTGCAGTGATAGGTATGGGCCAGGGCACGGCGGTGGTGTCCAGGCCCGAGCGTATCGATGAAACAGTGCCCGGGTTCAGAGCAAGGAACGACCTGATCTTTGGATGATTTAAATGCCAAGCCGGTTGAGTTGAAAAGGCGGGGTGTCTGGACTGGAGGCGCGGGTCGGGCCCATTCTGACTGCTGCTCCGCGGTGTTTCCTCCGTTCTCCGCGGTGCTGAGGCTGGGGTCTGCTCTGGTTACTCTGGGCTCTGCAAAGATTTGCTCCGTTGTGTGCTGAGGCTGTGGGCCTGCTTCGAGCTTCATGTCCACGGACTCATTTTCATTCTGAATGTTGTTGCTTGCTTTTATTGTTTGCATGATTTGTCTTTTTTCTCTCTCTCTCTGCACATTGGGTAGTTATCTTTTTTTAATGGATCCTATTGGGTTTCTTTGTTTTGTGGCTGCCTGTAAGGAGACGAATCGCAAGGTTGTATAATTTATACATACTTTAATAATAACTGTACTTGAACTTTGATAGGTTTGCTGGTGTGAAGAGGGTTTATATAAAATTTATTTTATATTTCACAGGTAGCCCTTGGAGTACTAGTGAACCTAGTATTGAACCAGAAAGATTGAGCACAGGAGGGACAGAAGAAAATTACCACAGAAACATGACATGGTTACCAGTATGTATTACAGTTTAAATTTTATGTTTTCTTCTGTGTTTGAGGTGACAAAGTTTAGAATGATAGTTTGTATTTGAAATAGCAATTGCTGTAATGTGAACTAATTGATAACAATAATTAGATTATTCCTTTGAAAATGAAAATAAAACGACTGCAGATTCTGGAGGTCAACAATAAAACCAGAAAAGTTTGGATATGCTCAGCAGATCAGGCAGTATCTGCTGAAGGAGGAATAGCTCATCTTTATTTCTTTTTTGGAAACATTAGTTGCTAACACTAATTCACTACAGAATTCTGTACTTTAATTTATTTTAATCAGTAATGCTTTAACCATTCTATACAATTTTGATCATCTTGGTGATTCTTAAGAGAGTCAGAGAATTATAGTAATAGCTGGGACTCAGGTATATCATAGAATCATATGATATAAATTCAAAATTGAAAGTAAATTTATTGTCGAGGTACATATATATGTCACCATATACAACCCTGAGATTCACTTCCTTTAATATGCATTCATAGTAAACAGCAAGAAACTCAATAGAATCAATGAAAAACTACACGTGACAGACGGACAACTGATATGCAAAGACAACAAAATGCAAATACAAAAAGCAAAAATATAATAATTAATAAATAAGCAATTAATATCAAGAACACAAGTTGTAAAGTTCTTAAAAGTGAGTCCATAGGTTGTGGAATCAGTTCAGTGTTGGGGTTTAAGAGCTTGATGGCTGAGAAGTAATAACTGATCATGAACCTGATGGTGTGGTACTCGAGGCTCTTGTACCTCCTTCCTAATGGCAGCAGTGAGAAGAGAGCATGGTCTGGATAGTGGGGATCCTTGATGATGGGTGCTGCTTTCCTATGACAGTGCTCTTTGTAAATGTGCTCAGTGGTGGGGAGTGCTTTGCCTATGATGGACTGGGTTGTATCCACTACTTTTTGCAGTGTTTTTTTCCCATTCAAGGGCATTGGTGTTTCCATACCAGGTCGTGGCACAACCAGTCAGTATACGCTTCATCACGCATAACGTTTTAGATGATATGCCTAAAATATGCAAACCTACGAAAGTAAAAGTGCTGCCTCCTCTCTAATGGCGGTTACGTGCTGGACCCAGGACAGATTGTCTGAAATGATAACACCAAGGAATTCAAAGTTGCTGACCCTCTCCACCTCTGACACCCCAGTGAGGACTGGCTCATGGACCTCCAGTTTCCTCCTGCTGCAGTCAATAATCATCTCCTTGGTCTTGCTGACATTGAATAAGAGATTGTTGTGTCACCACTCAGCCAGATTTTCAATTTCCATCCATATTTCTGATTCTTCACCATCTTTGATTCGGCCCACAACAGTAATGTTATCAGCAAACTTAAATATGGCATTGGAGCTGTACATAGCCTCACAGTCATTAGTATAAAGGGAACAGAGCAGGGAATAAGCACACAGTCTTATGGTGTACCAGTGCTGTTGGTGATTGTGATAAATGGAAGCCATTTGGCCCTTCTTGTCTATGTTTGATCTTTGAAAAATATTTGTACTTAGTTCCCCTTTCTTACTTTATACATGTATATGTGGAGGGCCCTCCTCCTCAAATATCTGAACAATTCTCTTACAATTAGTATAATGGCAGTATGTAATAACCTCCTGGCCAAATGCCAAATGTTGGAAATTGACTGAATGGATATATCCAAACTAAATTTGTGAAGCTAGAGATGAATGGAGATCATTGTATGCTAATCTCGTGGCTAGGTATTTGAATGTAAGTACAAATAGATATATTTAAGATAAAGGTTGGTAGGTTCTTGATCAGTAAGAGTATCAAAGTTTATGGGGAAAAGGCAGGAGAATGAGGTTGACAGGGAAAATAAATCCGCTATGATCAAATGCCAGAGTAGATTCAACTTGGAGCAGAATGGCTTGTGCAAATCTTGTTTTAGTTGTTAATGGCCTTATATACATCGGAGGTTTACTGGACTATTTTATGAGATGAGAGATCTGTTCTGTAAAAAATGAGTAGAATGGCTACACTACAAGTGATTGCATTCAAATATGTGAAAACGTTAGAGGATGGATGTGATGAGAGGTTGCTTTCCTGGACTGGAGAATCCATACGGGGAAATGATATCATTTTGAAATTTTAATAACTTTGGACTGATATGAGGACTTCACATATAGTATTGTGACTAGCTGTAATTCTCTACTACAGATACCCGAAAATCATTAGTCAATGACTGTATCAAAGACAATGGTTGACAGTATTTTGGATTCTAAGATATTCAAGGGACATAGGTGGAGTTATTTCAATAATCAGTCATGATGTTAAGTGGTTTCTGACCCACTCCTTGTTATTCCACTAGTGGGAGAAAGTGACAGGCCCTCTTCCTCTGGAAGATTTTCAAATTGCTTTGGAATAGCATATTAGTATGCTTAAGTATGCTTGGTTCCTTATAGTTGTTATAGCTGGGGGCGCTATTGGGGATAAACTCCCACCATCTGTTAAATGCTGCCAATGGTATACACCTCAAATATTCTCTGACAGCCAAGTCCAGCTCCTGACCTTCACATGTGCATCAGCTACTACACCCAGTGGAACCATTTCTGCTGACAGGAAAAGGGGCAAAGGCAGGTTGCTGGCACCTTAAAACCAGTCACTTTGGGCAGATGGATCTCATTAGCTGTGATTGGCAGCTCATCTAGGAGAAAGAAAACTCTGATCTCAAACCTCAGCTGCCTTGCGGCTATATCTACCTCATGGGGAAGGTTTTGGGAGTAAACCCAGAAGGAAAAATCTGGAGCTGGGGTCCCTAAGGCAGCCCTATGTTGAGTTCAACACAGACTGGCAACTCCTGCAACGCTGCTGGTACCAAACTGTATTGGTCTCTGCCGTTCCTTTGAGTTCATCAGATGCATGGAGAGGAGAAGCTTGCTCTCTATATCGTACTGCCCAGGCTTGTGTATCTAGATAGCTAGGACACAATATCTATGGTCGACCGTGACCAACGGAGGCCTCATCTCATGCTTTAAAAGGTGCGTGACTATGTACTTCAAAGGCTGTTCTAAAGGCAGAAAACAAAAAAAAATTAAACATTGGGAAGTCAGCATAAATGGTTAAGTGGGACTTTGAAACAGTAAAGATTGCTGATATATTTGTACAAGGCTGGGTGGCTTAGAGGCTGTCAGCTGCTGAGTGGAACCAGATAGGTAGTGGATGATGGGAGATGGAATCAAATGGGGAGGAGGAGTGGTACAGACACTGGTAGAGGTAAGTGGTTTCAGATGTGGGATGGAAGATGTGGACTAAAGGAACTCCCTAGCTGTTCTGCCTGGAGAAAGGGGGCAGGTGTGACAGGGAGAGTGTGCTGCATATGGAAATGCAGATTCAGAATCAGGTTTAATATCACTGGCATATGTTATGAAATATGTTGCTTTTTGGTGGCAGTATATTGCAATACATCATAAAGATCATAAACTACAATTATATATAGATAGATAGATGTAAATGTAGATATACGGAAATAAAATTAAGTAGTGTAAAAAGAGAGCAAAAAATAGTAAGGTAGTGTACATGCATTCATTGTCCATTTTAAATCTGATGCTAGTGTGAAAGAAACTGTTCCTAAATTGTTGAGTGTGTGTCTCCAGGCTCCTGTACCTCCTCCCTGATGGTAGCAATGAGAAGGGGGTGTGTCCTGGGTGATGGGAGTTCTTAAAAATGGATGCACCTTCTTTTGAAGATGTCGCTGGTGATGGGGAGGCAAGTGCCCATGATGGATCTGGCTGAGTTTGCAACCTTCTGTAGCTTTTTCCAATCCTGTCCAGCAAACAGTGCTGCAACCAGTTACAATGCTCATCTGTAGAAATTTGTGAGATTCTTTGGTAACAAACCAAGTCTCCTTAAACTCCTAATGAAATGTAGCCACTGTCGTCCCTGTTATGTTTTGTAACACCTGAAACTAATCGAAAGAAAAACATGGAGCTCGGAATACTTGTATATTTAATTTTTCTTTAGTGAGGCACTTGTGTATGACGTGTTGATGTAATGACGTATGCCATCCACGTGCTTCTTACATGTAACCCATAATGAATTATGTAAACAGAGAATGATGAATCAAATATGTTTACATTATTACTCAAATAGTACTGAAATACTGAATACACTACACTCCCCCTGCTTAGCTATAAACTCTAATTTGAGGTAGAGTGCATCTCAATTCAAATATGTAACGTATTGCTGTCTAGATATATACTGTATATACAGTTTACTATATAATACAACTACTACGTAGACATCCACAGCATTGCGAATTTTAAATTGTCCCATTCAAGCCTAACTGACTAAGTGTTCAGTTACACTAGTACTTGAGAAGAGGCTTCTCAACACATCAGCAGTGTGTGAGGCTGTAGTGAAAGCTATTGAGAGCACTTCTGGTCACTTCGTAGCTGCATCCACGACTACCACAAAATTTGCGCCCAAGAATGATATGGCAATATCTACATGAATCCTCTGCCAGGGCAGTGCAAGCCGTTTCCAGGGATGGAGAGGTGCTGCTCTTGGCATCATCTGGACGTGTAGGCATCCCGAAAAGTGCATGGCGAGCTGCTTGATTTTCTGATTTGTCCCAGCCTACCTGACAAAGCTTTGAGCCAACGCTTTCATTTTGACCGCGGCTAGATGACCGACATGTAGCTCCTCCAACACTTTAGCCCTCAGCTTGTGTGGTACAACTGTTAATCTCCACACAAGGCAACCCCCATCAAAGGCAAGTTCATCTCAGTGCTAGTAAAAAAAAATGGAGAAACTGGACTTTCTGCTGCATATTCCAGCTGCTTTGAGTGGACTTGTAGACCTGAGACAACGTGGGATTTTATCTGTTTTACTTTTGTATCTTCTCTGCCGTAATAAGGAGACTTTCGATTTGCTTTAGAGAGAATAGTCAAGAAGATTGCCCTCTTTCCTAAAATTTTTTGGGTGTTTTCTTTTCCAAGGGTAAATGAGACAATCCATCATTATTTCCATGATTAGTCATCCTCTTGAATTCAATCTTATAATTGTGTCCTCCAAAAAACAGAGCCTATCTCTTCATTCATGCTGCTGCTGTTTGTGGAACATCCTTCTGTGCATTGAAAATAGACATCAATGATTGATGATCAGTAATGAGGGCAAATTCTCTCCCATACAACTACTGACTGAAATGTTTTACACCCCAAACAGAAATCAGCTGAGGTGGAGAGAGACGCAGAAAAGGAAGTCAGAGATGATGGAAGTTAATGGGGAAAGTAAAATTGACAAATTCAGCACAATGCAGGATCCACCACCAATGAGTAGTGGAGAAGGAGCTTGGGGGAGTGAGTGGGGTGGGGGATTGTGCTGGAAAGGCATTGAGCAGACACTTCCATGCAGCCAACAAACAAGTCAGTGTAGCTAGGGCTCATGGCTACCCCGTTGATCTGTAGAAGATGGGAAGAATAAAAACAGAAGTTGTTAGCTGTAAGTTAAATTCTGCCAAGTGGATGAGGGTGTTAGTGGAGTGGAATGGATTGGTCCTTTGTTTAAAAAATAAAACCAACTAGCCGTAAGACCATCTTGGTGAAGAATTGAAGTAGGTATATAAAGGTGAGCCAGCTTGGGACCTGGAAATTGTGCATTATCAAATTAGTTAGAGGCATGAACGGTGCCTCGCATGTAAGTGAAAAAGGACTGACATGTTGACTTCTGCTGCTACTGATGCTGCTTGACCTGTTGAATTTTTCCAATGTCCTGTTGCTCTTCTCGATTCCAGCATCTGCAGTCTCTTTGGTTTCCTTTTTGATTATAATTGTTTTCGGACATCAGAATATATTTTCCGGTTTCAAACATATTTGACTTTAGTTCTGAGCTTCAGTAAGGCATAAGTGACACCAGAATTTACCAGAATTCTTATTTGGTTGATAATTAGATGAAGTTGTTTAATACTGTTAATATTATGTTCCTTGTCAAAAGGTTATGATATTGTTATGCAGCCAACAAAGTTTCATCTGTTGCCATATTGATTACTGCCACCCGTGTTGCTACCAGCATCACAGCCGATCTTGTGCTCGCCTTGTAAGGGCAATCAAACTCCTCTATGGAGACACTGTTGAGACAGTCCGCGATGATGATTCTGGAAGTAAAATAGGATTGAGACCCAAGAAATCCAAAGAGGTATTAAAAATTCAGCAACCTTACTGTATTTTGGAAGTAGAATTTTGTTTTCCTGTTGCATCCTTATTCTTAACATATTAAATTGTTGTCTAATATTTGAATATAGCACAGTAAATGTGTAATTTGACTAAACTAACTTGTTTTGGTATTCATCAAATGTACTGCTTATTGAATGCTGGATTGATCAAAGATTCAGTTATTTTCTTGTGAGTCAGGTGGAAAATAAATATTCTTTATTAATTGTCTTAAAGGGCAATTAATAGCAATAATATAATGGATGATAATTAACTGATGTTACTTTGGAATTTCATTGGAGTGTGTGCAAAACAATTTTACAAGGATGCTGGAAAATGAAGCAAAATTGGATATGCTGGAAAAGGAGATGGGAGACTTTAACAGAGATGTACACAATTTATGGGAGACCAAGTTGGAGACAATAGGACTTGCAGAGGTGTAAAATCTGGGTGCATATATTTAAAGTAACTAGCTGAGGAGAAATTGTTTCAGCCTGATGGGTTGTAGAGATCTGCAACTCACTGCTGAAAGATTAGTAGAGAGAATATGTATAACATTTAGCAATTGCTTCAAGCGTGAAATTTATCATTTTTGGAACTCAACCTGTAGCAGAGTACTTGAGAAGAATTTAAAGACCTGTAGCAAGTTTAAAGGGTAGAATTTTACCATTGTAAGTTATGAAACTAAGAATTGACCTACAAGGCAACTGAACGATAAATGTAAGCTTTCATTGGCATGGCTATGATTGGCAGAAAGACCTTCGGCAAGTTAATTTTACTGTAACAATGGAGATAATCTAAAATACAGTAATAGTGAAGTGTTTGTTTGGAATGTGAAGAAGCAGAAATAACTGCCTGTCATTTATATCTGTTCATTTTGGAATGCAATTCTATATTTTCTTTTTTTCTTTTTTTTAGTGCTCTGACAAGTCTTGCCTCCGTACGCCTTTGAGGAAAAGGATACCTGTTACAAGTCTGGATGGGAAAAAGGATTCCGGAATGTTGAAATATATTAGGACTCAGGTATAGTTATGTAATTACTCAGTTTTGTTTTTATTAATGTAATAATAGAAAGGTACATAATGATTTTCATTCATCATTTTGTGCTGCTCATACAAGATACGTTTGGTTTAGAAAATATTGAATCAATAATAGTGATGCTTAGTTTCTGATGCTAACATAAGTGAATATTTGGCACTAGTTTCAAGTATGCATTACATCATTTGTTGGGCTTAAACTGTGGAATGTTATGGAAGAACTTAAAAATGTGTGGTGTTTTTAAAATTTTGACATTTACCATCAATACTTAAAACACAAGAAATTGAGATCTATAAGAAAGTAGTATCAACTAAGTTCACAATGGCATCATTGAAAATGCTGCTAGTTAGTGCAAGTAAAACCATGAGGGTAAGATCTGTTCGGAATATTGGATGGAAGTGGTGTGATTAGTCTATTCAAATGGTGATGTGATCTTATATAGTAGGGGTTCCCAACCTGGGTCCATGGTATAACGAAGATTGGAAACCCATGTTGTACAGCTTCTGTGATATTCAAGGTCAGGAAAGTTAACGGTGGTATGAATTGCAGATGAACAGAAAAATTGGTGAAGTCATAGTGATGAGGGTTGTCTAAGGATACTGTGAAGCATAGGTCATTTGGAAGGTTGAATGAACTTAATCTGGACTATTGAGGTAATGCACTTTGGAAAGTCATATGCTGATAGGGCATATTGAGTAAATGGCAGCAATTTGAGAACATTGATGTGCAGTGCAGAGAAATCTTAGGTGGCAAGTTCATAACTCCCTGAAGGTAGTGACACTAGTGTAGCTAGAGAAAAGGCATTTGATATGCTTGCTTTTACAGATAGGTACTGAGTATAAGTACCTATTGCTGGTAGAACTCTACAGGTCAAGCAGCTTCTGTGGAGGCAAAGAGATGGTTGATGTTTAAGATAGAAACGCTGCAACAGGACAGTATAAAGAAGTCAGAAGGAGGGGGTGAGACAGTGCTGGGTGAGATGAGGAACAATGGCCAGCTGGAGTCCGGTTGGAAGATAGAGACAGAGCGCAAAAATGATGTGGAACTAGATCAGGGAGGAATGATAGGCAAATGGAACTCAGAGGGAAGAGTTTTAGAATGAGGCTAGTGGCTGATACATTGAAAAAGATGAGGGAGGTATCACAGGCATATGGAGCCAGAAAGGAATAAATAGAGACAAAGGCTCTACATTAGCTACCTCTGCTCCGGATCTTCACCTGCAGCTAAAGAGGATGCAAGTACCTTTGCAAGGTTTACACAGTTTCATTCCTAGCTTCCCACAATGTCTGAGGATGCACTTGGCCAAGTCCTGTGGATTCATCAACGTAATGTGCTTTAAGTCTACCAACGCTTGCTCATACATGGTCCAACATATGATTACTAATTTCCTCAGTTCCTTACCTCCATGATCTTCTCTACAGTAAAATCTGACAAGAAATAGTTATTAAAAATCTTATCCATCGTCTGTAATATTTCAAATAACTTATTGTGCTTCACTTTATCAAATGCTTTTGTGTAGTTGATAAAACAAACAAACAAATCTTTTTGCACTTGAATAGCTCATTCTGATAGTACACCTGTATATCTAAATACAATATCTAGTAACATGAGGAAACGAATTGTAGCAGCAGAGATGTGGTTTTTGAGGAGGATGCAAAGAATATCGTGAACGAAACGAATATCTAACGAGGATGTCATGAACAGAGCAAACACAAAAAGAGAAATAATGTATGAGATCATGAAAAGGCAACGTAACTTCATTGGACATGTGATTAGGAAAGAAGAGTTAGAATGCACAGTAATTATGGGAAAGATTGAAGGGAAGAAAGCAAGAGGAAGACAAAGACAAATGATGGTGGAGACAGCAGCCAGAAAACTGGAAAGGAATACAAATGAATTGATCCACTTGACCCGAAACAGGAGTGTGTGGGCCATGGCAGTCAAAGCTCAAACTGGGCATGGAGCCTGATGGTAGTGATGATGACCCATCATCAGTGGCTGTACATAGACAGCCATGCTGATCTTTAAGGGGACCTTTTTTCTCTTGCCACCCTTTTACTCTTGGTATGCCTGTACAACATCTGACTTTCCCTAATCCTGCCTGTCAGATTCACCCTGTGCCCTCTCTTTGCCCTCCTAATTTCCCTCTTAGGTACATTTCTACACTTCGTGTACTATAAACAATCAATGGATTCTAACTACCTATTCCTGAAAGGATGTAATATATTAACTTGGAAAATGAGTTCAGAATTATATTGAACTTTGTTGAAACAGCTTAGGAGGTCAAGATAAAATTTTATTACAGACAAATGTAAAGAACCACATGCAAGAGAAAACTGAGGTGATACTCAATGTATCACAGGCTGCCGGTAGATCAAAATGTGTGAGAATGAATAGATTACCAGAGTCAAAAGTATATAAAATATCATTTGTGGCTTTAAAGACTATTTCAGCATAATGGAGCTGGTGTAATTCCAATTGTAGAATTGCAGAAAAAATGTGCACAGATTGCAGAGAGAATGATACAATGGTTTACAAATGGGTAGCTGGTGTAAGGGCAAGGAGAACATAGTTTATTTTTGAGAGAAGGAATAATAATAGTTGATATGAATGAATAGTATGGTATAGCACCCAAGAAAAGAACTATTAACCATCTCACCCAGTGCAACAAACAGAAAGGAAAGATGAACTCAGAAACTTAGTCAGAATGATGTGAAGGAAACTGTATTGGGACCCTTGAAATTCACAAAATCTGGAAGATAGGCATATTATTTAAAGAAAGATTTGAGTTCAAACTGTGGTGGTGAGGAATATCAAGGGAAGTTTCACCCTGAATTAAGATAGGAGAGGAAAGTAGATAAATCAATGATCTTAATCTTTGTGACAGTTAATGATCATCTTGCTCTGCTCCAATAATACTGTTTCTGCTGTGAGTTCCATTACCATTTCTTTATTCCCAAAGGCATGGTCTTTGTTAATTGTCCCTAATGTGTAGATGAGTGGGAGAATCTGGGGGAAGTCCGAATGTGTGGGAAAATAAAATGGGATTGATGTAAATGTGTGGTTGATGCTCTGTGTGGACTTGGATGGCTGAAGGACCTGCTTTTGAGCTGAATCTCTCTTTAAGAAAAATAGCTTCCCAGAGCTGTTACCCAGCACCATCGTTCCACAGCTGTAGCAGAGCTGGTAAATTCAATAATCTTGAAACAGGGTGAATGATATTGTTTTGATTTGCAGCTGTAAGTGACATTCCAGTGGGGTGAATTGAGACCCGGATAGCTGACAGGTGACTGTTTCAATTCTTTGACATGGGACTGCTGTGATACTGAGCCCATAGCTCAAGTATATGTTGGGGAATCCAGAGTTATCCCAGTGCTGCTCCGTGAATCTTTCACCTCAGAAGTGTGGCCAACAATGTTACTGGCAAAGTCTCATGAGTCCCTGTTGTGCAGAGTGTGGGGAGGTGTAGTTGTTGCAATTAGGTGCAAGACCCCAGCTTTTATTTTTGAGGACAAAAAGAGTTCTAATGTACCTTTCAGTCCAACAGAACTTTGTAAAAACAAGAGATTCTGCAGATGCTGGAAACCTTGAGCAACACACACAACACACTATAGATGCTGCCTGACTTGCTGTGTTCCTCCAGCATTTTGTGGGTGTTGCTGTAGAACTTTGTAACTTCTTTGTAGCTATTTTCTGTGCAGTCCATGTGCCACCAAATTTGCATTAAGGTCATTTGTTAACTTTTCAGGCTTTATTTTAAGCGAATGAGCCCAAATGCCTGTTTCAAAAGTGTCAAGGCTCTCTCTTTCAAAATAGCACAGGTCAAATTATAAATATTAATTTTGTAGGCAGAAGAGATTAGTTGGCTATTTGATTACTAATTTAATTAGTTTGGCACTATATTGTGCCTGAAGGACCTGTTTTTGCACTGTGCAGTTCTATATTCTATGATCAAGTCTGTTGATCTGATTTTAAGATCCTAGCCATTTTCTTCTGGTTTGTCTCCCCAAATGAAAATGTGTTAAACAAAAGGCATTGATGAGATAACTAAAGTATTGCTACTCATGGTAAAATTTTACAAAATATTGTTAAAACGTATAATGCTTCTTTATCATCCGTATTATTACAACTGGTAAAATTATTTGCATCTCTTCATTAACTCCTCTGACATTGAAGTCATTATATCACTTAGCTTTGAAATATAAATTTACCGGAGGAACTTCCGGGTCATCAAGGGAATGGCGGCGTAAGGAAAAGGTCTCTCGACAAAAAAGAAGGTAAACTGCCCCAAAATCGAATTTAGACAAATACTTAATATTGCATAACTATATTAATAAAAGGGGCAAGGATGATGTTTAAGAACAAGAATAAAAAGTCCGCTCCGAAGGCTGATAAACATAAAGAGACGCAGCAAGGCGACGGGCCTAGCTCCCCCACGGCAAGCCAGGACAGAGATAATGAGGGGGAATCGGTGACTCTGTCTTTGATTCTCGGAGAGATTCGCGAGTTCCGACAAGATAACAGCAAACAGCTGGAAGATATTAAAGGAGAAATAGTAAAAACTAACTCGCGGATAGATGAAGCTGAAGCGAGGATTGTTGGAATTGAAGAGAAGCTACAAAACGCCGAGGAAGTGATAGCAGAAATGCTGAAGCTACAAGACCAGCTCCAGTGGAAACTAATAGATCAAGAAGGCCGCTCGAGAAGGGAAAATGTGAGGATCTACGGAGTTCCCGAAGGAACCGAAGGTAAACCCGGATTGATGATTCCCTTCGTGGAGAAGCTGCTTAGAGAGAACCTTGATATACCGGCCGCAAAAGACCTACAGATAGAAAGGGCTCATCGCGCGTTGGCACCACAGCCTCCGGCAGGCGCCCAGCCCAGATCGATTCTGATCAGATTTCTCGGTTACAGAACGAAGGAAGAGGTGCTTAAAAGAGCATGGCAAAAGAAAGGTTTCATGTGGAACAACTGCAAAATCAGTTTAGACCACGACTACGCACCGGGGATTCTTGCCAGATGGAAGGAATATACGGAAACACGGAGAGTCCTGAAGGAAAACAACATCAGATTCCAGACCCTGTATCCAGCTCGGCTGAGAGTCTTTTACGACGAAGGGACAAAAACTTACGCTACGGTGGAGGAGGCAACGTTGGACCTGGCGGACCGGGGACTACCTATTAAAGTTATCACCCAACCGGAGTCGCTACTGGAGAGGATTCGGCAGAAGTCGTGGCAGTTAGTGGGGCTAGGACGCTCCACTCGAACCAGAGTGTCAAACTACAAGGAAAAGCTGCAAATATTCAGACGCGAATGTACAGAGAATACAGATTAATTAAGAGAAATGACTGAAAAGAGTAAATCGGACTTAAAAGTAAAATGAAAACTGGTAACTGAAAATAAACTAGGCGGAATAACTTGAATGATAGCAATATGGTCGAGACATAAATAGGAGAAAATTCTCTATGATTATTCAAACTGCTGAGGGCCCTCTAACACAGGATGAAGATAGAGGTTATCCCTCTGAACTGAGGCGGGTCGGTGCTCAGGCCTCACTGTGGGAAGCCGGGAAAAATTTTCAAATGTTATACGTTCAGAAATGTCTAGGGTGTGGTTATATGTCTTGGTTTACTGTTGAGAAGGGATTGCTTACTTGTTTGGTTAGAAAAGGAGAGTGCTTTTTTTCTACTAGAGAAAAATGCAAACTGAATTGGTAAAAATAATTTCCTATAATGTTAATGGGGTTTTGAATCCAAATAAAAGAAATAAGATTATGTCTAAATTGAAAAAAGAGAGGGCACAAATAGCTTTCCTCCAGGAAGCACATATGAGCCAATCTGAACATGGAAAATTAAAAAGAATGGGCTTTAAGCATGTATTTTATTCATCTTATAAATTGAGTCACAAAAGAGGGGTAGCTACTTTAATATCAAGTACTCTTAATTATGAACATATTTCAGAGACTAGAGACAAAGAAGGACGGTTTGTAAAAATCACAGGAAGAATAGAAGGTACAGAAATAACATTGCTGAATGCTTATGCTCCTCCAGGTAGTGAATGGTCATTTTATAGACACATTTTTGACCTAATGGTCAGTTCTCGAGGGGTAGTAATTTTTGGAGGGGATTTTAATATTAGATTAAATCCTATATTAGATTCTTCAAGAATAGTTACTCAGAATAAACCTCCGACTCGGAAAGTGAATTCATTGATGGAGGAGTTGGGAATTATAGATGTCTGGAGGGAATTACACCCTACTAGTAAAGATTATACATATTACTCTTTCCCTCATTCAGCCTATTCAAGGATAGACTATTTCTTTATCTTTAATACAGATAGACTGAGGATAAAAAACTAATATTGCAACAATTGATCTGTCGGATCATAGCCCAGTCTCTATGTCTCTAATCCTGGAAAGGAAAATGAGGAAAACACTATGGAGGCTAAACTCACATATACGCAATAACCCGAAAGTAATGGAGAGATTAAGGGGAGAAATCAAAGAATATCTAGACCTTAATGACACGGGAGAAACATCACCAGTGATTTTATGGGATATATTGAAAGCTGTACTGAGAGGGAAAATTATTTCCATTACTACTCACATGAAAAAAATCAATGCACAAAAATTAGCAGACCTTCAAGGAAAATTAAAACAACTTCAAGTTGTAGATAGCAACAAAAGTAATTCAAATCGAAAACAGGAAATTAGGAAATTGCAAAGTGAAATTGATGATATTTATACGTTGGAAACTCAAAGAAATTTTCTTTACCTGAGACAAAAGAATTATGAAGTAGGAGGTAAATCAGCTAGATTATTAGCATATAAATTATGAAAACAACAAGCAGACAATACAATTCATAAAATAAAGAATCCAAAGACAAAGCTTGTGGAGAGTACAATAGGGAAAATTCAAAAGAGGTTTGAAACATATTATCGAGAGCTGTACTCCCAACCCCGGGCCCCCAATGAGCCCTATATAGACACTGTATTGAATTTTTTAGATCTACCTAAACTTACAGATTTACAAAATGAAAGTTTATTAGAACCAGTAACCGTCAAAGAACTGAACGTGGCCATCTCTAGGTTAAAGGCTGGAAAGTCCCCGGGTTCTGATGGGTTTACCTCAGAGTGGTACAAGTCCCTGAAGACACAGTTAGCCCCATTACTACTTAACACCTTTAATTGGATCTTGCAGAGAGGAGAAACTCCACCTTCCTGGAGAGAAGCGATTATTTCAGTTATTCCTAAAGAGGGTAAAGATAAACTAGAATGTGGCAATTATCGGCCAATTAGTGTTCCTAATTTAGATTACAAACTATTTACATCTATATTAGTGCGCAGATTGGAAAAGCTTTTACCTGGCCTAATCCATTTAGACCAGACTGGATTTATTCAACAAAGCCAAACACAGGACAACATAAGGAGAACTCTGCACATATTAGAACAGGTTAATAAGAACGAGACAGAGACAATGGTAGTAGGATTGGACGCTGAGAAAGCTTTTGATTCGGTTAGTTGAGCATTCCTATACAGAGTGTTAGGAAGATTCAGCTTTCAAGAAAGGTTTATTAAAGTAATTCAGACTCTATATGACAGCCCTACAGCCCGAATTAAGATAAATGGGGACCTCTCTGACTCCTTCATTTTAGAGAGAGGCACTAGACAGGAATGCCCAATTTCTCCTCTCCTTTTTGCGCTATATATTGAACCACTTGCCCAACTAATAAGACAGAGCGAAATCGTAAAAGGTATCAAGGTGGCAGGGATTGAACAGAAAGTGGCGTTATTCGCAGATGATGTTTTGGTCTATCTGAGTGAACCAGAAAAATCATTTATAGGATTGTTTACACTGTTGGATGACTTTGGGAAAATATCAGGTTATAAAATAAATGTAAAGAAAACGCAGGTTATGTCCCTAAATTATACACCATCCAAAAAATTGCAGGATACATACGATCTTAAGTGGGAAGCTAAATCATTAAAATATTTAGGAATAACCCTGCCGAAGGATCTTTCAACACTGTCACAGGTAAATTATGGGCCATTAATCTCAGAGATAAAAGCAGATATGCATAGATGGAATCTTATCCCCTTTTTAAGTTTAAATTCAAGGATAAATACTATAAAAATGAATATTCTTCCTCGGTTATTATATCTTTTCCGTACTTTACCTGTGGAGGTGGATGATAATCAATTCAGGGAATGGGACAAATGGATTTCCCGCTTCATTTGGCAAGGAAGGAAACCTAGAATTCAATATAACACCTTACAGTTAGGGAAGGAAGGAGGAGGTATGGTTCTTCCTTGCCTGAGAAATTATTTTTATGCCTCACAGATAACCCCTCTGTTATATTGGTGTAATAGGGAATATAAGGCTAGATGGAAGGAAATAGAATTTGGATTAGTTGACAGTTTTCCTCTTCAGGCCTCAATAGCTGACAAAGGATTGATGGCCCAGTTGGAAAAATTTAATAATGCTTGGATAAATCTTATATTAAAAGTATGGCAGAAGGTGGTTAATTCATGTGGAATTAATAACATGTTAAAACTCTTTAGATGGTGTGCATGTGATACTGAATTCCTTCCCAACAGAGGAGATAAAAGATTTGAGCTATGGATAAAGAAAGGTCTTACAACCTACCTCTCATTTATAGATAAAAGAGTATTACAAAGTTTCCAAATCCTGCAGGACAAACATGGCCTAGAACATAATGACTTTTTTAGGTACCTTCAAATACGAAACTATGTTAACCAGAGTTGTAGATATACAGACCTATCAACAGTAGAATTAGAATTTTTCAAGATTCTGAATTCGGCTTGCAGTTCAATACGTAGTAAATCAGTTTCTCGCCTATATAATGCACTCTCCCATGCTAAAAATGTAAATACACTGTATATTAAAGAGAAGTGGGAGAAAGAAGCAGGGTTGGTACTTTCAGAGGAGGCTTGGGGGAAAATCTGCAGCTTTCAATGGTCCTCGACTAATTCTTTGACTTGGAGAGAACATTGTTGGAAAAACATTATAAGATACTTCAAGACCCCATATCAGGAAAAATATAAAGATACAAATGTGATGTGTTGGAGAAGGTGCGGCTCCAAGAAGGCAAATCATTTTCATATTTTCTGGGATTGCCCTAAATTAAGTCTATTTTGGGAAGGTATTCATAGAACATTAGTTAAGGTACTTAGGTCCCAGATAGCTCTGAACTGTGAGACGCTCTATTTGGGGCATGTATTGTTCCTTGAACAGAAGGAAGATATAAAGTTGCTGCAGGTCCTCTTAGCGGCAAGTAAGAAATCAATCACTAGAAAATGGCTAAATCCAATACCACCTACATTAGAAGATTGGTACGAAATTATCTTGGAAATATTTAAAATGGAAAAGTTGACTTACTCCCTGAGAACTCAAAAAGAAGCATTTTATCAAATCTGGAATAAATGGATTGAATATATAACCCCAATGCGAGCAGACTTTAGATGACTCTCCTAATGATTTATATTGCTCTTCTCATCAACACAGTAATATTGCTAACATAAGCACCCTTAGTCTAAATGTTTGTTTTTTTTTTGGAAAATAAAGAATTAGCACAAGTAAAGGGAAAGATTTGGGAAAGGGATTAAAAAAAAAAGAAAAAATTAAGTAAATAAGTACATAGGGATTGGATAATTATGTCTGCGGGCAGGAACAAGCACGAACAAATTGGGATATAAACACCTACAATAGTTGGTATATAGGCTTGTATGCAACATTTTGGACCAGTGGAAATGGTCCAGAAGGGTTGTATGGAAACTATTATTACCATTTTTCTTAACAACTAATTTCATTACTTAGCCTAATAGGTTAGATTTACCACAGTACATAATTATCTATTTAAATGTTTATTTTCCTTTTATATCATCTCAATGTGTACTTAAGAATGTATAAATAATTGTAGTTTTATACATATAAAAAAATGGAAAAGGTTATATGTGTGAAAAAAGTACATGATAATTGTGAATTCCTTATCCAAATAAAAATAAAATTAAAAAAAAAGAAATATAAATTTACCTGCTTGTAACCATCCTTCATTAACTGTGGAAATTACTCTGTATTATTGCATTCTGTCATTCTGAATGTTATGTGCAAGTCTTTTTGCAAATGTTTCATTTATACTTAAATAACTTAAGGTTATCTGGATCTTAGTCATGGTGGGTTTTTGTGACTGAGTGAGGAAGAATTTTGTTGTATGAATAGAATACAAGGAAATCAGTGGGAGAATGAGATTGCTGCAAAAGCCTGCATAAACTAGATGGGCCAAGTGCTCTGTTCTTATGTTTGAGAATGTAAGATAGGTGGTTCCAGATTTTTAATTTGGGATGTGCAAGGGTGTCAGAATGGAGGCGTTGCCTGCATGAAGTAAGTTGGGAGAAAACTTACTTTGCTCGACTCACTAGCAGAGCTGTTGGAATACTTTTCTCATGCAGCATTCTCACCTCTCTTGAACAGCTAGTTTTACTGAGCTGTAGAAAACTTAAAATTAAAATTGGATACAAGACAACTAAATATTAAGTTTAGTGCATTTGTTTTCTTATAATAAACCCTTGTTGTGTTTCAGTAAAAATTGGAAGTGGATAGGTTGAGGTCAATTTTAAGAATTTGTTTATGGGGGCTCCCTGGATACAGATGACCCGACTTACAGAAATCCAACTTTTAGCAGAATATTCCACATACTTTTAAAGCATTTTCAAGCTAATAATATTGAACATTTTATTGTATTCATGGGTACAGTATATATTCCATTAATTTAATTATATTGAGAGTTAGCATGATTATTCAGGGAAATGGAAGAGTTATAATGAGTGTATAAAGAGCAATATGACATCAGCTACAATAGAAATTGTTTGACTTACGGAGTATTTTTTGACTTATGATGCTGTATTTGGGTGAAAAACTGAGATGTTGTCTACTTGTTCAAATAACCATAAAAATCCCTGTGGAACCGTGTTAAGATCAGGGAAATTATCTTCAGTTTCCTGGTCAGTGTTTACTCCTCAATCAATATCATAAAAACCCTCCCATGTTATTTTTTAGTCACTATTGCTTGTAAATTTCCTGTAAATGGAATTGAGAGAGAGCAGTGCAAGGTGATCAATATAATATTATTTTCTTGTTATAATTCTATTTGATCTTTGTTTTTAATGTAGGTAATGAGCCTGTCGCCAGCCCCTCTGTCTTTGTTAATCAAAGCTGCACCCATTCTAACCGAGGACATGTATGGAGACATACAGCCTGCAGCATGGGAGCTTCTACTCAGTGTGGATGAACACATGGCTGCTGCAGCTGGTAATGTCAATCTCCTTGTGACACATACAGCCAATACTATACCTCAAAAAATAGGAAGTTTTAGAAGTTGCTTTTTATAGAATGTGTTGTTTATTGGTGATTTTCTTATAGTGTTCTTTCTACATTGATGTGACAGTATTGATATGCCACATAACTCAAACTGGACAGCAGAAAGTTCTTCATTGCTGACAATTTTATGTGTCTTTAGCTGGTTTTGAGGAAATAATGGTATAAAATCTATTGCCTTATTATTGTGCTATAATTCTGTGCAGTAAGACCAGTGTGTTACTTGCAGTAAATTCAGTAAATTGGCAGGTGTGATTTATAAGTAAATATTTACTCCCTTTTGGTTAGAAAAATCATACAATCTTCCAGTAATTTGTTACATTAAGATAATAAGTTTGGGGATGGGTTAATTTTATATGCATTTACAAAAGGCATTGTTTAAGTTTTAAATTATTGATAGAATATATAAAATCCCCATTTGGCATTTAGAAATCTTTGTACTATCAACTATTATTTTGACCAAATAATAAATGTCAATAATTTCTTTTTTAATTCTGCCAGCCAATATCCAGGGGATTATTGATGTCCAGTTTATTCACAATTGAGTTGTAAATACAAGTGTAACAAATAGTTTAAAAAGATTAGCAAGAAAGTAAATTACGTGGAATTGAGGTTCATTATGTATTTTCATGAAAGTAAATGCTATGAATAACTTGAAGAAATTTAGTTTTTTTTTGTCATAGTATGTTGTTATGGCAATGGTAAATTAGAACTATTCTCAGGTTGCTCAGTTCCTGCTTTCAACATAGACAGTGCCTCAAGTCAATTCAGAATTTTGGGATCTTTTCTGGAATTTATTGATAGAGCATTGGAATACACTAAAAATAAAACATAGAGGAACAACAAATATAATTAAGTGAAAAACTGTGTAACAACATATATTCTAGTTTGAGAATAGGACAAGGTTATACAGTATATCTCAAGTGGATGAAAGTACTTAAAAAAATTGATGTGTACAAAGGGAGTATAAAAGCCCATTTATAGGAAAGTGGAAATCAAATTATAAGTGTGAATTACTTTGTAAAGTGAATATGGTACTTTTCTGAATTCTGGAAGGATTATATAATATAGAATGAGGAAGTATTTTTCACCCCATCCAAGCAAGTAAGACCTCAAGAGAAGGCTTGAAGAAGACCAAATTTAAAACTAATCTGCAAGAAATTTTGTTTAATTGTTTGGGCAAATAATTTATTAATGGGCAAGAAACTTAATGGATTCAAGTGATGCTGGTTCATGGAAATGCAAACCAGATAGATTTACCAAAGAAAAAATATTTTGGGGAAATATTAAGAGTAATTTCAAACCTGGCAAGGAACTCCTTTTATTCATGGTATGTGGGCATCATTGCCAAGAGATTTATCACCTATTCCCACTTCCCGATGAGATGATGTTGGTGAGTCATCACAGTCCGTGTTGAACAGCAGGGTTGTTACATATGGAGTTCTAGGATTGTGATGTGATCATGAAGGGAAAGCAGACAGCATCTTAAAACAGATGGTGTGTGACTTGGAGGAGGACTTGGTGTGTTAGGTGTCAAGCAATCACTTCTGTTGGCCTTCTGGGTGAGGGAGGTCACAGGTTTGAGGTGGTCCGTCAAAGAAGTTTTGTTCAGTTGTTGTATGGTGTCATGGAGTAAACAAGCAGTGCAGTTTTAATTGTAGGTGAATGTGGAGTTGAATATAATTTGAGGTGCCTATCAAGCAGAGATGATCGTCATTCAAGACAAAACACCCAGCTTGACTGGTAGACCATCCTTCATCCTAAACATTTACTACTTCCAGGAGACCACCAGTGGCTACAATTTTGCCTCCTACAAAGTTAAATCCTGCAATGTAGGGGACAGGAGTGCTTCGCTTCCAGATGAGCTCAATGCCTTCTATGCTCACTTTGACCACCAGAACAGGGAGGAACCATCCTGCACCCCATGTCTCCTGATGATCCTTTGGTCTCAGTTTCTGAAGATGACGTGCGCGCTGCCTTCAAGAGAGGGAATCCAAGGAAAGCATCTGATCCGAACAGAGGACCTGGTCGAGTACTAAAAATCTGGGCTGACGAACTAGCTTGTGTATTCACAGATATCTTCAACCTCTCACTCCTGCAGTGTGTGGTACCCACCTGTTTCAAGCAGACTTCAATCGTACCAGTGCACAAGAAGACTGTGGTAACCTGTCTAAATGACTATTGCCACAGTGGTGAAGTGTTTTAAGAGGCTGGTATTGAAGCATATCAGCACCTGTCTGAATGGTGACTTGGATGTGCTCCAATTACTGACTGAAGCAACAGGTCCACAGCAAATTCTATCTCACTGGCTCTTCACATAAGCCTGGAACAGCATAGATGAATATATCAGGAAGCTGTTTATCGATTACAGCTTGGCATTTAACACCATCATCCCCTAAAAACTAATCAGTAAATTCCAAGACCTAGGCCTCAAGAGCTCCTTGTGCAATTGGATCCTGGATTTCCTCACTTGTAGACTCCAGTCATTTTGAATTGGCAAAAACATCTTCTCCACAATCTCCATCAGCACAGGAGCAGCACAGGGAGGTGTACTTTGCCTCCTGCTCTACTCACTTTACAGCTGTGACTGTGTGGCTAAGTACAGCTCCAGCTCCAACACCATATGCAAGTTTGCTGATGACACCACTGTTATAGGCTGTATGAAAGGGACTGACAAATCAGCGAGAAGAGGGAAATTGAAAACTTGGTTGAGTGGTGTAAAAACAACAACCTCTCACTCAATGTTAATAAGACCAAGGAATTGATTGTAGACTTCAGGAGAGGGAAACCAGAGATCCATGAGCCAGTAATCATCGGAGGATCAGAGGTGGAGAGGGTCAGTAACTTTAAATTCTTGGGTGTCACTATCTCAGAGGGCCTATCCGGGATGCATCATATAAATACTATTGTGAAGAAAGCACGACAGCACCTCTACTTTCTCAGTAATCTGTGGAGATTTGGCATATCATTGAAAACCTTGGCAAACTCCTATAGATGTGTAGTGGAAAGTGTGCTGACTGGCTAGAATACAGCCTGGTATGGGAGCACCAATGGCTTTGGATGGATAATCGTACACAAGGTAGTGGATTTGGCCCAGTACATCACAGGTTAAACCCTCCCAACCATCAAGCACATCTGCGTGCTGTAGAAAAGCAGCATCCATCATCAAAGATCGTCACCAACCAAGCCATGCTCTTTTCTCACTGCTACCATCAGATAGAAAGTACAAGCGCTCAGGATTCGCACCACCAGGTACAAAAACAGTTCTACCCCTCGACCGTTGGACTCTTGAACAAAATGGGATAACTACATTCATTTAAGGACTCTGTCGTATTGTTATTTCATGCTCATTATTTATTGTTATTTATTTATATCTGTATTTGCCCAATTTGTTTACTGATGTTTACAGTTACAGTTCTATAGGTTTGCTAAGTACGCCTGCAGAAAATGAATCTCAGGATTGTATGTGGTGACATGTATGTACGCTGATAATAAATTTTACTTTGAACTTTGTATTGACTGTAAAATGCATGACAGTCACTCGCCCAGTCAATGTCATTTTCCCTTGTTAGTTTGCCTCATTGATCTGAAAAGAGATCAGGGATGGTAACAGAGGAATCGGGGATGCTAGCTGTTAATTATATTTCTTTGAGTATGACTACATCAGGTTGTGGTTTGATTAATGTGTGCGATATTCCTCCCAGTTTTGGCACCAGGGCTTTTTATATGTCATTATTTCTGAATCTACTATTGATGCCAGGTGATGAGTCTCCTGTCTGTTTTCACCATGCTAACTGTTACCAGCATTCTGTTTGGCTTGTTGCTAGCTTGCTCTCCATGTGGTCCTATTGTCTCTGGTGTTAACTTACCAGTTTTGAATTGCTGAAGTATGTTTTTTCACTTGAATATTCAAAACTGAATGCACAACAGATGGCCTCCCTTGGGATTCTGCAGGTCTCTAGTCACTTTGGATTGGATCTTCAGATCCCATTTCCCCTCATCACGAGGAGCAGGGTCAAGTGGAAAATATTGAGTTTGTTGGGAAACTGGAAAGGTACACCGGAGATTTGGCAATCAGAGCACTGAGGGGCAGCTAGAAAGTAGGGAGTGGACTAGCAAGAACAATGCCCTTTATGCCTTTAAATCTTTCAGTATCTTGTTACATGTGGTTGAGGCTAAGTAGAGTGCTGGGCAAACGTCTTAGGCACATATATAAAGCTGGGATGCCCAAGATTTTTGCATAGTACTGTAGCAATTTTATGTATTACATTGCACTACTGCTGCAAAAAAAAAACAAATGTCATGACATGTGAGTTGCTATAATTCCTGATTCTGATGTAGGTCTCTATTGTGGAGTGAGAGTGGGAAGGTGCCAGAGAGAAGGGAATCATGGTTGGGAAAAGGAGGAAAGAGCAGGAAGCACTAGAGAGATATTCAGTAATGATCAATAAACCAATTGTTTGGAACTGAATGACCCTGCCTGTTATCTCAGGGCTGGGGTTGTCTCCACCCACACCGCCCACTGCCCTTGCAACTCCTTCTCTACCACCTGTCCCATACCCCTCTCATGGCGCTCCACCCCTGACATTCCCAACAGCCTTTGCTCCCACCAGATTTACAAACTTGCTGTCCGCTTCACATTGACAAATACAGTACTGTGCGAAAGTCTTAGGCAACTGAGTTATATACTGTATGTGCTTAAGAATTTTACACAGTGCTATACGTTTCTCATGACTGGCTCTTGGAAATGATTTGAATGGTAAATGTGTCCGTTCCTGCTAAGATCTTGACCACCACACCTCAGCTCATTGATTGTCATATTACCTATGATACAGCAGAAACTGTATTTGAGAAGGTATTTGATTATGAGCTACATAGGATATTGTGAATGTTTTTATGTATATTATATTTTCCCCTTTTTACAGCTGCTATGTTTTTGTTGTGTGCGGTAAAAGTTCCTGATGCTGTATCTGATATGGTGATGTCGGAATTTCACCATCCAGAAGCAGTACAACGAATCAATGCTATTGTGAAATTTAACACACTCTGGAGATTCAGGTACCAAGTCTGGCCACGGATGGAAGAAGGTGCACAACAGATCTTTAAGGTAAGCTTTGCAGGAATAAGTGTACATTTAGGAGTAACTCTGCTCTTGTCTCTATTGCTTCCTCAGTATAAAAGCATCTACTGTTTAAGAAGAGAGAGAAGCAAAAGAATGGTAATTATAGGTCAATTAGCCTGACCGGTGGTTGGCAAAATGTTTAAGTCCATTACTAAGGATGGAGTTTTGGGATATTTGGAGGCACACAATAAAGTAGGACAAACTTAACATGATTTCCTTAAGGGAAAATCTTACCTGACAAATCTGTTAGATTTCTTTGAGGAAACAACAGGCAGAATAGACAAGTGAGTGTCATTGGATATTGTTTACTTGAATTTGTCCGGGTGTCACGTATGAGGTTGCTAAACAAGAGCCCATGGAATTACACTAAAGATACTAACATAGCATAGTGTCTGCTTGGTTGCCAGTGACTAAAAGAACTAGAATATAAAAGAATGGGTGTCATGATGAGGCTTCATAAGGCATTGATCAGACAACGTATGGAATATTGTGAGATGGTTTGGGCTCCATATCTAAGAAAGAATGTACTGTCATTGGAGAGGGTCCAGGGGAGTTTCACAAGAATGGTTCTGGGAGTGAAAGGGTTAATATTTGAGCAGTGTTTGATACCTTTGGGCTTACACTTGCTGGAGTTTAGAAGAATGATGGGGGAGATCTCACCTAAACCGACCAAATATTGAAAGGCTTAGACAGTGTGGATGTGGAGAGGATGTTCACAGTAGTTTGAGAGTCTAGTACCAGAAAGCACATTGTTCTGGCTTCTAGAGGCACAATTCATCTGTATGCAGTTCACTTTGTGCATAAGCTGATTTTTTTATATCATTTTCTGTGTGGGTTAATTTGGATTTTGTTTTAAAGCACACGGTGGAAAGACCTCCATTCCCTTTTTATTTGCTCTTGAAACAGCAATATCTGTGATTCTTAGATTTTCAGTGCACAAGTGTAAAGGAGAATTAAGTAATTTTTTCTCCAGATATGATGCAGTGCAAAAAAAACACAGTAAGTGTGCGAACACAATAATAATAATAAAACAAAATCAATATAAATACATAAGATAGCTTATACACATAGATTGGTTGCATGTCCATAAAGAGATGCTGGACACATAAGTGTGTACATAAGATGACTGACAGGAAATGACAAAGTAGTGGTGGTTGGGGCATGGAGGGGTGAGCTAGTGGGGGAGATGTCGATCAGCCTTACTAATTGAAGAAACTGCTTTTGAGTCTGGTGGTCCTGGCATGCATGCTATGTAGCCTCCTTGATGGGAATGGATCAGACAGTCCATGGGTAGGATCCTTTATGATATTACTGGTCCATTTGGTTGGACATTGATAATGTAAAATGCTGCTAGTCAGTTTCCCTTGCTTATTGGGAAGACGGATGGTGGGGGAGCTATGTGGCCTTGGTTGTAGTAAGGGCTGGGCCTCAAGCTGCGGGCTTGCCTGCTGCAGCAGTCCAAGAGAGGAGATACCGGAGGCGATGTAGTTCAGCATCCATACTAGGTTGAGGGCTGGCCCTTTCTGTGGGTGCTGCTCTCCAGAGTTCAATCGGTGGAATGACAGTCTTAACTGCATGCTGCGTATGTTCTCGGTGGACTGCTGAGGACCGCATGTTCTTGCCAATAACACCCATATACCATCATTTTACAGAACAAGTCTTTCAGGGACTTGGGCTATATACCTTTAGTGTGACTGTATGTTTACTTGCTATCTTATATGCGCTATATGTGCCTTGATCTGTGTATGACTGTTGGTACTGTGTTTTGCACCTTGGTCTGGAGTAACGCTGTTTCATTTGGCTGTATCTGTGGGTATTAATGTTTGATTAAATGATAATTTAACTTGAACTTGAACTTTTCGGGCAAGCTTCTGTATATATGTCCTTGATCGTGGCTAAGCTAGTGCCAGTAATGTGTTGGACAGTTTTGACTACCCATTGAAAAGCCTTCCTGTCTACCACAGTGCGGTTTCCATATCATGGAGTGATACAGCTTGTCAGGATCTCTCTACTGCACGTCTGTAGAATGATGCATGTATGTGTATAATCTAGTTCTCTTCAGCCTCCTTAGAAAGTAGAGTAGTTGTTGAGCTTTCTCTGATCTCATCCATCTATAAAACTAGGACTTCCAAGGTGTCTCTATATTGTTCGGCTAAAGATTGCCTGGGCTATGTTCATGGTTCCCTGATTGTGTTTGTCACTTTCTCCAAGTTCTGCTCTCATTCCATGCTCTCACATTGAGAAGCACAATTAGTGATTATCTTTCTTTATCTCACCCACCTCATCAGATTATGTTCAATGGATAATCCTCTACCCCTCCCCCAAGATATGATGACAGAAAGGAATTTGTTTTCCTCTCTTTTTCCAGCCTTCCAATGGGATGAGCATGTTAGTTCACTCTGGTATCGCTATAAATATCATCTTCCATGCACATGGCATCCACTTATGGAAATACTGGAGAAGTAATGCCTGGCCTTTTATCACCTCCCTGCTTACCTCTCAGGTCCCAAATGCTAGTTCCAGATGGAACAACAATTTATTTGTATTTCTTTCAATTCCATTGCAGTCACTGCTTGTGGTGAGGTTTCCAACAGTGGGTAGGCAAAATACAATTTAGGTAGCTTCTTCATGCAAAGTCTCCATTAGATTCATTTACCATAAAGTTGGGCTTTCAGTATTTTAATCCTCTGCTGCTGCTCATACTTTCCCTTTGGCTTCCAGAACGTTCTAATGAAATACATTTAATGAGATACTTGCACTGCTCCAAATTTCCAATGTTTTTGTACCATAATCACTTTTGTAAATGTTGAGTGGTAGACTTGTCAAATCACCTATTAGCGTCTGTGAATTCCGTTCAGGTAATTTCAGGGCGATGGACAGCAGGGTCTACAATGTTCATCCGTCACAGATGCTGCCTAGCCTGTTCACCCGTGTACTTGCCTTTCAATGTTGTAATCCAGCTGTGTTCGCTATGTTAGATTAGTCAATTCTGACTCTGCTTCTGTTCCACTAATGGCCGTGTTTTCGCTACAAACATATTTATGAATTCATAATTAATATGAAACACTTGATGTTAAATTTTTTAAAACTTTCCTAATATGGCACTTGCTGTAAAATTGTTTTTAACAATGCTGAAGGATCATGGTAGGCATTTTCCTGAAAGCCATTGGAATAAAAACAATTGCAGTAGTATTTCTACACAGTGTTAGTGCAAATCCTTGTACATTGGAATAAAACATTTTGATCTTGTTGAAATTTAGAATTTTGTATTTGATAGACTGAAGAATTTCAAGTACACTTATCAGTGGTCTTTTATGTTATTGTGTTTAAGATTCCACCTCCAAGCATAAACTTCACATTACCTTCTCCAATTTTGGGTATGCCATCTATACCGATGTTTGATCCCCCTTGGGTTCCCCAGAGCACAGGACGTGTACAGGACCCAATCAGTGAAGATCAATCTGTAAGTGTTTGCTTTCTAAAGTTCAAAATTCAAAGTAGGTGTATTATCAAATTACATGTATATCACCATATATAACCCTGAGATTCATTTTCTTGCAGACATACTTAATAAATCCAGAATAGTATGATAACTGTAATAGAAACAATGGAAGACCACACCAAATGGGTGTACAACTAGTATGCAAAAGACAATTGTGCAAATACAAAAAGAAAGAAATAATAATAATAATAATTACTAAGTACTGAGAACATGATATGAAGAGCCCTTGAAAGTGAGTCTATAGATTGTGGAAACATTTCAGTGATGGGGCAAGTGAAGTTGAGTGAAGTTATCGCCTCAGGCTCAAGAACCTGATGATTGAGAGTTAATAATTGTTCCTGAAATTGGTGGTGTGAGATCTGAAACTCCTATATCTTCTTCCTGATGGCAGTAGCGAGAAGGAAGCATGGCCTGGGGGGTGGGAGTGGGGCTCCATGATAACGGATGCTGCTTTCCTGCAACAACACTCCATGTAAATGGGCTCAATGGTGGGAAGGGCTTTACCCATGATGAACTGGGCAGTATCCACTGCTTTTTGAAGGATTTTCCATTCAAGGGCATTGGTGTTTCCATTCCAGGCTGTAATACAGCTAGTCAATGTTCTCTCTACCACAGACACTCAGAAGTTTGGATGTCATGCTGAATCTCCACGAACCCCTAAGGAAGTAGAGAGTCTGCCATGCTTTCCTCATAATTCTGGGCCCAGGTCCTCTGAAATAATAACACCAAGGAAGTTAAAGTCACTGACCCTCTCCACCTCTGATCCCCCAAAGAAGATTGGTTCATGAAGCTCTGGTTTCTTCCTCCTGTAATCAATCATCAGCTCCCTGGTCTTACTGACATTGAGTAATGGGTTATTGTTGTGGCATTGCTCAGCCAGATTTTCAACCTCCCTCCCATGTACTGATTCGTCACCACCTTTGATTCGACCTATGATAATGGTGTCATCAGCAAATCTGAAAATGGCATTGGAGCTCTGCTTAGCAACACAGCCATAAGTGCAATGTGAGTAGAGCAGGGGGCTAAGCACACAGCGTTGTGGTGCACCTGTGCTGAGGGGGATTGTGGAGGGGATGCTGTTGTCAATTTGAACTCACTGGGGTCTGCAAGTGAGGAAATTGATTCAATTGCACAACAAGGTACTAAGGCCAAGGTCTTGAAGATTATTGATTAGTAAATAGTGTTTCATAAAAAGTTCCTTATTCATACATGTAACTAACCTTCAGACAGATCTATCAAGTAATAAAGTCAATAATGTTTATGAACCAGACAAGAATCAAGATCATTATATATACAGATCCAATCTGCAAGATCTGGCAGACTTGGGACTTGGGAGGGGTTTTGGACAATGTGAACACGAGGTTCTGTTTTAAAAAAGAGTAGTTAACTAGATTGACAATGAAATGTATTTGTTTAAATCAATACTCCCCGGCCATGGGTTTATGAACTCTTTGACCTAAATGTGATGGCAAAACGCATGGCCTGATGCAGGACAGAAAATGGTTACTTTACTGAATATTACTTAATTATGTGTGGCGAATGAGGGTGAATACAGTATGTACATAACAGTGTTATGTCCATGAAAAGTTTGTTACCTAAGAACTATGTGAGAAAGAACAGTTGCCTAAATAGTGTGATTAGGAACAAAATGGCCTTTAATATTTGTTCTTCTTGAGTATATTCCACATTAAAGGCAGTTTTAGCTGGGGGTACCAGTGTTCCAAGGTGTTTGCAAGATAACAATTCTTGCACTCTGTTTTCCATGTGTGTCTCTAAAGCTCTAGCGTAATTATGAAGGAAACTTGAAGCATATCCTTGAATCATTTTCTCTGTTTGCTGGTGATCTCTTTCATTGACTGAGAATGGAATTAAGAGTCTGTTTTTGGTAGTCTGGTGTCAAATATATGAATGACATGGCCTGAACAACATTACTGAATGTAACTAGGATATGAAAGCACCTCAGTTTGCTTATTCTTCCAGTGAACTTGGAGAATTTTGTAGATGTTGTATCAAGTGATACTTTTTCAGTGCCTTGAGATGCTTACTGTAGTCCAGGTCTTAAATAATGTGGGAGGGCAGGGATCACTGCTGTCTACTTGACCAAGTGTTGTTTTGGGTCTTGGGTCCTAACACTCTTGGAGTTATAGTACAGCATGGCAACAGACCCTTCAGTCCAACGGGTTCATGCTAATCAGGATTCCCAACTAAAATCATCCCATTTGCCTATATCCTTCTAAACTTGTCCTATTCAAGAATCTATTAAATGTTGGTAATGTACCTGTTTCATCCACTTCCTCCGATAGCTCATTCCATTTACTAACCACCCTCTGGTGGAAAAGGTTTATATCCCTAAACCCAAACAACAGGAATTCTGCAGATGCTGGAAATTCAAGCAACACACATCAAAGTTGCTGGTGAACGCAGCAGGCCAGGCAGCATCTGTAGGAAGAGGTGCAGTCGACGTTTCAGGCCGAGATCCTTCGTCAGGACTAACTGAAGGAAGAGTGAGTAAGGGATTTGAAAGTTGGAGGGGGAGGGGGAGATCCAAAATGATAGGAGAAGACAGGAGGGGGAGGGATAGAGCCAAGAGCTGGACAGGTGATAGGCAAAAGGGGATACGAGAGGATCATGGGACAGGAGGTCCGGGAAGAAAGACAAGGGGGGGGACCCAGAGGATGGGCAAGAGGTATATTCAGAGGGACAGAGGGAGAAAAAGGAGAGTGAGAGAAAGAATGTGTGTATAAAAATAAGTACCAGATGGGGTACGAGGGGGAGGTGGAAGTTAGAGAAGTCGATGTTCATGCCATCAGGTTGGAGGCTACCCAGACGGAATATAAGGTGTTGTTCCTCCAACCTGAGTGTGGCTTCATCTTTACAGTAGGGGAGGCCGTGGATAGACATGTCAGAATGGGAATGGGATGTGGAATTAAAATGTGCGGCCACTGGGAGATCCTGCTTTCTCTGGCAGACAGAGCGTAGATGTTCAGCAAAGCAGTCTCCCAGTCTGCGTCGGGTCTCGCCAATATATAAAAGGCCACATCGGGAGCACCGGACGCAGTATATCACCCCATTCGACTCACAGGTGAAGTGTTGCCTCACCTGGAAGGACTGTTTAGGGCCCTGAATGGTGGTAAGGGAGGAAGTGTAAGGGCATGTGTAGCACTTGTTCCGCTTACACAGATAAGTGCCAGGAGGGAGATCAGTGGGGAGGGATAGGGGGGACGAATGGACAAGGGAGTTGCGTGGGGAGCGATCCCTGCGGAATGCAGAGAGGGGGGGGAGGGAAAGATGTGCCTAGTGGTGGGATCCCGTTGGAGGTGGCGGAAGTTACGGGGAATAATATGTTGGACCCGGAGGCTGGTGGGGTGGTAGGTGAGGACCAGGGGAACCCTATTCCTAGTGGGGTGGCGGGAGGATGGAGTGAGAGCAGATGTACGTGAAATGGGGGAGATGCGTTTAAGAGCAGAGTTGATAGTGGAGGAAGGGAAGCCCCTTTCTTTAAAAAAGGAAGACATCTCCCTCGTTCTAGAATGAAAAGCCTCATCCTGAGAGCAGATGCGGCGGAGACGGAGGAATTGCGAGAAGGGGATGGCATTTTTGCAAGAGACAGGGTGAGAAGAGGAATAGTCCAGATAGCTGTGAGAGTCAGTAGGCTTATAGTAGACATCAGTGGATAAGCTGTCTCCAGAGACAGAGACAGAAAGATCTAGAAAGGGGAGGGAGGTGTTGGAAATGGACCAGGTAAACTTGAGGGCAGAGTGAAAGTTGGAGGCAAAGTTAATAAAGTCAACGAGTTCTGCATGCGTACAGGAAGCAGCGCCAATGCAGTCGTCGATGTATTGAAGGAAAAGTGGGAGACAGATTCCAGAATAGGCACGGAACATAGATTGTTCCACAAACCCAACAAAAAGGCAGGCATAGCTAGGACCCATACGGGTGCCCATAGCTACACCTTTAGTTTGGAGGAAGTGGGAGGAGCCAAAGGAGAAATTATTAAAAGTAAGGACTAATTCCGCTAGACGGAGCAGAGTGGTGGTAGAGGGGAACTGATTAGGTCTGGAATCCAAAAAGAAGCGTAGAGCTTTGAGACCTTCCTGATGGGGGATGGAAGTATATAAGGACTGGACATCCATGGTGAAAATAGAGCGGTGGGGGCCAGGGAACTTAAAATCATTGAAAAGTTTAAGAGCGTGAGAAGTGTCACGAACATAGGTCGGAAGGGATTGAACAAGGGGTGATAAAACCGTGTCAAGGTATGCAGAAATGAGTTCGGTGGGGCAGGAGCAAGCTGAGACAATAGGTCGGCCAGGACAGGCAGGTTTGTGGATCTTGGGTAGGAAGTAGAAACGGGAAGTGCGGGGTGTGGGAACTATAAGGTTGGTAGCAGTGGATGGGAGATCCCCTGAGCGGATAAAGTTGGTGATGGTGTGGGAGACAATGGCCTGGTGCTCATTGGCTTAGTGGGGTCACGATCGAGGGGTAAATAAAAGGAGGTATCCGCGAGTTGTTGCTGTGCCTCGGCAAGGTAGAGGTCAGTACGCCAGACTACAACAGCACCCCCCCTTATCGGCGGGTTTAATAATAAGGTTAGGATTAGTGCGGAGGGAGTGGAGAGCAGAGCGTTCCGAAGGAGTGAGGTTGGAATGGGGACAAGGTGCGGTGAAGTCGAGACGGTTGATGTCCCGTCGGCAATTAGCGATAAAGAGATCCAGAGCAGGCAGAAGACCAGAGCGGGGTGTCCATGAAGAAGAGGAGGGTTGAAGACGGGAGAAGGGGTCATCGGTGGGGGTGGAAGAGTCCTTGCCGAAGAAGTAGGCTCGGAGACGGAGACGGTGGAAGAAAAGTTCTGCATCATGGCGAAGACGGAACTCGCTGAGGTGTGGGTGAAGGGGGACAAACGTGAGGCCCTTACTGAGAACAGAGCGTTCTGCCTCCGACAGTTGAAGGTCGGAGGAGATGGTAAAGACCCGGCACGGATGAGAGCTGGGATCAGAGGGGGAAGGGGGGAGGCTGGGTGTGTCAATGGAGAGGGGAGGGTTGGGGTGAGAGGAAGATGAAGGCTCTGAGGGCCCAGGAGTTGACGGTGGGATCTGAGGAAGACGGGGCTGCGGAGTGGTGGTGGGGGAAGGGGAGACGGGAGTCACAACAGCAGCACATAAAGACCCGGCCTGGAGTTCAAGGCTGGAGTTCCCTAAACCTATGTCTTTTAGTTCTAGATTCCCCAATCCCAGGAGAAAGTTTGTGTGCATTCACCCTCGTGATTTTATAAACCTCTATAAGATCACTCCTCATTATCTTTGATATGACATCATTTTGATGGAGCAGCTCGTTAGTGCTCTTAACTATTTAGCAAAGGAGTTGACATTCTATTGAATACTGTTTTAAAACCAATGTTCTCACGTACTTTCCCCACTTATGGGCATGCTGATGATTTCCCGTCACTCTCCCATCCTCACACTATGCCTCTGCACCATTTGGGATTGGCACAATGGGCCAAAACAAAACTGGCATGGACGTGGTGGGCAGAAGTGCCTGTTTTTCTGCTCTACGACCTTGTCATGGTCGAACTTTGCTCCACTGTTGTCAGATAGGAAAATGCAATGACTTTCCATGCGATTTTTCTTGTGTTTTTTTAAATGAAAATAAATTAATAGCAAAAGGCATGTGGCATATTTGCCTTCAACAGTTGGGGTGTTGAGTATAAAAGTCAGGAAGTCATGCCACAGCTGTATAAAACTGTGGTTGAGCCACATTTGGTGTATTGTGTCCAGTTTTGGGCGCAGGATTTGGAAAAGAGGTTTTACCGAAATGTTGCCTGAATTAAAGAGTATTAGCTATAAGGAGAAGTTGCACTAACTTAATTGTTTTCCCTGATGCGTCAGAGGCTGGGGGGGAGGGGGTGATTCCTGATAGATATATGTGTGGTTATACTGTACTGTATGGTTAGATGTATGTATGGTTATAGAGTCTTGTTAGTCTTTTTTCCCAAAAGTTAGAGAGTACAACTTTCAGGTAAGAGGGTGGGGAGGGAGTGTAAAGGAGAGTTATGAGACATTTTTTAAACACAGACAGAGTTAGTATCTGGAATGTTCTGCTCAGGAAGGTACTGGAAGCAGATACGATAACAGTGTTTAAGAGGCATTTTGACTGGCATGTGAACAGACAGGGAATGGAGAGGTGTAGAGCATGTGCAAACAAGTGGAATTTGTTTCAATTGGCATTATGGTCAGCATAGACTCTGTAGGCTGAAAGGCCTGTTCCTGTGCTGTGCAATTCTATAATCAATGAAATACTGAAAATTATTGATACGTTCTAGAATTGGCTTATATGCAGAATGATTTGTATTAATATCCTTAACTTACGATCTGTTACAGAAATCCTTTTCGGCTCGTGCAGTTTCCCGATCTCATCAGCGAGCAGAGCATATTCTGAAGAACTTGCAGCAGGAGGAGGAGAAGAAGCGACTGGGTAGAGAAGCCAGCTTAATCACAGCCATTCCCATCACACAAGAAGCATGCTATGAACCCATTAACACTCCACCACCAGAAATGGAGGAGGAAGGTAACATCTGTTCAAATCACGAACCAGTTCTTCAGTGATGTTTTGGAGAAAGAAGGCATTAAAAATTGTAATTCTCTCATTATGAAAGATCAGAGTACAGCTACACTACTGTGCCTGGTTTCAATATGTCTCATATAATGGCTGAAAAATAAGAAAAAAAGCATAGGCTTGAAAGCTAAATTGCCTTTGTTTAGCACAATAATCTCTCAAATGGTAAAACATTATGAGGTCATTGAATTGTAGTATTCAAAATCAAGACCAGATTAGAGTCTGTCTTTGTAGAATAGACTTTATGGTGGACAAGGGAGAGGCCCAGAGGATTTTGTATATCTTATGGTGATGTGGAGCCAGTTGAGAAACCGCAAGTTTTATCTTTTCAGAAGGTCATTAGCGTCTTAAAAACAAGCTCCTGGCTTGCAGAATGATTGAAGATTTGTTTCCAATGAATTCAAGAACTTTCAGAATGTTTCCTTTCTCTTAATTGCTAGGCAGAGTTTTTTTGTTCACTGTTTCCCCCAGAATCCATGAACTTATGTGCTGAGTGTATGGATTATCATAGAATTATAATCTGTATACTACTAAAACTCTCATGTTCTGTCTGTCAGTTTGTCTGTTTGTGACCTCCAATTAGTGCAAACGGTGCATTACAGCGGCACTTTTTTTGGCTAAATTGAATTAAAATGTGCTAATTTACAGAATGATGACAAAGTTCAGGGTTATACATTTGTATAAAATTGCTCATTCACAAAAATCACCAGGCTCCCTTTCACCTGAGAGCCGATCTGCCATCATGGAAATTGGGACGCGACAGCCCGCTGCATGTGCACGGCCAACCTTAGCAGCAACACCTACCGGAGCAAAAGGGCAGGGCAGCTCCATTTCGAGGGGTGACATTCTGCTAATCACCATCAGCATGTGCAGGATTGGGACAGATCTAACTGCCACCCATCAATAAGAGATAATTAAATCTTATTGTAACGATGTACTTCAAGACACCCATGAAACCCTTCGCTGCAGTCAGAGGACAGCGGTGACTATATCACGTCCATTTAGGAGAGCACCAACCACATCATCAAGAATAATCAGAATCCTCTGGTGTTACTGCTTCATATCTTCTATCCAGCATTAGGGTAAAAACGATGGTCAGCCTAATTATGCCGCATGGAAAGGGAAGGAGGACATTATGGTCAAGAGATGATGCCAAACATTGTCGGGAAGCGGCAAGGAGAGAGAGAGAGAACAAGAATCGGATGAGGCCAGGGCCGCAGGACTCCAGGAACAGTCAGGACAAAAAAAAAGGATGAGAGAAGAAGAGACAGAGGAGGAGAGGTATGCACATCTCCAGGAACAGAGACAAACAACAACAGCAGAAGAGCTGAAGAGACGGGGGATGAAAGGACTACACGTCTCCTGAATGACAACGAGAGGCACGAGGGTGGCAGATAAACCAGAAATGATACCATTAAAAGTGTCCTTCGTTAAATGAGGAGGAGCTATATTTGCTTTGCTACATGTCGTTCTTCTTTAATAAACTGAGGTTTTCCACTTCAGTTTCCATAGCAAAGTGATACCAATAGCATTCAGGAAAATTTAATATTCATTCTGGTCATATCAGACTACACTACCCTTCTCTCAAAGGGTGCCCCAACGGGTCACCCCACTGTCTAGTTTGCTCATAAATAAATATATTAAGGCAGAGTGAATTTCAAGTTTTCTTAATGTTTTAATATCTTTATATTTGGTTTGTACCCTAATCGTGTGCATCCCAATCTTTATTTAAAATTCCATATAATATTTAAAAGCTTGAGTACAAATTGTGCCTTTTCCTCCTTGGCACACTCATTGTTAGACTTCTTTAAATTGGTTGGCTAGACAGACAGCTTGAGAATATTGCAGTCGCTGAGTACCAGGAATTGAGGCTGACTTTCCTCTACTACATTTCTGTGATTTCTGACATGACAAATAAATCGTATGTGAGACCCTCAGACTCTGCCATGGATGAGGCAGAACCTGGTGAAATGGGTGTGTGGGTTGCTGGGATTGCTGTATGCTCTATTCTGTTTGAATTTGGCCCCCTTGTGCTCCCCTTGGGAGAGATCTGAACTCCCCAATGTTCCTCTGCAAGCCCAAGCAGTCGTGCGCCATGGGTTCTCATGATTTCGTCAGGATGCAACATGTCTTTGAAGAAGTGTGAAAATTTCATTAGAAGTGTTTTCCCTGAAGGATCTTTTACCATGGTAAAGTTTAGAGTGGAGTCCAGTGTTGTGCCCACTGGAGCTGGTTGAATGTGATCAGAACCCTGATGTTGCTTGGGAAAAGGTGTTTGATTTAGTACTTGATCTATCCTATCTGAACTAATCTCTTAGTCCCTTTATTCCCTCTAGGTCTAACTACATAGCTGCCAGCTGAGTGTTCAAATTAGTGTTTTTTTTATTCCAGGCCTGTGAGCATTACAATTCTGAAGCGTAGTCACCAGTAATAAGTATTTTCATACTGCTGGTCCCCAGATATCATTGGACTTCATTTACATCCACAGTAAAAAGAGTTATTTATTACTTTGTAACGTGTCAGTAATGGTTGACAAAACTTTAATTTAGCAAAATTATTTTTGAGAAACATCAGAAAAAAACTGAATAACTATCATCATCTGTTACCACTAAAGTGAATATACAAACGTACAAATAAATGTGTATTGCTTTTTGTAAGAATCTGTTAAACGCACAAGAAACATTATGAACAGATGTGTTGTAATTATACCTTAAAGATGTGCATTTTAATGTACTTATTAGTTTATGAGTCAGAACTTCTGATCTTCTTTCGCAGTTGAGGATGCTGCAAACTTAGCTTCCCGTCGGCTGTCTGTTAGTCCATCCTGCACGTCCAGTACCTCCCATAGAAATTACTCATTCCGCCGAGGCTCTGTGTGGTCAGTGCGATCAGCGGTCAGTGCTGAAGGTAAGCGGCAGCCACCAGTTAACTTGTGGGTGACTAGGAAATAGCTGCATTATTGCTCGTCCTTGTGTGCAAAGATCTTAAATCTTTTAATTCTTCAGTTCTTTCAATTATGGTCTTGTTGAGATTTGTTAGTATCTGTTTTATGTCCAGATGAGGAAGATGCAACAGAGAACACTCCAACACATCATGTATTACAGCCTCCTCAAGCTGTATTTCCTGCATGCATTTGTGCCACTGTGCTCCCGATTGTTCACCTCATGGAGGATGGAGAAGTACGAGAAGATGGTGTGGCAGGTACCTTTTATCATACCTTGGTTGGCTACTCGTTTGGTTTTGAAGCAAACAGGTTTTTAATCTCTTATTAGAACTATTAAAGTTTGTAGAAATTAATATTTTAAACTCCACACCTAACATCATTAAATACTTATCAGTTGGTAGCACTCTTGCATTTGAGTTAGTTGGTTATGAATTATGGACTTCCACAGAATTCATCAAAAAAAAATTGGCAAATGCTGGAAATACGTCCTGTGTCCTAATTCAACTTCTCCTGTGGACAGATTGTCAGAAATTTAAGATTAACCGCCCTGTTTTAGCTAACATATCACCTTTTGTGAAATTCAGTGTCCTTCGGTCTTCACCCCATCATTCCTTTTTCATTCTCTCTATCCCTTCCCCGACTCTGCAATTTGAAACATGTTTGACTAATGGTTTCTCTAGTTAAAGTTCAGGTTTATTGTTATAATAAGTATACATTAACAAGATGTAAATGCCATGAAAATGAGCTTTTTGCAGCAGCCGCGTGGTATATTATAAGATGAGGACAAATGTACATGAACATAAATTTAAATTAACACAGCGCATGTGTGTCTATATATGTGTGTGTGTGTATATATATAAAAGGTCCTCCAGGATGTTGCTTTCATTACTGGACGTTATTCCGGATAGGCTGAGTTTGTTTTCTGTAGAATGAGGGAGGATGAAATATATAAGATTATGAAAGACATAGACAGGGTAGATATTCAAGGTCCTTTCCCCACAGTAGGGGTCTCAAAAACTTCATGTGCTCTGAGTACAGTAGCAACCACATCCATTTGAACAGCAATGTCTTTCAAAGTCTCTTCTGTGTTTTCCTGCTGAAGTGCATGAGCTCAGATGTTTACATATTTCATTCCATTCCATATTATATTGCGTCTCCTGTGTCCGTTTTAACCCGTGTGTATTCCCTGAAGCCTCTTTGCATCTTCTGCACAACCTGCATTGCCACCTATTTCTCCCTGACCAACCGAGTATTTCCAGTATTTTCTGTTACAATTTGACGCAATAACAAGGTGCTGAGGTACTGTTTTATCATGACAATGGTGTTTCCCAGATGAGGTGTTAAAACTTTTCTTTTAGGTAGAAGTAAAGACTCCCGTAGACTATTACATAGAAAAACAAAGCATTTATTCCTGATGTACTGGCCAAAGTTTATTTTAAAATCAATACCACAGAAGTTTCTATGATATGAAACTGTTGTTTGTGGGACTTAATTGTGCATTAGTTTGGTTGTTGCATTTCTTTCCTACAGCAATAACATTACTTGAAAAGTACTCAGTTTAAGCTCAGAGGAACACAAGAATGGTGAAGAACATTTCATAAATGTCTTTTGTTTCTGTAATCACTTGATTATCACTATTTCTCTATTATGCCAGGGATTTTATTTCATTCATAATGTCTTCAAATCTTAAGATACTTGCTACGTTTTCTTAATGAAACCTTTTACTTTTATTTCCAAGAAGTTTAAAATGCCTTAAAGACAGCAGCATTTATTTCTATCAAACTATCTTATTTTTTACCATTGTTGCATCCTCTATTTAAAATAACTACAATTCTTCAGTGATGGAGAAAACCTTTCTATTTGGCAATGTGAATTTCAAAAAAAATGTGCGACAGGTGAATAATTGCCCATCAGCAATGATGGAAAGCATCAAGTTGGATAAGTCTCCGGTACCAGACGAGATGTACCCCAGGCTACTGTGGGAGGTGAGGGAGGAGATTGCTGAGCATCTGGCGATGATCTTTGCATCATCAATGGGGATGGGAGAGGCTCCGGAGGATTAGAGGGTTGCAGATGTTGTTCCATTATTCAAGAAAGGGAGTAGAGATAGCCTAGGAAATTATAGACCAGTGAGTCTTACTTCAGTGGTTGATAAGTTGATGGAAAAGATCCTGAGAGGCAGGATTAATGAACATTTGGAGAGGTATAATATGATTAGGAATAGTCAGCATGGGTTTGTGAAAGGCAGGTCATGCCTTACGAGCCTGATTGAATTTTTTGAAGATGTGACTAAACACATTGATAATGGTAGAGCAGTAGATGTAATGTATATGGATTTCAGCAAGGCATTTCATAAGGTACCCCATGCAAGGCTTATTGGGAAAGTAAGGAGACATGGGATCCAAGGGGAAATTGCTTTATGGATCCAAGAACTGGCTTGCCCACAGAAGGCAAAGAACAGTTGTAGACAGGAAATGGTTATCACAGGAGAGCCCAACTTTAAATGCATGGATGGAAATTACAATGGACATTTAAAAAATGGAGAAGTAACAGCATCTGTTAATCATAAGTTGGAACAATTTGATTCATACTGGGAAAAATGGTTTAACTACATAACACCTCATAGGCTTGATTTTATTTTTACAAATCAATGAATATGTTGTAAAAGAACGATCACTCCCTACTTGTACATAGTTTTCTCCTTTTGCTTGTTCTTTTTTCCTCTCTTTTCTATAGTGTATACCTCAGATAAATATTATGTGGAGATTTGTGGCATATATGACTATATGATATATATGTACAGTATCTGAAATACATCTTATGGAAACGTTTGTTTGATGATGAACTTCAATAAAAAATAAATTACAAAAAGTAAACTTTAAAAAAAAGAAAATGTTGCAAGTCCAAACGCAAGGCATTCCCACTTAACACGGTCAACAGCCTTCGTAATTGGATGTGCCAATGTGTTTCGTTTAAGAAGTAATAGTGATAAAATTATAATTTTTATTGTTAATGTTAGTTGGTATGATATTTTCCTTTTTTTCAGTGAGTGCAGTAGCCCAGCAGGTATTGTGGAACTGTTTGATTGAAGACCCCGCACTTGTTCTTCGCCATTTTCTGGAGAAGCTCACCATCAGTAACCGTCAGGTTAAAACTAAGATTTGTAACGTATTTTGTATCAATTTTGGGTTGTTTCTCAGAATCCTAGCAACTATTTATAATTATTAACCAATTTAATTTTGGGTAATAAACTGGATATTTAAAATAAAAGTACTCTTATTAATGGCCACAAAGTATTGGCGATACTATAGGAAGGATGTAGTTGCACTAGAGAAAGTGCAGAGGAGATTCACCAGCATGTTGTCTGGATTGGAGAATTGTTATGGGAAGGGACTGGATAGGCTGTGTTTGTTTTTCCTGGAGCAAAGGTGGCTTAAGGATGACCTGATAAACGTATATGTAATTATAGGAGGTATAGATGGGGTAGATAATCAGAATCTATTCTAGAAGTATACAAAACAACAGGACAGTGTCTCAACTCAGCTACTTTTCAGAATCAGCTACACCTTTAGCAGAGCATTTGAAGCTCTGTTGCAAAACTGGCATCTAGACAACAATATTGAAAATAGCCTACCTACTTCCCATTGACAAAAATAGGATGTCCATTCTGAATAGTTGCCATATGATCAGCCTGTTTTCAGTCATTACCAAAGAGACAGAGGGTAACATTCTACCCGTAGTAATCTCACTGCTCTGCAGTTTGTCATGCTTCATCCTTTTGGCTGCAGATGTCATGGCAGCCTTGGACCAAAGAACTGAATTCTCAATGTGAGTTGAGAGCAACTACCCTTGATATCATGTTAGTATTACACAGTCCTAATAACACTGAAGTCAATGGGAAACAGTACCCATGAGATGAAATATTGTTTTACATGTAGGAAGACGGATTAAGTACTTAGAAGTCATTTATCCCAGCCACGGAATGTGATATTGGCGTTTCTCAGGTTCAGCATCATTAAGATTAGAAAAAGGGATGTTAATTGAGGATTGCAGGACATTCAGCTCTGTTTGCAACAGCTTATCAAATGAAGCAGTCTACACTTGAATGCAGCAAGACCTGGACACAACATTCAGGCAGGGTCTGAAATTACGCCCTCAGGTGCCAGTCAATGGTGGTTTGCATCATGGACAATTCTAACTGCTTTCCCTTAATATTCAATGTCATCACTGCTGTTGAATGCCACATCCTGGGAGTCACCGCTGACAAGAAATTCAACTGGACCAGTCAATTATAATTGGACAGTTCAAGTGCTGCATATCCAGTCGGCTCACTGCCCAACTCCCCAAATCCATCCTATAAGGGAATGGTCAGGAGTCTGATGATTTGTTCTCTACTTGCAGTGAGTGCAGATCTAACAACACATAAGAAGCTCAACATTATCCAGAACAAAGCAACCTGCTTGATTAGCACCAGATCTGCTACCCTGAAAATTTATTTCTTCTATCACTACATCACTGTCAGAGCACTGGATGCATTGAAAAGTGCATTAAATTTATACATCTCAGTCAAGCAACTCTGACAGCACTTCCCAATCCAAAAGTCTTTATTGACAAAGACAGAGCACAGCTGGTATGTGAGAGCAGCATCATATGCCACTTCACCTTTGATTCACATGTGGTCCTGACTTGAAAAAGCATCACTGTTCGATCTAAATCTTGGAACTCATTACCCAATAGCATCAAGCACCTTTACCAAAAGCAGTACTCTAGCATAACCTCAAAGGCGAGTACTGGCCTTGCCAATTATATCCACATAAACATCTGAAAAAAATGCCAGTCTGTATATCTTGAATTACATTTTTAATCTGTGGGATAAGC